>NW_024080637.1:6576706-7170485 GCF_003009895.1 Hyaena hyaena | reverse complement strand
GCCGCCATCCTCCCCCCCCCCCCCCCCCCCCCCCACCGGGTTATCAGCCTAGAGTTTCATCCCCGCCTCGCGGAAAGTCGCTTAAATAATTTATTCGGACGTTATCACAAACCCACTCCTGGCGCGGTGGGAAGCGCCAGAGTGAAAGAAGCCTCGGCTGGAATGACAAGCAGGGCAGGCCGGCTCCTCAGACCGACAGTGCACCTGGCCGCGGGGGCGGACGCCCCAGACGCTGGACAGGGGGAGCCCGGACCTCGGGCTCCGGGGCCTGTGCGTCCCTCCCGAGGCTCATCTGTAAAATGGGCAAAGTCAGTGTCCCATTCCTCCCGTGAGACATAGACCCCACGGGCTGGGGCACGATGGGTACACGCGGTGGGTTCAGCAGTGAACAGGACAGGACCCTGTTCCCCTGGGCTGTGAAAATCAGAGTAGACCTCAAACACGTAAATGCCTAAAAAAGGATTCATTGAGAAATTAAAACAGGGTGCTGGGATAGGAGTGAAGGGGTGGGGCAGGGGGTCACCTCAGCCGCCAGGCCTGCCAGGGAGGGGTGCTGTGCTGAGAGTCAGAAACTGCTGAAGGGTGTGGGGAGGGGGCTTCAGACAAAGGGAACAGCAAATGCTAATGCAGAAACACAGAGACCTCAGAGAGCTGGGCGGGGAGGATTAAGCAGGGCCATGGTACGGAGTTTGATTTCTATTCTAAGGGTGGAGGAAGTCATTAGAGGATTTCAGGTAGAGGAGTGGATTGACGTTTGGCTCCTCTTAGCAAGGAAGGACTGAGGAACGAAGGAAGAGGAGTCGGTGATTGTGTGTGAGACCACCCGTGGATATAACATTATTGTTATCTTGTTATCGCCACCATGATGAACACCATTGTGACTAAACCTCTTCGCTTCCTTGATTATTTTTACAGAATACGCTCCTAGAAGTGGGGCCATTGGATTCTTGGGACATGAGATGGCATGCAGTGTCGGAGAGAGAGCTGGAGAAAGTGCAGAGTGGGACACATCTGTCAGAAGGCTGCCCAGGGTGATGAGGTGGTGACCCTTAGGTGGACAAGTAAGTCCTGGCCTCTCCCGCGGCCCCTGGGTAGGGCAGATCTTCACTCTTCACTAGGGCCCCGGACAAGACTTCTTCAGATGGCTTCATCTCAAGGTGCCAGCTCTATGTTAGTGTCACATGGCTAAATATGTCCTTGGGGGCCTGCTCCGCCACCGTCCTCTGTACTGTATCACCCCCAGTCACCCCCACAGCTCGCTCCTGTTCTCCTTCCAGGCCCTTGTCACCCAGGCTTTCGAGCTCCATAATGGCTGAGAAGTTAGATGCCAGCCTGAGGTGGGCGTCCTCCTCTGGGAAAACAGGGTCTCCTCCTCTCAGCGCCATGCCTATCATGTGAGGCAGGTCCACTGGCCCCAGGAGTTTGTCTGTCCCTCTCCCCCTGTGGCCAAAGCTGGGCAAGGAGCAGGTGTTGGGGTTGTGAGGCTGGAGCCAGACCAGGAGGAGCCTGGATACCCAAGTGTGGAGTATCCAGTCGGACCCTGACCCTGGGCCATGGCCATGGCATTTCTGTCCAGCTCTTGATCTAGAACGAATGGTCAAGGCTTATGGTCAGCCTCCTGGCTCCTTAGCTAAGTCTCTGAGCCTCTATTTCCTCATCAGCAAAATGGGAATAGTGATCATGCTTCCCGGATAGAATTGAGTTAATAAATAACAATAACAAATAAATAATAGCATTTGCTTGTTATTATTATAATAGCTAACCCTTTTATTTATTTATTTTTAAGTAGACTTCATGCCCAACATGAGTGTGAGATCAAGACTGGAGCTGACATCAAGAGTCAGACGCTTAACCAGCTAAGCCACTCAGACACTCCGATAGTGAACTCTTTTAAAACACTCTGTTCTAGGCACTCTTCTAAGAGCCATTAAAAGAATCACTGCAAAGTACACAGCGTGGAGCCTGGTACTCAGTGGGTGCTTAATAAGTGGTGAGTGACTGAACCTAAAGAACATTCCTATTTTCCAAGGACAAGCCATGTACTCAGACGACCATACGTGGGGCTTACTGCCCTCCAGGGCTTTGGCTGGGTGTAGTGGTGCCTTTCCTTCCCACCCTGACAGCGGGATGCTCTTGCTGTCTGTGGGATGCGTGGAATCAAACAGTAAATGCTGAGGCTGCTGTAAGACGTGTCATTATTGTTTTCACCTGCCTTCCCCACAGTGAGACGCTCTCCACAGACAACGGCCACATTTGCCGGCTGGTGGCCAGGCCTCACGCCACTTTGGGTACTGCAGAAGGGAGTGGGGGCTCTGTTGCTTCGAATGTGGCCCACTGACAGCTCAGCACACTCTCTGATCAAATATTTAGGTCCTCAGGAGCCCTGCCTGTAATATTAATGTGGCCAGTCAGAGGCCTTGGCTGTAGCCATGCTGAGGGATGTTCTTCAATAACGAACAAGGCCCTTGCCCAGAGAAACGCGAGCCATTCTGGCCCATGCATAGGGCAAAGACACCACAGGACAACATCTGAGATGGCTGCCTGCGTGCAAACTCACACACTCGGGACCTTTCCATCACAGATGCCAACACAGCGTTTGGTAACAGGCATCCAGAGACATTTATAAAGTTTGTACAACTTCAGCCCTGGGTTTTCCTCTCTTTCAAGAGATGCAATGAAGGAAACGACAACAGCAACAAAATGCGAGGAAAGCTTAATGTTTAATATTTATAATAATAAAAAATTAGAAACACCCGAAATTCTAAACAGTAAAGGATTAGTTAGGGAACTGATAGCATGTCCTCTGGGAAGAATGTTCTGTGGCCATTAACGACATGGGAACATGATCATGATATGATTTGGCGAAAAGGACAGGAAAAAAAATGCCATATCTGTTACTCACACAATTGTTAAGCTAGTGTTTAAACTGGGGCAGATTACCTCATCCCTCGGGGCCTCTGTATCTTCATCTGAAAAACAGGTGCGATACCTATCACGTGGCTTGTTGTGAAAAAGAATAAGATGATATTTGGAAATGGTCTAGGACACTGTCTGCAGGAGGCCAACTATTCATGGGTCCGGCCGTGAACATTTTAGCCAAAGGAGCTAGAAGACACTGTTCACAGGACTTCTGTTTTTTGCTCAGATGAGCTGGGAGCTCTGCAGGGTTCAGAGCCCAGGGTGGCCATGACCTGATGTGGATTTGATCAGACTCATTCTTAACCTGAGAAGAGACTGTAGGGACTGAGAGAAGCAGACACAAATGGGCAGTGAGTATCCAGGCCTAGGTCGTGGGGATGCAGCCACAGTGGAGGTGTGGAGGAATCCCGGGATCTGAAGGAGGCGCCACAGATCTGACCGACTGGATGTGGGCGGGAGCGACACAGTCTTCCAGGATGATCCCAATGTTTCCGGCTTGGACAACTGGAAGGAAAGGCTGTCCCTGCAGATATGGATTAGGAGAAGAGGAAGGAGATGCGTGTATTTAAAAATAAAACAAGGCACAGAGAGAGAGAAGCATTTGATGTGCAAGGCTCCCAGGGTGAAAGAGCCAGAGGAGGACTGGACCCAGGTGCAGGTGATCTGGGGACAGCCTGGGCCTGCTGAGATATGGAGGAGGCTCAGCCTTTGATGAGGAGAAAGTGCTGGAAGCCAGGATGGAAACAGTTCTGTGCTGGGCCACTCCAGGACTCCCAGGGGAACCCTTCCCCCCAGGTAGGCTTCCTCTCTTTCAGCAAGAGCAAGGCTGAGACTGTTCTAGAAGACCAGCGTCCCTTTAATACAAGTTCCACTCAGGTGGGACTTCCCACTACAGCTTTCCTGGTGGCCAGTCCCTCAGCCTGTGCCCTTACATTACTGGGGACAAGGATTAGGAGGAGAGAGTGGCCTGACCTTGGTTGGAGTGAAAGGAAGTCAACTGCTATTCTTGCCTCCACCACTCACCCCTCTCTGTGGGCCCCCCCTCCCCCCAGGTTTCCTGGAGACGTGTCCAGGTAAAGGCCTCTCCTGCCCTTGACCAGAGGTCCTTTGGAGCCCAGACTGGTGAAGTTTGGGAGAACACTGCTGCAGGGATGAAGCCTAATTCAATCTCTTGCTATTGACTTGTGGCTTAACCAGCACCCTCCAGATTCTTCCCCTTCATTGTCCACTGCCCTTCCATTCTCTGCTCACCTGTCTATTCGCGTTCCCAAGACCCATCTAATTGTCCTCTGTTTCCCCATCCGCCCACCCCCGCCTCAGACAGAGCAGATCCAAATACTGGCTTGGCCACCTCCTAGCCTTGTGGCTTGGACATGCTCCCTACCCTTTCTGGGTCTCAGTTTGTGCCCCAGTAAAATGGGGATATTCATCCATATCTACCCAGGAGTGGTTGTTGGGAGCGTGCCATGACACTTTGTGAAACACCCTGCACACATCTGGGAACAGCTGGCACTTGGGGGTGACATTTCCTTCCTCTTCCATTCTCCCCAGGGTGGAAGAGCCAGCTTCCGATGTGGCATCCCAGACTGCCTCCCACCATCACATTCTGGCCCTTTTTCCCCAGAGGGAGGCCCCCAGCTCCCCCCCTCCCCCACCGCTCCTCACTAAGCCTGCTCACAGCAAAGATGGAATGTGAGTGGCAGGTGTACAGAGAGCCCTAGCTGGGGGGCCACCAGCTGCTGCCTCTGCTGCTTCTCCCCCCAGCGCATCCCATTCTGGAGCATGCAAAGCTCTGCCCTCTGGGAAGGGGCAGGACGGGAGCTACAAAGGCTTAGGATAAAGCAACTGGAGTCTCATGGTGGAATCACAGTCAGCAGATCATAGGTGAGGGGAGAATATTAACAGAATCGGATTCCTGGCAAGAAAAGGGCCTTTGTTAACTGTAGAATGGTGCATGCGTGCAAGCGTTGTTACGATTGTCATGACTTCTGCTTGTTGGAGTCTCGGAATTATGCAGTGAAATGAGAGAGGCCACTGCTCTCATGTTAAAGTGGAGGAAACCAAAGCTGGGAGCTAGCAGCAGGCAGCTGGCACTGGTCCTTCAGGGCACCTCGGCCACCTCCACCTGTGTCTTTGTTGACAGCTCCGTCGTGGAGCCCCCATGGCTGACGGACTCGGCCCTGGGCCAGGCCGTGTAACGGCAGCCAGCTGCTGCTGCTGTGGGTTCTCATGCCAGGCAGCCCCAACCCTGCCTGCTCAGAATAAAGATTGCACCTTCCGAATGTCACTCGTCACAAGACAGTGGCTCCCCCTGGACTGCCTCCTGCCTGAGTTCATGAAAAGCAATTTACTGTGTGTCAAGTGACCGCAGGAGTTACAAGGAAGGCCCCGCCCTGGGCCGCCTTGGGCACCTTGCTGAGACGGTAGGCTGCCAAGCAGGGCGACTTGCAGCCTTTGATTACAGCTGGGAAGGAATGGTGCCCACAGGCCCAACTGAGATGAGAACCAGAGACCTTGAAGAGCTCTGCAGATTTGAACCCCATCCCACTCACAGCTTGCGAGCAGGATCCTTCCCTACATGCCTCAGCCTGACTACAAAGCAGAGCCCCCGACACCTCCCAGAGCCATCCCTGCCCTCCATGGAGCCCCCTGCCATCCCCAGCTCAGGGGGTGGGCGCACAGGCCTGGCTGCAGTGGTCCTGAGTGCTAAGGTCAGCATTTGGGACTGGATAGGGCAGAACAAGGGGAGAGGTGTGTCTGAGTCTGTGTAGGCCTCCTGAGGGGGTTGGGAAGAGTTAAGGGGAATTCTCTAAAGATGGGTGGGTAATAGGATACTGAGGGGAGTGGGAAATGTCATGTTGGAGATTGATGTCAGGAAGGCCAAACTTGGGCTTTCTCAAATGCCCGCTTTGATGTTCTCTGTGCCCCAAATAGAACCTATTCAGATATCTTTCCATCTAGCCCTTCACTGATCCATTCATCTACCTAGCCAGCCACCTATCCATCCATCCACCTATTCATCCATCCATCCATCCATCCATCCATCCATCCATCCAATATATACAGAGTACATCCTGTGTCCAGCCAAAGGCTCTGTGAACCTTGGCCTGGAGGCATCACAGCAGGCCCCAGGGGCCAGGTCCATCATCCTGTGTCTGGACAAAAATCATGATAATAACTGTCATGTTTAAAGTCCTAACTGGGTACCATGAACTTTGCTAAGCATCCAAAACATATTCTCAGCGTGGACACAACAACCCCACGGGGTCGATATCATTAGCCTATTTACGAATAAGGACACTGAGGCTGAGAAAGATTAAGTGCCTCCTCTAAACTCCCATCATTCATAGGTGTTGGGGTTAGGTTCAAGTCCATGTGTCCCTAAAGCCTATGCTCCCAACTCATTCTTTTTATTTTTTTTTTAATGTTTTATTTATTTCTAGGAGAGAGAGAGACAGCGTGAGCAGGGGAGGGTCAGAGAGAGAGGGAGTCACAGACTCTGAAACAGGCACCAGGCTCCGAGCTGGCAATCAGCACAGAGCCCGATGCGGAGCTCAAACCCACGAACCTCGAGATCATGACCTAAGCGAAAGTCGGACGCTTAACCGACTAAGCCACCCAGGCGCCCCTCATTCTTATGTGTACAATGTGATAGAACTTTGGAGAGAAAGAGTGTAGATATAGGCATGGGTGTGTTCTTGATGTATAACTTATAGGCCGACTGTCAAGTGCCCCCTCTGCCGGATTCATTGTCATGTTTAGTCCCCAGAGCAGGGTCTTGGAGGACAGGGGGACCTGGCCTTGGTGTGTGCAGAAGCTCCCATGGGAACCACTCCAAGTCTTGAGAAAGATGCTTGGCATATCGTAGCATGAAGTGGTTCTTCAAGCAGCTGGGTTTAGTGCTTTCCCGGTTGGAGAGAGGCAGACACGGTGCATTAAAAATGACAATGAGGAGTGTAAATTACCAAGTATGGCTGCTTAGGTTTATGTACTTTGTCCGTAATTCTTGCTCCATTCTAGTGTGATCAGAAATGAAATACGTCCAAGCTGTGCCTGTTGCCATGTGTGGGCCTGGTGTCTTGCGGCTTATTTATCCTCCCTAATCCACTTGGCAATTTACAAGCCCACCAAAAAGCCACTCTGCCATGTCTTGTGGATTTCTTCAGCAGAGGGTCATCTCTCCTCCCTGCCTGCCATGGGGCAGGAAGTGGAGAAAGCTGAGAGTTCATCCATCAGTACAGGGAGGCAGGTTGGAGGGCACACAGTAAACCTTGATACAATCCCTCTGTGGTCTGTTTCCTCAGTGTCTAAAAGCAAGGAGTCAGGAGATTAACTTGTTAAATGGCCTGTGGTACCCCTGAGCCTGAGTCTCCATTCCCCAGCCAGGGATTGGGCTTGATAACACACATGCCAACTCCAGGTGTCTGGGATGGCTGCGTGGAATGGAGTGTTGACATGACTCAGAGGTGCTCAAGGTTCATGTGGAGAGATGTCTGTTTGATCAGGAATGTCTGCCATGGTCAAGGGCTGGGAAAAGAGATGCTTCATCTGCCATGTATCTACCGTCCTTAGTAGATGCCTCTAAGGGCCTTCTAGCTCTAACACTGGGGCCTCTATATGCTTCTCTGCAGAAGGAAGGTGATAATATTTCTCTATTTGAAACTAGAGGGCTAGATGCTCCTGTAGCATTTTGTACGTTATTGTTAGCTGGTACATGTCACATGCTAGACTGGGAATCTTGAGGGCTGGCATCTGATTTATTTCTGGGTTCCTGGAATCCAGTACAGAGTTTGGTCCTGAGTGGGCACCAGCGGATGTTTGATGAATGGATGGATAGATGAGTGAATATATAGAAGACTGAAGGAATGAATGAATCCCAACCTCACAGAGTGTTAATGAACACTCCATGTTGCTAAAGGTCATGGGAACGGGGCAGGGAACTGGAATGTGCCAGATAAGATGTCCAGAGCATTCAGAGCAATGAACAGGAAGAACAAGGACACACAGCCAGAGTGTGGAGAGAGTATGCGTGGGTCTGTGCCCTTTCTGAGAGACGAGCAGGCCTGGGCTCCAAAAGAGAACACCTAGCAGGTGGGCTGCTTCCCTGAGAGGATGCTGGAGACGGGACACAAGCACTGGTCACTTGGGTTTTGTTTAGCAAAATATAATTGCCCTTGTTGCTTTCTCTGATGATATATGTAATACGTACTCCTGGTAAAAATATTCACGCAGGTAAAGCGAGGAGAAAAAATTACAAATCGCTCCAAATCTCACCACTGCAAGGTTACCACTGGTAAGACTTAGGTGAATGTTCTTCAGACATATTTGCACCTAAATACATATGCATATATTAATTAAATATGAATACAAAGCTGTGGAAATGAGACCCCACTCTACATGTTGTGCTATAACCTAATTTTGTCACTCAACAGCATGTTAACACATATTCATCCATGTCATCATTTTAAAGGTGAAGAAATTTCAGCTCAGAGATGTGAGGCCCTTTGTTCACATGTCCAACCTCTGGATTCTCTCCGTGCCTTCTTCCCTCCCTCCCTCCCTCCCTCTTTTGCATCCTTTCCTTCCTTCCTTCCTTCCTTCCTTCCTTGTAATTTGCCTCCGTACCCCAAAAGCAGTCTGAGTGAAACATGTTCTGCTCCTGAGCTGATATGCATGCATCTGACTCTTTTCTTCGGAAGGGCCCAAAGCTTTAATTGAAAGCACAGCAGTGCGTCCCCATGACTTGGGAGCTGGTAGATGTGATGCAAGCAGGAGCTTCAAGTGTGCTTTGCCACAGGGCTTGCGTGCCCCTGCCACTGCTTGAAGGAGAACACGTCCCTGCTGGCCTGCTGTCCCAGCTGGGGATGATTCATGTGGGGCCACCGCGGTCCCCCCTCCCCCAGACTGGTGAGGGCAAAAGAAATGCTCATTGCTTTGCAATGCCGAGACGTTGGGGTTGCTTGTTCTGTGGCAGTCGTTGATGGGTACATCCGGGATGTCATGCTAAATCACTTACGCTCTCTGGGTCTCGGTCTCCTCATCTGAAAAATAGAGATAGTAATGACCTACCAATAGGGCTGTTGTCAGAGTCAACACTGGGTAGTGAGCACCCAATTAATATTAGCTGTTATTAATGTCTGACCTTACACTGATGTTTTTCAAACCACGCAATCCACTAATGGGCCATGAAATCAACTTAGCATGTCACCATGAACAGTTTCTTCAGATAGGATAGAATTGAATGGAAAGTCATCACAATACTTGGCAATGAGAAAGGGTAAATATTGTTTTGCAGGACTGTTGTTTCCAAGCGTTGATATAAAACAAAAACAAATTTCTTTCTGTGGGTCATAGTCAAAAGGAATGAAAAAAAGCCTCTGCCTGAGCATGGTCAGGCTGTTCCCTTCCCTGGTGGCTGGCTGTTGCCGGTGGGGCAGGAGGGGAGGTGCGGGATACGGAGGGCACTGCTACACTCTGTGTGCCCCCCTCGGGCCCCCCTCCAGGCCCACCTTCTTGTTGCTGAGCCATCAGGCCGAGAGAGCACGGATAAGGATGAAAGCAACCCAGGATGGCCTCCTAACCGTCTTTTTCTCAGCGACTTGAGGGGGTTCCCCAGGCAAGATTAACAAGGATGGGTCTGGCTCCAAGTTCTCCAGTTCCCCTTGCACTTAGGTAGAGTCCACAAGGGGCAGGATTGAGAGACAGACCTGGGCACAGAGCCCAGCCCAGCTCTGCCAACAGAGAACACGAAACAGGGAGAACTGTCTCCTCCAAATCAAATGAGGCCCTATGGTTCTTACCTGAGAGGGGTGCGGGGATATAGCAGGGGCCAACCATTACTATCCTCACTTTTCAACAAATAGTGAGTGCCTCCCGAGTTGGGGGAATTGGGCACATCCGGCAAACAGTAAGCACTTAATCAATGGTGGCCGCCAGTCTCAGTATTACTGTGCTGTTCCCTGCAGTTTTTCAGTTTTCACTTCGTTCATTCACTTATTCATTTATCTGCTTATTCGAGGGGCATTTATTGAGTGCAGGATGCTGAGGACATCAAGATGACCCTGGATTCAGAGGCTGGTTCTTTTTTTTTATTAAAATTTTTTTAATGTTTTATTTATTTCTTAGAGAGAGCACGAGCAAGGGAGGGCCAGAGAGAGAGGGGGACACAGAATCTGAAACAGGCTCCAGGCTCTGAGCTGGCTGTCAGCACAGAGCCCAACGCGGGGCTCAAACCCACGAACCGTGAGATCATGACCTGAGCCGACTGAACCACCCAGGCACCCCCAGAGGCTGGTTCTTTATTGACTGACCTACAGCATCATGAAGGATTAAGAGCTCAGAGTCTTAACTGGCCCACCTGAATCTGAATCCTGGCTCCTCTACTTACCAGCTGTATAACGTTGGGCAAGTTCCTAACCCACTCTGTGCCTCTTCCATAACATGGGGCCATCAGGAATACTCAAGAGGGAGTTGGGTGGGTTAAGTAGGCTTTCATGTAGACTGGCCACAGGAAGCGGCAGCAAGGGGCTGGTGGCTGTTACTACCGCCCTTGGAGTTCAAGTGTTTGACCAGGAAGACACCCTGGAGGCTCTTCTAGCCCAGTGGTGGCAACACACTTCATCTCAAGTGCCAGTTGCCTGAAGAGCTGTGTTGAGAAGGATTCTGAGAGCAAATCTGGGCTCAGGATATAAACCCTTGAATAATTACAGACATGGGCACAGGCAGGAGAGGGCAAAATAGGGGTGCAAGGCCCACATACTCGCGGCCCCTGATCCAGCCTGATTTCTTACCTTACAGATGAGGAACTAAGCCCTGGAGAGGGGGAGGGACACATCCTGGGTCTGAGCTGGCGTTTGGGCCAGGACTTTTGACTCAGTCCAGGGCCGCTGCTGACTTTCCCCATGCCCCGGGGTGACCAGCGCAGCCACCTGGGCTTTTCCAGGGAACTGCTGCAGTATCTCCCTCCACGCTGCTCGCCAGGGTCCGGGTGCTTGCAGGAGGCCTAATTGGGCTTGGGAACATCTGAGGCGAAACACAGGCCTGTGGAGAGCGTTCGCTTGAATGGCACTTTTTGCGATGATGAATGTGCTTGTCTGGATTTGAATGAGGCCGAATCAGCAGATATGGTATTGCGCTGGAAACTGAAGGGGTGGGGAACTCTCCTTTTGTCCCTTGAAAAAGCATGATTTTTTATATTGCAATTAAACAGCCCTTTGGGCTGATTTTGCTTCTCTGCTGCTGACATTGAGAAATGCCAAACAAAGATAGCAGCTCTGCTCTCCTTGGGATGTGACTCCAGGGCTGGGGAGGCAGCCGCCGCCGTTTCTCAGGAAAATGGGATGAGGGACGCCAACACCTTCCTGAGAAACATGGCTTCCAGCCTGTAAGGAAACGGCTCTTGGGTATCTGGGGGACCCAGCTGTATTGTCCCCGTGAAGGGCCACCAGCCCGTGCTCCAAGCTACCCACTCTATCCCAAAACCCAGGAATGATCCTATTTGCTCAGAAGCCCAAAGTCTGTGTGCCTAGCTCCCCACCTGGGGGCCAAAATTTTGAAGACTGTACACAGCAGACAGTCTTCATTAGGAGTCTCTCAGTCCTGTAGGGACCTTTGACCTTGGACGATTAGCCAGTACCTGAAACACCTTCCACATGTGGGGGGATCTTAAGACAGTTAAAATGCAGGGCCATGCCCGCCATGCCTCTGGGCAGAATGGATGGCCTCCTCTCCTCTCCCTGAAAGTTGGGACACAGACTTAGCTCCAAACTCTCCTGGGACCTTGGCTCCCAAAGGAGGGACACAAAGCAGGAAGACTATCAGAGATAATAGCAACAAAGCCAGCCATGTTTATTGAGAGGTGGGCTCCAGAACTAACCGACCAAATGGAATCCTGGCTCTTCCATTTCCTGGCTCAAGATCTTGGGCAACTTGCTTGGCCTTACCATGCCTTGGTTTCCTCCTCTACAAAATGAGTGACATAGGCCAAGCATTTGGCACATGCGTAGACCTGGTGAGGGCTCAGTTAGGTTAGCTGTTACTGTATGATATCTTTTCAACAAGCCCCTTTCTTGCTCAAGTTGCTCAAGTCCATTTTTGTTGTCCTTAACCAAGGACCTTGAAGGGTACATGGCATACTTAATCCACAGAATGGTTTAGAGGAAGCCTCAGAAACAATTTGTTTAGTCAGGATGGCCTCGGATTAAGAGTGTAATATCCGTTATCTGTCTGATCCTCCACTCTCTTCCCTCGGGAGGGACAGAGCGCCTTCTGTTTTCCACTCACTCAGTAAGTACTTGTAGATGAGATGGGGGACATGAAGGCTCTAGATAAATACAAAGTATTGCTACCTGTGAGTCATATTTCAGCATGGTGGGACAGGATCCTCAACAGACCTCCGTTCAAATCCCGTTTCCTTTGCTTTCTTTGGACAAATTATCCCCTTACCCTGCCCCCCCCACCTCCAGGCTTGGTTTCATCATCAGTAAAGCTGGAAGAATGATACCCAGAGAATTCCAAAAGAGAATCCACTGCACTGGGAGTGTCGATTGGCAGGACAGTTGATCGGCTTCACTAAAGGATGTTCTAGTTCTTTTAGAGCTCAGGGCAGGAGAGACCTGCAGAGGGCAGGGGACCTACTCGGGCCACACAGTCTGTTCCCAGGACTGCAGTATTCCTTGAGCCTCAGTACTTCTCAAGCTATCCAGTCACCTAAGCTCCTCTGGGCTTCTTGTGGGGGGAGGGTAGATGGGGATTGGGAGGTACGGGAGGCTTCCATTAGCTAAACAAATCATAGTGGCTCAAAGCAATGTTTCTGGAGTTACACTGTCCAGGAATACCATTAACTCACTATGAACTTCAGCAAGTTCATTCACTTCTCTGAGCTGTAACTTCCCAGTCTGTCCTTCACAGGGTTTTATGAGGATTAAATTCTTAGCACCGAGTCTTAATAAATGGTAAAAATTAGTATTATTACCTTGTTGTTGAGTTTTTCTTACCACCCCCCACATAACACACTCCCTTTATCTTCTCCCCCCGATCTCTGCTAGCTCTGGAGGAAACAAAGTTGGGGCAGGAGTTCAGCTAACGCGAGGTCTTGGCCTGCTCTGGGCTCCTGGAGAGGTGTTCTCGGGGTTCACCAGTGTTGGGAACAAACCCAGCTCTGGTGCCCAAGAAGCTGCCTGCTGCGGAGACAGTGAGAGGTCCCCAGGCGGGAGCTGTGGTTATTATTATTTTGGGCACAGGGCCTCATTCAGAAAGTGGATGAGTTTAATTACAGGAAAATCGTGAATAATGTCATCCTTTCATTCCTGTAAGTGTGACTTCCAAACACCTGCTCCATTCAGGGGAAAAAATAGGTTTCAATTGAAAAACGCTTCTTCTGCAGTCCTTAATCACCACCTCATTGAAGTTCGTAGTACAGGATGTGTTGGGTTAGGAAGTGCGTCAGAGAGATGGGCAAAGTCTGAGGAGGGAAGGCAGAGCCCCTGCTGTGCGAAGGGCCACACCTCTTTCTACTTGGCAGGGCTGGGTATTATCCAGATTGAGGGGCAGGGTCAATGAAACCTGGCCATGACCTTGACAGATTATTTTGCACCCTTCACCGTGACATCTGTGGAAAGTTTATTATCCCATGAAAGTGCTTGTGTTAAAAATGCTGAGTAATGGGGCGCCTGGGTGGCTCAGTCGGTTGGGCAGCCAACTTTGGCTCAGGTCATGATCTCGCGGTCCATGGTTTTGAGCCCCGTGTCTGGCTCTGTGCTGACAGCTCGGAATCTGGAGCCTGTTTCAGATTCTGTGATTCCCTCTCTCTCTGCCCCTCCCCTGCTCAAGCTGTCTCTCTCTCTCTGTCTCAAAAATAAAATAAACGTTAAACTTTTTTTTTAAAAATGCTGAGTAAGAAAAACAAGAGAATTCTGACTGCTGAAAACAATTCTTATATAAAAAGAACTTTGTGTCTACTCAAAATGGGATAGCAGGGACCAGGTTTACCCTCTGTCTGAAACACCGGACAAACACGGGACAGAATATGTGAAACAATGGATTTCAGACATCGAACAATGGGGAGCGCAGGACATTGGATCCCTGAGAGAGGAACTACCCTGAGGAGTGAGCCTTGATTACTTCAGTTTTCTGCCTGGAGAGCAGGATCAGGCTGAGGTACGGTGCGGGGGGTCCAGGAGGAACCTGGTCCCCTGAGTTGCGGAAACAGAGTACAGGGAGCAGCGACACGAGGAGCCACTGGCAGAATACCAGAGGAGACGTGCCCAGAGAGAAAGTTCTGGAGATCTGCTTTGCTTGGGCCTTCAGCTGAGAACTGACCAGGGCATGTGGTGTGGAGACCATCCGAGGCTAGGGACAGAGCCACCCACAAGGAACAGGGGACACAATGTTCCTCACATACGACAGGGAATTGTTTGTGTCCCCACCAGCCATAGTTGCAAAATTCTTTTAAAACATTTATTTTTGAGAGACAGAGAGAGACAGAGCATGAGTCTGAGTTATTTATTTTTGTGAGTCATGAGAGAGACAGGGCAGAGAGAGGAGACAGAATCCGAAGCAGGCTCCAGGCTCTGAGCTGTCAGCACAGAGCCCGATGTGGGGGCCGAACCCACAAACTGCGAGATCATGACCTAAGCCGAAGTCGGACACTTAACTGACTGTGAGCCACCCTGGCACCCGCATAGTTGCAAAATTTCTAACAAAACTTTCCCAAATGGAATACAACTATGTGTGTGTGTGTGTGTGTGTGTGTGTGTGTATGTGTGTATGTGTTTATGTTTATATCTATATACACATACATATATATACACACATGCATATATATACATACATACATATACACGTATACATACACACACACACACACACATATATAAAATGATAGCATATCTTGACTAAGTGGAGTCAATCCTAGGAATGTAAGGAGAGTTTAATATATTAATGGACTAAGAAAGAAAAACATATGATCATCATAATACAAGAAAAATATTTTGACAAAAATCTAGTATCCACTCATGCTCTCAGCAAACGAAGGACAGAAGGGAATTTTCTCAACCTGATATAAAAGGCATCCACAAAAAACACTCAGCTAATATTATACTTAATGGTAAATCTGAGTGATTTTTTTTATTTGAGAGAGAGAGAGTGCATGAAAGCAAGGGAGAGGGGCAGAGGGAGAGTGAGAGAGAGAGAGAGAGAGAGAGGGAGAGAATCTTAAGCAGGCTCCATGGTCAGCGTAGAACCCAACACAGGGCTTGATCCCATGACCCTGGGATCATGACCTGAGCTGAAATCAAGTCAGATGCTCAACTGACTGAGCCACTCGGGTGCCCCAAAGTTTGAGTGATTTGTAAGAAAACTGAATACCTTCTAAGATCAGGAACAAGGCATGGATGTCCTCTCTATCACTTCTGTTCAGCATTATTATACTGGTCGCTCTAGCCAATGCAATAAGGAAAGAAAAAGAAATAAAATGTTGACAGATTGGAAAAGAAGAGGTAAAATTTCTTTATCACAGATGACATGATTGTTTATGTAGAAAATTCTCCCCCAAACAAAAAAGTTACTAGAAATAATAAGGGAGTTTAACAAGTTTGTAGAATACATGGCCAATGTATAGGAATTAACAGTATTTCTACATACTAGAATTAAACAGTTGGAAATTGACATTTTAAAAGTAATATATCATAATTTCAAAAATACGAAATTCTTAGGACAAATTTATCAAAAGATATTCAAGACCTAAAAACACTGAAACAATACTGAGAGAAATCAATGGAGAAATAGACTGTGTTCATGGATCAGAATACTCTGTATTGTTAAGGAGTTCTCCCCAAAATCATGCACAGATTCAATGCAATTTCCATAAAAATCCATCAAGCCTGTTTGCAAGTGTGTGGAGGTTGACAAGCTGACTCCAAAATGTATATGTAAATGTGAAGAATCTGGAATAGCCAAAACACTTTTGAAAGAGAAGCACAGGGATGCCTGGCTGGTTCAGTCAGAAGAGATCCCAATTCTTGATCTCGGGGTCATGAGTTCAAGTCCCACTTTGGGTGTAGAGATTACTTAAATAAATAAAATTTTTTAAAAATAGAGAGAAGAACAAACTTAAAAGATGTGCGCTACCTGGTTTCAAGACTTACTATAAGGCTACAGTAATTAAGACCGTGTGCTATTGGCAAAAAAATAAATAAATGTCAGAATAGAGAGTCCAGAAAAAGACCATGCATAGATGGCCAATCGATTTTCAAGAAAATAAATAAGGTGAATTGATGGTATTTTCCACAAAAAGGGCTGAAAAAATTATGTGACCAAAATGATGAAAAAAATAAAAATGAACTTGGCTCCTTACATCATGCCATATACAAAAATCAACCTGAAAGGATCATAGACCTAAATATAAGAGCTAAATCTATAAAACTTCTAGGAGAAAATATAGGTGAAGATCTTCATGACCTTGGGTTTTGCAAAGATGTCTTAAACTAAAAATTACAAAAGAAAAAAATCAATAAATTGGACTTCATCAAAATCATAAAGGTTTGTTCTTTGAAAGAATCTGTTAAGAAAATGAAAAAGCAAGCCACAGACTGCGAGAAATATTTGCAAACATACATCCAACACAGTGATGATCAATGCACAGCTTTGTGAATATACTGAAAGCCACATTTTAAAAGGATGAACTTTGGGGCACCTGGGTGGCTCAGTGGGTTAAGCATCTGACTTTGGCTCAGGTCATGATCTCATGGTCTGTGAGTTCAAGCCCCGCATTGGGCTCTGTGCTGACAGCTCTGAGCCTGGAGCCTGCTTCGGATTCTGTGTCTTCCTCTTTCTCTGCCCCTACCCCTCTTGTTCTCTGTCTCTGTCTTTCAAAATAAAATAAAGACATAAAAATATTTTAAAAAATAAATAAACAGATGAACTTTATGGTATGTGAATTATATCTCAATAGTGTTGTGGACAAAGACAACATATATCCAACGAAAGACCTGTATCTAGAACATATAAAGAACTCTTGCCACTCAATAAGGTGATAAAACCTCAATTTTAAAAGTTGAGCAGGGGCCCTGGTTCGCTCAGTGGGTTTAGCATCCAGCTCTTGATTTTGGCTCAGGTCATGATCACATGGTTTGTGAGATGGAGCCAAGCCTATCGAGCCAAGCCCTGAGTTGGCACAAAGCCTGCTTGGGATTCTCTCTCTTTCTGCCCCTCCCCAGCTCTCAGGCACACTCTTTCTCTAAAATAAATAAAAACTTAAAAAAACAACAACTTGAGCACAAGATTTGAATAGATACTGCACCAAAGAAGATACAGGAAGGACCAAATAGTACATGTGGATAGTTCCAGCTCATCAGTCAGTAGAGACACACCTGTTAAAACCACAAGGGGGCACCACGCCCACCACAACGGCTCTAGTTTCAGTTCTGTTATGTCCGCTTCCAGGCAGTGCAGTCCATTGGGCTCACCAGCTCCCAGGAGTTCTGAGACTGTCTGCCCCTCTTCTCCACCTACATCTTCCATCCCAGCATCCCAAATACCCACCATGTCCAGGAGCTCCCTTAACCTGTTTGGGCTGGACGGTGCCAGGAGCCCGGGCAGGGGTGCGGAAGGAGAGGGAATAACAAAGGCAACTTTGGTGAATGACAGCAACTGCCTCTGCGGTCCAGGGGTCTAGGGACGAGTGTGCGGGTGAGGGCAAGGCTGGCTCCAGGCTCCCACCTGGGGTGTCATCAGGGGAACTTGGGGGTAGAAGAGGAAGGGTAAAGAATGAGTGCAAGCGAGACAGATTCAAGGGTCTGGAGTCAGGCAGAGACTGAGCGAGAGCAAAGTGGGCAGATCTGAGAAAAAATTAGCAGTAGCATCAAAGGGGCTAGACGAGTAATTGAATGCCGGTATTAGTAGGGCTGGAGGACAAAGAGGGGAGTGAAGTACACCCAGGGGGCCAGGGTCATGCTAGCCAGCAAGGCAGAGAGTACGAGGAAGAGGAGGGGGTACATGGAAAGACACCAGTTTCTACCTTGCAGGTGTGCGGTTTGGGTGCCTGTGGGCAGCTGGGCACCTGTCCAGTGGGCGGCTAGCTGTCTGGGTCTGAGCAGGCACCATGGTGGTCAGCAGAGGGAAGTGTCTGCAGAGGAAGAAGTTGCCACGGAGAGGGGAGAGGAGGAGGGAGGAGGAGATGGGCGCCGGGAGGCACCTACGTTAAGGCAGACCAAGCCCTCGCAAAGGAAAATGAAAGCAAGCGGCCTGTTTCCCTGCCAGCCCCTTCCTGGCTGTGACTTGAGAAGGCATAAGGGAGGGAGGGGAGTGGGGGAGGACTCTGGCCCCGAAATTGGAGGAGACAGGCCCTCTCCGAGGTGCCAGACACAGTGCCCATTGCAAGAAACAAGCCAACCTGGTGTCCTAACGTCCCGATCTGATTTTTTTGGTAAGAAGTGGGACCAAATTCATATCCATAGTCCACCAGCCCTGCTGTTTTCTCCGTCCTTCATCCATTCATCCGGCAAGCAGCCACCGAGCCCCCAGCACACACCAGCGTGGGTTGGTGGCCAGGATACACTGTCTACCTGTCTCCTCTCCCCAGCACCGTCTCCACCCTCAAGGCTTCCAGATGCTCCCCTCTGCTGACCACCACGGTATCTACCCAGACTCCCACGGCCAGCAGCCCACTGGTCTGCCCACGGACACCCAAGCCACACACTGGCAAAGTGCAAGCCGATGTCTTTCCATTTACCCTCACCCCCACCCCTGTACTCTCTGCCTTGGTGAAGGATGTCAAAGTTTCAGAATCAGCCAATGTAAAAGCGAAGAATCACTGAAGTTATAATTAGTACACATTTATTGTGTACGTATCAAGAAAGATAGTTGGCAAACCGGGAGTGCTCAGACCAAAACAGGGAATGAAGCTCAGGGGTGTATTGTTATAAAGCAGCGTATCCTTGTGAGAGAGCCGTGACTGTGTATTCTTCACAGTGATTGGTTATAATGTTCGGACTTTCTTAAGTGGTAGGAAATTGGTCGGTGGTTATTTCATATCATCCTTGGAAAACAAATTTTGCTTATGATTTTTGGAGGCATAAGCAAAAAACGCCCCAGATCAAGTTAGCCTTGCAAAATAAACTGAATTAAGCTTTGCTTGTATGACTAAATTGGTTTTGTCTGCTCAGGAAACTTTCAAGGCTGGTCTCCATTTGGTTTTGATTTTAACGATAGCATGAGCCTGGCCCCAGGGCTCATCCTCACTCCTCTCTCTCCCTCTTCCAACAAACCCACTGATGATGCCCCTTAAGTTCTTGAATCCATCCATTTCTGTCTCTCCCTAGTACTTGTCCAAGTTCAGGCCCTCATATCTGACTGGTTCCCTCTCATTCCCCACCTATCTTCTGCTGGCCTTAAATTCCTCTAATGTGTAGCAGACAGGAGATTTCTACTTGCAAGTGGCATAAGCATCATTCAAATTGGCTTAAATATAAATTTGAATTTATTGGCTTTCATAACTAAAAAGTTCATAGTGACTTCAGGCATGGCTGGATCCAGGAGATCAAGTGATGTCAATAGGACCTGGTCTGTTTTTTAAACCCCTCAACTAGCATAACTTGGGTTGACCTCACTTTGTCCACATCAAGGTCAGCAGAAAGAGAGATTTCTTTCTTCCCTACAGATCTAACCAAAGTCCAAATGTTGCATTTCATTGACTGTGACTGGGTTGCATGTCCATGCCTAAACTAGTCAGTGGGCACACAGGTGTGTGCAGTGTTCTAATTGGGCATGTCTGGGTCACATGCTCACTCCTGAGGTTGGGCATGGGGTTAGCACCATCTAAACTACAAGGACTGCAAGTAAGCGAAGGAAGGTTCCAGAAGTCGATGTCTTTGTCAGAGTGGGTAGGATGGAGGGACGTGAAACTGGTGTCAGGAGGAACCAGCACCTCCACTTTAGACAAGAAAGCACTAGCAGAGGACAGGAAGCTGTGCAAAGATTTGTTGAGCAAAAACAGCATTAATTACCGTCATTTACACGACACATTTTCTGTTTCTCCCCAATTATAATGCCGCACAAGCACATCACAGGTGGCTGTAAGTAGGCGGGGGATTGACTTTGTTGTACATAGTACTTAATTACAGCACTGAACTCTGCTTGTGTGAGGCTTACTTGCACAGTGCACTGCACACTCCTGAGCAAGGCTGCCTGCTCTCACCCTAAAGTAGCTAAAGATCTCCTCCAGCCCCTACCAGGGCAGTTCTGGGCTAACCTGGGAACTTCAGGGTGAACCTGACCCAAACCCTTGGCTTCAGGTCAGAGCCAAACCTGCCCAGTGTGGGTATTGTGGGGGAGGGTCTCAAGATTCTGATGCCCCTCCTGCCACTCAGATACCTGAGAGTGAGGGGGCCTAATGAGGGAACAGGTTAAATGGTTTCTGAGAAATGGCTCTGGTGAGTGCTAATAGGGGCCCCTGGGAACCTCTTCCAATCACTATCTTCCCCCCCACCCAGCCTTCACTCTTTGATTATCTGTCCTCCTTCCTTGATAAATGGGACTGACCAGTTAATCTTGAAAAAGCTTCTCCTGTTGAGAATGGCTTGGTCCAAAGGGGCTGGATCTTGAAAAGAGTGTCAGAAGGGCTTGTCTGAACATGATCTACTGAAGACATCTGACCTTCTGGGCTTTGGGAAGAAGAGGAAGAGCCGGGACCCTCTGTGAAGGACACGATTTCTGGGTGTCAGTCCCAAGAAGTCGTCAGTCCTGGGGCGCCCCCTGCTGGTCATAGCCCCTAATGGCATCTAGGTGAGCCCAGGCTTCTGGACAGTGGCTCAGAGAGTGGGTGCAGACCTGCTTTTCAGGCCTGGAGCCTTCCAGACTGTCCTGGCACAACTCCTGGGCACGGGTGGGTGGCACCCCAGGGGAGGGGGCTCGGGCTTTGCAGCCTCTGATGGCACCCAACTACTGAACATAGAAATGCTTCCGTGACATTTTCTCCTCTCCCTCTTAAGCAGACTGGCATGAAGAGGAAGGACCGGGCACCAGAGCGTGGGCCCACCACAAAGTGACTGGGAGTCTGGGAAAGTCTCTTTGTGTGCGCCCACCTGCGAGATGGGCTTCAAACACTTGCTGGCTTCACAGGGCTGTCTGAGGTGGGCCATCATAACTGTCCGTAGTTCACAAAGCACTTCTGTGTGTGATGCTTGAGGTGGTGCTCCCACGAGGGCCCTGTAGGAGCCATGCATGTCTCCAGTGTGTTGCCTGTGGCTCATACAAATCTCCTGCCATGGGATGTCCCCACCGTGAGAATTTGACGACGTTGCCCTCCGGGGGCCCCACCAACACCTCAGAAGAATTCAAAGTCCAAGGGGCTCCAAGTGCTCAAGACCCAAGAAAGCCCTTACCAGCTACCTCTCTTGTCATTCCCTAGTAAGAACTAGTTGCTGTCCCCTCCCCTAAATCCCTCCCCAACCCCAAACTGCCTCATGCTTGCCCTGGTTCATGATGTCCCCCCGGCCGCCTACTGGCTATCTCCTCCCCACCCTTGTCTCGGCCTAGCCCGAATGTTGCTTCTTCCAGGAAGCCTTTCTAATCTCCTATCAAGATGGGCCGCTCCTTGGGGTTCTGAAGTCAAGGGATTCCCTGTGTCTTGCCCTCTCACTGCTGTGTGCAGCTGGCTCTGCCACCCCCAGCAGACAGTGAGTGCCTCCAGGGAAGGGTCCTGTCCCCAGCACCTGCACAGGGCTTGGTGTGCACGGGGGGCTCACTGGGGGGTGGGGTGAAGGAAGCAGGCAGCCCTCGGGAACCCAGGCCAGGCGGCATCCAGCAGGCGCCTGCTGGGCAGAGGGCAGGACTCAGTGGCGGCCCTCCCCTTACAGCGGTCTCTGGATTCTTTCATTCCCACGAAGCGTGAGTTCCAGTGGTCCTGGGCCTGGCGAGGGCTTCCCACAGGGCTCTTCCTCCCCAGAAAGATCCTGACCTTTCACAGTTGACCGTGAAGACAGGAACAGGGACCCAGACGCTGCCAGTGGCTGCCACCCTTGATTCTTCCCTCCCTCCCTTCTTTCTTTTTAAAGATTAAAAAAAAATGTTTATTTATTTTGAGAGAGAGTGAGAAAGACAGCAAGTGCCAGGGAGGGGGGGCAGAGAGTGAGGGAGAGAGAGAGAACCCCAAGTAGGCTCTAAGCTGGGGCTCCATCCGTGAACTGTAAGATCATGACATGAGCTGAGTTGAAATCAAAAGTCGGACACTTAACCGACTAAGCCACTCAGGCATCCCCGTTTCTTCCCTCCTTCTTTTTTCAATCAGTTGTACTGAGGGATAATTCACATACAATAAAATTTACATGTTTAACACAATTGAGAAGTTTTGACAAACATAGGACATTTCCATTGTCTCTAGAAGTTCCCTGAGGACGCTTTGCCATTGATGCCCTCCCCACCCCCAGTGCTAGCCACATGGGTCCCTCTACACTTTCTATCACTGTAACTTTACCTTTTCCAGAATATTGTAGAAATAGAATCATACAGTATATATCCTGAGATTGGCTTCTTACACTTAGTATATTGTTTTCGAGATTTGGGGATATTGCTGCGTGTGTGGGTGGTTCATTCTTTTTTATTGCTGAGTAGTATTCCATGGGAAGGATGTACCGCAGTTAGTTTAGTCCCCAGTGAGGGACCATCCCCTCCCTTAAGAGAGAACAATCAAAGGTCCTAAAGAACTGTGTAGATGATGTGGTTCTGGGAGAAAAGGGGTGGTAGGGACCCCTTCCAGAAGGGACAGTCAGGCTAGGCTCCCTCCCAAAGGCTTCTCTAATGGGGTCACTGTCTCCATTCCCAGCAGGGCTGTGGATATGATTTTTTTTCCTGGCTGCATTCCAAGATCTGATCAAAAACCTTCCCCGACCGTTTTTTTGAGCCGTGCATCCATTAATTCTCTCGGTGTGGATGCCCTTTTTTGCACCAGGCAGGTATTAAAAGGTTGTCAAAAAGCTCCGTCTGCTTTCCTGGATTACACCTGCCCCTCCTGAAACCAGCAGAGAAACTGGGTGTCAGCTGGGTGAGCTGACAAGTGAGGATCTCTGCTTGTCCAGAGGGAGGCGGCTGCAAGGCTCTCTTCCTTGACCCTGTGTGGGCGGCTGTGGCAAGAGCACCCCTTCACCCACAGCCTGAAACCTGGCCCTGGGGGAGTCTGGGCCACGTGGAGGAGACAGCAAAACAGGATCAGAGAAACAGAGACCTCCGGAGCCCTGGCTCTGGCCAGCTGTGCCCTCAGCAAGAGCCTCTCGGGGTCTAAGCGGGGACTCACAGTTCTTAGAGAGCTGTGGGCAAGTCCTCACTGTGGGCCCCCGGCCAAGTTGTGCCCCTTGCACCAAATCTTGTACACTTGACTGCATTAATAGAGTTCTTAAACGTGGAATCTTCTTTGATCTCTTTTGGGTGTGCTTTGATGTTTTGGCATCTGCGTACCTTCTGCAACACCATCTCCAACATCCAGAGAGAACATACCTATAGCCCCCCAAATTTCCTCTTGTCCCTTTGAAATAATTTCCTCCTGACCCCTCCCCAGGACCCCTTCATCCTGGCAGCCACAAGGCTGCTTCCTGTCACTATAAATTAATCTGCACTTTCCAGGGTTTTATATGTGCTTGTGTTGTCTGGCTTTTTTTTCACTCAGAATAATGATTTTGAGATTCATCCTTGGTGTGAGATTCATCCTTGGTGTAGTGTACATCAATGGTTCATTCCTTGGAATCTTCTTCGAATTCCTGTGATAAACCCTACTTGGTCATGGCCTATTTTTAATACTCGGCTAGGTTTGGTTTGCTAATAGTTCTCTTAGGATGTGAGCATCTGTATTCTGTGGTGAGGACAATGAACCAAGATTTGGATCCAGAATAGACCAACCAGACAGGAATAGCCTAGAAAAAAAGCCTGGTTTAGAAGCTTCAGGGCGTAAAGAAGGAAAATTTAGAAAAGGCTGTGATGTCATGACCCTGTATCTATGTGCAAACCCCACACACGGAGCATGGTGGCCTCCTGGGTGGTTCCACAGAAGGACCGGCAACAGTCTGTTCCACTGAGCGTGGGGTGAACTCGTGCTGAATTAACTGACCTGTCTCAGTTTGGGGCTTCCTTAGAAGAAGGAGAAAAACCAGTCTTTTTTTTTTTTTTTTAACTTTATTAAATCCAGAGAGAATGTAGAAAGGTGAAAAGCCAAATAATTATTATAAAATACTTGAAAAAAGCAGCCTCAATCCATGACAAGCTGGGAAGGAAAGCCTTCATGTGGTCACCGGAACAAAGTAGAGACTCCGGCTTTTTATAACAACTGAGGGACATTCTTCCTGGTCATCGTGTCTGAGAAAAAGGCGGTGTCCTCCGGGCAGATACCTAAGCAAGGTGCCATGAGGAGAGTGGGGGGCCAGGGAGAGAAAGGCAGAACGGAGAGAAAAACAGGGCAGGACAAGAGTGAGGGGAAGGGGAAGAAGAAAGAAAAGAGACAAAGGGAGGGAGAGGAAAGGGACCGGGGAAAGAGAAAGATGTGAGTCATTTCAAAAAATATGCTATAAGGGAAGCCAGTCAGCGCTCTTTTCTGAACCTTTCTGCAAAATAATGATACCCAAGTCGCTCTGAGTCCAGGAGGGCGGGGGCATAAGAGGAGGTCTGCTGCGGGTTGAATTTTGTCCCCCCAAAAGATAAGTTCAAGGTCTGACTCCCACTACCTGTGAATGCGACCTAATTTGGAAATAGAGTCTCGCAGGGACAGTCGAGTTACCGGGGGTCAGACTGGACCAGGGCGCACCTGTAAGGAGAGAGGAAGCTTAGCCACAGCACACCTATGTCAGGTGCAGGCAGAGATGGGAGGAAGACCACAGAGCACCATAACGGGGAAAAGTAAAGAAAGAACATCCCCTAGAGCTTTTGGAGAAACAATATGGCTTTGCCGACCCCTCGATTTCAAACGTCCAGCCTCTAGAACTGTGAGGAAACGGATCGAGGTTCCTTTAAGCCACTCAGTCTGTGGCAATTTGTTCCGGCCGCCCCAGGAAACCAATACAGGGTACCTATAAAAGTACAGCATCAAGGAGATTCCTGTTAGGGGCTGAATTGTGTCCGCTCCAAGTTCATTCGTGGAAGCCGGAACCCACTGATATACCTGTAGTTAGAGATAAGGTCTTTAACAAAGTGATTAAATTCAAATGGAGGTGATTAGTGTGAGCCCTACTCCACCTTAGAAGAGGATATTTGGACACAGGCAGAGGGAAGACATGTGAAGACTGGAGGAGAAAATGACCATCTACAAGCCAAGGAGGGGGCCTCGGAAGAAATGAACGCCGTCACCACCTTGATCTTGGACTTCGTCACCACCTTGATCTTGGACTTTGTCCTCCAGAGCTGTGAGAACATACATTTCTGTCCTTTGAGCACCCAGCCTGTGGTACTTGGTTATGGCGGCCGGAGAAACACACCCGGCCTCCAGGCCAGCACTCAGCGGCCCCACTGGATGGGGCTGCAGGAGCTTGGCCAGCCTGCTTGCTGCTTGAGGCTCCATGTCTGCTAGCAACTGGCTCAGGTTGGGAAGGAGGCGTTAGCCCCTTGTGCTTTGGGCTCTGCCTCATCCCTGCCCAGTCCACCCAGGAGCAGAGTCCTCACCTAGTGCCCAAGGTGCACCTCTCAACAGCCTGCTCCCCCAGGCCACTCTTGAGCCAGCTTCCCTGTCAACCTTGGCCTGGGCCCTTTCTCCCATGACCTGGAGGCGCCCACACATGGCTTTGGACCCCTTCCCTCCCCTCTCCACGGCCCCCACCCCCACCAGCCGCCAACATGAAGCAAAGCCTAGAGCTGGTGCATCACGAAGGACAAGATAATGATGGTGACAACTGGGGTTTCCATACTTGGGTAAGTGGTTTTTATGTTTCAGTTCTGTCCCTAACGTTTCATTTTCTTTTTTTTTTTTTTAATTTTTTTTTTAATGTTTTATTTATTTCTAGGAGAGAGAGAGAGAGACAGCGTGAGCAGGGGAGGGTCAGAGAGAGAGGGAGTCACAGACTGAAACAGGCTCCAGGCTCTGAGCTGGCAGTCAGCACAGAGCCCGACGCGGGGCTCGAACCCACAAACCACGGGATCATGACCCAAGCGAAAGTCAGACGCTTAACCGACTAAGCCACCCAGGCGCCCCTAACGTTTCATTTTCTGCCAGGTCTGGGAATTCATCTTTTAGAGCTGCCTGCTGCTGAGTGCGCTCAGAGTCCTAAGGAGAATGTCAGAGCAGAACGATCCAGCCTCCTGGTGTTGTTTTCGTTTTCTTTTGAACAGATGAGGAAGCCAAGGCCCAGAGAAGGGAAGGGACTTGCTCCAGGTCACACAGCTATTTTAGGGCGAATCAAATCCAGGACACGAGCTTCCCGCAGCCAGGCAAGCCGGCAGCCTGCTCAACGAAGCTCCCGTGAATTCTCAGATAATACAATTAGGTCACGGCTTTTTCCTGCCTAACAGTCGTATTAAGGTTTGGGGTGAGCTGCAGAGGGTTTCTTCCCAATTTGGAAAGCACTTCAGCATCTTATTTATTATAGCAAACTCCAGTTCATGTCACTGTTAATAAAACCGCGATTTAACAAAGGGCTTTCATTACAAAAATAAATTCCAGTAATAACTGCTCAAGCAGACACTTTGCAATTAAAAATGAAACCGTGCAGTAAAGAGAAATGCAATTCACAGTAAACGAAGTTGTCCCTGCTCCCAGCCCTCCCCCGCCTGGGGTTCCGCAATAGTGTTGCTCCATTTCAAACCATTTGCTGGCATTAGGGTGTTGCGTCGTCCTGCTCTGTTCTACAAATGATTAAACAATGTCATATTTTTAGCTTGAGACTGATTTCCAACAGATAGTCACATGTCTTTCAGTCAATAACCAGCTCTGACAAGAAAATAGGAGGCAGCGACACCCACCCTCAACAGCCTGTCAAAGGCAACACACCCAGTGCCTCCATGGCTGCTTGAGGGTGTCTCTTTGCTTAACGTAATCCCGAATTTTGATCTCACTGCTGTCAAATGACAAAAGCTCGGAGTGCGAGAACCCCAGCACAGTAGTCCCTTTGGGCCACCATAACAAAATACCACAGGCTGGGTGGCTTAAACCACAGATCTTTATTCTCTCCCAGTTCTGAGGAGGCTGAAGTCCAAGATGGGTGCAGTTCCGGTGAGAACACTCTTCCAGGCTTGTGGACACCTTCACACTCTGTCTCAAGTGGCACAGAGAGGAAGCAAGCTCTCAGCTATGCCTTCTTAGAGGGCACTAATCCCATCATGGGGCCCCACCCTCATGGCCTCATCTAAACCTAATTACGTCCCAGAGGCTCCATCTCCATATTCCATCACATTGGGGGTTAGGGGTCCAACATATGAAGGTGGGGGGGGCGCACAATTCAGTCCATAGCACCCATCTACTAAAATAGCTGACTGGTTATTTACACAGTGCTCTGTGCAAATTTGTACTTGGAATTGAATTAGTGGGAATAGTTTTTCCCCTTGCTTGTCTCCTATGTAAAAACTTTTCTTCCTCCGAGCAATTTCTCCTTTGGTCTGCTGGCAAGGACAATTGAAAAGGAATGGACTGTGTTTGAATCCCAGTAGTTAGAAGCCAGTGGAAGGGTTAATGGCTGTTCACAGCTCTGGAACTGCTCGTTTTAGCTGTACAGGCTCTGAACTACTGGTAGTGGGAGACCCCAGGGATCTCCGATAATTTCCCCCTGATTATTGTTGTATTAATTCTTGACTCCTCCAACCTTTCTGTAGTTTACGGATGAAATAGCCCTTAAAGACACAAACAAATTAGGCAAATGCTTTTGATCATAAGTGCAGATAATACACACCCCACAGACTTTCTTTTGTCGCATTTTTCTATACATATCGACACAGCTAATCTTTGCTTCTGCAGCATGTACATAAATATTATCCAAGATGACTGGCATATGGTGCTGTTATGTGTCTTTTAAGAAAATCTCCAACTGAATCCAATATTTCCCATGTGGCACCTGATATGCAGTGGGCGTGGGTTATTTATAGAACAGTAATAACGATATTTGAAAACACTGTAATGTCTAAAGCCTCTATTTCTCTGCAAATTTCATCTAGAAGGCTGCATTTTGCAGACACAACTCCCCCCAGCCACTCATGGTGATTGCTGGAATGCTGCACATTGTTGAGATTCACAAAGTGGCTGTTTGGAGCATTTCTGCCTCTGAACCCTTCAGAAGGAAAGTCACCTTCCTATATGGATGGAAATATTTGCAGGTAACGACTTGCCAACTGACTTGGCTTCCTAATGCCAGACTTTTTTTTTTTAATATATAATGTAATTTATTGTCAAATTGGTTCCCATACAACACCCAGTGCTCATCCCAACAAGTGCCCTCCTCTTCCAATGCTAGTCTTTTGCCCTTCAGTAGAATTAAGTTTTGGATGCATTTTCCCTTAAACACCACTATAGAGCCTCAGGATTCATACGGTAGTTCATGAAATTGTAGAATCAAAGAATCTTAGCATCAGACAATCTGAGCTGGGAGTGAATCTAGTAACCATTTTAACCAAATCTTCCCCCCTTTTTAAAACCAATGAAGACATTGGGTTGGTGACATAGATGGCTAATATAATAGCGTAACCTAGTGGATTCAGGCCTAATATACTTAATACATGTTTACTATAAAGTCCACTGAGGTACTAACTTCCACTTTTAAGTGTCTACTATGTACAGACCCTCTACCGAGCCCTTATCTGCATCCTCTCACTCCATTTTATCAGAGCCATATAGGCAGGCATTATCATCCCCATTTTGCACATAGGAAAACCAAGGTGCAAAAAGGTTGCCCAAAGTCTCCAAACTAGCAAGTGGTCAAGTCAATATTGGAAGCTGGGACTGTTTGGCCCCGTAGCCCTGTTCAGAGCTGAAGAAGAGTTGAAGTTGGAGATATGGGATATGCTATTCGGTCTGGCCAGACCAGAGGTGTGGGCTTTGCATGTTCACATTCCCACCTGAACTCCATCACAGGTTAGTCACTGGCCGCCCACCTTGTGCCAGGCTGGGGGTCCACAGGTGAATGGAGTGTGGCCCCTGCCTGGGAAGGACACTCCAGCTTCATGGGAGACAAATGTACAGACAGACAGCAGCAGCTTGTGATCCAGGCGGGACAGAGGAGTGATGGGGGGCTGTGACCTTAACTGCAGGAGGGATGAGGATTGCCCCAGGAGGTGGTGATGCAAAGGAGCTGGGTCTGGAAGTATGCCAAGGATGCCAAGGAGTCGGTCAGCTGAGAGGGGAGCTGGGAGGGAGGCGGGGCTGCCAGGCAGGGGGTCTGCATGAGGAAGCCCCAGGAAGTAGGAAGGGTAGAGCGGGAGGACCGTGGCTAGAGTGGCTGGTGGTCACCGTATCACATAGGGCCATGGATGCGTTGCCAAAGTCAGGGGTAGACCCCACCCAGGAAGCCAGGGGAGCCCTGAGGGTCACGGATGGGGAGGGAACCTGACTTGAACAGCTAACCCATTCGGCATCCATTCTGAGTGAGGGGGCCAGGCTGGGGGCAAGGTGCCCATGGCAGCTAGGGTAAGAACCCAAGCTAGAGGTGACAGTGGCCATGGGAAGTGAGAGAAAGTACCTGTCCAGAAGTGAGATGGACAGCCTGAGGGAAGGGAGAGGGGAACAGAAGATGACTTCCAGGTACAAGGAGAAGGGGGTGTAGGGGTCAGTGGTGCCAGCAGCTTAGAGGACATGGAGGCGTAGAGTCCCCTGAGAGAGAGCTGGAGCCAGGGGATGGGGGAGTAGGGAGGCGGCCCAGGAGACCCACAAGGGGCTGAGCTGCAGATTGGCTGGAATGGGGACAATGACAGATGGGAACAGCCCAGCAGTGCTGAGAACCCAGCAGCGCTCAGTAGCCTGGGTAGGCACAGAGGAGGGTGACTGCAGGATTGTCCTCGGGGTGGGTTTGCCAGGAGGTGGGGGAAGGATGGGGGCACAGGTATGTGGGTAGCGTCTGGGCCTGGCAAGGAGAGGAGTGCACCCTCAGGGCATCAGCTTCGCAGGATCTGAAGAAAGCAGTGGGAAAAGGTCATGTGAGTCTCCAGACAGTGGTGCCAGGACGACTCGTGGTCAACCTTCTAGGAGGCTCCCCCAGTCAATAGCGGCCAAACCCCAAATCAGCGGCTTTAAGCACAGTGTTTGCTGCCCACCTTCCTTCCTGCGCAAGGCGGGCTGTATTGCCAGGGCAGTGGGAGCAGCACGTCTGAACAGTGTTTCCTCGGCAACTACACTTCAAGACTTGCATGCCCAGGGCAGCATGTGGAACAGAAGGAGCACTGGACGGGGAGTCCGGGGATGTCACCCACAGCTCTGCCACAGCCCTTAGTTACCCCATCTGGGGTCCAGATGGTCACTCCGGTCCCTTCTGGCTCTTTGAAGTCATTAATGCCAACTAAGAAAGGAACGCCCACAAAAGGAAAGGAAAGTTATTTTAAGAAAAGCGCTTATAGGGGCGCCTGGGTGGCTCAGTCAGCTAAACATCTGACTATTGATTTGGGCTCAGGTCATGATCTCAAGGTTTGTGAAATTGAGCCCCGTGTTGGGCTCTGCACTAACAATGCATAGCCTGCCTGGATTTTCTCTCTTTCTCTCTCTCTGCCCCTCCCCTGCTTGTGCTCTCTCTCTCAAAATAAATAGAGAGAGAGAGAGAGAGACAAAATAAATAAAGAGAGAGAGACAGAGAGGCACTTATAGGGTAGTCTGCAAGCCCTCTCACAGACCAATCTAAGGAAACCCAGGAGGGATTTAGGCCCTCATCCCAGGGCCTAGGTGGGGGTCTAAATCCTGTTAGAAAGCTCAGTGAAAGGAGAAGTCTCCTGCACTTGGGACTCCCTCCTGGCTCATCGCCATGCGGGATGTTTCTGACTCAGTACAACTCTTAAGTGGCATATGTGTGGCCGTCTTAAAGATCTTGACCATAAACAAGTCCACAAACAGGACACCTGGAGCCTGCCAGGTCCATGCCCCGTGCCGTGCGTGTGCACTTGTGAGCCTCACGACAACCTTTGCAGGTGGGTATTATTATCCCTGCTGTGAGGCACAAATTGGTTAGGGACCTTGCCGTGGTGGCTGTGTTAGAATCTGTCTCCAGATCCGTCCGTCCCACAGAGAGGCCCAGGGACCTCAGGAGACTCTCACTGGCCTGTCCAGGCAGAAAATGGATCACTGTTATTGGGCCACTGAGGTTTCAGGGGATGCCCTGCAAGCTACCATTCACCCTACAGGCCAGGTGGTTACCCTCGAGGAACTTACATTGTGACCAGCAACCTTAGAGCAATTTTTAAGGAAATGGCTTTTATGGGGCTGAGACACTCGGGAGAGGCAAGCCCAAGTGACCAGGGGCAAGGCCTGCCTTTGCAGCAGCTGATAGACCAGCATGTCCCCCCCCCACTCCCCGCAAACATGCCCTGGCAGCCACCCCACCATGTTGGCATCTCAGCTGTCTGACCAGCACACATCTGCCCGGCTGCTCTGCTGCTGACGACAGCATATGACAGATCTACGCCGGAGGGAGTGTGAGCCCGACTCGTCTAGGAGGAGAAGCAGCGTTTAGCTGTGGGGGCTCCTCCTTTCCTCCCCAGGGGCCCCCCAGCACTGGAAAGCGCGGACTCCCATCTGTGTTGGCATCGCCAGTCTCTAACGCAGCCTGGCAGGTGCTCTGGCTGAGGGGAGGTAGAATAAGAGTCTGGCTGTAACGTTGATTCATTTTTGTGGCAGGGGATTGATGAGATGTTTGAGGGTGGCTGGATGCACTCCGGTTCACTGCCTTCAGGAAAGGATCAAGCTGGTGGAAACAAATTCAATCATTCTCATCTAGGAAAAGGCGTCTTGAGGCCTTTCCCTTCCTTTTTGTATCACTCCTGGAATCTCTCTTTCTCTTTAAAAGATTTCATTTTTAAGTAATCTCTCCACCCAACATAGGGCTCGAACCCACAACCCCAAGATCAAGAGTTACAGGCCCTACTGACTGAGCCAGCCAGGCGCCCTGCTCCTGGAGCCTTAAATCCTAAGTTACTTTTTTATTCAAAACACATTTATTGTTAAAGTACTGGCCCATTGTCATTTTAGAAACTTTACCCAGAGTTGAGTTTAAGGAGTTTGTCGGGTATCTTTTCACAACAGCTGGGTACTGCAAAAGACATAATACACTGCATATTTTTGTTTTTAGAACGATGGGTTTACTGTTCAGACTTTAACTATCAAGCCCACTACAATTATGAATAATTGTTAGGTCTTGCTGAGAAATCACAGTGGGATGGGGGGCTATGCCGAAGAAGACACAGTTCCTGCCTGATAGATTCTAAGTCACCGTATTTAGATTTCAGTAATGGCATGGAACACAAGGAATTCTCTCATGCTGTGTGTATGAAGGGAAAACAAAAATTATTTCCAAAAAAACACAAAACAAAACAAAACCCTTTCCAACAGTGCAATTGGAGGTAATCGGTAATCTACAAGGAATAGGGAAATAAATAAAGGACTAAAAAATTAGGATACTTGAAGACTGAAAATGAGGCTTTATTTGTAATATGCTCACTACACAAAAAAAGTCAATCTTTCAATAAAGGCTGTTATTTCCAGAGTGACAAGCCTCTGGTTCTTTCCTCGATGGAGCAAATATTGTTTAGGAACCCACCATGTACCAGATTCCAAATATGCCAACTTAAAAAAAGTAATAGAAATCCCTAAATGTTAAATTCTATTGCTATACATGTTATAATCACTGATAAGATATTTTTTAAAAACCGTAGAAATATTAGATTATAAATGTTAACATGCTCATTGATTTTCATGATTCAGAGCCTGGAACAGACCCTCATAAGGATAGACAGTTTTTAAAATACAGTGGAGGAGTTTCTCACATAGAATTAATCATGGCATTTTGTATCCTGGTACATTTTGGATTGGGGCCACAGACTCTTCCCAGCCAGGAGGGGTGCTGCACAGACAGATGGGGGTGAGGAGGGTGGCTGGGGGCAAGAGCCTAGATGGATGATGGACACAGGGTGGGTGTGGGAGTCGATTGGGCCTGGAAGCAAAGCAAGATGGGGCAGAAAGAAGGTGAGGAGGTACGAGGCAGAAACCGGGGGAGCTAGCTAATATGTGAAAGTCTCATTTTTGGCAAGGTTCATCTGTAGTTTCCAGGACCTCTACTGACAATAACTGACATCTGTCTAACCCGCCCCGCCCCTGGTGAAACTTGACTCACAGTTGTGTCACTTCTTAGCTGTTTCACCTCGAACGTGTTACTCAGTTTCTTGTGCCTCAGTTTCTCACCTGGAAAATGAAGCCCTATCTTCATTGTGAGGACTGAATGAGTTCATCCCTTTAAAGTACGTGGCACAGTGCACCGTAATGTTAGCTATCGTTATTGAGAGCAGGGAAATGGACATTTTTCATCTTTTGCCAACCCAACATCCAAATTTCCTCTTTGTGTGGGTCCTGGTGGGAGGCAGGGCTAACTCTGCAAGAAGGAGGCAAGAAGGTGGGCCTGGGGGGCCTGGGGGGCAGCTAAACATGCGACCCCTGCTGGGGTTTGAATCCCGAGCGAGTGAGACAGAGTCGCAGGACCACATTTGGATGCGACTTGGAAAGCCGGTAGTTATGAGGAAGGGATGGCTCCTGCCTCCTTGGCTCCTGCCCCCTGTTCTTGCAATAAATTCCTTTTCTGCTGAGTTAGCCAGAGGTCGTCCTACAGGTTTGCGACCAAGAACTCCCAGAGGAGCCATGCTCCGTGGTCAATTACCACTCCCGTGGACTAGGGAGAGAAGATAGCTCTAAAAACCCACCACAGAATCCAGAATGGCCTCAGAGTTGACCGGCCAGACCCGAGGGCAGGTATCTCTCATAGGGAGAAGTTGGTAGACTGCCCGGAAGGGCCAGAAGCCCTAGGAGAACACGCCCAGGAGAAACCACATACCACTCTTCGGAACTTGGGAAGACGGCAGGGGGCTGGGAGGTCGGGGATAGGGGAGATGAGCAAACGTTTACCCAGGACCTAAACCATGGTTTTGGGGTCTCTAATCCTTTATTACTGCTTGTCTGCCAACTGCTTCCTTGCAGGGAGTATGAGATTTTTCTGCAAGTGGGGCAGGGATGTGTTTATCAGCTACTTGCAAATTACATGGTAAACACAGCTCCCCCTGGTTGAGGCAGTTACTGAGTCTCTTTGTTAGATTAATAAGATTACAACAATCTGGGCAGACTTTCAAGTGTTTATTTTCTAAACCTTAACTTCAGAGGGTGGTAGTAACATTAGTACCAGACCTGACAGGATTCTGTGTATTTGGAGAGAGGGTGTTTCTATTCTAAGTGGTTATTTTTCCACATATGGAGGAGGAAAAAAGGTCATTAACCCTCAACTGCTACCAACTTATAATCAGTACCCTTTAGCCCACTTTGTGATCAACAAATTAGTGTTTATTTTAACACCTACATGGTGGCTGGCCCTGTCCCGTGGACTTCAAAGTGCTTTAAAAGGGATAACCGTTACAGGGAATCATTTCCTGCAACTTTTAAAGTATTTTGGCAGACTGTCCTTCAGTTTGTAACTGTATGCATTTCAGCAAAATTTAGTCCAAGTGAAATTCTGTAACACAAACCCTATTTTCCTGTTGACTTGCCTTATTACATTATGGACACCCCAGCTCCTTGGCAAAAACACGCCTCCCCCCACCCCTCAGTGCCAAGAAGGAAGTTGGGGGCTCAGGGGGCACCGCCAGGGTGGTGGCTGGGGTGGGGTGTGGGTGTGGGGTCCTTGCTGCACTTTAGAACTTCCCGTCATGGTCTACCCTCTAGACTCACTGCTCTGCACTATGCCCCATGGGCCTTGAAAACCATGGGGAAATAAGAGAGACTGAAGCCGTTTGTGATCTTTGCCTTCAAGGAGCTCTCAGGTGGGCGGGAGCTGTGGAGCCCTCCTTACTGCTCCAGCACACCAGCACTGAGACCCTTCAGCCCGGGCCAGGGCTGCCTGTCCGGCCTCCACAGCAGGATCACCTGGCCCTACTCTCTTCTCTAATGCTCAGCCCCAGACCGGGCTCCTTGGCCCTCACTGCTGTTTCCCAACACCCTAAGCAGCCTCACACCTCCTGGGGCGGGTTGACCCAGTTCCTTCTACCTGCCACGCCCTTCCCCTTCTCACCTCATCCTTCTGGACCCAAGCACGGGGGCAGCAGTTCTGAAACTAACCCCTAAGCTCTTCCCACATTCTTCAGCACCTAGTTTGGTCACAGGGCTCCCCACCTGGTTTTAGACTTGACCGCCTCCCTGTCTGATTGTTCCCTGAGGCTCTTTGGGGGCATTTCAAATTCATGTTGATTTCCCCGATTTTGGGAATTTAATAAATGTTAAATAAGTGGATGAATGCATGAAAAAAAGAATGAGTATGTTACTAGAGATACCAATAAGAATTAGCTTTATCTAAAGGGTATAGAGTATAAAGTTTCCTGCTCATCAGTTTATATAAACCTCACAGCAAGTTTGAAGGGTGGTTACTACTGCTTGAATTTCACAAAGAGGTTGAATTATTATAACAAGTAATAGCTCTAATGTCCAAGGACACTAAATGAACAAGCTCTGTTGATAATCTGAGAACAGCTGGGCAAGGTAGGCAGTCATCTTTTACAGTTGGTGAAACTGAGTCTCAGGAACTTGTGTAAAGCCAGAGGCAAGATGGAAGCCCACTCTGGGGACTCTAAAACCTTTGTTTAGTCCCTAACACAATGCTGGGAGACAGAGGATGGAGCCAATCCCACAGATAAAGAGTGCTCCAGCTAAGTCTTAAAGGACTAACGTGAAGATCAGTAAGGGATGGACAGCTTGGTCAGCAGGATTGATGTGGGTAGAGGAGGGAGCAGGAAGCCGGCGGGCCACACTTGGAGCCTGAACCTGAGAAACAGCATGAGGGGCAGGTAGTGGAGCAGGAAGCAATCAATGCCAGTGGTGTGGAGGGGTGGGGTCGGCTCATAACAAGCCTCAAATACTCTGGGTAAGATGCTCAGGATTTATCCCACATCAGTGTCAGTGTGTGTGTGTGTGTGTGTGTGTGTGTGTGTGTGTGTATGTGTGTGTGTGTGTGTGAGAAGGTGGCTTTTGAAATATTCTCACGTTAGTAGGGGAAGAGACTGAGGGCGACAAGATCAGTTACAAGCCACAGCAGTAATTTGGACAAACTATAAGCTGACCTAACATGAGTAGTGGAATAGAAATTAAAAAGGGGAAATACATGAGATATTGAGAATGTTTCCCATACATCTCCCCTTCTCTGTTCTTAGGCCAAAGAAATTTCCCCCAGTGAAAGCTTTCCCACCCTTTTCTGGTTCAGGGCCCTGTGCCTTTGTACTTACCGTTCCTTCTGCCTTGAGTGCTCTCTCCCCCAGCTCACCCCTACCCACCTGGAGAATACCTATTCATTCTTCAAAACATTTCATAGAGGCAAGTCCTCCAAAATCTCTCCTCACTGCAGGGGTGATGGAGTTACTGATTCCACCTTTGTACCCCCTCTATGCATCGTACAGGCTTCTGCGCGGACATCAGTGCCAGTTTGTTTCTACATCTGCTTCCTCTGGTAGACAGTGAATTCCTCAGCGGTCATGACCAGTTTCGTGTTTGTGTTCCTGTGCCTACGGTAATGCCCGACGCGCTGAGCACGATGTTGAATGAATGGATGGATGTACGCATAAGTGAGTAAACGAATGAGTGAAGATATTACTCCCCTCCCTCTTTTCCAGTCATTCCCGATGTCTGACAGAAGTAAAGCTGACTTGTCATTCTCTCTCAGATGAGGTACTTTGTTTTGAAAAATGCTTCCAGGTTAAGTTTTGTTTTTGTAAAATTAATGAGTGTCTCATTTGGCCAGTTTGAAACATCCAAAAGTAGCAAAAAATGCTTGGGTGAAAGAGACAGGCAAGAAGAGAGAGGGGAAGCAGGGTGGGGCCATCCACTGACTGACAGGTGCTATTTTTCCTGAGCGAGACTAAGAACAGAACAGCCAGGCCTGGGTCCTTTGTTACAAGTGACCTGTGACAAGTTTTTCCTCACAAGAGGAGCCAGTAGGAAAAAACTTTGAAAGGATTAAGGAACACCGTGAAAAAAGACGTATTATTTTCTGCCTGGATGGTTAAATAATGCCATGTGAATTAAGAGCTAGCTTCCCATGTTCCCATCCTTAGAACAGGATGATTTTAATATTAAATGTATTCCTTTCACTTGCTAAGACATACATTAATTATGAGGAAAACGTTTCCAAAATATAAACTTATGTCTGTTAATAAGCACAAATCTTCCCAGAAAAGGAGGAAGTAATGGAGACCTAACCTGGGGTGAGAAGCCATCTGGGACTTTAGAACGAGCCCTTTGACTAACTGGCGGTGGCACGCTGTTGTGAAACGCTAAGTTAAACACCACTAAACATTATTATGGTTTCAAAAGGTAGTTACAGGCTTCAATAAGCGCACTTTTATCACAAGAACACACAACCTAAAGCCAGAATAGTTCAGTTTAATGTGCCAAAAATATGCACCCCCCCCATACATTGTTAGAAAGAGCAGTAGCAAAAGAAATCTAAAATTTGCAGCTAATTCATTTGATGGCAGCCAACATTTCCTATCTTCCTTGGCAAGAGGGCCATTTTTCTATGCTGTATTTTGCACACAGAAATCTGCATAGAGTGATTTGCATACCAAAAACACATTTGTAAAGGAAATTGTTTGCATAGAAGCCAGGGAGAGATGGGGTTGCCACTGTTGGCTTTTCTACACACAACACCCCCAGGCTACTTGCTTTTCGTTTTTCCTCTGCGCTGCATTTCCCACAAAGCGTTGTGTACTTTATGATGCATTAAAAATTAAAGCAAATATATCCTGTATGTATCCATGAACAACCATAAGAACAATAAGAACACAGGCTAAATTTTTCTGTGCTAACAGACTTTCGTGTTTACGAAGGAGCTGGTAGTAATAATATGATAATAATAGAGTGAGCTTTTATTTTATACCATGTGTTTTATATAAATTATTGCTAATTCTCCCAGTCTTCAAGGTAGATGCTGGGGTTCCCCATTTTACCTATGAGGAAGCTGAGGCCGGGGGAGCTGGAGGTCAAGTAATTCGCCAAAGCCGCAGGAGCCAGCACTGGTGAAGCCAGGTTTGGAAGCCTGGTCTCCTCTCTCAGCCCTTTCCTGCCACCCCCTCCCCCTCACTGCCTCTCCCCCCCCATTTTGCTACATAGCGTTGTTTCATTTCCAAGGGCCGAGTCCACCAGTCTGGGGGTGGTAGGGAGTCCTGCGGGGAGAGGTGTACCCCTTGGGTTTCCTGGCATGTTTTTTTCTGACCAGCGCTTGGAAGGAGGACAGCCAGTGTCAAGGCTCAGTGAAGGTGCCCACTAAAGTAGCTCAGTGACAGACACGGGGTGAATGGGCAATGGCCTGTGACTCAGAGGGTGCTGGGGCGGAGTGGGGGAGACGGCTCAGTCGCCACACAAAGAAGGTACATGGTAGTTGAGATGCAATGGAACCCTCCCGCTCGGGGCCCGTGCGCTATCGCCAATTCCGTGCCAGCCCAGCTGTACTCTTGGAAACACAGAATGGTTTTGTGTGTGCTTAATTATAATGCTACTTACGGAGAATTTATCAGCAGCAAATCAGATGCTTGATGCATTTCTTAAGGAAGAAATCAGTAGTGGCACTTTGAAACGTGTTCTTCTGATGAATCCTTCGGATTCTTCCAGTATACAGCTTTTGAAAGAACGTGGCCGTTTCTGGAAAGTCAATTGGGGGAAAAAGTGCAGAATGTAAAGACTGAGGATGCTTGCCTAAAAGTGTGATAAACATTTGCTTTCTTTTAGGAAGTTTCTTCGTGTGTTTTTGCTCACCTAGTTTCCCTTTCTTGGGGCATGACAGCAAAATTTATATCTAATCATATCTGCTTATCCAGGATTGCCGTTGTACAAAGATTCCTGACTTGGAGACTTCACTGTGATTTAGTTACTGTTAGGAAGCAGTTCTTCTGACACTCTCGGTAATAAATCTTTCTTGATATGATCTATAATAGTTCTGCCTCATAGCAAGTTCCAGGCTAAAGTAGGCAATGGGACAACAAAGTGCTATGGTGGCAGACAGACCTGGTTTGATTCCTGGTTCTGTCACTCTGGGTTTTCCTCAGTCTCTTGGAGCCTCCATTTCCTCATCTGTAAAACAGGGGAGAACATAAGGGCAGAGCCTGGTTGTCCGCCAACTATTTCACTCCTCTTCCTTGCTGATGGCAATGACGACAAAAAATCCTGATTTTGTTTAGCTCCCGATGTGCCCAATCCCAGCAGACGCATTGCAATGACCTGAAGTTGTCCATTCCTGCTGCTGGTGGTTGGGGTGCAGGGTCCATAGGAAAGCAAGTGACCTAATTCTGGCTGATGAGGCCAAACGGGAAATCTGGCAGAAACTTCCGAGAAAAGACTTTTCTCTCTGATAAGAGAGCCACGTGAAGAGAAAGCCCATCTGCCTTTGACCTCTTGCTCCCTGATCCCGATGATGTTGTGAGGACATGATGTTTGGTGACAGCAGCTGTCTCTTCAAAACAAGTGGGGTGTCACTGACACATTAAAGATGGCAGAGCGGAAGGGCCCAAAGAGTGTAGGTCCTTGGAGCAACACTGATCTATTGAACCAAACTTGGTCTACCTATCTCCAGATTTCTTGTTAACAATAAATGTCTTCTACTGTTTAGCCTGCTGTGTACTGGGTTTTGTGTTTATTGTACACGCCCCCACCCCCCCCAATCCTAACATACACATATCAACCTCACAGGATGGTTGTGAATATGATACGTTGGATGTAAAGTAGTTAGCATAATACCTGGCACAATGAATCACTGCTATAAATATTCGTAACAGCATTAATCAGGCACAGGTAATGATCCAAGAGAACAAAAGTTTCCAAACACAACAGATGAATCAAATGAATGGTACAGATTTAGCACAACAAAAAAGCTTTGTATTTTTGGTAAGGGCGGGGGAGACATTGAGGTATAAGACGACTACAGTGACAAATCCTTATATCTGGGAGTGAGATGTAACTACAGCCAGAATGCAAACGTTAATGGAGATGAAAGGACTGTGGTTCTTTGCCAGGTTTCCATCCACCCTCTTACAAACGGACAATCACCCTGTCAGCAGCTCTGATTCATGTCTGAAGACTAACAATTACGTGTATGTGAATTACCAGCCTTGCAAAGGGGCAGGGTTCTTTCAACCCACTGAATCTCTTTCCAGAATACCAAATTTTGCTAGTATTTTCTAAAAACACATTTCCCCCTTTTGTGGCAGGAAAGATATAGTGATATGTATTAAAAATAATCATTTAGGAATATGATTTCCTTAGATGTAGCCTGCCATTTTGTGCCCTGTGATAACTCGCAGGACTATATATAGTTTACACATGAAATCACCAGTTTTTGAAACATCCTACTAGAACACAAAGTAGGACTATAGTAAGATAATATGTGAAAGTATCTGGTATAATAGAGGTAATATCATATAGTAGATACTCAGTAAGTAATCTTAAAGTAAACCAGATTATTTCCTTCACTGTGCTTTAGCAAAGAGGCAAATGACAGGGTTTCAAAGTGACACTAAGAACTACACACACACATACTCACATCCATATCCACTTATGTGTAGGGTCAATATACATCTATCCAAAAGCCCTACACCTTCTATGGCCAGACAATAAGCATTGATTTTCATAACTGATAGCCATGAAGCTTTACAAATCCCTGATTAATCAATTATATTTAACATAAAAGAGAATCAGACATGTAGACAAAAATTCATCAAGAATTGAAGATAAAAAAGAATTTCTGGTTACCTTGCAGTTCATTAAATAGAACCACCAATTCTTGAACACGTTGGTTAATGGAGATTCTCTTGTATATTACACACACATCTGCTTTTCTTAAAATCCATCTGTTCCTCCTTCTTTCTTACAATAAAGAGCAAAATTGTTGGTGGCTTAACAATTCTCCAAAATTAATGATCTCTGCATCCCTAAGAGATTAGGATATCATTCATTTCTTAGCGACAATTTCCAGCCTTTACAACGTGGTGCATTTCTTCCCTACTCATCTGTATGGAATTTAACATGACAATGACACAGCTAGCAGTTTACTAATGTGCTGTAGTCTTTTTTTTTTTTCCACACAAGGTTTCTTATTGTTTAAATTGAGGTATAATTGACCTATAACATCATATTAGTTTCAGGTGTACAACATAATGATTTGATGTTTGCATACTCTGCGAAATGATCACCACAATAGGTCTAGTAGCCATCTTTGCAGCTGGAATCTTGATTGAGAGAGACAGAAGCAAGGGCTGTATTTCAAGGAAGAAAAAGATATTCGAGGTGCATTTTATAGTCTCAAGATATTTTTTCAGCTTTACTGATAGCATTCACATACCATGAAATTCACCTTTTTAAAGTGTATCATTCAGTGGTTTGCAGAATAAAAATTGTGCAACCATCACCACTAATTCCACAACACTTTCATCACATCAAAAAGAAACCTTGTACCCATTAGGGATCACTCTCCCCCCCGCCATTTCTCCCTCCCATTCCTGCACCCCCCACCCCAGCCCCTAGCAACTGCTAATCTACTTTCTATGGGTTTGCCTCTTCTGGACATTTCATATAGATTAATGCATACCATATTTGACTGTCTGGCTTCTTTCACTTAGTGTAATGATTTCAAGTTTCATCCATGTTGCAGCATGTATTTTATTCGCTTATTCCTTTTATGTCAAATAGTATTTTATTCCTTATTATGGTGAAAACATTCCATCATGGGGCACCTGGGTGGCTCAGTCGGTTAAGCATCTGACTTCGGCTCAGGTCATGGTCTCACAGTTCATGTGTTGGAGCCCCACTTCGGGCTCTGTGCTGACAGCATGGAGCCTGAAGCCTGCTTTGGATTCTGTGTCTCCCTCTCTCTCTGACCCTCCCCTGTTTGTGCTATGTCTCTCTCAAAAATAATTGAACATTAACATTTTTTTAAATAAAAAAAGAAAACATTCCATCATATGAATATATGACATTCTTTATCCATTCATCAGTTGATGGACATTTGGGTTGTTTCCACTTTGGGGCTAATATGAATAAAGCATCTCATGATATCTTTATCGAGGTGGAATTAATTTAACACACCTAACATTCAATTAACCATCTTAAAGTGGACAATTAAGTGTCATTTAGTGTATTCACAGGGTTATTCAACCACCACCTCTCCGTGCTTTTAAAACCAAGAACGATACTCCATATCCATTAAATAATCTCTTCCCATTCCCTTCACTCCATCCCCTGGTAACCACTAGTCTCTTACTACCTCTATGAATTTGCCTATTTTGATGTAATATAAAAAAGTGAATCATACAATATGTGACTTCTGTGTCTGGCATTTTTCACTTAGCATAAGGTCTTTGAGGTTCATCCAACTTGTAGCTCCTGTCAGTCCTTTGTTCCTTTTTATGGTTGAATAATATCTCATTGTATGTTTATAGCCCAATTTATCCATCCATTTATCCTTTCATGGACATTTGGGTTATTTCCACCTTTTGGCTCCTCATGGTTCTTTAGTGTCCCCACTGTCATCATCCTAGTCCAGGCTACCATGAAGTCTCTCTCGCCTGGATTATAGCAACGTTTTAACTGAGCTCTTCTCACTCCACTCCATTTCTTTCCATACAGCAACCTGCAGGTCATTCCATGCTTACAGTCCTTCATGGGTTTTCCAATGGCTGAGGGAACACTCTAAGGAGCCCAACATGTTTAGCCAGAACTACAAAGCTTGGAGTGACCCTCTTCCTATTGACCTTTCCTACTTCATTTTATACCAGCCCCTCTACAACTGAAAGGCTCCACCCAAAACGAACTTCTCTCACTTCCTCAAAACCATCAGGCTTTCTCTTTCTTCAGGGCAGGTGCACATAGTGTGCCCACTGTTATGGACCTTCTCCTTGCCAGTCTACCTCCTACTTATCCTCTAGGTCTCATTTCAGGTATCACTTAGATGTACAATCTTACAAACACCCCCTACTTCTTCTTCTTTTTTTTTTTTTACAAATAGTTTATTGTCAAATTAGTTTCCACATAACACCCAGTGCTCATCCCCACAAGTGCCCTCCTCCATGCCCATCCCCCCTCCCCCCCACATCCATCAGTCCTCAGTTTTTGTCAGCATTCAAGAGTCTCTCATGGTTTGCCTCTCTCCCTTTCCCCCACCATTTCCCCCCTTCTTCTCCCCCTTGTTCCTCCGTCAAGTTCCTCGTAATCCTCCTATACGTGCACACATATGATATTTGTCCTTCTCTGCCTGACTTATTTCACTCAGCATAACACCCTCAAGGTCCATCCATGTTGCTACACATGGCCAGATTTCATTGTTTCTCATTGCCATGTAGTATTCCATGGTATAGATAAACCACATCTTCTTGATCCATTCATCTGTTGATGGACACTTAGGCTCTTTCCATGTTTTAGCTATTGTGGAGAGTGCTGCTATGAACATTGGGGTACATGTGCTCCTATGCCTCAGCATTTCTGTATCCCTTGGGTAAATTCCTAGCAGTGCTATTGCTGGGTCATAAGGGAGTTCTATTGTTAGTTTCCTGAGGAACCTCCACACTGTTTTCCAGAGGGGCTGTACCAGTTTACATTCCCACCAACAGTGTAGGAGGGTGCCCGTTTCTCCACATCCTCGCCAGCATCTAGAGTTCTCTGATTTGCTCATTTTAGCCACTCTGACTGGCGTGAGGTGGTATCTCAGTGTGGTTTTGATTTGTATTTCCCTGATGAGGAGTGATGCTGAGCATCGTTTCATGTGTCTGTTGGCCATCTGGAAAACACCCCCTACTTCTTTGCAGCACTTTGCCTGACTGTAAATTACTTTTCCTACTAGACTGTAAGCTCCTTGAGGGCAGGGACCATGCATTATGCTCATCACAGAAACCCTTCTGCCTAGCACAACACTTGGCATATGATAGATGTTGATCAACAGACTGGGCATGGGCAGAATTACCAAATTGCCTCAAAAATTTTGGATACTCTAACACTGTCTCAAAATACGTTAACTAAAATGGACACACATACACACACATCTTAGTTATAATTACCTTGTTAGAGTTCTCCCTACCTACCCACCCAAATACAGCATTCAGAAAAGCAAGACAAAGCCTTCTAAATAATATTAACATTTAATTCCCTTTCAAATAGTTCTTTGCTCACGATTAAAAAAAAACAAACAAACTGATCTTGGGGCACCTGGGAGGCTCAGTCAGTTGAGCATTCTGACTTTGGTTCAGGTCATGATCTCCCATTCGTGGGTTCGAGCCCAGCATTGGTTTCTGTGCTGACAGTTCAGAACCTGGAGCCTACTTTGGATTCTGTGTCTCCCTCTCTCTCTGCCCCTCTCCTTCTCATGCTCTGTCTTTCTTTGTCTCTCAAAAAAGAAAATAAAACATTAAAAAAATGTTTTAAATATTGATCTTTAAGACATTGAACATGCATACTATAATTGAATGGCTGCCTATCAAAATATGATCTTCTCGCTTCAGTGATTATTTTTGCCTTTGAAGGCTCAAAAGAAATACTTTCTAAAGAGACATTTATACAGCAAGGACAAATACTTGAAACATTAATACCTTGATTCTTTTCAATCTTTATCAGTGTGGTTTAACATGTAAATATGGCCTTTGTTTTTCAAGATTTTACCTACTCTTTTATTCACTTCTCAAAGGATAGATCAATGGATGAGATTACAGCTCCCTATCATGAAATTAATTTCATATATTTGAAACACCTACTTTGATCACCAGCTGGGGGAAAAGATAAATAGCCTAAGCCAGCTTTTTTAGGTGTAGGAACTAAAGATCAGAGGAAAGAATTAGAAAATGTGATAAAATAAAGCCTTGAAACTGCAGTACCACAAATTAAAAAAAAAATTAAGAAGCACTGTTTTTAATATCATCAGGCCCTTCAAGTTAGGACCTGGTGTGGAAAATGATTTAAATATTAAATTAAATATATGTAAGTATCTTGCAGCTTGATTACTTCTAAGCAATTATGCCATAGGTTTTCCCCAATTGAAATACATTATAAACTTTTCATTAGTACAAGATTAGGAAAGGTTTAGGGTATATACATATAGAAATCTTTTTTTGCAAATAGAAATTTAAAAAATATTTTTGAGGTACTATAAAAAGCAGTTTATGAAAAGAATAATGACTGGTTATGTCAAGGCACTGAGCTGGAGTAATGAGGAAAATGTGGGCTCTGATTCAGACTGTATCACTTGCTAGCTAATATGATGTCGAGAAAGGTACTCAGCCCCTAAGTCTGTTGCTTTATATATAAAATGCATTACTTCAAGGATTGAGATTATGAGAAAATGCATATAAAATATCTCACAATACCAGACATACATTATGGCTTTTCTGATTCTAACAGATTTGCATGATTTCACTGAGTGGCAATTACAAAGTAAAACATTGAATAGAAGTTTAAGTTGTAACAAAGGAATAGTAAGTAACTAGGAAAAAAATCTGCAGTAACTCTAAATGTACAAGAGTCGTTACATTACTTAATTAACTTTTATTTATTAACCTTACTTTATTTATTAACCTTTATTAACCTTAATTTTTATTCTTTACTGTTAGCTACTCTGGCCCCTACTTAGTCAGACAGACATTTATAAACTAGCAATAAAAAGAGAAAAATAGAAATCTAGGAACTGAACAGGAAAACTGCTGACCTCCACTAAGTAAACCCATTTCCTTGACCATGTTCATGATAGTCAGAATCATGCCAAATAGTTCTTCTTAGATTATAATTCTCGTGGTATATTACAGAAATTATCTGGTGTTCTCAACAGAGCAATCATGAAATACCACAGAGCAGAACAAGTGGTATCTTGAAATTCCAAAGATTTTGCAGCAAATCCCTAAATCATAGTACTTCTAGAAAGAACTTAATAAATTGTTGACCAAAGAAACTTCCAACAATGCAACACTAGACAGAAATATCTCTATTAAAATTTTCCTAGTAAGAATCTGTACAAGTTAGTCCTTTGAAATTTGTTTATCATTCTCCTTCATTGAGAACTTTTCAAAAACCTAGAAGCCAACTGCCTAAGGAAAGTCAGTGTCTTAATACATAGGATCCTGGGGGCACCTGGGTGGTTCAGTCAGTTAAGCATCCAACTTCAGCTCAGGTCATCTCACTGCTTGTGGGTTCCAGCCCGGCATCAGCCTCTGTACTGCCAGCTCAGAGCCTGGAGCCTGCTTCAGATTCTGTCTCTCTCTCTCTCTCACACACTCTCTCTGCCCCTCCTCTGCTTATGCTCTCTCTCCCTCTCTCAAGAATAAACATTTAAAAAAACAAAAAAAAAAATACATAATATCCTTCCCATGCATCCTCCCCAATAATAAACAAAATAGAGGCACTAAATATAAACTTCATTCTAGCTCATTCACAAGTTCTGATTTTTTCCTCCAAGTTCTTTATTATTCAGTCAAGACAGTTCAAATATACTTACTTAAATTTAGACACTTTTTAACTTCTGTTAACCACTGAACAGTTTGCTATTACATAGTTAAAACATCAACATCTTTTAAGTTTGCAGTCTTTAATACAAGTTAAGGCTAACATGTAACATTCTGGGAAATTAGAGCAAATATCCCATTGAAGTTTATTTCTTGCTCATATTCTACAAACATCTCTAATTCACAGAATTTCACTAATTTATAATTTCCTTAAGCAGAGATGTGAAGGCTACAGAAAACTGAAAATGTGCCTTATAATTTCAGTAAATTTTATGAACCTCAACCATTGTAAAGATCATGGAAACATGTACCAAATTAAATGAATGTCACTTGTGACATTAAAAGTGAGATTTTCCTTCCAAAGTCACCAAAACCATTCTTTAATATTCAACAAAAAATTGGAATTGCAGGGTTTCATGTGTGTGTGTTTAAATGTCAGGGTGGTATGATCCTCTTTGGATGGATGGCTGTTGAAAGCTGAGTTGTATAAAAGAAATTTTTAGAGAACAGAGGCTTTTCTTTACATATTTATTCTCAGAGACTGCCCTTCATCTCATTTTGGTTTTCCACATTGATCCAATTGTAGCACTTCCTGGAGAGAGCTCTGTTCTAATCAGCAACATCAGGGAGAGAATTGGACAAAGCAAAATGAGAAAATGCAGATCTTCTCATGTCATGTCTCTTTGAAAACAGAGAATACATTCTAAGTTATCAGGCAATATAAGTCACAATTTGACTTTTAATAATTTTTACCTGTAATGGACATGAACAGGAAATATGGTATGAGTCCATCATCTACTCAACAGGTACACGATTTCTATTGAGGTGAATACCCTTTTAGCAGAATTTTACTTTGTTCCCTGTCCCATAATTTGTGCTGACCTTAAAACCTCATTAGTAGGCTATTCAGGAAATCTCCACCGAACGGTGGATCGAGGCAGAAACAATCCAGGGATCCTAAATTACCTAACATTAGTTCTCGTTAAGAATTTTCTCCCTACGATAGCTGCAAAGCTACTGAGCTAAGGCAGCCATGCCGACTCCCCAAAGACAATGGTCCGGACCCCTAAATGAAACGGCTGCAATCCTCTTGGATCGCCCAAAGAGAACTCGGACTACCTATCGTCCCCTCCCCCAAACCAGAAAACCGAACATTTTCCACGCTAGCACTGCCTGGACGCAGCCGCCCACAGGATGGCAATCTGGGCGGACATCGGCCACTGGAGCCGACACGCCCACGCCTACTTCAGCTTCGTCGGGGATTTGGGCCCTTGGGGGACCGGGGGCCGCGGCAGCTTGAAATAGACCTTGACCGAGTCATAGATGAACCACTGCAGCGCAGTCAGGGTGCCGATCATGATGATGCGCGCGATCAGGCCCTTCCACACGCCCGCGAACCCCAGCCTCTGGAGAACTCCCAAGGCCGAACTGCCCTTCTCCTTGTTCAAGACGGACACGACGGAATCGGCCGGGTGCGACACGACGGCGCAGAAGACGCCGGCGATGTAGCCGGCCACGAAGGTCACGGCCAGCTGCTCGGCCTTGGTGCACTGGCTCTGGGGCTTGGGGACGACGTGCTTGTAGAGCGCCTCCACCGTGCGCTCGAAGCAGGCGAACTTCATCATGGTGTAGGGGATCTGGCGCAGCCACAGCGGCGCCACGCCCTTGTAGAAGGCCCGCAGGCCCTCCTCGCCGTACATGCGCGGCGCGGCGGCGCGCAGCGTGCCCGCGAAGCCCGGCTGCGTCTGGATGCGCACCTTCACCGCCTCCATGGGGGCCAGCGCCACGTCGGCGAAGAACTCGGCGCTGGCCGACGCCGCCAGGTACAGGCCGGTTCTCCACCGGTACGCCTTCTCCGCGCCCAGCAGCTCGGCGTAGCGGATCTTGAAGACCTCGTAGAGGCCGAACTTAAACAGGCCCTGCAGGGAGTAGCCCAGGAAGGTCGGGGCCCAGCCTCGGGCCAGGCCGCGCAGCCCGTCGTCGCGCAGCGTCACGCTGAAGCCGCTGACGATGCCCCTGTACTTGGCGGGGTCCACCTGCATGCGGCACTTGACCAGGTCCAGGGGCACGATGGCCGTGTGCGTCAGCCCGCAGCTCAGCATGCCTCCGAGGCCGCACAGCAGCAGGTATCTCGCGGAGCCGTACTCGTAGCTCTGCTCCTTCGCGGCCGCCGCCGCCGCCCACAGCCTGCCCTGGAGCGGGCCCCAGCTTCTGGCCTGCGGGGCTCGGCAACCGCCGGCGTCACGCATGACTGCGCCTGCCCAAGTCCCACACCTCCCTTGGCAAGAGCTCTTTCCTCTCGGGGGCCCAAGGCCAGGCGCGCAGGCTTCGTGAGCTTCCCTCGCGCGCGCGCCGCCCCCTCGCCCCTCGAGAACCCAACGGTCGGTGTCCACCGGGCTTCTGCCCGCGCTCGACAGGCGCCTGCGCAGCCCCTACCGGCTGGGTTAGCTGGAGGCCTGAGAGGCCGGCTCCCAGAGGTTTTGGAAGAGCATCACCCAGCAGGTCTTCCAGGACCGCCCTCCGCCCCTCCCTCACACCTTCAGCCCAATGGGCTTCTGGTAACGGCAGGAGCCCCGCCCCTCAGCCCTCCTTAGCCAATGGCCAGTGGTCCCTAGATCTCACCTTGAGCTGCAGGTAAGGTTCTGTATGCCCTGGTGGCTTCTGCCAACTCAGCTGCCTAGTCCTCTACAATAATGCTAAAAAAGTAAATCAGTAGGTACAGACATGAGTAAACACAGGAATAGGCGAGCAAATAGATAAGGAGTTGGGCGAGGGGGCGAAGAGTCGCCATGTACCGTTGCCTTTCTGAAAGGCCTTTCTGGAGGTCTCACCTAATTGTGCCCACGTAGGGGAATAGTCATCTCCATGGCAACATGGTTCTATGGAGGGAATGAGCAGAGAGAACCAGGAGCCTGGTGTTGGGGGCCAGCCAGCCCTGCGGCTTCTAGCCTAACATTCTCATCTGGCAGATAGGGATGACATCTCCCCCATAGCACTCACACTCCACTCCTTTGTCCTCCAAGAGTTGCATTGAGGGCTTAGGAAGCGTGGAGGTACTCACTAAGTTGGGGGCTGGGGATTCCGTTATTTTCATTCATTAGGTATTTTTTCATTGACTACTGAATCCCTGGCCTAATTCTGGGGATCACCAAAGTGAGACAGAAGCCCTCACTTCCATTAGGGAGACTGCAGTCTCATTGGCCTGGGAATTGAGGACTAAGTGACTCCACGTGTAAATCACTAGCATTCACTCATTCATTCACCCACTGTGTGCTAGGCCTTCTGCAGGGTTAGGAGCTAGATGGGGGCACCTCGTTGGCTCAGTCTGTTGAGTGTCGGACTCTTGATTTCAGCTCAGGTCATGATCCTAGGGTCATGGGATTGAGACCTGCTTAAGATTCTCGCTCTCTCTCCCTGTCTTTCTCAGAGGAGCTAGGTATAGTCCTGCTTATTTCTAAGCAAGAAGATTTAAAAATCAGAATTGGGTGGTATTATGATAGGGGTTTGAATAAAGTTCTGTATGAACAATGAGGGAGCAACAAATTCTATCTCATAAAGTTGAGAAGACTTCTCAGAGGAGATGACCATGTAGCTAGGTCTTGAAGGATGAGTAGGAGTCTGTCACATAAAGTAGATGGAAATGTAAGTCCAGGTTAGGGGAAACATAAATACATGAACTACTGAAGAGACGTGAGTGATTCAACATGGTGGAAACTAGCAAGGACTGACTCTAGAAAAATAGAATTGGGTCAAATTAGAGAAAGCTTTAATGCTGTTTTCAGCACTTTGACATTTATCCTGTAAGGAGGCTAATATTTCTCAGAAGTGTAATCCATAGACCAACTGCATCAGGATCACCTGGAATGTGAGGCTCAGACTCACAAACTGTGAGATCGTGACCTGAGCTGAAATTAAGAGTTGGACACTTATGGGGCACCTGGGTGGCTCAGTCTGTTGAGTGTCCGACTTCGGCTCAGGTCATGATCTCGCGGTTTGTGAGTTCGAGCCCTGCATTGGGCTCTGTGTTGACAATGTGGAGCTTGCTTGGGATTTTCTGTCTCCCTCTTTCTCTCTGCACCCCTTTGACTCTCTCTCTCAAAAATACATAAACATTAAAAAAAAAATACATAAACATTGAAAAAAAAAAGAGTTGGCCATTTAAATGACTAAGCCACCCAAGTGCCTCCTTATTGTAGTCTTATACCAGTGTTAAAGTGATTAAACAAGGCAAAGAGACTAAGGTGGCTTTAATGCTTAGCAGTTGATGTAAGGAAACGAAAATGTAATCCTGCAAATGTTAAGACATTGAAAAGTAAGGACAGCCAATCACAAATGGCCAACTAAGCTTTTCCATATAAAGCAAAAAGCCAATCAAATAATTTCTTTGGTTTGTCTTGGCATCTTCTTTATAAAAGTCTCTCCCCTTATTCCTGTCACTGGAGCCTTCTCACTGCTTCCCATTGGTGCTGCCCAGTTGGAAGTGACCTTTGCTCAAATAATCTCTTAAACTTTTAATATGTCTTGGTTTCTCTTTTAACATCAGGAATTTAAGTATGAAAGAGGAGATTCTCTCCTTGAGTCATAAGAAAACAACAAAGTGTTAAACTGACTCATGCTGAATAAATTGGGGTTCCCAAAGTGTGTTCCTGGGAATACTAGTCCACTTGAAAGAGGGCAGTGGTTGGTCAAACACATTTGAGAAGCATTTCATACCAGAGCCTCCATTCTTAAGTAAAGCGATATCATCCTGAAGGGGGCAAAAATTAGTTCATGGGGGGTGAAAAAAAACCTCTTAATACAATGGCTTGTGGCCCCCCAAAATTCAACCTACTCACCAAAATCTTATTCCTTAGTATTTCATATGAGGGAGGGGCAGGTGGATGGAAAGGAGTGATTAGGGGAATGTCTAAAAAGGCTTCTGGAGATGGAGGGCCAATATTGAATAAATAAAAAGGTGGAGAACACAGCACTAGAGCTTCATCTGGGAGCTTCACAGGGCATATGGACGTATTAGAGAGTGAGAAGTTTCAGGGTAGAGGACTTAAATGTCTCCTAACTAGCTAACTTGCGCTGTCCTTATTTTACTGGCTCCCAGAACCCCTTTCTTGTATGATACCTCTTCACATTTCACGCCCATAGTCTCCCGTGGAGCATATTTTGGGAAACGCTGAACTCTATCAAAAATAGGGCTTGGAGAAAATAAGGAGTAAGGAAGGCTAGAGTAATAATGGCAGGTACCACTTACTTCGGCCTCCATTTCCTAAAGGTGTAGCTTGGATGTTTTGCCAACATGTAGCATGAGTCACTGGCCACTTCATGAAAGCAGGTTAAGTTAATTTATCTTATTCATAGGAGATACTTGTTCTGTACCATTAAAATACTGCTCAAGAAAGTGTACAAGTTGAAGGAAACAATTTAGGAACCTTCTGTACCAGATTTTTTCACCCTTTTTTCTAGTTGGATGACCTTAGCCAAGTTATTTAGTCTCTTTCTGAGCTTCATTTGTTTATTCCTTTTAAAAATCCGTAATTAGGGTTAATTATGGCTACCTTTAGAGTCGTCAAAAGCAGAGATGATGCACACAAAATACCTGGCCTGGTGCCCTGTGCATTAGTAAGCATCCCATGAATGCCAGTTCTGTTACTCACCCGCTTTTTCGGGCCCTCGCTAATGCTCACGGAACTCTTCCGTTTCTGTGATGCCCCAGTCTCTGCTCTTTCCCTTCCACTTGAGTGAATGATTTATTCAGTGAGCTAAATTCCAGCTGACTGAGGATTTAGGATGGGAACTGAAGAAATCATAACTGGCAGAAATGTGAACTTCTTTGACAATGCCCCAGGATGTGTCACAGCATACAATAGGACAGACGCTGCACACCTATGGCACAGTAATCTGGGCCACAGAGGGGAACAGGATGGACGGACAACTGGGCGGCCTTCCTCCCTTCCCAAACAGACCCTTGTAGCCTGGTGCTTTATTCGGTGGAAGTCTAGCAGCCAGTGCATCCCAGGTTGCTCCCAACTTTCCCATTCATAGCACTGAAAGTCCAGTGTCCCCAGAACTGTCTCAGTCCCAGGCAAATCAGGATGGTTGGTCACGATACTTTTAAGAGTCTCAGCTGTGCCCAAGGCCTCCAGCCACTGCTATCTTCCTGCACCATAAGAATCACTGGCTTGGGAGCCAGGCACACCTGGGTCCAAATCCTGGCTCATTCCATGTCTGGTGATAATCCTGTAAATGTCATCTAACTTTCTTGAACTTCAGTTTCTTTATCTATAGATTTCATTCTATTCTTTCCTGAATTTGTAATAAACTTCATATTATCGTTAAATTAAATAACAGTGCTTGCAGCAATCCAGGCCCTCAATGAATGTTAGTTGTTGTTTTTCCCCCTTCCTGAATTCCTTATGCTTACCAGAGTGTCATGATCTCCTGGGGTACCCATGTGTCTAAAAATCCCTGAAACTTGTTTCGGGGAAGGGAGGTGGCCATCGAGCAGCAGGGGGCACTGTTGCCACGATTCCTCTCCACTGCTCACACCAAAGCAATAAAGCTTTAGTAGACCGCTGATCAAAGATGGCTAAACTTGAAACCCACACTTGGTTTTAACTTATCTAAATGTGTCCCACATGCCTGCAATAATGTTCAGGGTGTATCTGGATGATTTTAAATCTTGGACATTTAATTTATAATCCTTCTCACTCCAGGAGGTTTATGATGTGCCAGGGGGTCAAATGTTTATTCCTAGAATTATTTAACCTCAATCAACTAATTATTCTGATGAACTGTATGCCTTTTTTTCTTTTTGCTTGACCAGATTGGAAACAATGACAGGCATTCAACTCAGATTTACTTAAAACTTTTTAACAGATTGGGAATTATGGAGTTCCTTAAACTGTCTCTCAAAATAAATATTTCTGATGTATCTGGCAAGTCAAAGGAGAAAAAGCAACAATCCCCAAACTCATTAAACTAAGTAAGTCTAACCATGTTTAAAGAAAATGTGTGGGAGGTAATAATCCCTAGATGCTCAGATGAAAACTGTTCGTAACAAATCTTCATGCCTTTTGTGTGCTTGTTTAAGGAATTATTTGTGCAAAGCAGCATTAGTGCTCCTGGTGGTAGTAACTGTTTATCTGGGGTGAGTTCTAGGGAAGGAGGGCATAAATCAAATAATTTTTTTTATTAAACTTCCAGTTTTCTTAACAATATTACATGTCCAAAGGACTCCATTTATGAAGCAGCATGTACATAATTGATCCATGCCCTCCGGTTGGGATCTTAGGCGAATCTAAAGGTTATGTATCTCAGGACTGGTGTAACCTTAGTATATAATAACATCCTTCTTTTCTAGTTTACATAGTTTTTTGCTAGCAATTTATACCTACCAAGATCAATGTGAAAATATTCCTATAAAATAACATCAATACATCTGAAGGTTCAAAATGCAAACTAGAGTTTTATTAGAGTCTTCTAGCTGACATATTCTAATAGATAAATATTTCTAATTGTAAAGCATAAGACAGAGGTTTAATTCCATTAGAAAGGCCCTAAATTATGACACATAATAGATTCAAGTTAGTGCAGGTAATCTGGCCTACATGAAGAAGAGGTTTGTCAAAGTGGCCTACTACCCATGACAGTGGTGTAACAGCTTAAATTTGACTTACTTTTAACAACCCTGCTCTTTGGAAGTGGAAGTAGGCTCGCATAGACAAATCTCTCTTTCAGTGCCATCCAGTAGACACACAAGGTGAGATACATACGTAATTTGAAAATTTCTGGCAGCCACATTAAAAAAGTAAAAAACCACATTAAAAGATGTTATTTAACTTAATCTCAAAATAGCATTACTTCAATATATAAGCTATACAAAATTATCAGTGAGATATTTTACATTATTTTTTATACTATGTCTTTAAATTCTGGTATTTTGTATTTTAAGCACATCTTAATTTGGACTGGCCACACTTCAAAGTGCTCAATAGCCACACGGGGGTAAAGCTAAGGTGTCAGTCAGCTTGGGTTTAATCTGTGCTTGGAGGGCCTGAAGCCACCTGGAAAGACTGAGCAGCTGAATCAAATCTCCTGGTTGGAGGTGGAGATATTACTTCTTTCTTCTCACTCCCTATTCCCTTGCTCTTCCTCCTCTTTGATACCATGTAATTCATGCATGTAATGCATGCATGTGCTGGGCATTCTAAATGCACTATAATCCTACAAGAATCAGAGATCTTCTTTTACAAAAAATTATAAAGTAAATGAAATAACTAACTGATGGTAATGATAGCATAATGGTTAAGAGAACAGACTTGGAAGCTACTCATACATGTTTCTGCCCCTTCCTATATACCTTGGGGAAGAATTTTCTTAACTTCTCTACTCCTTAGTTTTATTATTAGTCAAATGGACATAAAAGTATTTCCCTTATAGATGTTCTATGATTTAAATTTTTTAGTGTTTATTTATTTTTGAGGGATGTGGGTGTCCAAAGCAGGCTCTGCACTGACAGCAGAGAGCCCAATACAGGGTTTGAACTCAGGAACTATGAAATCATCACCTGGGCCAAAGTCTGGTGCTTAACCAACTGAGCCACCATGGCATCCCTGGATGTCCTGTGATTTAAATGAGATCATGCCTATTTGGGGGAGGAAAATTTTTTTTGTTTTATCTTTCAACGTTTCTTCTGGCTGGTCTAAGAATTAAGTTGACATGAGATAGATGGACAAGAGAGAAACAAATTTGGTTTTGTATGTGTGGAACCCCCCATGGAGGTTTAATAATGTTAAAGTTAAATGCCGCGTTTTCTCCATCCTGAGCTAAGGAATGGGATAGGGGCCTGGGGCTTCAAAGGGGAGGAGGGCAGTTCATAGGCCAATGAGAAGAAGAGCAGATTGGTAATCAGCTGTTTACCCTGCCAGACAGATGGGTCATTAAGATAAGACTTCTTTCTGGTAATAACTCTTATTCTGGCAAAGCCCCTCAATTCAGATTCTGCTAGTTAAGGAAGGGTGGAAGGTTTCTCTTAGGCCTGCAAGGTCTTGATTGCTTTCAGCTCAAAATAGTCCACAAGCCAAAGTAGCACATTTTGGGGAGACTTGTCCTGAACCCCTTCACCTGCAAAGCTGTGGGCATTCATTAAATGTTAATAATATTATTTGGGATAAATGTGGGGTACTTTGGATTTTGCAGCACATTATACAAATATTATTACTACTGCTAGTCCTACGGAGGTGCAAAGAAGTTAAGTGACCTAGCCAAGGTAACACAGCTAGTGAGCTGTGTTCTCACCCAGTTTGCCTATCTTGAAAGCAGTATTTCTTACCATGTGTTTAAAGTTACAATATGGACTGAATTTATACTGATGCTGTGACATAAAATGAAAAGATCTCTTAAAAGATAAATTCCTGATATCTGCCTGCCATTCTCATAGAAGTAGAATTCAGGAGGAATGTCTGGGTTTTGTATAAGAATTTACTGTTGTAAGAAACTAGACAAGAAACATACATGTAAAGAAAATTAAATTTAATTTTCTTTGCTCTTCTTTTTGACTCATTTTATTAGGAAACAGTGCCGTGCATATATTGGTATTAAATTTATGCATGTTGTGGGGTGCCTGGGTAGCTCAGTGGTTAAACCTCTGACTTAGGCTCAGGTCATGATTACTCAGTTTGTGAGTTTGAGCCCTGTATTTGGCTCTGTGCTGACAGCTCAAAGCCTGGGGCCTGCTTCAGATTCTGTGTCTCCCTCTCACGCCCCATCCCCACTTGTTCTCTGTCTCTGTCGCTGTCTCTTTCTCAAAATAAAAAAACAAACATTTTAAAAAATTCATGCATGTTGTGTTAAACCAAATTTGCATTTTACTAAAGGAGAGAGATATTAAGGCCTCTATTCCCTATTTACAATGTATTTATAGGGATATGTGCCTCTCATCTTTTAAGACAAAAATAGTACTACAAAAGTACTTGTAACAGTTATATGTGAACGTTTCTGTGTGTAAAAATATTTTTTTCATCAAATTAGCAAGTGAAAACCAAAACAAATGCCAATGTCATTGGGTCTAACTCAGTTAACTGTACCACTTTGAGCCCTCTCTGCCCAGATCATGTCCTTTTCATCTGCTCCACAGAATTGTTTGTTCTGGTCTTTACCTACAAAACCTCTTCAACTGCTTTCTGTTTGATTTCATGTCACTCTCTTTTTCTGTCACTGTTTTGTCTTCCATCGCTGCTGCTTTGTGATTCTTAGGAGATTCCTAGGGGAGGTCACATGAATCAGTGAACAGGGCTACTGGGTTAGGATATACAAGACTGGCTAGCATAGTTCAGGGCCACCGCTAGCCTCGTGCTCTCCACCTGGAACAGCCACCCCAAAGAACACCATACTCAACTTCATTTTAATCTTGCAATACCTATGTGAGTCCTAGTTACTTACTGTTCTACTTTCTGAAAGAAAAACTAAGGGCAGGGACATGGCTGGATGGGTGGGTTCTAGTTTGGGCTGGCTCTGCTATGTCATTTCCTCTCCTTAATCTTAGATAGTGACACCCGTAATTTCCCCTCAAAGTCTCCCTCCACGATCTGACTACTGGTTTTTTTTTTTTTTAATGTTTTATTTATTTTTGAGAGAAAGAGAGAGAGATAGAGACAGTGCGAGCAGGGGAGGGTCAGAGAGAGAGGGAGGCACAGAATCCGAAGCAGGGTCCAGGCTCTGAGCTGTCAGCACAGAGCCTGACCCGGGGCTTGAACCCACGAACCGTGAGATCATGACCTGAGCCGAAGTCGGATGCTTAACCGACTGAGCCACCCAGGCGCCCCACGATCTGACTACTGTTTAACTTCTATTCCTTATCTCTGTCCAGTCTCCTGACTTCACTCTACTATAGCCACACCGCAGGCCTTTAAACATGCTGTTCCCTCTGCCTGACACCCCTCTCTTCTACCCCTGCACCTGACTCATTCCTACTCATCCTTTCAGCCTCAGCTAGGAAATTAGCCCCTCAATGGAGCTGATTTCCTTTTTTTTTTTTAAATGTCTATTTATTTTTGAGACAGAGACAGAGAGACAGAGGGCAAGTGGGGGAGGGGCAGAGACAGAGAACAGACAGAATCCGAAGCAGGCTCCAGACTGAGCTGTCAGTACGGAGCTGATTGCAGGGCTCAAACTCACCAGCTGTGAGATCACTGTGAGATCACCACCTGAGCCGAAGTCAGATGCTTAACGGATTGAGCCACCCAGGCACCTGGGAGCTGACTTCTTGATTCAGGTTAGGCCCTCATATGGGTTCCCATAGAATCCTGGTTCTCTCTGCATGTCTCACCATTCCTCAGCTTCCATCTGGAATTAGCTGTTTACTGTCTGGTTTGCCAGCTAGAGTGTATGGCTAAAGGTAAGGATCCTGTCTTTTTTATTTCTTCTGTGTCACTTATACTTAGCACATAGTTGGCACTCGATAAATATCAGCTGTGGGTGAAGAAAAGCAACTAATAAGCAGGGCGTCTTAGGAAGTTTCTCCAGATTGATACCACCTTCCCCCCTTTTGCTCCAGTTATAATGGGATATGTAATAAGACAAACATTTCTATTCGTCACTAAGGCTTTCTTGGGGAGAGCACTGTGTTTATTTAGAAGAAATATTGATCTAGCAGATATGAGAATATGGACTTTGAGGATAGATTTTCTGGTTTTGAATTATGGCTCTCCACTCAATGGCTGTAAAACCCTGGGCAAATTACTTCTCTAGGCCTCAGTTTCTTCATGTGTAAAATGGGGGTGAACATAACAGCATCTACCTCAGAGGACTATTGTGAGGATTATATGAATTAACACACACAAAGAACTGAAGAATTACTACATATATAAACAGTAAATGCTAGCAATTGTTATTACTTTTATTAAACCATTAGAGGTTGGGGGGTGGTGAGCTCAAGGAACCAAAGTTGATCACCAAATAATGCTTTGCAGGAGAGTGGTCCTGTTCATCGTGGGTTTTCTGTTTTATATGTTTGAGGAGAGTTGCTGAAGCCAAGCTGATTTACTGTGCCAATTAGAGATGAGATCATTTTGACATTGGCAGGAGAGGGAGGCAAGATGCATTTGTACATTCAACAAATATTTACCGAATGTCTATTTTGTGCTAGACATAGAGGAAAATAAGATAGTCACAGCTGTTACAGAGCTCCCAAAAATTCAAGAAAGAAGAGAGAAGCTAGAGAGGCTGAGGACTGGGAGTGGGTGGGAGGGGGTGCTGAGGGGCAGACCAGTGGGTATGGCACAGCAGAGGAGGATGTTGAGAGAACAGAAATGCTAAGGCAGGATTTTAAAGCATCTGCTATAGGATGTGTCATGTAAATCCTCCCCTCCACCCCCTACAAAAATCTTCAATAAAATTTTCATTGCTCACTGGAGACAGCCCGAAGAAGGGGAAGATAGCAGATATCTGGGTTATAACTGTTAGGGGAAAGAAGCTATAGGCCAAAAAGCCCTTCCTTACTCTTGTGAACTACCAGTAAGGAGGCCTTATCGTGCATGCAATATTTAATGATTATAAATGACACCTTCATGCATTGTGTAATACAAGACCCTTTACCATGAATACAAATTAAACAGTACCAAATAGCAATCATATTAACTGAAAAGAAGAGGGATTATTCAAGACAGGAAACTTGGGACTTCCAGGGAAAAGGAGCCTTGAATCTGGGAGTCACATATGACCACCAACTAGCCCCTTTGTGCTTAATTAGTCAAACTGGTGATTCCTCAGCAACCATGACTTATTATTTTTTTAATGTTTACTTTTCAGAGAGAGAGTGAGCGAAGGAGTGGCAAAGGTGGGTGGGTGGTTGGGGGGACAAAGGATACAAAGCAGGTTCGGACAGCAGCAAGTCTGATGCGGGGCTTGAACCCACGAACTGTGAGATCATGACCTGAGCTGAAATTGGATGCTTAACCAACTGAGGCACCCAGGCTCCCCCATGACTTGTTATTTTATAAACCACTGCTTACGAGGATGTAGTTTCTTAAACATAAGTATGCTAAGGTTTAGGTGCGGGGAAAGAAGGGGTCCACTGTATACTTAAGGCTCCCATCCTTTTCTGACTTCCAGTTTTTCACTTTTACCATCCTTTAAAATAACAATTTAAGGAAATGTATATATTTCTTTTAAAAAAAAGCAGCAACCTGAGAAGTAATCAGTCATTACACTAAATAAAACAAAACTATCAATTTGCCTGAATTTCCGAGTGAAGTAAATAAAGCTCTGTTGGAATTTACCTACACAAACTGAGACTTTCCAGGGAAGAGAGAAATAAACTAGTTTTTTCCCCCTCTTAGATTTGTTTACTGTGTAAACCCTGGGGTTTTTGCATCTTATAATGTGACTACTGATTAAAAAGATAGATGGTTGTTTATTAATGTTCTCAAAGCATGATGCAAATTCACATCACCTTGGGTATATTTTGCCCCTAAAGCTATGAAGTAAATATGGAAGCATTTTGTAGTTAACAAGACCAAAATATGTTAATTTGAATAGTTGCCTGTGAATAGGATTTTCCTTTAAATCATTAATAGGAAAATGAAGAGAGCTTGGGTGGTCAAGCATGAAATGTAAATGAGAGTAGTTTTCTTTTTTTGTCTCATCATTCGATGTTACTTGATGTTAAAATTTAAATTTGATAATGCAGAATATGACCTTATCATGAAACAATGCAGCTTATGCCCCAGATTTTTTGACAGCAGTACTGAAACCATGATTTTTAAGTACCAATTTCAAATGACAAGTGCAGTGAAATAATTAGACATTTTGAATTGGTGGAGTCAGAAAAAGAGCTTGCCCATCCTTTTATCTACAGGACCATATTTTTTTAAATCACAAACTAAGATAGAGGGTGTTGGAGCAAAGTGGAGACAAACCTAGATCTCTTTAAATGGCTATAAAATTACCAGTGAAATTCCTGAAGGGCCAAAGGATACAGGAAGCATATATTTTTGCCCTCTTCTTAAAATGAGGAATATATTTCTTTAAAACAGAAAAAGGCCTTACAAACCTCATTTCAGCGTTCCGCGTCAGCCTCGGAAAACGGCAACCATTTCCTATTGTCAGGCGGCTGGTGAGAAGCGCAAAGGACAAGCTGCCACCAAGAGCTCAGGAAAATCTAGGTGGACACCAGGCCTCCGTGTCTAACCATTCTGCTACCAGAAAAAAATTTCAGAAAAAGGTCAGTTTAAAACACACACATTTTAGTCAGGTTTTAAGTGTAACTATCTCCCTAAATATGACTGATCCTATGATTAAAGCTTTTCAACTTAGGTGTTAGTGACCCATTTTTTTTTTTCTATTTTGGAGGCCTAAAACAAAAAAAAAGACCTTAGAGTGGCATAAATTTCTATCAAACAAGAAAATGAATTAATTTAGTAGCATTGTAAAACTATGAAATTTGTGCCAGTTTTCAGGTGTCCCAAGATTTAGCCTGCTTTACAGGAATGGCAAAATTCACGGCAACGTTAAGAAATGATAAAAAGCTCATGCTAAAATTTCCTGTCGCAAATATGCTTTACTTTGGAAGGCATCAGCAATGTACCACTTTCCAGAAATGCATTTTTATACCACCAAGCCCCTCCCTCTATGGGCAGACCCTTGAGCAGCTATTGCACTGCACGGAGCTCTTGAGAATGTTCTGGAAGCATCACTGCGAACTAGGAGAGAGAAATGAAATTCAGCAGAAGCAGCAACTTTTGGAAGGAGAAACACCATTTTCCTCATAGAACGCTTTTCTCCTGAAATGGGTTGACTGTGAGCTCTGCTCCTCTGGTGCTTTAAATCTGTGGACCGTTGAACGTCACTCCGCCTTTTTTGAAGTTACAAAAATACTTTCTGTCCGCCGTGTGGCGGGAATAGAAAGTTTGGAACATTAAATGCGTAAGACTTCAGATAACCCAGATGACATACATGCAATAGCATCATCCCATGAAGGACTTAATCAACTCAATCCCTTGCATGTAATTAACCAAGGCACACAAAGGCTCCAAATTCTGCATTCCAAAAAAGGAGGGAAAATGCAAGGGTCCTGCAGCAGTTCCCGGGACCTACGGAGAACTGCTTTGTTACAAGTGTATCCAATGTCCCCAGCAGCAGAGACTTGTGGGGCGCCGCGTATCCCTGCCTCACTCGCTCTGCAGCTCCCAGAGGTGGCGGTTGTGCTATGAAGGTGGACCCTGCCAAGCTGGCTGACAAGATGCTGCGAACCCCCAAGTGCTCCAGGTGCCGGAACCATGGCTTTCTGGTGCCGGTCAAGGGCCACGCGGGCAAGTGCCGCTGGAAGCAGTGCACTTGCGAGAAGTGCTGCCTGATCACCGAGCGCCAGAAGATCATGGCTGCGCAGAAGGTGCTCAGGAAGCAGGCCTCAGAGGAGGAGGAGGAGGCCCTTGTCGCACAGGGGCAGGATCTGTTGATTGGGGCTGCGGCCGCGGCCGCAGTCCTGGGCGCAAGCCTCCGCCAGCTGCCTCTGCTGCCCGCTCCGGGAGACTGGGAGCCAGGCTTCCCAGAGAGGCCCCCGCGGGGCCCGAGCCCTGGCCCGAGCGCCTTCCAGCCGGTTCTGGGCGGCCGTGGCGGCGGCCACGTGGGACCGAGCGGCGATCGAGTCGCGGTGCCGGTTCCCGGTTCGGTGGGGCCGCAACTTGGAGCGGAGGTAGCAGGTAGCGGGGGCCCTAACCGCCTGGAGCTGCGCCGGCCGCTGCGGCCCGTGCCCAGCCCGCCGTTCGCCGACTTCGGTAAGATTCCCAGGCCCTGTGTGGCCTCGCCCCGCCTGAGATTCCTCTCCAATGCCCTACGCTGGCGGCCCAGGCCGTCCAGGGTCCTGCGGGGATGGACCCTTGGGGGAGGGGGGGGGTGAGGAATGCTTTCCAGAGGTACTCTTGATTTGGGAAACTTTCCTCTAAATAGAGATTTGGGTTGGGTGTCATTTTGGGAGAAGGTAAAAAGAGCGCCAGAAAGGAACGCGTGGTTCTGACGGCCGTTAAAATACTAAAATTTAGCTTCTTGCCTTGTGCCGTCTAGCGAGAAAGAAAATGGCCCCCAGATGCCTTAGCTGTGGCTCCTTCTTCAGGAAGACACCTGAGAGAGGGGCCCTACTGCACTTGCGCGCTTCTTCCCGCCCTTTACCCTTGGGCTGGTGGCGCCTCCTTCAGGAGGCCACTGTGGGTGGGCCTGCGCAACTTGACTGCGCCTGCGCACTCCTTTTCCAGCCGCTGGAGGCTCCTCCCAGCGGACTTTCTTTGGAAGGGCCCTGGCCCGTGGCGCCTGCGCACCCGTACGCGCCTGTTCCCAGGGCGTGGGAATGAGACCGTACTCTGCTCCCCACTGGAGAACGGTTGATCTATGGATGTTGCCTTTTTCCTCCCCTCCCATTATATGCATAAATTACATGGTTCTCTATGTCTTGTGGTTTCACTATTAAAAGTACAATTTCAAGTCATATAGATTGGAGGCTCTTTAAAATTTCAGTTTCAAGTCACATATAGATTTGAGGCTTTGGGTACAGACGTGCGCTTTTTTGGTTTTCCCTATGGCAGTGCGGTAGGAAGAGGACAGGAGGCTGGGGGAACTGCTCAGTCACCTTGGGCAAGCTCCTTTTGTGGCGGTCTCTCCCCTTTACTAAGGGGACTGGCCCGGACGCTCTCTGAAGGCCGTTTCTGTCTCCTGGGACATTCTAGTAAAATTTAGGTCCCCGGGAAACTAGATGGGGAAGAAAGACCTGAAACGGCAATTCTAGGAGAAGATACCTTTCCCTGGACACAGTGCCTTTCTTTGTTCCCTCTCAACAGGAGCTGAGCATTTAATTAAATGCCAGTCACTGGTGATGAAGAAGTGAAGGGGGGAAAGGCACATTTGTTGCCTTCAAGGATCTTGTCTTTGTCGGAGGGACAGCACTGGTCGAGGAATCCCACAAATCCATGCAAAGAGCTGTAGTAATTGATGGTGTCGCCGTGGTCTGAAGGAAGAGTAGGAGCTGAGGACTTCCAGAGGCACAGTGGAGTTAGGGGGAAACACCTCCTAAACTGAGGGGCCAAAATCTGCGAAGGCCTTGCGGGTGATGAGAAAGGAGAAGCTGTTGGGTTGCAGTGCACGTGGAGGCTGGAGTGGAGGCAGGGAGCCGCCCTCCTGGGGCTCTGTGGTGATGCCAAGGACTTCTTCTAAGAGTAGTGGGACCTGGCTGAAGCGCTTAAAAAGCAGGGAGGATCAAAAGCATAATGGAGGGGGGAGATCTTTGTAAGTGGATCCGAGTGCCGTGTGCCGCCTTTGCACAGTGATGTGACGCTCTCTTCCCTCGCTCCGTGTCGTTTTACCGCTTCCCTCATTGCTTACCTTTTCAGGGCTCTCTCTGAACTTCGGCTCCGATTGTGTGTTGAGGCCTGAGCGCCTGGACAGACAGCCTTCCAAGCTGTACTCCAGCCTCTCCAACATGCATTCCTACTGCCCCTTCCCGCTTGGCTACCAGGATGGATCCCCGCCTCCGGGGGCCCTCCTGCAGCGGGGCTTCCGGCACGTGTCCTGCAGTCCCTACCACAGAGGAGGCTTGGTAAGTCCCCCCCTCGCTCCTTTCCTGCTTCCTCCTTATCCCACGTGCCCTTTTGCTATTACGGACCCTCAGTCCCAGGCAGCGACCCGCTGTGCCAGTCTGTGCCAGGCCCCGAGCACGCGTAGGACGGATACAACATCGGCCTTGTGCAGTGTACACCTGTGGGAGTGCGCATATGTGGGCAAGTCCATTCGTGTGCAGACAAGTTGGCCTGGGCTGTGGCGTGTGCTTTTCAGAGCTGGGCGCTCAGGTGAGAAGGAATGCAGACACATCTCAGATAAACCTGGGAGGAACCACACAGTACCACTGACCGAGTGAGGGACCGCCAGCCTGGACTCACGGAATGCTGGTGTTGGAAGGGCGCTTCATTTTGCTCCTGGCACCACACTGTTGAGGGCAGAGCCAGGAGCACACGTAGGTCCCCTGCCCAAGTGTGTGGGCCACTTGAGACTGCAGAGGGCTTTCGGGAGGAATTCAAGCTTAGTCATGAAAAATATGGAAACTTTCCCCCAAACATAGGCCTGGAGTTTTGAATACTGCGTATGGAAGAGTCAGGCCATCCCTGTTATGTAAGGTACAAGTCGGGGTGACCAGGTTTTGTGGCCTTGGTTACCGGCTCCTTCCAGAGCGGTTGAAAGTCCTTCCCCTTTTGGCAACCCTGAGATGTGTCATGACTGCAGGGTCACCAGAGGCCCGGGTAGCCAGTCCTGCCTTTGGGCCCATAAGGCTGGGCCTGTGGGGAAGGTCCACTCCAGTGCGGCTCAAGCTCACGGAAAAGTAGACCTCGGTTACCTTTCCTCGCTCCCTCAGAGCTAAAAGCCCAACAACCCTGGGTGTTAGATGTTTCTCTTGGGTGGAGGGTAGAGAAGAGCGAGAACAGAGCAGGCTTCTTTGTTTACTGTGGAAAGTGATTGAGAAGGAGGAGGAGCACCTGACATTTCCATGCCGTGAGTCTTAGCTGCAGAGTGTGGAGCGGGTCCGATGAGCTTCCAGATGTGTCCAGGCGGGTCCGGCACACCGGGCGCTGGGTCCCCACTCCTGCTGCCGCCCCAGCAGCATCTCCTCAATTTCGGATTGAGTTCTGCTGATAAGCCATTTTCCATTGATCCAAGGGGAAACAGTTTGGAAACCACTGGTCTTGATAATGTCTGGGGTGCCTCCTAATCCTTATGTGAGCCATCGGGGTGCGTGCTCTGTATCCCTCCACTGTAGAGTGGAGGAAGAAGACTCAGAGAAGGTAAGTATTTGCTCATGGTCACAGAACCGGGGAGTGACGGACTGGGACTCACATTACATAGCTGGTCAGTAACAGAGCAGCAGTCACCCCAGCTCTGGAGCCCTGGCACTTTCTGCTGCCTGGGGTGTTGTCTTGTCATGCGGAGGCAGAGCAAACATGGCCCTTGACTCTCCCATCCCCCACCCTGAACTCTGTGGGTGCTGGCCACCCCACTGCAGCCCAAGGAGAGCACAGCGCCTCCAGCCCTCACACAAAGAGGGGGCTCTGGCCAAGTGGAGCACGCACCCACCGTCTGCTCACACAGAAGCTTGGATGGAGCCTGGCGTCCAGGGTAGCGCTTTGATTGACAGGCTTGCCAGACGGCCTTTGTTAAGAGTGTGATCTCAGTTGGTTTATCTGGGCCTGAGCTGCCACCACAGGCCCCAGGCAGGAGCTGTGATCCAGGGAGAGGCTTGGCTGAGCAGCTTGGAATTAAAGCACTAATAATCCCCCTTCCCACCCCCTCCACGTCTGGATAGAGGATCAGGGGTTTATTTGTGAAGTTCTTTCAAACCCAAGAACCTATGAATTGCTTTCATCCTTGTCCTGCTGCCCCCCTGCCCGGGCTCTGAGATACTCTCCGGAGAGGTCTTCAGCCTCCTCTTCCTGTCCCTGCCCCGTTTGCTGCTGCTTTACTTCCTCTGTTCTCTTCCCACAAAACAGCACCAGCTCGGAGCCCGACAGACCTGGGATCCAATCCTACCTCCATTGTTTACTAGCCATATGGCCCTGGGAAGTCATCTAACCTCTGAGGATCTCACTCAGGGCCCCCGTCCGTATAGTAGGGGTAAGAGTATCTATCTCGCAGGGCCACTGACAGACAGAAACGGTGTCATGCGTGGTGATATGTGCCTGGCACAGGATCTGGCAGGTAGTAGGCACTTAACTTAAAGGTGGGCTTTCTTCCTTTCCTTGGAGTCAGAGTAAGTTAGGAAGTGATTTTTGCAGACTTCCTCAAGGCCTTAACATGCTCGTGTGTGACACACCAATGCGGGGGCAGTGGGTGGGGTTTCTCAAACTCCCTTGACAAGAACACTTTAAGAGCACGTAAAATCTCTTCTAGGACATTAGGGTTCTCCAGAACACAGCTTGTAAAGTGCTGCTCTAAAGGATCTGGATGGAGAAGTAAATAATAGGAGCTGCATCTGAAGTTTATTATTATTTTTTATTACATTCATGTCTTTGTGTGTTAAGCTCCAATCTGTGTAGTCCCCACTCCAGATGCCCCCATTCCAGCCTTGGGGTCCTGTGGCATGAGCTCAGCCTCCATGTCCTGAAGAAGGAACAGAAATGTGGAAGGGCCGATCGCCGCAGTTGCTTTGCTGAGGTCCCCCAGGTTCCCTGGTCTCCGACAGCTGCACCGCACCCTGTTATATTGGAACAGGGCCTCCAAAGGCCCCCTGCCTCTCGATTCTAAGTCCTTAGCTGTACCAGAACATGGGGCCACAGGTGGGGGGGGGTTGCCTTCAGACCCTTCCCCAGTACAGAGCAGCTGAGTCTGACAAACTCGGGCTCCAGCTCTGCCTCGGCCGCTTACCAGCTCTGTGGCCCTGGGCCTGAAGCTTCACCTCACTGACTGTTTTCCATTATTATAGTGAGGATGCTACTAGAACCTCCCTCCTAGGGCCATGAGGGTGGAGAGAGGTCATGGATCTAAGCGTACACAAAAGGCCTCTGTGTGACTGTGGCCATTCCCCAGGCTCACCTGAGATGTGCCAGTATTTCTTCTTGCCTTCATTCATTTGGTGGGTGTTTGCCGAACACCCTGTTCCAAGCGCCCTGTGCCCAGGTGTTTGGGCCAGAGAGGTGAATCGACCCCTTGGGGAGCCCCCTCATTTAGGAGTATGAGACCTGTTTGATCAGCCCCTCGGGCTAAGCCTCTTCCTCCCCGGCTTCTCGGCTTCTTGGCTGTGTGTGTGCCCTGCAGGTGTCGGAGAACGTGGGAGACTTCCAGCCAAGCTACTACCCGCCGCCGCCGCCGCCGCCACCGCCGCCACAGCAGCAGCCGCAGTTCCTCCCGCCGGGCTTCCTGTCTGCGCTGCACTTCCTCCCGCCGCCGCCGCCACCACCGCCGCCGCCCGCATCTTTCTCTCTCGCTGCCCTGTCTGATACAGACAAGGAAACCGCTGGTAAGTGAGCTCTAGCCCAGCGTCTGGGGGAGCCAGGAAGACATTCTAGAGGAAGGGGGTCCTGAGCTGAAGTGGCTGTGGAGAGCAGGGAAATGGAGAACAGAAGTTAAAGTGTACTGGACCCTGGGATAGGCTCTTTCCTTATACCCCTCCATTCATTCCATATGCAAGCATCTAAGAGAGAGGGTCCCCAGTCTCAGATGAGAAAACCTATAGCACCTTGAGAGGTTCTATGGCAGATGGCAGAGCTTGGATTTCAACAGAATTCTGTCTGGATCCAGGTCCGCTGCTGATTCCCTCCCCTTATCAGTGCCTGTGGGCAAAGGCGTGAAGGATGCCATGCACGTGGTGTGTTCAGAACACCCGAGGTGCCAGGCTTCTCTGGCTCGGCTGGGGCTTCTCTTGCTCGGCTGGGGCCTCTCTGTCTGGGGAGACAGCAAATGCTGAGCCTGGGGCAGTAGCTGGAGCTGGGACAGGCCTGCTGGGAATGGCTCCTCTACCTCAGGCCACTCCTTAGAGAGAAACAGACCAGGAGCTCAGGACCCTGTCCTTTGCAGCTCTGCCACTGGTGCACTGGGAACCTCGGGCACTTGTACCCTCTCTAGGACTCAGTCTTCTCATCTGTAAAATGGGTCATGTCACAGGGTTCCTGTGATAGTCTGTTGAAATTTTGGATGTAGAGATGCTTTGGTTTTCTTTTGAGGACTCTTGCAGCTTCAAAGGTTCTAAGATATTTTTTCCCCTTTCAATCTTTCCCTGAGGCTCCTTAGGAAAAGAAACTAAGGCCTATTAAACACTTGGCTGTGTGTGAGATGCTCAGGTGCATGGGATGTAGCGTGAAGCACGCTGGCCCCCGAGCCAGAAAGCCTGGGTATCGGTCCTGGCTCCAGCATTTACCACCTGTGCAACCTTGGTCAAGTTCATTCACTCCTTGGTGCCTCAGCTTCACCTTCTGCAAAAGTGGACTAATAATGGTCCCTACCTTATGAGGTGATTCAGAGGATTAAACTAAACCTAGAACGAGGAAGGCATTAGCGTTCTCATCGTTTCCCCCAATTCCCCTTGCTGACCTTGATGATGCCGGGTAGCTCTCATTTGACAGAAGGAGGCTGAGGTTCAGAGCTGGGGAGTAGCTTGCGACAGGCAGAGCTGGAGTTTGAACCTGAGTCTGTGTTGTGTGGCGGGGACTAGGTTGCCGGTGTCCAGACTAGCAAATGAGAGGCAAAGTCCGTCTCCGTAGGAACCGGGAAGGGTGAGAGTGCCTTACAGAAAGTTTACATCTGAAAGTAGGTAATCTTCCTCCGGTGAATCCTGTAAATCTAGCCCCTCTTCTTTGTCCTTCACAGACGACCAGGATATGGAGGTGTCTGCACCAGAGGTGCTGCCCGAGGTGCCGCCCGAGGAGGAGGAGGAGGAGGAGGAGAAGGAGGAGGAGGAGGAGAAGGAGGAGGAGGAGGAGGTTGAGCCGCCGCCTGAGCCCAGCCAGCCGCCCTCTCAGGAGCAGTCTGACTAGGCCCGGCCGCTCGGGCCAGCAGCGTGGGGGCTCGGGGGTGTTACAGCAATGCTGTTCTTGTCTGGGTTCAGGGATGGGTAGGGAGGAAGGATAGTAGTAGGCATAAGTAGCAGTTAATTTCCATTTCAAGACAGGAGGAAGGAGGGTGCTTTCTAAGGTTCTCTAAGAACAGGATGGAGGATGGTTAGCGGAGAGGGCCAGGGCTCTGAGGGGCGGGGGGGGGGGGGGGGGGTGGGGGGTTGCTGGTGGAAGCTCACGTTTAGGAATGAATTTAACCGTGTCCAGGTTGCGCCGCTGTCCGATTCACTCCCAGACGCGGTCTTTGATTTCCTCAGGCCGGGTTCCAGGATGGGAGGCCCATCTATTTCGGCCTTCTGCTTCTGCCTCCGCTTGGTCCCCTCTGGGAGCAGACACCAGGCTTCCAGCACATCCAGGTGGCTGGTGTGAGCAGCGGGGACCAGGGCGCTGGCAGCAGGTTCTGCAGCGCCCTTCCTTGCTGCTCGGGCTCCCGAGCTGCCCCGCCCCTACTCCAGTACTAAGCGTCCTGACCGCTGGTGCTCCCATCCGTAAAGTTTGAGCCATTGTAGGCATCATTTCTGCTTTAAAAAATCTGTTACAGTTTGACTATTTGATAGTTTTATAGTGATTGCCAACTTTAAAAAGGAGGCTGTTTGTAAGCACTGAGGCGATTCTCAAGATAGTAGAACGTGCTTCTAAATCATCTCTGGCATCCGTTCCTTCTCTGGGGACAGTTGACTGTTGAAATAAAATGAGCATTGGAAATCATTGTGGAAGGTTTATTCTGTCTCTAAATCCTTGCAGAAGGCAGTGTTGGGTTGGGGGTCCGGGGCCTGGCAAGCTGCTCCCTGGTCTACCTCTCCTTTCCCTTTACCTCTATTACCGAAAGAGAGGCTTGGGCTAGGCTACTAGATTTTTTATTATCATTATTGTTACTATCGCTACTCTTTTCTTAAGCGGTGGAGACCTTTGGAGGAAATCGGATGCAGACACAAAAAGATTTTTTCTAGTCCCCCTTCCCCAGCTGTGTGGGTGGGCAGAGACAACCTTCTGGAGTAGTTGGGGCCTCAACTACATCTTACGTAAAAAAAGTTTTTTTTAATATTTATTTTTGAAAGAGAGAGAGAGAGTGTGAGCAGGGGAGGGTCAGAGAGAGAGGGACAGAGAGAGATACAGAATCCAAAGACAGGCTCCAGGCTCTGAGCTAGCCGTCAGCACAGAGCCCAACGCAGGGCTCGAATCCACGAACTGTGAGATCATGACCTGAGCCGAAGTCAGATGCTTAACCAACTGAGCTACCCAGGCGCCCTTCAACTACATCTTAAAGAGCAAGAGTGAATTAGGTGAAAGTAGGCACTCCCAGTAGGGGGTGCAGAAAGAGAATAGGGGGCCTGGAGTGAAGGATTCTGGGTGAGTCCAGGGGAGGACTGGCCTTCAAGAGAACAGAGCGACCTGCTTCCTGCCTGACCTGTAGCATCCTCACAGGACAAGTGGCAGGAAGATCACCAAGAAGTGCTCCTCCGTGTTCTCCCGACAGTGTAGTGGTCAGGCCTGGGCCCGCTCTATCGGAAGCCACTGGAGCAGGTAGAGCCCTAGGAATTTTTCAGTTAGTGCTTTACAGGCCGTGCTTTCAGCAGGGCAGACCCAAGCCCTGCAGACCTGTAGGTCAGCTCTGGCTTCAGTCTGGTTTTGGATTAGCCTGGCTTTGAGGCTGAAACCCCCCTGCCCCCCCTCCCCAGTCCTGTCCGTGGGTCCACAGTACTGCAGGGGCCCTGGGTTCCATTTGGCCTCTCCCCCTGACCTCACTGGACCCTGACCTTCTGTCAGAATGGCCAAGTGAGGCTGGATCGGTGCCTCTTTTTCAATACACTTTATTTGATCTTAGCCTCCATGTTTTTTTGAAAGATTTTTCAACCATGCTGCATTAATCAAAGCATTTTTGATCAATGCACACAGAGAGGTAGGAGAGTCTGACCACATGGACTCTAAAACTCCAGACCAGTGCAAGGAAACCGGATGTTTAGTTAGCCTGTGGGATTGGAGATGGGACGCTCTGGCCTGCTGAGGTCAGTGTCCTGTTGCCAGAGTCCATGTCCCCAGGACTCCAGGAAGAGGAGGACTGCTCAGTTCTACAGGCCTGTGCTCTGAGGAATGTCTGAAGACTGTGTGGCATCTTTCCTGGACCCTTGAGAGTGCCTACTGCAGTGAAAAGACTCTGGGATGGGGTCGGAGATCTGCCTTCTTCCCTCACGCCTGGTGTGAAGCCCAAGTTCCGAGAGCCCCGGCTTGTCCCTTCCTGTGTGTTCTCACCATGCTTATTTACCTTGGTGGAATCGGTGGACCCCTGCTCCCTGCAGTCTTTCCAGTCAATCCAGTCTACGCTCCCTGAATGCCCTGTTCCTCCAGCAGCTTCAGCGTGAGCACTGAAACACAAGATCTGAGCATGTTGCCTTGCTCACACACCTATGGCTCCCTACTGCTCTGGGGCCAGTATCTTTAACAGTCTGCCCATCTCTCCAGCCTCTTCTCTCACTGGCTGGCCCAGCCCAGGTCTTGCAGGGGTGGAGTCTGCCAGGTCCAGGCAGAAAAGGATGGGAAGCAGAGATACCCGCAGCTAGCAGCAGCCCTGCTCTCCCCTAAAAGCCAAGGCCTGGCTATGAGCTGGGAGAACGTTCTGGAAGGCAGCTGGCTGGCATTGCCGGACGCCGGAGGGAGGTACTGTCAGGGAGCCGCCAGGAGAGGGCGCGCGGAAAGCAACTGGGCGGGGCCTGTTGCTAGCGACTGGCCACAGCGAGGCACGCAGGCCCGTTGCCAGCCGAGCTGGAAGAATAAGTTCCCGCGCTCAGGGCTTGAAGCGCCCCCCAGAGACTGGGAAATCCCTGGGAAATCAGAATGAGGCGCCTGGGTGGCTTAGTCGGTTAAGCGTCCGACTTTCGCTTGGGTCATGATCTCGCGGTTCGTGGGTTCGAGCCCCGCGTCGGGCTCTGTGCTGACTGCCAGCTCAGAGCCTGGAGCCTGTTTCAGTCTGTGACTCCCTCTCTCTCTGACTCTCCCCTGCTCACGCTGTCTCTCTCTCTCTCCTAGAAATAAATAAAACATTAAAAAAAATTTAAAAAAAAAAAAAAAAGAATGATGAGCCTCTAGGCTGGGCTATGTGATTGCCAACTGCTCAGCAATCATCTGTGCTGTGCCTGTGAAATAGACGCCCTCCTGTATTTCAGACACCAGCCCCAGTCCCAACCCCAGGGTCCCATGGCTTAGTCTTCGTCCTCGCCTTCTGGCACTTTTGCACGTGCTTCCAGCTTCACCTACTCATCTCCTACTTACCCGTTCAGACTTAGCGCACCTGCCGCCCTCCTCCAGGCCATCTCAGCCTGTCCAGGCCCCTCTGTAGCCCTCTCTCGCACGGATCCCACCGAATAGATGTCCCTCTCCCAAGTCTTCAAGTTTCCTGCAGGCAGAGACCAGGTCTCCTTTGTCCCTGTGTCCCCAGTTCCCAGTGTGGCCTCAGCTTAGGCAAGTTCCTGTTACAGAATGAACGGTGGCATCTCAGGGCCATTTTGTGGATTTAGGGGTGGGGAGTTGAGATGCCCTGCTGTCGCCACTCGCCGCTGCATCTTTTGCCTTACCTTTGTGCTCTGTCTGCTGGGATCCCACATGGGCAGAGAGACAGGGAGGGAGGCTTCACTGAAACTATGCTGTATGCTGAGCACTGCACTCCTCCTCTCATTTAATCCTCACAACAACCCACGGAAGAGGTGCATTATCATCCCTATTTTATGAAGGAAAGGGAGGCAAAGAGAAGGATAGCAATTTGCCCAATGTCACACAGCTTCTAAAGGTGTGCAGGGGGCCACATCCATGGGCACAGTTACAGGGTTTTGGGGTTTGTTTTTTTAATTAAAAATTTTTTTTTTAATTTTTTAAAAAATTAAAACGTGTATTAAACGTTTTATTACAACGTTTATTAAAATTAAACGTTTTATTAAAACGTTTATTAAAATTAAACGTTTTATTAAAACGTTTATTAAAATTAAACGTTTATTCGTTTTTAAGAGACAGAGACAGAGTGCGAGTGGGGGAGGGGCAGAGAGAGAGGGAGACACAGAATCTGAAGCAGGCTCCAGGCTCTGAGCTGTCAGCACAGAGCCCGACGTGGTGCTTGAACCCACGAACTGTGAGATCATGACTTGAGCTGAAGTCCGACGCTTAACCGACTGAGCCACCCAGGTGCACCAGTTAGAGTTTTTAGTATGCATTTTCCCCTGAGTGACTATCTTCAGATTTTTTTTCAACCCTGTGAGTGCTCCCTCGTTTCTGAGCAGATTCTAGCATAGCATAGGGAGAGCGGCCTAAGGACCTTTGCCTCTGGAAGCCACGTCCCACTCTACTGACCGCAGTACACAGAGGCTCCTGAGAAAATGCTAAGTAGGCATCATGGTGATGAGTGTGGGCAGGGCCCTCCGGGCCTCGGCCAGAGGTGGTCGGCATCTCCTGTGGCCTGGGGTTCACCGTAAGCCCCACTGTGTGAGCCAGGACTGTCAGAATGCTGGTTCTTGCGGCTTGTCTTCTAAGGCTGCACTAATAGGTTTGGTTCCTCAAACCTTACCGGAGAGAAGCTCTCCCACCATGATGCCCCCAGTTTTCCTGGAGACTGGGGTGGGGGTGCTCTGCACCCTCTCGGAGACAAAACACACCCCTCTGGGCCCAATGTGGGAGAGGAGATCCACTCCTTACAGCTCTGGGTATCCTCACAGCTCCTTCCACTCCTCAGTGCTGTGGTCTTGGTGGACCTGGTCCTACGTTCCTCTTACTGGGGGCTGCTCAGAGACCCTAGCTGGGTTGTAGCCTGTCTTGTGGGCCATGCCCCAGGGTCTTCAGGCCCCACTCCTCCTCCTTGCCTCTTCCCACTTGTGTGTTCTTGGGCACATCACATCTCTTCTCTGAGCCTCCCTTTGCCCCCTGTAACATTGGTTCAGGGATGTGCTGAGGAGGCAGGAAGCTCTTATATGAAATGCTTCTTCTTTTAAAAAATTTTTAACGTTTATTCATTTTTGAGAGACAGAGTATGAGTGGGGGAGGGGCAGAGAGAGGGAGACACAGAATCTGAAGCAGGCTCCAGGCTCTGAGTTGTCAGCACACAGCCCGATGCAGGGTTCAAACCCATGAACCGTGAGATCATGACCTAAGCCAAAGTCAGACACTTAACCACCTGAGCCATCCAAGAGCCCCTGAAATGCCACCTGTCAGTATACAGTATGTGGTACCTGTGTCGTTGGATGATTGACAGAAGCCTCTTCTTTGAAACTGTGTCAGGAGGTTAAGAATTGCAAAGGCCAAGAGCTGTGGCTCTTTACTACCTGGTGCTCCCCATTGCCAGGCACTGTACTGAGCACTTTTCACAAATTCCCTCTGCGAATTCTCACAGTGACTCCTCCAAGCAGGCACCATAATGCCCCCAACTTACAGATGGCAAGACCGAGGCCTACAGAGTTTAAGCTCTTGTGCTCGGCCATAGTGCCTATATATGGCAGAGCCGGGGTTAAATCTGAGTTCCACCTGAATCTAGAGCTAAGTTCCTAACCACAGTGTGCCTTCCTGCTTCCCAGCAAGGGAGAGCCATGGGTCTTGGGGAAGTCGCGGTGCATCCCGGGGGGCTTGCTGTCCAACTGTGGTCCACCCAGTCCAGCTGGTTTTCAAGACGTGGACACAATGAATACAGAGCAACTCAGCTCAGGTCTTACACAGGAATGAAATCATTAAAAACCTTTTTTCCAGAGGCGCCCGGGTGGCTTAGTCGGTTAAGCGTCCGACTTTCGCTTAGGTCATGATCTCATGGTTCGTGGGTTCGGGCCCCGCGTCGGGCTCTGTGCTGACTGCCAGCTCAGAGCCTGGAGCCTGTTTCACTCTGTGTCTCCCTCTCTCTCTGACCCTCCCCTGCTCATGCTGTCTCTGTCTCTCTCTCCTAGAAATAAATAAAAAAAATTAAGAAAAAAAAAACAACTTTTTTCCAAACCCTTTAATTTCATTTTGAAAACGAACAAAGAAGCATGAAGTCAGTTTTTAAAGAGCGGAGTGTTAATAACATATTAAAATTCTAATCGAAATCCTTTCACAAGGTTACTGGGAAATTGATCAATAATAATGCTTGCAATTCAAGTGTAACCTAGGGAATAGTTTTGATTTCTTTTCATGTTCATTTCTTCATCTCTCTTCAGGAGATGTTTGTTTGTTTTTCTTTGAAAATAATTAATTGTGAGGGGTGCCTAGGCGGCTCAGTCAGTTAAGCGCCCAATTCTTGATTTTGGCCCAGGTCATGATCTTGTAGTGAGTTTGAGCCCCAGCCCCCAGTGGGTTTCACGCTGGCAGCGAGGGGGGCCTGCTTGGGATTATCTCTCTTCCCCTCTCTCTGCCCTTCCCTCAGTGCACTCTCTCTCTCTCTCTCAAAATAAACAAATAAACATTAAAAAATATTTAATTTTGAATATAAGGAATTCATGGAAATTGTACACAATTTAGAAGCATAAGCCAGAAGTTTTCCTCCATCTCTGTTGTTCCTTCTTATTTCTCTCCTCGGTGATGTCCCCTCTTTCTTGGGTCTCCTTCCAGAGATAATTTGTACAAGCTTTATTTTGTTTAACTAATCTTTAATTTTGAGATAATTATATATTCGCATGGGTGGCTCAGTCGGTTAAGCATCTGACTTCGACTCAGGTCATGATCTCATAGTTCATGAGTTGGAGCCCCATGTCGGGCTGTGTGCTGACAGCTCAGAGCCTGGAGCTGCTTCAGATTCTGTGTCTCCCTCTCTCTCTGCCCCTCCCCCACTCCTCCTCTGTGTCTCTCTCAAAAATAAATGAAAAAAGGAATAATACAGAGAAATCTCATGGACCCGAGACCTGATTTCCCCCCAATGGTTATTTTATGCAAAACTATGGTACAAGATCACAACCAGAATACTGAGTTGATAGGGTCTGCCCAACTTATTCAGATTCCCTTTTACATGTTACGTTTGAGTTAATTTTTATATAAGGTGTGAAGCTTAGGTTGAGGGTTTGTTTTCTTGTTTTTCGTTTTTTTTCCCTCCTTTGCCCACAGATATCCAGGAGCTCCAGCGCCATATACTGAAAAGACTGCCCTTCCGCCACTGGAATGTCTGTCCACCTTTGTCAAACATCAATTGGACCTACTTGTGTGGGTCTAATTTCTGACGTTTTTAATCCGTTCCATTGATCTGCTTTTTTTTTTTTTTTTAAATAAACCACACAAATGGTAGCATATGAGCCACGCTGTTCTGCACATTTCTCTTTTCATTAACACCATATCGGGGCTTCTGAGCCGTTTTTGAGCCATGGACCCCTTTGTCAGTCTGGGAAAGCCTCTGACCCCTTTTCAGAGCAGTGCTTTAAATGGATAAAATAAAATACACAAGGTTACAGAGGAAACCAATTACGTTTAATATACTTGTCAAAATAGAGAAATACACTTGTGGTTTAGTAATACATGTATTTCTTTCCTAATGTATTAAGTAACAAGATCTAGCAGTGGGTGTAATCATCATAAATAGTTTCAAAGTTGTGATGTAATTGACATTTTTGAGATACCTGCAGCAACCGTAAAATGATCTGAGAAAAATCTGTGACTTCTCTGGTGACCATGTCACTGCTAAGACCTCTGGGCGTTGTGACCTACGTTCCTAATTGAAGGAAACACTAAATTACAGTTAGAAGTTAGTGAAAATCAAGATGTCATTCTTTGTCAGCCAAGTTCACAGGGCCCTTAATTCTCTTCCCGACCCCAGTCGTGAACTTCCGCATTGAAGTTTGGAGAGCCTCCAGCTGCCTCATTCTTGTTAGCAGCTGTGTAGTATTTCATCAAATGGATGCCTCTTAATTTATGTAACCAGGGCCTGCTCTGACTCTTTTAGGTTGTCTGCAATCTTTTGCTAGGAGCGTTCGCTTAATTTTTATAAGTGTTTTTTCCTGCTGAAATGCTCTTCTCAAGTGGGGCCATCCAGAGGACCCCTCCACCTTCAGAGACCCTTGGCTGGTGACACAGAAGGCTTCTTGGCCACCAGTCTCTAGCCCTTGATCCCTCCTATAGGGGCCGTCCACTCTCCATCGGAGGACATCCTTTGCTCCTGCCCTCAAGCCCAGGCTAGGGGTTCCAGTCTAGCCTTGGTGAGCCAGCGGGCAGGCAGGCTGGGGAGGGTTCCCCGAGCTGTGCGGCATCCTGTGAGCAGATGCACAGCGCCTCTGAGCCTTTGTGCTACATTTTATTAACAGCAGAGAGTAAGACGTGAACATTCTATCACGTCAGCTCTTGCGTTTGAGCGAGTGCAGGCATTGGCCTGTCAGTAATTAGCTGCTGGGTGGTGCCTTTTCTTCATCTTTTTTCTTTTTATAATTGGAATCAGAACATCTTTTTTCTTTCGTTCGTTCTTTCTTCTTCTTGGTAGTAGATGCAGTCCATGGAACACTCCGTGTGGACTTGGCTGTTTTTCCACATTCATGGGCAATTAATTCCCATCTCTAAGCCAGTTACCCGGCAAACCCTGAGTTACCTCCCAACATTGTCAGCCATTTGCTAAAGCAATTGCTCTCCCCACATCCCCCCACTTGGGAAAATAAGCGATAACACCTCGTTGTGAAATGTGTGAAACATACCTGGTTTTGAAACCCAGGCCATTTCACTGTCAGTCTTTAATTAAGTCAGTGCTTTTGAACATCTGGCTTTTAGATTTTTTTTTCCAATTTGGAGTAAATTTTTTACTACCGCAGTATATTAACATCAGTCATGGGGTGATGTCAGTCACCATCTTCAATATTCGCAACAGCCCATGTTCCCAGAGTCAATAAGCATTCGCCAGGCACCTACAATGGGCCCGGCCTTGTGCTGCTCCTATGATGAGATGGGTGTTTCTCTCCCATGTCCTGACTTGGGCATCCTAACACCCTCCGCCCACACATACACCTAAATCCTTCTCTGGCTCCCAACTGCCCTAGGACCAAGGCCCAGTTTCCCAGGCTGGTCTGTAAGGACTTTGAAAACCACAGCCCAACTGATTGTTCCAGAGTCTTCTGTGCCGCTTAGTCCTCGTTGCACTGGAATTTCCCCAAATGCCTCTAGACTGTGCTTGTGTAGTGTCCCCTGCCTAGGCCAGCCCTCCCTCGAGCCTCATGGGCACCTCCGAGGAGCCTACTCAGAGCCCTTCAAGGAAGTCCAGCCTCGCTCTCCTTTGATGCCCGATGTGCCCTGCATGTCTCCCTCCAAGACTTCACAGCACTTCCTTGTCTCTTTTTTGGGTTCGTCACAGGTAAGGATGACATCTAACTCACCCACTGAGGTCACCAGGAACGACCCTTTGGCCAGTCCTGTGGTCAGTTCTCTGTCCTCTGCTCCCTTGACCTCCTAACACATTTTCAGCCATTTCTCTGGACTTCCAGAACACACCTCTGTCCTCATTCCTGTCTCACGGATGCTCCTCCTCCACCCATTTCCACTTCCCACCTTCTCTGCCTGCCTTCTGGATGCTGGTGCTCCCCTGCGGGTCCTGGCCCCTCCTTTCTACTTGCCAGTGCTCTTTCTCTAGAGTGGCTCATGCAGGTCCGTGTCCTTACCCTCCATCAAGTAGGTGGTAAGGGCTAGCCTGGGCTCCGACAGGTGACATTTTTACACTACCTCTCTAACTGAATGTCTGACAGGCATCCTGGCTGTGAGGGTTATGGTAGGAAATAGAAGTCAACTTGGAAGGTTCAAGAGATTCCCCGGCAGTGTTCCCTGAGCACGCTGGAGCCTGCTGTGGTCATGAAGGGAAAGAACTACAGCTCAAAAAAGTAGCCCAGACCATAGAGGGAACTAGTTAGAAATAGCCCTACCTTGGTCTCCTCCAGCCCTAAGACCTCCTGCGAGTGCCTTCCATTGGCCAAACCCAACCAGAAGCTGGAGGGCAAAGGAGCCTGCATGATAGGGCTCACAGCCATCTAGCTTGGCCCCTCAGCACAGAACGGGGCAGAGAAGGGCAGAGAATAGGTTGGGGAGGGGCAGACAGAGTCACTATTGCAGTCTACCCCTGTGCCCCTCAGTATCTTTGCTCACCTCTCAGAGCAAGAAACATTCATCTTCAAAATGGCGGGGCGGTGGGGGGAGGCAGGAAGCCCATCAGCTGCTGTTTTGCCACGGAGTGCTGTCCGTCAGTCATGCTCCCACCTGAAGCCTAAGCTAGAGCATGAGCTAGATGGCAGGAAAGAGGAAGGAAATTAATCAACCAACATACTATGCAGATAGTGGCTGCAGTCACCGTGTCTGTAGCGGATTGGCGGGCAGAAGTCGGGAATCATTACTGCTGTGTTCTAGCCCCCATTCCATGCTCCCCTATGCTCTGTAAGGGCTGGTGGGAGTTCCGTGTGTGGTAGGGTGATCCAGTTCTAAACCTGCCCCTGCCCAGGGCCTGAGTCCTTGGTCATCCCGTCTGTGTTGCGTGTCGCAGCTTCCCTCCAGCTGTCATTAGAGGACATGGAAGCCTCTCTCCTCAACCTCAGTATGTACCCAGGCTGCAGGCGGCTGTCCCTTCTCCTCGTGTGCAGGAGAGCTCAGCTGTCTGTTGGGAATCAGAATCAGGATCAACCCCCCTCCGCCCCCCGCCACCACTCAGCTAGTGTGGCAACTCTGCCTATCAGTTCTGTAGATCACAGAGGTCAAGGTGGCTAAGAGGAAGCCCAGCTTCTAATGTAGTGGAATCATGGCTGTGGTTCAGGGGGAAACCTCTGAGAAAGGCTACTGGGAAATAGCTCCCCCAAGCCTGTTGAGCCAAACGCTGCTATCACAGTGTGGATTTCTCAAAAGCAGACCCCTCCCCCACCAAGGTGAGGTTTAGGGTAGAAGGGATTTATGAAAGAAGTATTCTTGGGGGAGACTGGGAAGGGTGAATGGGGAGCAGGACAGGGAAGGGGGGAGAAGCCAGATGATGCCATTTCAGGCAAGCTCCCAGTCTCAGCGTGGCAGCTCTGGAGTATACATCATGCCTTCAAGTCATCTGGACATGAGGTCAGAGAATTGGGCTTTCGCACCCCTCCGCCCTCAGTCACTGGTTAAGGGCTGCCCTGGGGGTGATGTACAAGCCGAGGCACCTCCAGCTGCCTGACCTGTGGGCCAAGCAGGTTCCGGGAGCCCAAGAGTCTTTGCAAAAGAGCCTCAGATCCATCTGTTGGCCGCAAAAACACACTGAAGCCAGGAAGGGCCCAAGTATGGAAAAGAGGAATCTAAGGGGACCTGGGCAGAGCTCGATATGATCTGCTACGTTGCAAAGATGGGAAACGCAAGTTCTTTAAGAGGGTTACAGAGGCGTAAGAGCGAGCGGGCTGCGGTGATGGCTGCACAACTGGGGATATGCTAAAACCATTGAACTGTACGCTTTAAGGGGGCGCATGGTAGGGCATGCAAATTCCATTCCAGAACACTTTGTAATTTCAATTACAAAGTGAGTGGGGATGCTCCTGGTGGGAGACAGCACCATCCACTGGTCACTAATTAAGGCACACATCCCATCCTATGTGACAGATCTGCCTCCTCCCCCGGGTGCTACCCTCCCGCTGGTGCTGTAACAGAAACTTCAGAAGGCCACCCCGCCACCCCTGCAGGCTAGCTGTTAGGTGCCAGCCCACTGCCACCCTTCTTTCCCTGTTAGTTGCATTCCTGGGCTGGAGGCAACACAACATGGCGGACCCGGTGGTGGATGAAGCCTTCTGCATGGTCACAGATGGTGGCACTGGCAGGAGTATCCAGGAGAGAAGGCAAATCTATACCCAGATTCCATGAGGATTAATTGATGCGCTCCTCATAATGGAAGACACCCAATGTGATCGACTTGCCATCAGCATGGCTTCCTGGGGAGTGGTGCCCAAGCTGGGCAGCATTGGCCTGACGTATCGGCAGACTGGGCACTCAACAGCGGCAGTAGCCAAATCAGCTTTGGTACGGGGAAGTCCATGCTGTTGAGCCTACAAAAAGCCTCTACCCTTGCCATTATGGACTGAATGTTTGTGTCCCCCCAGTAATTTATCTATTGGAGATGGGGCCTCTACTGAGGTAATTAAGCTTAAATGAAGTGATACAGGTGGAGCCCCGATCTCACAGGATCAGTGTCTTTTTAAGAAGAGACACCTGAGAGCTCCCTCTCTCCCCCATCTCCATCCAAGCCAGGAGAAGAGGCCTCAGGATGAAACCTACCTTGCTGGCACCTTGAACTCGCACTTCCCAGACTCCAGAACTATGGGTAGTAAAATTCTGTTGGTTAAGCCGCCCACTCTGTTATGTCAGCCCACGCAGACTGATACACCTGCCACCAGCGTCGCTTTTTCCATGAGCCCATCGAGCGAGGACAGGACTAGTTGGGGGAAAAGGTTAACTGACAGCCAGAGCGTGGGTCATCTTGCTCCTCTAGTTCGTGAAAGCCTCTTCTGCGATGGACGCCCTCTGGTGCACATTTACATGAGAGACGGGTGTCTTCACACACTGCCTGTTTCAAGAGGCTGGGCCACATGTGTCCCCTCGTCCTCGGCTTCCCAGTCCTGCTCTTTCCAAGTCACCATGCAGTCAGCTAACCCAGGAACCTCTGCTCTTGCATCAGTGTGGACCCACACCTCAGGCTCTCTCTTCTTCCACTGAAGGGGGCGGTCAGATACCAGCTGAGGTTCTGCCCATGGGAGGCTCTCCCTTCACGACTCTCCTTTGAGGCAGCCCTGAGTTGGGGCTGTAATGCAGCCTCCATCCTCTCCAGTGCACACTCATTTGTGCCCCTGCCTCCTATTGGTTTCTCTTCTGCTAACTGGTCGGAGGGAGTTCTCCCAAAGGGCCGTCAGAACACCAGCAGGAAGATCTTCGGGCATCTAAGCCACGCGTTCTTTGATTGACTTGTCCCAGTTCTGGACACGTGTCTGCACCGAATGCGGAGATGCTGCTGCTCGTACCTGGCTTTACAGTTTGGAGGAGCAGATCGGAGCCAGTGTGTTCCTCCCCTGTTGCTGCATGACCAAGTGCTACGGACCTCGTGGCTTAAAACAACACCCCCTTATGACCTCACAGTTTCCGTAGGTCAGAAACTGGGTAACTTGCACAACTGGGTTCTCTGCCCACTGTCTCGCCAGGCGGAAATCTGGGGCCCGCCAGGACTGCAACGTCACCTGAGGCTTAGGGTTCCCATCCGGACTCACTCAGGTTGTTGGCAGGATTTGGTTCCCGGCAGTGGCAGGACTGCGGTCCCCGCCTGCCTGCTGGCTGTTGGTTGGGAATCACTCTCAGCTCCTCGAGGCCCCTCTCTCGTCCTGGCCGCATGGGTCTCTCCCAGCTAATTTCTTCTTCAAAGCCAGTGGGACATTGTCTCCCCAGGCAGCTGGGACAAGAACACAATTACAGGAAGGCTGACTGCTTCGTACTTAGACTCAGGAGAAGGGGATTACAGAGGACACGTACCCTGGGGGCAGGATTCTTGGGGTCACTTAAGAATTCTGCCTGCACACCTATCATCTCACAGGGTCCCCGCGGGAAACAGCATGCTCAGACTGAGATCATTGAAGGGGGTGGGGGTGGTGTCAACAAGGTAACTAATAAAAAGATCTGGTAGGCGGTAGGAAAGCGCAGCAGGTTAGAGCAATAAGTAGGAGCTTCATTAGCATCCCTAGGGCTGAAGGGGTGAGGGACAGAGCAGCTAGCGTGGCCTACAAGGAGACAGTGATGTAGAGAAGTCTGCTCTGACAGAGCAATGAGCGCTCCCAGAGACACCCGGGAGGAAAGGGGGCTGGGAGGGTGACTGCTGTGCCCCCGCCCCCCAGCGCTCCCCCCTCCAGGCTCTGCCGGGGCTCCTCAGTGGTGAGCTTGGCCAGAAGCCAGAAGCAAAGGAGCCCCTTAATACAGCCCCCACAGGTGGGCCTCCTGGGGCACAGAGCAGGGGAGAGGCCAGGGGACAGGGACACAGGGGGGGCAGCAGGAGGACAGCCAGCCAGCAGCTCAGGTCACACAGCCCTCTGGCGTCCTGTGGCGGTGGGGTCCAGTCTCTCCCAGAGCCAGCGGCCAGGCTGGGCTGCTTTTCTACTATGGAGGAACTGCCGGTAGAGGGGAACAGGCTGGGCTCCGACACCCGAGCCATCTGTGCGATTCCGTGGGACACGCGGAGATCCCACCCCCACATCCCACGTCCCGCCAGATCTGCTGGGTCACCAGGCCTGCGTGTCAGGGCAGCTGGTACCAGGTACCATAATCTGGACAGAATGCGGAGCCCTCTCTTACTTCCAGCCCCTCCCAAACTGGCAGGCTTGCCAGTTTCCCAGTAAACAGTCAGAGCTGGCCCCCAGGCATGGTGTAGACAACGTCCAAAATCCAAAGAGAACCCCTTAGTACCATGCTTCTTAGGTAGTAGTAGCTGGTACAAGGTGTAGCCACGTGTCTCATTTTACAGGTGATATTCCAAATTCTTGCTCCTCCTGCCCTCCGGTCTCCTCCTGAAAGCCAGAGAGCGAGGGAGCCCGGGAGATCCTGTCTGCAGGGTCAGCCCCTCCGGACACAAAGCAGGGCGGAGAAGGGACCCATGTGTGAGATGCAAAGGGAGAGTAACCAGCCCACATCTCAACCTGTGGGCAAACCAGAGCTCTCACTTTAACAAGCACTGCTGCCCCCCCCCCCACATCACCCCCTGCCTGAACAATGGCCGTGGCCTTCCAACTGGCTGGTTTGCCTCCCTCTCCTCCCCACCCCTCACTCTGTTCTCCACACACAGCTAGAGTGATCCGTATAACCAGGAATCAAGTCATTCCCCTGCCCCAGACCCCACAGCCGCTCTCTCGCTCTTCAAGTAAAACCCTGACCTCCAGGCCTAGTCTTTGAGATCGGTTCTGGACCAAATGGCTCCCATTCAGGCTGGCGCATGAGACAAATTCATCACTGGTCCACACATGAGCCTCTCTGATTTGCTTGTTTGTTTTTAATCATGTGATGAGCACCCATGAATCCACTGCTCCAGACAAAAGTCCTCCACCCAGGCATCTGGTCCCCAATCCCGCTCTCACCTCCCCCACCCGCGGTCACCAGCATCCTGAATCCCAGGGCCTCATTTGCTCGCTTTCCTTTTTTTATTTCATCACATCCATATGTAGTCCTAAATGGTTGTTTTTTTCAAGTTATTTTAGGCTATTGTCTTTGGAGCAAACTTTTTTTACTGGATGTTATATTGCTCACACTCATCCATGTAGTTGCGGCTGCTGTGGCCCATTTGTTTAGCCCGCCACGTGACATTCTTGTGTGGCATCCCAGGTTTCTCACTCTCCCTCCTGCTGGCACTCGGGCGTGGGGGTTTGGCTGCGGGGCGGCGCTGCTGCTGAGGATATCACCGCCCAGGCCCCCACTGGTCCCCCTCCTCCCTCCCCTTCTACCCCCTCCTCTTCCCCTCCCCCACCGCATGCCAGCCATGCTGGCCTCTTTGTACCTACTCCCAGCCCATCCCTGTCCCAGGGCCTTTGCACCTGCTGTTTCCTCTTCCTGGAATGCTTTTGTTGGTCCTGCTCTTGTTTATCTTTCTGCTTTCAGAATGTTATCTTCTCAGATGCCTTTCCTGGCTCACCTGGTCTATAGCCCTCACCTCCCAGGGACAGTCCCCACAGGCCCAAAGTCCTGGGCAGCTCAGGGGAGGGTGGCTGGAGCATGAGGGCACAGTGCTGGGGGTAAGAGATGGGTCAGAGATGCTGTTTGAGAGCAGATTCAGGGAGGCCTTGAATGCCGTGGCCTAGTGCCACTAGGGTCTTCCCCCAGGCCTCTGAGGAGGGGCAGCTACTATATGTACTCAGATATAAGGTGAGTGGCTTTTCCCCCAAATTCATCCCTCAGAAAAGAGTGGGCTGCCTCATAGTAGAGTCTATGTAGTTTCACACTTAGGGGCACCTGTTCAATTACTTTATTTTGAAACACCACATTTGGTTGGGAAACGCACATTGGACGAAAGGAGCTCCAGGCTTTGGGACAGTTTGGGAGGATTACCCAGAGAACTGGCGGAAAAGAGAGATGGAGAACCTTCTCACTGGCAGAGTGCCATTCAGAGGAGTGCGACCTGACACGCGTCAGGAGGGGAGACTGAGGCCTGGGGTGTGTGACTTCCTAAAGTGCAGGCCCAGGCCTAGAATATGACGTCCCTGCTTCCTAGACCTTCGGGCGTTTCCAGAACAGTCTGAATGGAGAATAGCATCCCAGGCACAATGGACACAAAACCTTTCGGCTTTCTTGGCCTTGAAGGCAGGAATGAAGTGATGCGCTTTGTAGTCAGGAGACTGGAGTTCTCATGCCCAGCTTCCCCGATAGCCAGCTGAGTGACTGTGGGCATGGTGCCTTCCTTTCTGGAGCCTCGGTTTCCTCCTTTGCCAAACAGGCACGGTGGTCGTGCCCTGTCCTAGGATGTCGTGAGGGTCCAGCTTCTGCAGAGTGGAGAGCCGCAGAAGTGAGGGGATGCTGGGGGAAGAAGCTGTGGCCCCTCTCTCCGGCAGCCCGAGGGGCAGGGTGGGAGCCTGCTCAAGGGTACTTGCCGTGCATGGAATAGCAAGGAGAGGGGCTGGGGGCCCAGCAGGTCCGAGGGCTCTCACCATGGGAACATGTGTTTGCCACCACAGGCCCTGAATGTCTTATAAAACTCACAATTTGTTCAAAAGAATAAACAGCATGGCGGGGGGGGGGGGGCGTGCAGAGCCTTCATCCAGGGCTGGTGATGGGGCGGGAGTGGCTGGGAGGCTGGTTTCCATTTAAACCAGATTTGGAGGCATCTGTTCTTGCAGAGCTCTGGGTCTGGGAAGCCCTGGCTGGTACAGACTGTGTGCTTGGCCCTGGCCCCGGATGAAGGGCACAAGGCCTCACTTTCTCCATCTGTGAAGCAGGGACAACAGGATTATTCCATACACTGTAGGATTAATATACACATAGTGCTTAGAATGTGCCCAGGGAGGGTGAGCTGTTACTCTTCTAGGAGACAGGCATATGTGTGTTCTGTGATGCCTCGAGAGATAAGTGCTATGACAGAGGAAGCTGGGACCTGAGGGACCTGGGGAGACCCCTGGGGGGCTCAGTTGATTAAGTGTCCAACTTCGGCTCAGGTCATGATCTCATGGTTCGTGAGTTCGAGCCCTATATTGGGCTCTGTGCTGACAGCTCAGAGCCTGGAGCCTGCTTCAGATTCTGTGTCTCCCTCTCTCTCTGCCCCTCCCCAGCTTGCACTCTGTCTGTCTCTCTCAAAAATAAAGTAAAAAACATTAAAAAGAAACGGGGACAGGTGGACAGAGATGGGACCTGGCAGATAAGCAGCACATGTATAGGTTCTGAGGTTGGAAAGAGGTTTTCATACTTGAGAAACTAAAGGAAATTCCCCGGGGCTGAGAGATCCAGGGGCCAGGGCACATGGATCATGCGCTGCCCTTAGACGTTGCCCGAAACAGCCTGGGGCATCACAGAAGCCTTCCTAAAGAAAGTGACTCTCAGGCTTGGAGTTGAAGAATGAAAAGGTGTTAGTTTGTGAGGAAAGGAAGGAAGAGCGTTCTAGGCAGAGGGAATAGCATGTGCAAAGGCCTGGAGACCCAAGAGAGCAGGGCTTGGTGAGGTGTGAGCTCCTTGGGTGAATGGGATGAAAAGTGTCTACTGGGTTCAGGAACAGGAAGTGATGAAGTGGGGCGCCTGGGTGGCTCAGCCAGTTAAGCGTCTAGCTCTTGATTTTGGCCCAGGTCATGATCTTGCAGTTTGTGAGTTTGAGCCCTACATCAGGCTCGGTGCAGACAGTGTGGAGCCTGCTTGTGATTCTCTCTCTCCCTCTCTCTGTCCTTCCCCTGCTCTCTCTCCAAAAAAAAAAAAAAAAAGGTGATGGAGTCAATGTAAGGCAGGAAGGGTTAGTGAGTGAACACTTGTCTTTTAAAAACTGGGCTCTGAAGGGAGGACAGAGATAGGAAGTAGCTGGTGAGGGGGTGGGGGGGTGTCTGTGTGTGTGTGGAGATGAGCTGAGAACTCCTCTAAGTGCTGATCAGAAAGGGGCAGAAGAAAGGCTGCAGATGGAGGGGGTGGGGTGGGGCATGGAGGAAGGGGAGGGCTGTGGGTTTTGCGGCCGGTTGTCTACAAGAGGGCCGGCCATCAGATGGTGCGGCTGGTGGGGCAGGAAGGGAGGCCTGCGGCTGGGGGTCTGGGAGATAAGAGGGAAGGAAGATGGGGAAGGCATGCTCTGAGCTCCGGCAGAGACTGTCGCCAGCACCTAGACAGGGTTGGCCTGCGGGGGTCTCTGGGGTGCGAGCCTTGAATGGGTGGAGGGGTGTGGATCTGGGGCAGCTCTGGGGCTGGGATGTGAGTCCCAGCTGGTCCTCAGCTGTAGTGTCCATCCTGGTCTGGGGTGGGAGGAGAGGGGAGTGGCTGACCAGAGGGCTCTGAGGCCCGGGGCAGGGGTAGGGGTTGGTGAGGGTGGCTCTGGTTTCTCATCGGGTTTGCCTGGCCCCCTCTCCAGGGCCAGCCAGTGCCAGATGTTGCAGCCTCCCTAGCACCCCTGCATCTACATCCCGGGCACGTGTCACACCTGCTTGGCCTCTCTAGGCAGCCCTGTGTTCTTGGAGTCCAGAGCTGGGGGGAGACTAGTAATCTCCAAAGTACCTTCTGATGAACCGGTTTGGCTGTGTTCAAGAGCTTGTCCAAGGTTTCACAGTGAGTGCAAGGGGGTCCAGGCCTCTGTCCCCTTCCTCCGCCAGGAACAGCACCCTGCAGTCTGTCTGGGATCCCCCAGTCTCTAGCCACCAGCGCTTCCAGTAGGGAAAGTGCTGTGGGAAAAAGCTGAAGGAACAGCCACTAGGGGGCGCCATGACCCAAGCCAACCAGCTACTTCTAGAGCGGGTGCTCATGGTCTTTATTTATTATGTATTTCCAAGGGGCTGTTAGCTGCAATGAGAATTCTTAACTTTATCATGGTGTAGGGTTTCTTCTGTCCTTGAGAGGAGGCAGGGGGCCCAGCTCGGTTCCCAGCTCTGCCAGAGGCTTCATGCCAGTCCTACCAAGAGCTCTCTGGGCCCTTTACCCTTTGGTCTACAGTAGTATCCTATTCACTTGGGTGGTGAGGGAAGGAGAGGGCCTGGAACTGCCCGTGCCTCGACGTCCCCACACTGCAGTGATCTTGTGCTTGGCCTCACCCACCCATTGCTTGTGGAGGCCTCCATTCGTGTGCTCTTGGTCATGAGGCTGTCTTCAGGCTCTGTGGAGCTCTGGGGTTTGCTGAAAATGTTTCCACACTGGCCCAAGCCTCATAGCCCCCTGGCAAACCAGGGCAGGAGACCTGACTCTGCTGGTGTGGAAACTGAGGCACAGAGAACTGACTGCTTTCAAGCCCCTCTGCCAGAAGATGCCCACAGCTTTGCCCTCTGGACTCTGTTTCTTCCCTACTTGCTTGGAGTGCCCACGAGGCAGAAGTCCCCTGGGACCAGGGTTAGGCGCCACAGAGATACTCATCACACCAGTAGAAGGCTGCCCCGAGGAAGGGCACTGAGCCCAGACATAGCCCTGGAACATGGCCACCAACCTTAGAGAGCCTCAGAGTGGCCTGGAATCTGCATTTGTAGCACTTGCCCCAAGTGGCAGAGGACTGAAGGCCACCGAATGAGAAACCACTGTGTGGGTGGACACAGCTTGTCCACGGGCACCAGGATGGATGTGCCTCCAAGCTCGGCAGTCATGCTTCAGTTCCTTTCTTTTTTCACTCAACAAGCATTAACTGACACTTCCCCCCCCGACCCCACTCCTGGTGAGACCCCAGTGCCAGCGTGCTCAGAGAGGGACCACTGCCCGTCCAGCGCCCACCTACTACCGACAATGCAGGGCCAGGTGACTGGTGCCAAGACCTGGGAAGTTCAGGGAAGAGTGTTGTGGACAGAAGCACGGCATGAACAAATGCCTGGAGGCAAGAGGCAGAACTGAAAGAACGGGAGGGGAGAGTGTGATGGGAAGAGGGCCAAGGAGGACCTCAGATATGGAGGCCCTGAGGCTCACGAAGGCCTCTAAACTTTCAGCTGGGGGTAGGGGAGCTTGGACGTCTCTCACACTGGTCTGCAATGGTCTTTTCCCTTGGAAGTCTCCCGCCAGCCTGGGGGCTCCCGTTGCGAGCTCTGTGAGCCCACCCTTGGAACCCCCCTGAACACCGCCCCCTAGTGTTGCTCTGCCCCCACTGGAATGCAGGCTGGCGGGGGGGGGAGTGGAGTGGGGTGCGTGGGGGTGGAGGGCGCAGTGGGGAAGGAGGGTGGGGAGCAGCTGATTTGTTTTAGAGCGGGAGGCTCTGGGCTGCTTTTCTAAACTGCAGCATCAAAGGCAGCTTGGAAACGTATATAGAATAAGGTGGAATATTATGGAAATTGTCTCCTCTGCTTTGTGGCCTGGGAATTCACGGTCACTGAGAAGAATTTCCCCCGGTCCCATATTTCCCCTTCTTTGAAAGTGAAGCTTTTGGATCAAATAAATGTAAATTATAGTCCTACGTTTCTTCTGAACTCAACTGGCTTTACCAGCCGTAATGTAAATGGATTGAACATTTTTCAAATCATCCTTCTAGCACTGGAGGGTCAAGCAGACTCGCTTCCACAGATTCAGTGTGGTAGCGTTCCGGTGTTCGACTTTCCTGTGACCATCACTTGCAGTCATGGGCACCCTAGAGCTGCTTGGAAGAGGGGGGCCCGGCTTCTGCCCTAACTTGGCCATGCTAGTTCCTTACCCAAGTGTCAGTATCTCCTGGCTTCATTGTCTTCTCCCACCAACAGGGATTGATTCTACCTCCTGCTTATTCACTTTCATTTTTCTCACAGTACTACAAACACATTGTTTCAAAGAATCAAATCGTCCACCATGTATGGGCTGCGAACAAAAATCACCAGTCCCCACGATATCCCTTTCTCGCAGCCCGGATCCCAGTACCACCTTCCAAGGGCGGCTCCATTTAAACCCTGAGGCCATTTCTTCTTACTCACTGTTATAACTTCAATACATGTTATATATGTATCAATACAGGCAATGTTAACTGCTTGTTTTCGACTCCTTACTTTGTGGTATTTCTATTGGCTTCCTGGGGAGGGCAGTGATGATCTGTCTTCTGGTGCTCCACCACTTCCCTTGTCTCTGGGCTGCCAGGAGCCGGGGCACATACATTTCCATTAAGAAGATATTCTGGATTTAAAAAAAATTTTTTTTTAAATTTATTTTTGAGAGAGAGAGACAGAGACAGCGTGAGAGGAGGGTCAGAGAAGGAGACACAGAATCTGAAGACAGGCTCCAGGCTCTGAGCTATCCATCAGCACAGAGCCCGACGTGGGGCTCAGACCCCCAAACTGTGAGATCATGACCTGAGCCAAAGTCGGACGCTCAACCTACTGAGCCACCCAGGCGCCCCAAAGATATTCTGGATTTATGTTATTATGACCGTGTAACTGTACTCAGCTCCTCCAAGTACTGCACTCTGATGGTTTTCTCCTTTTCCTACTTTTACTGTTTTCTGGAATAACTGCCTTGTTTTCTCATTGGTCTGGTTTTCTATGTTACTAGGGCTAATTCTTCCCAAACCCTCCTTTTAAAAAAAGTTTTATTTATTTAAATCATCTCTACACCCAACGTGGGGCTTGAATTTACAACTCCGAGACCAAGAGTCACATGGCCCTTCTGAGTGAGCCACCCATGAACCCCTTTCCCTAACCCTCTGAAAGCCACACACATCACCTCTCCTGATCACGTGTCAGGGCCCCAATTCAGCCCCCGACTCCCCTGGCCCTGCTGCACTGCTGTCCGCTTGGCCTTCTCCTTGACAGTCACTTGTACTGGACCCCCTCTTGGTAAGATCCCATGTCTTCTTGTCCTTGCTTTATTCTCCCCATTTAGTGGAGCTCATTCTCCTGTAACCTTTTGAAAACTAGTTCTGGCATATCTGGAAATATCTTTGTTCTACACTTACCCTTGGTTAATAGTTTAGCTGGGTGTAGAATTCTAGGTTGAAAATTGTCTTCATTCAGAATGTTTTAGGCTTTTGCTCTACACTCTCTTCCAATGTTGCTCTGAGAAATTTGATGACATTCTGACTCCTTATCTTTGTATGGGGTTTTCCGTTTCTTCTCCATGTACTTTTTTAAGGGTTACCTCCTTTATCCCTGGTTTTCTGAAGTTTTCAAATGATGTGCCTTGGTGAGCGTTTTTTTTTATCCATTGTACTGGGCATTTAATTAGCCCCTCAAGCCAGAGGCTCACAGGCTTCTGTTCTGGAAAGTTTTCTTATCATGTTTCTTTGGTAACTTTACTTCCCTCATTTTCTCACTTCTCTCTTTCTGGAACTTTTATTAGTCAGATATTGACTCTCTGGATTGACTCTCAATCCATCTTATTTATTTATTTTTTCCTATTCTTGATTTCTATGTCTTTTTGCATACTCTCTGAGCGATTTCCTTCATGTTACCTCTAAAAATGTCTATCAAAGATTTGATTTCAGTTATCTTGTTTGTTTATTTGTTTTGGTTTTCTCTGCTGCCCCCCCGTCTGTTTCCTCCAGGGTTTCCCCCCAAGTGTTCCTGCAGGCAATAAAAATCTGATAGGAAACTGCACCTGATTTCAGCAGGGGGAGGAGCACCGCTTGTTGGCTGTGGGCTCCACTGGGATGAACTGGTGGTGAGTCAGCTTTTTCGGGAGGGCTCCAAAGGCCCATTTCCAGAGGCCAGTTACTCTCCATCCTCCCGTCTTGTGTGCATGCGTGTGTGTGTGTGTGTGTGTGTGTGTGTGTGTGTGTCTGTGAGGGGCGGCTGCTTGGGTGTTTCTGGGCCAGGATCCCCTCTGGTTCGGTCCCTGGAGAATGACTTTATCTCCCGGAGTCCTGGAAGTGGCTGTGCAGGGAGTCTAACTGCTCCTACACTGACTTGCCATCAGCCCCTTCTTTTAAACCCTTCCCCTTCCCCCTTCCCCAACATCTGGTGCCTGTGAGTCCTGAGCCATTCTGGGGCTCCGTGGGCACCCCTGCTTGTGTCTAGCAATGCCCCCCCCGCCCCCCCGCCGCCTGCAGACATGGAGCTGCTTCTGCCCCACTGGTTCGGGGTCCACTCCCCACCAGTCGCATCTTTCACTGGCAACTTTCCCATTCTCATGGTCTTTTTTTTTTTTCTTCTAATGTTTATTTATTTTTGAGAGAGAAAGAGAGAGGCAGTATGAGCAGGGGCAGGGGAGGGGCAGAGAGAGAGGGAAACAGAGAATCTGAAGCAGGTTCCAGGTTCTGAGCTGTCAGCACAGAGCCTGACGCAGGGCTCGAACCCACGAACCATGAGATCATGACCTGAGCCAAAGTCGGACGGCCAACCGACTAAGACACCCAGGCGCCCTATGTCTTTTTTATTCCTGTACTGTCACCTTCACAGAGTTTTAGAAGATGAGATCAACACTTATGTCTAACTTCTCTCCATTATTTCAGTTAGACTTTGCTCATGTTGGGGAATCAGAGGGGCCAAAGAAATGTCATTGTCATGATAACAGCCAATATTTGTCCAGAGCTTGCTCCATTCCAAGAGCACTATGAAGTATGTGACCATGTATTGTCTCATGGGATTCTTACCATCCCCTAGGAGGGAAATCACAGATGTGGAGCTGGGCTCAGAGAGGGGGGTGACTTGCCCAAGGTCACTCAGTGAGGCCATTCAAATTCCTCAGCCGAGTCAGAGCGCTGGATAGGGTCCCAGGACCCTGGTTTGCCGACCTCTCCAGCCTCCTATCCCCCCACCCCCACCCACTGCCCTGAACTGAACCGTGTTCAGTACTCTGCTCACCCCATATTCTCTCTCTCACTTCCACACCTCTGCACAAGTGGTTCTCCTGGAAAAAGAACACAAGATATTGGGGGACAGCTTGCTTGTAAGAATAAAGGGGGGGTGAAAGCCCTCAATTCACCTCCCATGATCCCTCGTGTTTGTAGAAGCACCTTTCCACAGCCTTTCTTTGTGGTTTCTCTAGAAATAAAACCCTTTTCTCTAATAATTTTGGTTTGTGGGGCACCTGGCTGGCTCAGTCAGTGAGGCGTCTGACTCTTGATTTCTTGATTTCTGCTCAGGTCATGCTCTCTCGGTTATGAGATTGAATCGCAGCTTGGGATTCCCTCTTCTTCTCTATCTCTGCCCCTCTTCCGCTCTCTCTCTCTCGAAATAAATTAATAAACATTTAAAAATGATAATAATTTTGGTTTGTATAAAAGGTTTGTATATACTTCCTAGTGATTCTTTTTTTTTTTTTTTTTCACTAGAGAAAAGTGTTGTTTTTAATAATTGGTGCTGGACCTGTTAGTTTTCCATCTCTGAGGTGAGACAGCTGACCAAGCAAGGGAAGGGCTACACACTGACCAGAAACACAGCGCCAGGGGTAAGAATCATAATTAGTCATTTGGTGCTGCTGCCGAGACAGTCACTTATTAGACTGCATGGATTTGTCATCGTTGAGAGCTTTATAAGAAGTTCAGCACACAGACTCTCTCTTTTAAAAAAATAATGGCTTTATTGAGATATAACTTACATATCATACAATTCATGTATTTAAAGTGTACAGCTCACTGGGGCGCCTGGGTGGCTCAGGTAATGATCTCACGATTCGTGAGTTTGAGCCCCACATTGGGCTCACTGCTGACAGCATGGAGCCTGCTTTAAGATCCTCTGTCCCCCTCTTTCTTTGCCCCTTCCCTCTTGCACCTTTTTCTAAAATAAACATTTGAAATGTACAAGTCACTGATTTTTATTTTTATTTTTTTTAATTTTTTTTTTAATGTTTTATTTATTTCCAGGAGAGAGAGAGAGAGACAGCATGAGCAGGGGAGGGTCAGAGAGAGAGGGAGTCACAGACTGAAACAGGCTCCAGGCTCTGAGCTGGCAGTCAGCACAGAGCCCGATGCGGGGCTTGAACCCATGAACCGCGAGATCATGACCTAAGCGAAAGTCGGACGCTTAACCGACTAAGCCACCCAGGCGTCCCTGATTTTTATTTTTAAAAATTTATTTATTTATTTTGAGAGAGAGAGAGAGAGAGAGAGAGAGAGTGCATGAGTCAGGGAGGGACAGAGAGAGAGGCAGAGAGGGAGAATCCCAAGCAAGCTCCGCACTGGCAGTGTGGAGTCTTAGGTGGGGTTCAAACTCAGGAGCTGTGAGCTCGTGACCTGAGCCGAAATCAGACACTTAACTGACTGAGCCACCCAGGTGCCCCACCTCACCGACTTTTAGCACACTCAGAGTTGTGCAACCATCATTACAATCAATTTTACAACATTTCCATCACCCCCTCAAGAAAGCCCATGCTCATTAGCGATTGCTCCCCATTCCCTCTCGGGCTTCCATTCCTGGACAAAACACTAATCTGTTTTCTACTGCTATATATTTGCCCATTTGGGACACTGTGTATAAATGGAATCATACACTATGTGATCTTTCGTGACTGGCTTTATTTCACTTGGCACCACGTTTTTGAGGGTTGCTCATACTGTGGCAATATTAATACTTCATTTCTATTCACTGCGAAGTAATATTCCATTGTATGGATATACTACACTTTGTCTGTGGTGAGCACTGACTTGTCTCTACTTCTTGGCTGTCACGAATCATGTTGCTATGAACATTCATGTACAAGATTTTGTGTGGACTTGTGTTTTCATTTTTCTTGGTTTTTTATTTCACCTGAGAGTGGAATGATTAGGTCATATGTTAACTCTGTGTTTTACTTTTTAAGGAAAAAACTGCCAAACTGCTTTCCACAGCGGCCAGCCAGCCGCACTATTGCATGTTTTTGGTGATAGCCATCCTAGTGAGTGTGAAGTGGTATCCCATTGTGGTTTTGATTTGCATTTCCCTGGCGGCTAATGATGTTGAGCACCTTTTCATGTGTTTTTTGTTTCTGCCACGTGTAAATCTTCTTTGGAGCAATGTTGATTTAGATCTTTTGTCCATTTTTTGATTGGGTTGTCTGTTTCTTACTGAGTTATAAAAGTTCTTTATATATTCTAGATACAAGTCCCTTACCAGATATACAGATTGCAAGTATCTTCTCCCATTGTATGGATTGTCTTTTTAAATTTCTTAACTGTGTCCTTTGTTTTTGGTTTTGTTTTGAGAGAGAGTGTGCTTGAGCAGGGGAGGGGCAGAAGGAGAGAGAGAAAGAACTTAAGCAGGATCCATGCCCAGTGCAGAGGCTGATGCCAGCCTCGATTTCATGGCTATGAGATCATGACCTGAGCTAAAATCAAGAGTTGAACACTTAACCTACTGAGCCACTCAGACGTCACTTAAATGTGTTCTTTGAAGCACAATGAAAAAAATTTTTTTAATGTTTATTCATTTTTGAAAGAGAGCATGTGAGAAGGGGAGAGGCAGAGAGGGAGGGAGACAGAGAATCTGAAGAAGGCTCTGAGTTGTCATCGCAGAGCCTGACGTGGGGCTCCAACCCATGAACTGTGAGATCATGACCTGAACTGAAGTTGGACGCTCGACCGAGTCACCCAGGTGCCCGTGAAGCACAAAGTTTTTAACTTTAGTGTCCACTTTATTTTTGTTGTGTTATTGTTGCTGTACATTTGCTGTCACATTTAAAAAAAATATTGCCTAATACAAGGTCACAAAGACTTTATTCTATTATTTTTTTTTCTTAGAGTTCTACAGTTTTAATTCTTTCATTTAGGTCTTTGGTCCATTTTAAGTTAACTTTTGTCTATGATGTAAGATAGAGGTCCAACTTCATTCTTTTGCATGTGGATATCTATTGATCCTAGCACCATTTATTGAAAGGACTATTCCTTCCCCCTTTTAATTGTCTTGGGATCCTCACCAAAAATCAGTTAACCATAAATGTGAGGTTCTACTTCTGAACCCCCAATTTAATTCTATTGATCGATACGTCTGTCATTATGCTGGTACCTCATTGCCTCTATTACTATATAGCTTTGCAGTAAATTGTGAAATTGGGACGTGTGACTCCTCCAAATTTGTTCTTACTTTTTTTGAGAGTATTTCGGCTGTTTTGGATTCCTTGACTCTAACATGAGTGTTCTAATCAGACTGTCAATTTATGCAAAGAATCCAAGGGGGATTTTGAAAGGGACTGTGTTGAATCTGTAGATCAACTTGCTGCATGTTGCTCTTAACAATATCAAGTCTTTTGATCCATGATGATGGGTTGTCTTTCCATCTACTTAAGTCTTCTTTCATTTCTCTCTACAATGTTTGTTTGGTAGTTTTCAGAACACACATTTTGGACTTTTGTTAATTTTGTTCCTAAGTAGCCTACTCTTTTCAATGCTATTGTAAATGGAATTTTTTTCTTAATTTCATTTTTGGATTATTTATTGCAAATGCCTAGAAATTCAACTAACTTTTGTGTATTGATCTCATATCCTGGAACTTAGCTGTACTCCTTTATTAGCTCTACTGGTGGATTCTGTAGGATTTTCTATCTACAAAATCATGTCATCTGCAAATAGAAGGACTTTGAGTTCTTTTCTAAACTGGATGCCTTTTTTTTCGCCAAATAGCCCTTGCTAGAACCTCTAGCAATAGAAGTCAATAGAAGTCAGTAGGTCTACTGGTTTATAATATTCTTCAATTCTTTTATTTCCTTGCCGATCTTCTGCCTGATTCTTCCCATTATTGAAAGGGAAGTAGTAGAGTCTTTCACTATTATTGAATTTATTTCTCTTTTCAATTCTGTCAGTTTTTGCTTCATGTATTTTGTGGCTCTGCTCTGCAGAGCATATATGTTTATAACTATTGTATCTTCTTGATGGATTGACTCTTTTATCACATGTACCCCTTAACTCTAGTAACAATTTTTAAATTTTGTTTTAAAATTGATTTTGGACAGATTAAAAAAAAAACATTAGGACAGCAACTTCTTCCACAGGCTCCTGCTGGGTTCTGGGCAAGGAAAATATGCTTCTAATTATTTCACAGGGTCACTCTCCCCTTTTCCTTCTCCCTCAAGCAATAATTCCGAGCCTCAGTGTCCTCTCCTTTAAAATGAGTGGATTGGGACTTAGAGGTGCTAAGCTTTTCTTTAGCCTTTTGAGGGTTCTAGCATTCTGTAACTAGTATTATTACTGTGTTATTTAAAAATGCTTACTGTATCTCTGGCACCTTCAGATGTCTCATCCCATTTACAAAACCGCCAGGAGGGTAGACATTTTTGTCCTTATTTTACAGCTTAGGAAGCAAAGGCTGAAAAAAAAGCTGGAGTAAATTTGGAAAATAAGAATAAGCATGAAGAAGCAATAAATGTCACCATCAACCCCATCTTCCAAAGATAAACCACTCTTAACCTTTGGAAGTACATTCGTCTAAAGTTTCTTCTGGGTGTGTATATTATTTTAGGAAGTTGTTTTACACCGGATATACTGCTTTATTTCGCCGTATAATGTACCCAAAATATTGAGGGAAGGATTTCCTCACAGTTGGAGCTGAACAAAGATAAAAGAGGCCGCCCCGTTGGTAGTAAGCACCGTGTCAGTGGGAGTGTGCGAGCACAGCACTTGGCTCGCACACTCGGACAAGGACCCTGAAGAGGGCTGTTGGTGAGCTCGTCTCCTCCTTTGGACTGAGGCCGCCCAGGCCTAGGACCAGACCGAGAAATCTCACTTTCCCATGCCCAGTTCAGAGAAGACGTGGAGACAGTTTGATGAATTGATCGGCACGAGCCAAGGGGCTCAAGAGGAAAATGAGAAACAGCTGAGTCTAAAGTCTCTCTGGGCCAGATCTCTTCAGGAAAAGGCCTTGTGACAGAAGTGTCCCGGCCTGGGCTCTACACTTAGGGGCAACTTCCTACCTTTCCCTTTCTGTAAAATGGGAAATAACCTAGTGAAACTCTAGGTCTTGTTGACAGACGGACCTTAGGGACTGGAGACTCGGGAGTTGGGGCATCTCTGGGGTGGGGGGTGGATGGGGGACAACAGCTGTGTGGGAGTCGCCAGCCAACCTGTTGGCATCCACACTGTGTGACGTACTGAGCACTTTGCTGTGTGGAAGGAAGACTTGGGTTACCTGACCTAGAGCAACTCCCTATCATTGGGAGATAAGATGCCTCCAAAGAAAGTTAGGGAAAGGCTGACCGGCTCGGGGGCTGTGGGAGTCCTGGGGCCCTGGCTAGGCGTCTGGAGACCCGCAAATCCAGCCTCTGCCCCTCTCTCACTTGCTGAGTGATCCGGGCAGGCCCCACTCCTCTCTGTCTCTCCTGGCCCTGCGCCTACTCATCCTGAGGCCCTGCACGCCATGAAAGCGGACTGTTGAGTACTGACTATGCTCTGGTGGTGGAAGCTGCAGAACAGAACAAAAGAATGAAGGTCAGTTTGGAGGAGGCAAGATTCAGAGAGGTCTCTTGTTCTAGCAAAAAGAAGAGGGCCTCAGGGTCCAGTGGACCTGTCTGTGGCACGCTGAGCCTGGATTCCCTCTTTCCTCCTCTCCAGGTCATTGGAAGAGAGAATGAGTTAACATATGTAGGTGGCTGCAACACAGCTGTACTTAATAAATGGTTCTAATGAGCAAGTCCTGGAAATTATCGAGACTGAGACAAGTACTTTCTTGGCCAATGGGAGTAGGGGGCATGGACTGTAGAGGATGTCTTGACCTTGGAGTGTTGGCTTGGCTTTAGACAGACCCCACCTGTCAGTTGGCAGGGTCACATGCTATGTGTTCCTGCAGTGGCATGGTTTTCCCTCCCTACTTATCAGACTATACAGGGAGACGCTGAAAGCAGTGCCTGTTTCTAGGCAGATGTCCAATGGCCAGCAAGAGGGCTCCATTGGAGGAAAGTCTATTTCAAGAGCACATTAAATGCACAGAGAGAAATTGAGAGAGAAGGCAGAGATTCACAAGCTACAAGAGAAGGCAGGTGATGTTAGGGGCACTTCTGGGTGCTGGGCCCTGGGACACGTTTATAGAAGCCTACCTTGTTGGACAGGTAGAAGAATGCTTGGAGCAGCCTCAAATTCTTTTTTAGAACAAAGTAAGGTACAACGGATTAATCACTTGCTGAACTGATAGATGGAGGCTGCCTCCCTTCCCCCAATATGTGGCTCTTCATGGCCACCAAATGCTGCCACATCTGGTTTCCTATCTTGTCCTTAGTACAACCCTATGCGTGACCATGGTTTTCCATTTCTCACTTGAGGGCATGGAGGCCCAGAGAGAGCATGGGACCTGTCTAAAGCTGCAGAGCCAGAATCTGAATCAGGGTTGCAGGACCTGACGATAGACAGGCTGGGGTGTTCTGACGAGTGGGGCCTTTGCCCAAATAGCATGGGATGATGTGAGCACTGCCGTGGGAATCCTGAGGTCAGGTCCATTGCCAAATTGCCACATGTCCCCAGCCAATCAGACCATCTTCCTGGGCCTCACTTTCCCCACTTGCAACATGAAGCTTGGTTCAGAGCTATGGGGAAAATACTTGGGGCATTAGTCTTAACGGGCAGTCCTAAAACGGAAGCCTCTCTCTCAGAAATAAATAAAACATTAAAAAATAAATAAAATGGAAGCCACGTGGTTCTATTTCTTGAGCACCTACTATGTGACAGTGTTGTCCCATTTAGTCTGCCTCCTGGGCGAGGGTCATTGTCCCATCTTACAGAATAGAACCCCAGACTGTGAGGGGGTCCCGTCTGCAATTCTGAGCAATTCTGGAGACATCAGAATCCCTGCTGTCAGCACTCTGGGCCTCACCATCTTTTGAGAGGTACAAGCTTCCTGAGCCTCAGTTTCTCCATCAGTAAAAATTGAGCGGTGTGTGCCTGTCGCATTCCAGGCCTCTCTGGGGCACGGAACCACCTAGTAAAGTCAGTCTCCACGAGATGGCCGCATGACACCCAATGTCTTGCTTGGCCTGGCAGACACCAGGACTTAGTGACCCCACCCCCTTTGCTTCCTAGCAGGAGACCTGACCCCCTGCACTTCTTTTCTGGGGGTTCAGACTCCAGTCCCCCTCCAGGTGTGGCCTCAGCTTGCTCACTGTCTGGCGGTGGTAGTGTGACTGACACGGAGGAAACCTTAGGTGAGGGTGAAGTTCCAAACGGGTGAAGGCACCAGCTTGCCTGGGCACAGCCCTGCACGCCCACCAGGCCGTGGCTCCCGGTCCACTACAGCTTTTGATCCCCAGGTCGTAACTGGGATCGATCCCCCAATCAATCCCCAAGTGGGAACTCGTCGCCACTTGGCATCACAACACACTGTCGGTGTTTGGGGACAGCAAAGTGTCGGGGCTCAGAGGTCGGCCAAGGGGCAGGGCTTGGCAGTCAAGAGAACATGAGCCCAAAGCCTGGCTGGGCGGTGTGTGAGCCCGGGCAATTTATTTCACCTTTCTGGCCATCAGTTCTCTCATCTGTAAAATGGGGATGGTAACAGGACTTCCCCTGCAGGGCTGTGTGAGGATGAAATTATGGACACGTGTAAACACTGACAGTGCCTGGCCCGCAGCAGGCGGAGCCTCTGAACCAGTCGGTGCTCCCAGCCCTCCCTGGGCACCAGAGCCTCTCCCGTGCAGAGGCCGGGCCCTCCCTCAGAGAGCTGATTGCACTGCTCAGAGGCGGGGTCCGTGTGTGGAGGCGTGGAGACTCCCAGATGATTCTAATGTGTAGTCTTGGGGGTAGAAGATGGTTCTGCTTTAAGCCACGCCTCCTGCAGATGGGTAAGCTGAGCTGTCTCAGGCACAGCCTTTCCTTCTCTGCGACTTAATTTCTTCTCTTGTAAATAACAAGAGAAGTCCCTCACTGCCCCCACCGTTTGGGGCTAGTCTGACCTCTTGAGCCTCGGTTTCCCCATCTGTGAGGGAAAATGCTGATGCAATGCTGTCCCACCTGTGGACTGGCCACTTTCCAGACTCCAAAGACCGACAGAAGCTCACGCGCTCCAGCCTGCAGCCCTGTGTCAACACTGCTCTGCCCCTGGAGCCTCCAGATGAGGTTTGGTTTCTTAATGCGCGGGCTCTTTGTTGGAGAAACATGAGAACAGAGGCTCCCATCATGGGTGCCCCTTCCTGCTGTCCTGGGCTGCCTGAGTGTGAGGTCTGCCAGCCCTGAACCTCTGAGAAAATATTTAGGCAGTAACTCAAGCCATGGCCACCTGCTTTCCCTGCAAACGCGCAATTAATCACCTGGACACGCTCTGCCCTACGTTCAGTCTCAGAACGATGCCAGCATGGCGGGCCACACTGCTGCCTGTGTTTGTATGAGATGGCTGCCATCTCAGGTTGGGCATGAGAAGCCTTTGGAGGCTGTGCCATCCAGCCCTTGACCAGAGGACAGGACTGCTTCAGAGCTCCCTGCCCACTCTTGCTTGCACACCCCCAGGGATGGGGAGCTCACTTTATCTCAAAGTAGTCCATTCTGCTTCAGAGGGCTTTGCCTTTTAGAAATCTGAGATTTGTTGCCAGCCCTACTCCCTGGGGGCCCAGCCTGCTTGGGTGGGGGGGGGGGAGTCTCCCAGTACTCTGCAGAGCGCTAGGGTTGTGTTCAAAGTCGCCCAAGTCTCCTGTACTCTGAGCACACCTCCCTCAGGTGTGAGGTGAGCGGACTTCTCCCTGTCCTGACCCTTGTTCTGCACAGATGCTTACTTGTCACTGGCAAATGAACCCAAAGTACCAACTGTGTGCCAGGCCCTGTGCTGGGCTCTGGGGACACACGGCCTCCACCATGGGCTCTGCTGTGACAAGACAGTCCTACAGCAAAGGTGAACCTGGGCCCCGCCTCTCCTCCAGGGAGCTAGCCTGAATTCACCTCCTGCACCCATCTAGGCTGCCAGGCAAGCAAGAAAACCCCAGCCTGGCCACACTGGGATTTGGTCAGCTTTTTTCTGGAAAACTTCAAATGTACGTGAAAGGACAGAGGACAATATAACTTCAAATGTACGTGAAAGGACAGAGGACAACCATAACAAGCCACAGAAAATAGTATAATGGGCCCGTCCTCCAGCGCCAGCTCATCAGCTGGAGGCAGAGCCTGTTTCCATGCCCTCCCCTCCAACTCATGCCGCAGCCTGGTTGCCCCGGCTCTTTGCCCTAAACTCACGCACTGGATCAAATCCACCACCACGCCCCACGCCCCCTGGCCCTGCGGGGACTCAGGCAGCGCCCTCCCTCCGGCAGAGACCAGGACGCACCTCCCGGTGCCGAAGCCTGGCACGCGGCTTCCTGGAGGCCCGACTCCTCCCCAGACGCTTGGCGGGCCTGCTGCTGGGCCTGCTGCCCCCCAGGCCTGGGGCCCCTGGGAATAAATCGAGTTTTGGCTCGGCAGCCGCAGGGCTGATGGGAGCGGGCCTTTCCTTCCCGGTTCACGTTCCGACTGCGTTTCCCTTCAGAGACACGATCACTTAGAAACCTATAAATCCCTGGCAGGGCCCAGGCGAGTATATAAATCAGGACTTGTAAAAGCCAAATGGCTCCCCCTGGACGGCGGCGAGGGGAGGGCGCCAGGACTCCTCAGGCCGCTGCCCAGGACCCGAGTCAGCAGGGGAGGGTGGGCCGGGCGCCGGTGCCACAGACCCGCCCTGCAAATCCAGCTCTGCCCTCACTCTCTCGGTGGCCTCGGTTCTTTCCTCTGCAAAATGGGCTGACGGCACTTACCCTGTGGAGTGTCTTCACGATGTCACATAGGTTCCGCCAGAGCCACAAAGCACGGGATGCTGTCGTTTTTCAGGCTGACTGGCAGGAGGTGGTGGAGGGAGTGTGGGCTGGGGGCCATGAGGCCTGGGCTCTCCACTCGCCTGCTCCGTAACTTTGGTTGTGTCACACTCTCGGGGCCTGTCTTCTTGTTTGGAAAACGAGGGGTTGGGCGGGACGGTGAGTTCAAAAACGGTCCTTGTGACCCTAATCTGCGCAAGGTTCCCTTGCTCCCGGCTCTCACACTCCACTGAGATGTTCAACAAACAAGTACGGAGCACCCCCCCCCGCGTGCTGCGGGGGCTGGGCGGCCAGCGGTGGGGAGGGCCGAGCAGGGCCCGCCTCCGGAGCACGTGTTCCGGCGGGAGCGCCCCCTGCCGGCTCCTTTCACAGATGCCTGCGGGCGCGCCCTGAGGGATAAAGCGGGCTCCGCACCCCCAACTCCCCCCTTGCTTGGTGTCCCCTTCTCCACGTGCCCTGGGTTTCTCCATCAGTGAAGTGAGAGGGGGCGGCGCCGGTGGCCGCAGTGGGCTTCTTAGTGCTGATGGTCCGGGTCACGGGGGACCCCAAGGGCCAGCAGCAACGGAGGATCTGGAGACAGGGAGTCCAGGCCGACCCAGGAATGGGGAGTCCCTGTGCCCAGCATCAAGGGACCCTGGGCCTGGCCATGAAGGGCAGAAGGGGAGGGCTTGAGACCCACTCTCCCCAGAGATCCCCTGGCAGGTGGCTTAGGAGGTGGTAGAGTGACCACAGGCCCTGCCCCAAAGGCCTGTCTCACCAGCGCTCTTCCCCTCGTTGGCCTCTCCTCCCCACAGCCGCCAGGGCTCTATGTTGCCTTAGGCCACAGAGGGTGAGGTGAGCTCAGTGAGGAGGGGACAAGGCAAGGAGACTAGGGGCACAGAAGACAGACCTGCAGTTTACAGAGGGCAAGGGAAAGACAAACGGGAGAAAAGAGACACAGGGAGTGAACTGGGAGGGGCAGAGGAAGGGGGGAAGGAGAGAATTGGGAGGGGAACAAAAGGGCGCAGCCGAGATGGGGAGACAGAGAGGGAGGGTGGAGGGGCAGAGGGCTGCTGGGGGACCAGGCGCAGCAGTGAGGGGAAGCAGAGAGGAACAGGGAGCAATGGAACACAGAGGGACAGGGATGGAAGACAGAGGGACAGGGCATGGAAGACAGAGGAGCTGGAAGGCAGGAGATGGAAGACAGATGGACAGGGGACGGAAGACAGAGGGACAGGGGACGCAAGACAGGACAGGGAGAGATGGAAGACAGAGGGCCCCTGATGGAGACAGGGACAGGCAGGTGGGGGGCAGGCCAATCCCAGCCTGCACTGGCACAGAGGCAGGGCTGCAGGGGCCGCCTGGAGTGGCGGGGCTGGAAGGGCAGTGTGGTCACCTGGCAGGGCTGGGCACTGTGCCCGAACCCTGCGTCCCCCTCTGGGGGCTCTCAGGCAGACTCGGCTCCACGGCCCTCCAGACCCCACAGGGCCCGCAGCCGTGGCCCATCGTCCGTGGCCTCTCCTGGTAGGAAGTACCACCTGACCCAACGCCCCTGTGTGAGGGTGGGCGGTAATCACCCTGCCCCCGTGACGGCAGCACACTCCTGGCCGCAGTCCAGGGCAGACTCAGGAGGGGCCGCAGTCCTCAGTGTTTTCTAAATAAGGGACGAAGAAAGCAGGGCTGGGGAGGGAGCTCGGGTCCAGTCTCTCGGCGGGTCCTGCCCGCCGGCTGCTGTGCTCACTCGACTGGGATGGAGACCTGCGGGCGTCTGGGAGGGAAGGCCTCCTGGTGCCAAGAGGAGGAGCGGAGGCTCAGAGGAGAGCCCAGCAGCGGAAGGGCACGGTCACACTCACGGCTCAGGGTCACGTTAAAGCTGCTATTACTGAGTCCCTACTGTGTGCCGGGCCTTTGTCTCCAGCTCACTTGTCTTTTTTTCCCTTTTGTTTCTCTTTGCCTTTGTCCCCCCCCCCCCGCCCCCATTTCTCCCTCTCTCTCCGAAACTAAATGGGATCCAACTGCCAGCTCCCTGTGTGTTCTCCCGCTCACGGCTCAGCCCTTTCATTATTAATAGAAATATGTCCTCATTGTACAGCTTAATTCTGCTTATCTGGAGTGGATTAAGTGCTTACAATGACATGCAGTATTGATTCCTGAGCATCCCTCTTAAAGGAATTTTGCCACGACCTAATTAGTTCCATAAAACCTGGGGAGGATGGGACGAGGGGGCCAGGGGGGCCCGGGAGTCAGGAGCCCTGGGTCCTCATCCCCAATGACATCAGGGATGCTGTGTGACCTTAGATCAGGATCTCCCCTCTGGGGGCCTGGACTTGGACTGCTCTGGGAGCCAGAGGTGGGGCCAGGTGCCCAGAGTCCTCAAGGGTAGGAGGTGCAATGGGTGAGAGCATGCACTCCGGAGCCCAATCCCCAGGTACAAATCCCTGCTCTCTCACCCGCTGGCTGTGCCGCGTGGGCAGGTTACTTCCCTTCACGGCCCCTCAATCTCTCCATCTGTAAAGTGGGGCAACTGGCAGGTCCTGGCAGGAAACGGATGGCTCTCTGCGTGGGGCAGTTGAGGAGGGTTTAAGGAAAGGACTCTGGACAACAGTGGGGGCAGGTGGCAGGCAAATGAGGGATAGTGCGGTGCCCTGACTTTCCTAAGAGTGGGAGCAGCTCCAGCCCCTGGCCCATGCCCGAAGAGGGAGGACAGGGGGCCGCCGCTGTGACCCGCACTGTGGAGAGGGCCACCCGACTGGAGCCAGGACCCTGAGTGAGAACGGAGCCTGCCCAAGGACCCTTGCTCTCCCTCTCCTCCCCCATGCTGGGCTCCTTATCGGCTGAGGCCAGCTGGGTGGCAGAGGGGTCAGCCCTGCACACAGAGCAGTGCTCGTGGCCTCCCTGGGTGCTGAGAGAGACCAGGGACGCACACAGATTGCAGTCTTGGTCTGTCACCCCTTGACTGGGGGCTTCTCTGAACCTCAGTTTCCCTCTATGTAAAGAGGGACTGGCTAGATCTTTCCATCTGGCTTTGCCTACCTAACCTGGCCACACAGAACTGAGAGGTGTTCCTTTGATCTGGCTGCAAATCCCAACTGTGAGCCCTCACCTAGAGGGGGATGGGAAAATGATCGGATTGCTGCTGGAGGAGGGCCCGGCACGCAGTAGGTGTGCAGCACACACCACTTCCCTTGTTTCATTTCACTTCAGCAGAAGACGGGGCAGAAATGTTCCTGGAGGGCTTTCTTTTACCAGGTGACCTGCAGGGTGACACAGTGAGATGCAGGACAGCGCCCAGGCCATCTGCATGCGCAGGCCTGGATGATGGGGGGGGAGACGGGCAGGGGGCTTACACAGCTCTGATGAGCCCTGGTGCCCTCAGAACTGGCTTCCTCTCCCCTCTCCCAGACTGCTCGGGCGGGGTGGGTCTCTCTGTACCCCGGGTGCCGTCTGCAGCCTGGCCCAGCCGCAGGCCAGAATTTGAGTGTGTTCTTCCACCGGCTGACAAGTCAGTGCAGAAACCAAGGTCTGGGTCAGGTGATCTGGGTTCCACGTTTAGTCCTCACTTTGGTCTGCTCACCTGCCTCGCAGTGCGGTCCTGGGACTCGCGTGTGGTGGGGGCTGCCAAAGCGGGCTCCCATTCCCGCTGACAGAGTGCAGGGCCCGGGCTGGTGTCTGAGCCCCGCACGCTGGCTCTGTCACACACCCCTCCGCCACGCTGCTGGTCTCAGCCTCGACGCCGCCGGCTCACAGGCAAAACTAGGCCCCCGTGACTCGTTTCCAGTTTTTAATGTTTTTCTTGTAAAACCCAAAATATAAAACTGGAAGGGGAACGGAAAACAAGTTCTGTACATTTTATGTACACGAGGTCTGTGATTTCAAAACCATTGGGGAGGGAAAAGGAAGGCAGGGGAATGTCGCGGGCCACGGATCCTGACGGGCACTTCTGAGCACCCAGCTCGGGCTCAGGACATTGTCCCTGGCCAGCGCAGGGCGGCTGCCGCAGACCCGGCACCCTGAGTCTGTGGGGAGCTTCGGCCTGGTGGCCCGGGGCTGGGTGCACGGAGGGTGGGGACAGATGGTGAGCGGGCAAGGCAGTGTCTGCGATGGAGGGAGGACAGGTGCAGGCTGGGCCCTCCTTCAGGTGTCCGTGTAGATGGACGGGATGTGACTCAGGCAGTGGTCAAAGGCCCCGTTGGGGAAGAAGCCGCAGTCCTCAGGGCCACTGGACACAATGTCTTCGGATGGCTGTGGAGGCAGTGCCGAGGGGCATGGGGCTTCGGCCAGGGCCTCGTAGCCTGTGGGTGTGGGAGGGAACAGGGTCCAGGCTGGAGAATGCAAGGGCTATGCCATCTTTTCCCAGCTCCCTGGCCCCACCCTCCTGTCACTGGTGGAGGTCCCACTGGTTCCTTCACACAGTGTCCCTTCGGTGGGGCCTGCTCTGAGCCTCTGCTCTTCCGGACAGGGGAGCTGGTGGGTGGCAGGAGGCACTCGGGGCCTTGTACTGCCAGGGCGCCCAGGGCAGCTGGACAGACAGCGGCTGGCTTGGAGCAGTCATCACCCGGTGCTGGACTGTAGGGAAGACTGTGGGGGATGGGGGTGGGCTATCACAGCTCGTGTCCTCGGGGGCTGGACCCCTTCTGGCAGAGGAGCACAGCCCACCCCCACACTTCTAGGCTCCTTCACCCCACGAGACACAAGGAACACACAGAATAGGACCAGCGCTGACGTGGCTCTTACCAAGGTTTCCCTGAAGTCTTATCTCACTTCGACCACAACAATCCTGTGAGGTAGGTGTCCTTATCCTATTTTACAGCTGAGAAGATGGGCTCAGAGAGGCCAAGACACTTGCCTAAGGTCATAGGGCTAGTAAGTGGGGGAACTGGGATTTGAACCCAGATCCATCTGGCTCTGAGACACCTGGCTCTTCCATTAGACATGTTCCACTGCTCAGAGGCCCTTAACCTGGAGGGGCCTGGAGTGGGTGTCTTATCCAGTCCCTGCCCTAAGGGCTCTGTCCCTGAGCTGCCATCACGCAGCTGCAATCTGTGTAGCCTATGACAGGCGGGCCTCGGTCTTCCCATGTGTGCAGTGGGATCACGCTGAACTACTCCTGAGGCCCCCCACAGCCCCACCCTATGTCTGGATCAATCCTGCGTGTCTATTCTCAGCTTGGCAGAGGATGTATGGGCAACTGCACGGGGCCTGGAATGGGCACTGAACGCTGGGCTGCCCCCCAGATGGCAGGGGAGAAGGGAGGCCAGAAGGATCCACTGTCCTGGTGCGGAAGCTGCCTCCTGCCCACCAGAGCTATCTGTGTCTGCTGCTGAACCAGGAAAGCTTGCCACAAGCCGCACAGAGCAGGTGGAGGAAGAGGTGGTGAGCCAGCAGTGCCGGGAATGGCAGCCGGTGCCTCGTTGTACACCAACCCACGTGTGTACAGACAGGGAACGCACCCGCCCACCCACACACACCCTGTGATCGGTACACATCTGCCTGGTTGCGTGCACGTGACACGCGGCCACCTGCAGACATGCTCACGCTGCGCTTGAACACAGTCTGTGCACACAGACAGGCATCACGGGATCTGTGCACACAGGCGTCATGGGGTGGGTAACACGCAGTGTGTCCGCAGGGATGGGACTCGGGGGTGGGTAGCACAGTGTGCACACACTGGGAACACGGAGATCGGGCCCATGTGTGTGCACACAGACTGGGCATGAAAGGCACAGGCATGATGGGTGCACACGTGTGCGGACATGGACGCACATACCTGTGAGCTCCCTGCATACTCACAGGGCTCTTACCACTTGGAGTCCACCTGTGCTGGCCCTACGTACACCGGCACATCCAGACGTGACCACAAACACGTGACGAAAGAAGACATACACGGACATGAGGGCCTGTGTGTGACTAGGAACACTTGGACCCACATGCAGATGGACCAACAGGTTTCTGCATGCTTGTCTGTGGCCTCACTATTGTCCCTCTGTCCTTAATCCTCTAACCCCAGCTGCACACACCCAGAGCCACCGAAGGGGCCTCTGGCACAGGGCCTCAGGCTCCCCCTTCTCTGGGGTGCCCCACCTGCCCAGGCCTTGTAGCTTCTGGCTGGACCCAGGCCTGCAGGCTGACTAGGGGTGGGGCTGCGCTGGGCGGACTCAGGGAGGGTCTGCCCCCTGCCCCATCCGATGCTTCTGCTCTGATCAGCACTGGCCTTGCTGGCCTGAGCCTTATTCCACCCTGAGCTGTGCACAGCCCTCCCTCTCACTGGGCTTCTCCACCCCAGCCAGGGGCATTGCGTGGGGAAGGCCCTGGGCTCTGTGGGGGATGCGATGCAGCACAAGGAACAAGCACAATCTCTCGGTTCTCTCCTTTCCTGGTGCCCCTCTGGTCTCATTTTCTTCATCTGTTAAAGAGAGATCAGTATGTGTCTCTTTCCCTGCTGTATCCCCAGGGTCTACAACCATGCCTGGTACATACTCAGCGCTCAGTAAATATCTGAAAGGAAACATCAGCTAGCCTGCAAGCTCCCAGTCTGAGTCTTCTCTGTCTTCTGAAACCTGCCAGAGTCCAGACATGTATCACACACCTTCTGTGGGACAGCGCGGAAGAAACACTGACTTCGGAGGTGGGAAGGATGCAAATCCCAACTCTGGGGGGTCCTGGGACCTGTGTGAGCCTTTATTTCTCCTTCTGTAAAGTGGGGATGACTCTACCCTCTGGGCTGTCCCAAGGCTTCAGGACAATGTACACAAGTACCCCAGAACAGGGCTGGGCCTTGGGAGGTGGCCAGGGAATGGAGGCGTGCAGGGGGAGGGCTCACCTGTGGTAGGTAAAGGTGCACTGAGGCTGTGGTAGCCGTTAGGCCGCAGGGGGTTGAAGCCGTGGGCTTCCCCAGCCAGACTGTCCCCACTGGCTGCTGGCTCGGCCGTCCGGTAGCAGTCGCCGTAGGGGAAGCAACTTTGGATGGAGTGGAAGCTGCCCTGGTACCCTGCGGAGGGGGGCGGCAGGGGCTGCACTGACCAAGGGAAGACGCCCAGGGCAGAGAGGGGACTGTCCCCGCGGCACTGTTCAGCCTCCCGTATCGTCCTGTCCAGGCATGGTGCATGCAGAGCAGAGAAGACAGCCCCAGGGTGGAGAAGGTGCGGGTGTCCTGGGCCCCCTTCCCAGCTCTGTGTGGTGCCCGAGGGGGTAGGGTGAGGCGGCCTCACGTGGCTGCACCTGACCTGAGTCGTTTGCGGCTGACGTAGTGCTCTGAGGGAAAGGACTGTTGGCCCTCCATCCTCACCTCCTGAGGTGCCAGCTCACTCACTTCCTCCAAGCAGCAGGCTGTGCCCACCCCCCTGCCAGAGTGGGTGCTGTTCCTGCTGCTGGGAGAGCCCTGCCATGCCTTGTCAATGGAACAAATGCTACCTCACCCCTCAGATGGAATTTCCTCCAGGAGGTGGTCCCCCGACGAGGTGTGTTGGGTCACCTGACCCCTAGTTTCTCTCAGGGAGACCCTCAGTGCCCTCCAGCATTCCGAGTCCCCACCTGCCTCCCCAGGTCAGTGCCTTGCTCCTCTTGGGCACCTGAGGAGTCAGTAGATGTATACGGAGAGGGCCCCAGCCAGAGCTTACCTTGTGGACTGGGCAGAGGTGGGGGTGGAGGGCTCTGGAAGGGCGGGTAGGGTGGCTTGCTGGGGAGTGTGGGGAAGGGCTGGCCCCCTGGAGAATGGCTCTGGGAGGATGGTGGCAGTGGTGGTGGCCCGAGCCCCTTCAGTGGGCTGACCATAGGTGAGAGGAGGCCGGGTCCCAACCTAGAGAGAACAGAGATGGCCATCAACAGGATAGGCTCTGGGGGAGTGCAAGGGGAGGGCAGTGGGGACCTGAGGCGTGGCTGCTGCTGCTTGCTTCCCTCCAGGAACACTGAGCTCACTACCTCATTCTCTCTGACTTAAGACAGTGCAGTTAGAAGAGGAGGCTTTTACTTCTTATTATGTTCAAATTGGAATCAAATTTTAAAGTACTCTGAGCTTCAGAATCCAAAGGAATCAGCGAAGAAGAACTTCTATCTAGCATTTAGGACTGGAAATCAGCAAGGAACACTGGTTACAAGCATGGCCGTTGGAGTCGACAGAACTGGGTTTTATACCCTGGCTGCTCTCACCGGCCACGTGACTTTGGGCAGGATGCTTAAGGACTCTGAGCCTTGGTTTCCTCACAGTGTGGCTGTGTCTCCACCCGGCGCACTTACTACTCTAATCACCCGGGGCTAACCACCAGCCGCTCCCACTGGGTCCTGACACTCTCCCTCTGCGCTTGCCGCTCTGGCCACCCCTGGAGGACGAGTCCAGAACAGCTGCACTGAAAGCTCTCATGCTCCCTTAGCAGGGGAAGATCCCATGGCTCTTACTGAACCCATTTATTGAGCCCCTGACTCACCTCAGGCCCCATGAGGGAAGTTCTTGTTTCTGCCTCCCAGATCAAAACACCAGGGTTCAGAGAGGCTGCTCACCAAGTTAGTCCTGGCCACACAGCGCTGACCTCACAGGTTATGACGTGGGTAAAACTAAATAAGCACCCAAGACGATGTTGGATGTACCATCGTTATTCTAAAGATGTAGGGAAAGAAAACTAGCAGATAGGTCTCACATCCAAGTTGGGCTTTATTCCCCTGCACAGTGTGCTTTCAGGGACCTTCTGTCTCCAACCCTGGACATCTCCCCTCTACTTGCATACATCCTGTGATGAGGGGCTCACCACCTCACTTCATCCAGAGTCAGTTACCTTGAGCCCAGCTGAGCCCATGTGGGTCATCTAACTGGACTGCATAGCACTGTACACCAGGTTCCTTCCTCACGCTGCCACCTAAGCCTCTGGGTCTTCACAGGAACCAACATGGCCCCGAGGTCGGATGGACTTAGGGGCTCTGGGGACCAGGCTGAGGGCTCATAGCCTATAAAGCACTTACGTGCATTGCATAAAGGGGGGTGTAGCTCAGACAGTCCATCTTCTTATGGGCATTTGTGGATTTTGGACCATCCCCATGCAAATACACTACCAATTCAATGTCACAGCTATAGGTGACCTTTTCAGGCCAAGAATATTACCCTTGCCTACCCTCTAAAACGTGATGTGTGAAAGGGACAGATCAGTGCCTTTCACTGAAACAGAGAAAGATTTGGGGAGAAGCCAGTGGGCTCCATGTCTGTACTCTGCTGGAGTCTGTACTCTGCCCCATCTGCCTCCTCCAGCCTGGGTACCTGCCGTTTCTGCCCCTTGGCTGCACCGCCATCATTCATATGTTTGGAACCCCACCGCTGTGAGCGTGCCAGTGGCACAAGGGGGCCTTAGTGCTGGGTCCCTAGTCCCCAGCCCAACATCCAACACACTGTAGGTGCCCATCAGCCTCAAGTTAATGAACTGAGTCCTCATCAAGCTTCCGTGAATTATTATCATCGTCATCATTAACATTTTTAGGTTTTTCTCACAGGGTTGTCCAGTAGGACAGTGGTACAAACTGTAGATGGTTGTGCATGAGCTGTGTGTCCTTGTAGCCAGTTCTCTGGCTGAGGCGGGGCCGTGGTGTGGCCGGGGGGTTCCTCCTTCAAGCCCACTTCGTGGTGTCCACCTGCCTGATGCCCACCCCACCCTGGCACTCACACGCAGTTCTTCCCTGACTTCTCGTCCGCCCCCTCCCCTGGGAGCTCATGAGGAGGGCCAGGTCTCTGCCTCTGAGGCACTGTGTGCTTAGCACTGGGCCTGACGCACAGCAAACAGCTGATAAATACTAACAAATGGCTTTCTTAATCACTCAGCTACAAAGCCCAGAGATTAACAGCATTGCAGAATTAAGGAGAACCAGATCTGAAGGGGGAAAAAAACACATGCATTCTCCACGTTTGTTTTTCCTGTCTCAAACCTGCCATAAATTCACATTTGCCACCTTCACAGCCAGTGAAATTAAACAGAACACGACTCTCCCCAGCAGCCGCGAAGACTGAGGTTACGCGGCTCTACCTGAACTCTTGAAAAGGAAAAAAGATCATCTGGAGCTCCTCTTCTGAGTCATGCCAATGACTCCTAAATCAAATATTTTTGCTTCAATTGGAACCTATAAAAATTAATATAAAACCTCACTGGCTTGGCAGACTGAGGGCTTCATACCTCGTATGGGGCTGGGGAAAAAGAAAAAAACTGCCCTATTCGGCGTCTTCTCTGAGCCAGGGTAAATAAATTTGGTCATGAAGTCAGGCCCTCTTAGCATAGTTTTGAGTGAATCAGATAATTCTGTCAAGCTATTTAAACGTCCTAGCAAACCACCGGGGAGCCGCCAGTGGCCTTCCCTGTTGACTTTGGCAGGAAGGGGAGGCTAAGGCCTTTTCCCCCTGCCTTGCCTCTCTTCTCAGGGGCTGAAAAAAGAAACCCATTCAAGCCAGCGCTGGGCCTGGGCCTGGTGTCAGGCTTGAGGGCCCTCTTCTCCTGCAGCCCAGCCCAAGGAGCCTGGGCGCCTGGCCGGTTGGGAGGCCTCGAGCCCTTGCTCCCACTCCTGCAGGCGCAGGCGGGTGGATGGCGGGCTGGGCCGTCCTGCTCTTGTCATCACTCTGCCTCTCACTGCAGGAATTCTTGACTGGCACTTATGCGGGCAGCAGGCAGGTGATGAATGAGGTGGAGCAGAGAGCACAGGCCTGAGTGGGGAAAGGCCTCTGTAGTTTATTTTTCTTTGGTTGGAGATGTTTTGGGGCTGGCTGGTGGGTGAGCAGGTGGCCTGAGCCCGTGGGTGGGTAGGGGGGTAGGGTCCGTGGAACCTGTACCAGATGACACATACAATGCTAGGCATGTGTAGGTCACGCACGGCTGATCCTCACCACCTTCCTAGAGGAGGGTATTTTCATACCTATTTGACGGAAGAAGAAACTGAGGCTCAGGGAGGCCTGGTTCTCTGGGTCCCCCTTTGAACTCCATCAGGCAGCCTCTTCGTGGCTCCCCACCATCTTCCTACTTCCCCTGCTCTTCTACCTCCCCAGGGGCTCATCTCTGGTGGCTCCCCACCTCCTCCTCTCCCCACCCAGTAGGAGTCCCCCCCCAGCCCTGCTTATTCTATGTCGATAATGCCTCCTGGTAATCCACCCCCCTGCCTAGCTCTGGCTCAGGCTGCCATCCACCCATGTTTGATGCTGCGCCTGGCAAGCAGCCCCACACTGCAGGCTGCACACTCCTCCCCAAACTGACCACATCCCTGCTCAGCACCCTTTGCGTACAGCCCTGCCGCAGGCCTCATGATCTGGCCCCGGCGACCTCCCTCCTGAGCCTTGTCGCTCCACACGAAGGTTCATGTTTCCCAGAATACGCCAAGCTCTACCCACATCGATTCTCTCGCTGCTAGTTCCTCCTAATGTCTCCACTCAGCCAACTCCTACTTAACCTTGGAGGCCCAGCTTAGCATCACCTCCAGGAAGCCTTCCCTGACACTGTCCTCCAGCTCACTGGGTTCTCCTCTGGACTTCCACAGCCCCTTCTGCTTCTTTCCTCAGAGCACTTGTCCCATGTGGTCAGTCCTGCAGCTCTATCTCCCCTCCTCACGGTGAGCTTCTCCGGGATGGGGCCTGTCAGCGGCTCCAGCACTGGGCCCAGGGCCTGCCCACACCAAGGACTCAATAACCGGACACTGAGTGAATGGATGAGTGAGTAGCAGAAGGAGCCTGGTTCGGAGCCCTGGACAACAAATTTGGTGATGAAGCCAGGATGGCCCAAGGCAAGGTAGGCCAATGCCAAGGCTAAAGCTGTGGTCTTAGGGAGGAAGGGCAGAGGAAGAAGGTGCCGAGGCCAGGCCTTGGGGGACAAGTCTGACTGAGTCCTGCTAGCGATAAGTGAAAGTGGTGGGCAGGGCAGGCGGCCGGGCTCTGGGACCTCCCTCTGCCCATCTGCCAGGCGAGGCGATTCTGGCAGCACTAAGGGCCAGCAATTAGCACATTTACCATTTCCAGCCAATTAAGCGGCCACAATGGGAACCACATTGAATATAGAAAAGGCTACTCCTCTTTGCAGTGATCCTACAGCAGGGGCTCCCGGACCGGCAGGCTGGGCCACGACCACAGCTGCAGTGGCCAGAAGTGGGGGCAAGGGCCCGATGAGCACCTCTGGAGTGGGCTATGGCAGTCTGCTCCCCACATGCATGGTGCGAGCTGAAGAGAAGCCAGGGTGAGGTCCCCAAGGAGGCCTGGTATGGTGGTCCGGAATGCGGGGCGGGGGGCACAGCGTCTTCCCATGGCTGTGCTCACAGGGGAGGTGCACCCGAGATACGGCAGCACGAGGTCCAGGTGCCAGGACCATCTACCCGGGAGCGCTGCCGTGAGGCACCAATGAGATCGTGCCCAGAAGGTGTTTGGTATGGAGTGCAGGACACAGTAACTGTAAGCGCTGCCTATGTGTTGGCTATTTTCACGGTCGGCTGCGACCACTTAGTTCAAGGGACGCCCACCCTCCCCCTCCTCCCATGCAGGTGCCTGCTCACTGCCCCGGAGGAGGAGGACTGGCTTGCTGTACATACCCATCCCTGGTGCTCTCAGCCGCGGGTAGAGGGGACAGATGGTGGTGGGAACCGCTGGTGGCGTCCAGTGAGTGGTGTCTGGAAGGGACATCGTGCATGGAGGGCAGGATGCCTGACGCGAGCCCGTTATGGGGGGTGATGGAGCCGGGATACACGCCTGTGGGAAAGCAAACACATGTCACTGGGCTTCGGCCACTTGCTAGATGTGGCTGTGAGTGGCCCCGGGGCTGTGTGCCTGCTGAGAGAAAGAGAGAGACAGGGAAACCTTCAGGGCCGTATTAACAGAAGGTTGGGGGCCCAAGCAAGGAGATGATGGCCCCACTCTGCTGTTCATACCCTGGCCGAGGGGCTGTGTGTGGGGCTGAGGTCTACCCTGAAGGCAGAGGCGGTGGACTGACAAGGGGGCTGTCAGAGGCATTGCGTGGTCAAGCTGTGTGCGTGTGCACGTGTGTGCGTGTAAGCGTGTGTGCCCACACGTGTTTTGGGGGACAAGAGGGCTGTATGCAGCAGGCTGCCTGAAGTCTCTGGGGCTATTCTGGGAAAGAAGAAGCTTGCTCTGTGCAGCCCCAGAGGCAGACAGGAATCCAGAAATGGAGAGAAGCTTGAGAGAATCTCAGGACTTGGCCATACCTTCTCCCCAGCAGAGTTGCTGGAGGGTCATGGGCTGCTTTTGGATAAAATGAACTACCCACACCCAGAGATGTGCAAGCACAGCCTGGATGTCCACTGTGAAGGATCCCAAATAAAGATGGCTGTGCTAGCTAGATGGCAGGCTGGCCCAGGAGACCTATGGGAAGGGATGCCACAGACGGTTGTAGAGGCTGTATACTGCACAAGGGTCCTGACTGAGGAGAGGAGTCAGCCATGCTCTATTCTATGATTCTAAACCTCTAGAAGATATCTGCAAGGTGATACCACTTTTTGGCACCTCTTACTCCTAAGGGTCTTACTCTTGTTAAGAAGATAGGTAGGGGAAAAATCAAATGGGGGACATTAGGTCATAGTCAGATGTTGCTCCAGGGGCCTAATTGATGGTCTGAGAGCAGTTACTAGGCCAATGCTCCCCAAATGCCTTCACTAAGGAACCCCAATGAGAGGGGAGATTGGACTCCTACTCTGGGACTGGAGCCTGAGAGGAACTCAGCAAGGGTTGCAAGTTTTTCTCTTTCATCTGAAAAAATGGGGCCAATTTTGTTCTCCCTTTTAAAATCTGGCCATGTTTATTTGAATTTAGATAGAAACTGACATCCTTTTCCTAGAAATCAACTCATTTAGTTGATGCCCTCGGAAGACTCTGCAGACTGGGGACCACACTCAGAGCTGTCTTGATGCTGTGTTCACGCTGGTTAGTTGAGCTCACCTGAGCCCACTGTTATGTTTTCAATCACTCCGCTCATCATGGATCCAGACCCAATGCTCTTTATCATGAGGAGCATTTGAACATATACCACACAAAGGCTAGCCCCTCTCGCCCAGGCCTGCAACTTGGGAAGTTACTACCAGGCATTGAGGAGGGCCGGAGCAGGGGTTGTGAGCTCAGACCCTCAACTGCATCTAGCCAGGTCTCCCAAGTGATACCAAGCGAAAGTCCCATTTAAAGCCAGGCCCAGGAAATGGCCCGGGGCTCCAGCTCAGGCCACATCCTAGACGGCCAGGTAGGGTCCTACGGTCCAGGCTTCCCTGTGGGCTGGCTGTGAGACCCCAGTGCTCTAAATGGGCTCTTGGAGGCCCTCTGCCCCTCTGCTGCAGTCCTTATGCCTCTGTCTCAGGGACCTCCGCCCCACGGGCAGCCCTGCCCATCCATCCACCCACCTACCCCCCTTTACCACACATCCCTCCCAGCTTGGTGAGGAAGGCACTGGAGAAGACTTCCAAGGCTGGAGCCTGGCTCGGTGCTGCTCACGGTGTGCTCTGTTTGGAGCACCTCCTCACCTGCCATCTTGAGCCAATTTGGGGGTCTGACAGCTAGGAAGGCCCAGGGTCCTGATAAATCCTGCTCTCTCTCCCTCAGCCACATGGACCTCGTGCTTCTCACATCCTCACTGCCTGCCACATTACCTGGGGCTGCTAAAGGGGCCTGCCAGGAAGCCTCCTGAGGGTTTCCTATGAGGTGAGCCGGTCCTTCCTTATGAGACAAGCTCTTGGGAATTTCCTGTCATCAGACAACAAAAATTCCAGGTCATCCTTGCCAGCTACTCTCATGCCCTCACTCCTCTGTTCTGGACTCCTCTGACCTAACACTCCTTGAATCTGTCCCATTGCCCTCTGCCTCTTGCCCTGCCTGTCCAGTCCCATACAGACAGACACGCGGGGGGCTACTGTGTGAACGAGGCATGCTAAGCCGTGGACAGAGAGTGGATGGCAATGAGGGAGTCACCGCATCATGAGGGGCAGCAGGAGGGGGACGCCACGTGAGCCTGCTGGCCTCTCCCGCAAATGCACCATTTGAGGCTATAAATCAGCATCATCAATCCTCAGCCACGAGCGCTTAACCTCTGGCCCTAACATCTGTTCTCAACTGTGCCTCAAGCATTTGCAGTGTGGCCTATAGGAGAACTGGCACTAAAACCCAGAGGATCCGGGGCTTCTGGGGTCCCCTGTCTCCCTGCTGTGTTGCAAGCAGCTTAAGGACAGGGACCAGCACAGAGCCTGGCACCCAGCAGGTGCCCAGGAAGGTAAGATCTAGCATCCACAGCAGGGAGGCAGCAGACACTCTGATTAAGGGCACGGCCTGTGGCCAGATGGCCTGGGTTCAAGTCTGGCCTCTGCCATTTACTGACTGTGGAATGTCAGCAGAAAGTTACTTAACCTCTTGAGGCCTCAGTTTCCTCATCTGGAAAAGAAAGAGCACAGTAGCATGTACTTTATGAGGCTGACGTGAGGATTCTGTTAACATATACTTGTACAGCCCCTACAATGGCTTCTTGTGACAAATATTCAGTAAATGCTGGCTTGTATTATTAGGAGATGGGTGAGTAAATGGTGACTCTTTTCATTCACCTTGAGCAGAATAATAAGGATCATAGAATTATTGGTCACAGTGGGTTTATGTAAGTGATCACATCACAATCCCATTTGTTGTCACAGCAGGTCTGGGGGAGAAATTGAGGCTTGAGGCAAGGAGGACACCACTCGCTCGCTATCAGAGCAGGCCTGCATAGGTGTATTACCCTAATGCCCCCACCATCCATGACGTGGCCTCAGTGACTTTGTTTCTCATCTGTAGCATGGGCTCATGGGGACCGAATGAGATGATGTTTGTTTGGTGACCCGCCCATGCAGGTGCTCAAGAGACAGCTGTTGCTGGCCTGGCCCTTCTCCCTAGGATAGGCCCTGGCCTGGTATCTGGGAGAATGGGCTTCCAGCCTGGATCTGCTGCTGACTCCTCCAGATGACCTTGGGTCCGTCCTCCTCCTGCCTAATCCTGAATCTTCCCAGGATAAAAATGATGGGGTGGCAGGACCTCTGCCCCAGGACAGCCATTGCTAATTGGTCACAGCCCTCTTTTGCTGTCAAGCCTCAGAGTCCTTGACACATCCCTGTCCTTTGGGTCTCTTGTCACCTGCTATTTTAGGAAATCTGATCCTGTGAGAAGCAGCCGTGGCAGAGGGGCCCCCTAGCTGGCAGAAAGAGGGTGTGCTCCCTTCTCCACAGATCCATCCTACTGAGCAGGGCCGGGGGTGGGGGGTGTCCTTGCCCTTGTGGACCTATGAGAGCAACCATCTCTCTGAAAGGCAACCCAGAAAAAGGACAAACGCCTTCTCTTCCTGAGACTATTTGGTAAATGCTTTGACACAGTTTTAAATCTGCGACTACTTCGACACTGTGGGGAAAGCATTAAAAATGAGAAAATAGGGGCGCCTGGGTGGCTTAGTCGGTTAAGCGTCCGACTTTCGCTTAGGTCATGATCTCGCGGTTCGTGGGTTCGAGCCCCACGTCGGGCTCTGTGCTGACTGCCAGCTCAGAGCCTAGAGCCTGTTTCGGAGTCTGTGACTCCTTCTCTCTCTGACCCTCTCCTGCTCACGCTCTCTCTCTCTCTCTCTCCTAGAAATAAATAAAACATTTAAAAAAAAATTAGAAAATAAAAAATGTCTAAAATGGTTAGAGTAATTCAAGAAATCCCAGAGAGTGGGAAGAGCGTTCTGCTCTGATACTGTGGTTTCTTTGTGGGGTAGGGAGGGCAGAGCACAAGTTTTGTCAGCTGGAATCCGCCTGCAGGCCACACCGCAAGCCACGCAGGCAGCGAGGGGGGTCCTGCTGGGCCTGAGACCTGCCTCTTGGCCTGCGGCTTCGTGGGGAGGACGGACAGGCTGTGTCGAGTGGACCAGTGGCTCTGAGTGTCCACCTGGATGGGGCTGCGGGGTCCCCAGGGGGGGTTGAGGGGCTCCGTCTCTAGGCCACAGAACTGAACACGCAGGAAGTGATTTTGGCCACCTTGCCCACCTTCTCTGAGCCTTGGTTTTCTCCTCTGAGGCAGGAAGCTGTGGTATGGAGTCCTGGTGGGAGCACATGGGTCTTTAGGTTGAGGCCCGGGCCTGAACCCTGAGGTGGGGCCTGAAGGCAGTGCAGGAGTTGCCTCGCTGAAGGGCTGGGGTGAGGACACCGGCAGGGGGTATACGGTGGCTCAGAGGCAAGAGGGAGCCAAGGATGTCCAGGGAGCTATGTTTGCTGTGCCAAGGCTGGTGGGGGAGGCTGTCAGGAGTGCCTAGGCCCGTTAGGCCTCAAAGACCAGGCTGAAAGGAGCCTGGGCTTCATCCCCTGGGCACTGGAGCCACAGAAGAGTGTGAAGGAAGGTAGGTCAGAGGCGCGGGTGCCCTTCACCAAGTCATGCCCACTCGCTGCTGGGCGCCCGCAGAGTGTCACTATCTTCCTACAGGGCTGGCTGGCTGTGAAAGGGCCCTCCTGGGCTGCGCACCTGGCCCCTGCCTGCCCGCACGCATACCTGGGAGCAGCTCCGGGGCGCGGCCGCCCTTCCTCTCGCTGGCCGCCAGCTGTGTGGACCCATGGAGCTGTGGCAGGGCCAGACACTCGGTCAGGACGTCAGCCTCAGAATCAGGGCCTGTGTGCAGCTGAGGAGCAAGCAGAGGGAGAAGGGGTGCTTGTGTGAGACCCTCCATTTAGGGGACAGGGCAGGAAGGATGGTGGCTCCTCACTGTGCCTCAGTTTCCTCATCTGTAAAATGGAGCCAACTGTATACACTGGGTTAGTTCAGGTCTGAGAAGCAAACACTAAGAGTACAAGGATTTTAACAGAGGAAGTGCCTGAGTGAGAGAAAACCAGGGAGCTGGGCAGGCTGGAGAGGGAAGAGGGGGAAGGAGGTTGGTGAAAGCTTCCTAGACTAGGAGTCCTCAGGGAGCTGAAGTGTGCCGGAAGTCCCAGGGTCCTGTGTCTCCCAGGCATCAGCCTCTCTGCTGGGCCTGCCACACTCAGTCCTTGGCTGGGAGGAGCCTACAGGAGCCGTGGCTTCACACGCATGCCCAGAAGGTGTCAAAGTGCCGCAGCTGGGGCCTCCCACAGGTAGCCGGGGCTCCAGGTGGCCCATTCTTGGGGCCGCCCCACAGTGAACTCACGCGGGTAGAGTAAATACAGTGGGCACACAGGAAGTGTTTTTCCTTCTCTCCCCTGTGCCCCCATCCTCCTTTCTTCCTAGTATGAGGCACGGTGGAAATAGTCCAGGGCTAAGGACTGAAAACCCATTTTCAAACTCCACTCCCATCTCTTCTTCCTCCCTGTGTGACACTGGACAAATAACTTAACCTCTCTGGCTCTCCCCTGCCTGCAATAAGCAACGACAATCATCCGTCCCCACCAGGCTGCTCTGTGGAGTAGGGAGATGACAGGTATGTACAAGTTTGTTGAAGGTACTGTATGAAGGGCCGGCTGACCCCAGCTGGCTGTGTCCCACATGGTCGTGTGACAGTGGGCATGCTGCATCCATGTATGGACTTGAGGTCGTTGGCTGAGAGCAAGCCTGGGCTGCCAAATCTTTGACCAACAACCCTTAGCCATCTTAAAAGTAGACTTGAACTCCATAGCCCAGAATATCTTCACCTTCCCAGATAGGCCAGATGGGGACAGGGAGTGGCCAGGTGAGGCCCTTGGGACATCGGGCGGTGAGGCAGGAATGCACCTGGAAGGGACGGGCCCCCTCTTTTAGGGGAAATCTCCAACCTGACTATCAGAGCCCTGAAGATTTTGTCTGGACCCTCATTTTACCTGGGACAAAACAGACCATGGGAAGGTGGGAGCCTTGTCCCCCGTTACACAGCAGCTGGGAGTCAGCCCAAAGGGTTTTTCCACCCTCCCAGGCCAGAAGGGCCAGCACCCAGGCCTGGGGAAGGCATGCCCAGCCTCCTGATGGGCCCTCAGCTCCCTGACCCAGCAGCTGTTTTCCATGTAAATTAAGTTTCTGGCAAAAGAGGGCCAAGGCATGTTCTCGCAGACCGCAATGTCGATCGGATTAGGAGCAGCAGGAGAGGAGAATTAAGGAAGAAAAGCATTTCTAATTCTCTCTGAAACGCAGCAGGGCTGCCAAGGAGCTGTCACAGTACAAGGGTCGCTTTACCCAGAAAGATACATCATCCCCGATGGCTCCTAATGGATGCTTATGGTTGGGAAGTTTGCAGATCTGCGGCCCCAGGTCCCTGGGGCTCAGCGCGAGCCAAGCATGGGGCCTGGGAAAACCAGGGCAGGATTCTGGTCCTCGGGCACCAGTCTGCTCGGGATAGAGGCCTCCCTGGCATGCAGCCTGGGCCATTCCCCATCCCTGCTCAGGCCCTTCAACCTGACATCAGTGGAGAGAGCTCAAGCCCTGGGGACAGGCAGGTCTGGGGTGGGACCCTTGGCTCTGTCACCCCCGAGTTGCACAACCCTGCAGATCTGTTAACTTTCTGAGCCTCAGTTTCCACGTCTAAGATGAGGGATTAAAAAGTGCCCACCTCCTAGATTCACAGAGAAGACTAAATGAGATATGGTATGTGAAACACCAGGTTCAGCACTGGGTTCAGGTTTGCCCCTCCCTCACCAGAGTGAATACAGATGTGGTGTTTTCACCAGCAAGCTCATGTGCACACTCTGACCGTATCCTTCTTCTGTCCTGCTTCCAGTAGCTCCCCATTACCTGCAGGATGAAGACCAAAGCCTCAAGGCTGGCTGTGGCCCCTCAATGTCTTCCCAGCCGATGCCTGCCTATCCCAGATACATCTCTGTACCCCCCCCCCCGCCCCGCCCCCTACAGGACTGAAGTGGCCTGCTTTCTCCAGCCTCCAGCCTTTCTCTGCTTTATTTGCAGCTGCATCTCTGAAATACAGCACGTGCTCCATAAATCTTGCAGAGCAAATTAATAGGTTCTCCCTGCTCTGTCACCCACGGTCATGCTCATGTCCCTGGATTGGCTCTGGTGTTTCTCTTCACCCCCTGTCCTCCCTTGTGCTCCAGTACCCACTGCACATGGCCCTGGTGCTCTTCTGGAGAGTGGGATGAGGCCCGAGGTGGGCTCTGCCCCAAGTACTGTCCCATCCCCCTGCTGCACTGGGTCCCTCTGTGGCTCACACACTCCCCGTCCAAAACAGAACTCAATGCTTTCTCCCGTAAGCCTGCTTCTTTCTTAGATCCTCTGTCCTGGTGAAGGGGACCATCACCGTCCCACCTCTCAGAGTCTGTCTCTGCCACTCCTCTGCCATCCCCCTTCTCCCCCTCCCATCCCACTCTGCCCCAGGCCAGCCCCCACCACCTCTCCTGCTTCCCAGCAGTGGCCTCCCTGCCTCAGATTTCCCTCCAAGCAGCTCCAACCAATTCTCCATACGGACCCCAGAGCCATCTTTCAAGGGGACAGGTCCCTTCTCTGCTTAAGGCCTCTCGATGGCACCCACTGTCGTCAGGATGGCCCAAACTCCTCGGCAGAGCTCTGGGCCTGTCACGTCTGCTTCCCACGGGCCTCTTCTCCTCCTTGCCTGGCTGCTCGGCCTCGAGACAGGCAAGGTGCCTGCGGTTTCCAGCTTCAGTCACTCTGGGGGACACTCTCCTTGCTGTCTTTGCCTGCCCCACGCTTACTCCTTCAAGATTTAATGACAACATGCACCAACTTCTTTTCTGAGCTTTGACTTTGGGCCAAGTACTGTTCTACACCCTTAATGTATATTTACTCATTTAATCCTCATGGCAACCCTCTAAAGCAAGTCCTCTGTTGCCCCCACCTGACAGCTGAGGAATATGAAGAATAAAGGCACTAAGAGATGTGCCCAAGGCCATGGGCGGGCTGGCTCCCTGTCCCCTGTATCATTTCTTCCATGGACCCTCTTGCTCCTACCCTGACAGGCTAAGGTCCCCTTCTCTGTGCCCCTAACTATTCTCTGCATACTTCTATTGCCATCCTTAGTATATTATACAGAATTATCTCTTTATGTCTGTCTCTCCCTGCCAGGTCCCCATTGGAGGAAGGCACCATGGTTTTCCATTTTTGCATCCTCGATGCCTTCACAGGGCCAGGCATCGTATGTTTACTAAACGAACCATGGCGAGTGGGCAGACGAATGCCAGAGATGCTGGTGGACGGTCTATGGGTAGATAGATGTCTGGCTGGCTGGAGGTGAGGAGAGGAACTCAGGGGCCAGGTGGGAGAAAGGTGGTGGATGATGAACAGGACCATCCTTGGGCGTGTGGAGAGGTGAAAGCACATAAGGAGTGTGGGTACCTGGTTTGATGCTGGACAGGCATCTGGGAGGCCAGAGGGGCATCTGCAGAGGTGGGCCTGGGATGAAGACCGTCTTACCTTCTTACGCACCTGCTGCTCTTTAGCTGAATGGGCCTTCACGTGCTTGCGGAGAGAGCTGGGGTCCGTGTAGCGCTTGGAGCAGCCAGGGATCTGGCAGGCATACGGCTTCTGTAACACCAGAGGGGCAGAGCGGGGTGAGTCAGGGCCATCTGCTGGGCCCAAGGTCATACTGTGTAACCTGCAATGCCTGCAGGTCTGTCAGGCTGCAGGTTCACACTCTGTCCCTCCCGCTGTGTCCCCAGCGAGGAGGGAGCCGACTCTGCCAGCTCTGCCCATGGGCTTCGTAGTGAAGGAGGGGTTATATCTCCATTCTACCCTCGTGCTGGGACCTCAGGTAAGTCGCCTCCCATCTCTGAGCCTCACTCTTCTCCCTTGCAAAATGGGGCCAACTGAGTTCTAAGGATTTTCCCAGCTCTGACAGTGGCTCTGAGAAGAGTAAACCCTTTGAGCCCACAGCTGCAGAGAAGGCGTGAGTGGACAAGGAGTGCAGTGAGGTGGCTGCCTTCGAGGGGAGGGTGTGGGGGAGGGGAAGAGAGGGCACAGCACAGGGCCAAACTGGAGTACGGCAGGGCCCCAGGCTGGGAGTGACTGGTCACACCCTGCAGTAGGCTCACAGACCCCAGAATGCTCTCTGGGCCATGAGGAAACCGGATCCTCACTCCAATGATCACAGGAAGCTGAGGGTAGCTGGATCTCAGACACAGGCCTAAGGAGGCTGGGTGTCAGTGCCCTTTGTGCACTTCCTCTTAGGGGCCCCCACTGCTCATCTAGAACCAATCCATACCCTTCACCACCTCCCCTGTTCCCCTGTTCCTGCCTGGGCCTCATGCTGCTCTCCAAGCCTCCAATCTCCCCTCCCACCACAGCCAGAGAGCCTTTCACACAGCATGCTCTCACCTTTGAAAACCCCTTCATGGCTCCCTCGTGCCCTCAGACACAGCCCATCTCCTGGCACTCGGGGCCTATGGTGACTTGGGCCTGATGAAGTTCTCACGCCTCCTCTTGCCCCTGACCTTGTGCGCCCACCCCCCCCCATCCCTCCTGGAATCTTCTTTCCGCCTCGACCTCCTGATCCTCCCAAGGGCACCACTGTGCACCCAGCACTGCTGGCTTTGTTTGATGTCCTTCTCCATCAGGTGGTACATTTCCTCAGGGGATGGTCCCTTCTGATTCATCTCAAGTCCCAGGGACTGACCCAGGGAGTCGCTCTAACTGAATTCTGTGTTCTCCCTTAGGAGCTCCTGCTGGGGCTTGAAACGATCCACCCCTAAGGCCTCCCTTTTTGAATATACATAGTGGTTCTGATTTCTCAAGGCTCTCTGGCCTCCAGCAACTGCAGGAGATGGGAGGGTGTCTGGGGGATGTGGTGCCTCTCCCGTTCAGTACCAAGGACTGCTATGTGCCTGTCAGACATGCCCACGTGGACCTGCCCCCTCCCCCGCCCCAGACCTCAGGCAACCTGTCCCTGCCAGCCTGAGGACAGGCCAGACCCAGGGACCTCGTGGGGAGGGGCAAGCAGAAAGAGATGACCATACCTTGGTGCTGCCACGGACAGTTGCCAGGTTAAAGAAACGGAGGAGGAGAGCAAAAAGAAAGAGACAGTGAAATAAGAGGCTTGCCGCACTGAAAGGAAGGCACGGGGCAGAAGGGTGGAAGGTACGCCTCAGACGTGCCCTCCCCAGCCGCGTGAGACAGACATGCGCGCACACATACACGCACACACACATGCACGCACGCACACATGCATGCAACCCCACAGGCCTGCTCCCATCCCAGCGTGCACGCGCATGCGCGCGCGCGCACACACACACACACACACACACACACACACACACACATTCTCTCGCGTGGGCCCTGCCCTGTCCTGCCCCAGGCCCCGTCCCTTGGGGACGCTGATACAAATCCACACGCTTTTGCCAAAAAGCAAACAAACAGAGCTCCGTGTGTGCGGGCGCGCTCGCCTGGAAAGGGCGCGAGGCCCATCTCTGTGTTTGTTTTTCCAGGCCCTGACGTGTGGAGAACATTCCTCCGGCCCCGCTCCTCCATGAACCCTCAGGAAACCCTGTGGCTGTCCCCAGCAGCAGCCAAGCCCCAGGCCTGGAGTCCCTGCTCTGGCTCCGAAGCCTTGTTAGTAACAAGGACACCCGTACTGGTGTAGTAAGGACACAGTGCACCGGCCCACAAGGCCCTCAGGTCTGTGCGCAGCTCCTCTCCACTGGTAGCCCCGTTCAGCCTCACAACCACTGTGCGAGGAGCACAGATGAAGAGACAGGCTGAAGCTTTGTCCAAGATCTCCCGGTAAGAGTGTGCCAGTGACACTCTGTTTGGAGGCCTCCTCTCCTCTGGGCAAAGGAGATCACCCCTGCAGCAGAGGCAGTCAGGACTGGAAGTCCACACCGAGTGCCTGGGGATGCTGCAGGGTTCGGTCAGCATTCAGTCAGCAAGCCGGAGGAGGGGAAAGGAGGGACTCACATTTGCCGTGCAGACCGTGTGTCTGGCCTGTCCTGGCGTCATTTCAGTTGATTCCCCCATGACGTGGGTGTTTGAGGAGACGGAGGCCTAGAGCGGCTGGGGCCACTCCTTGGAGCTCTGAGCCCAGGAGTTAAAACCCGGCTGGCTCTCTCTAGTCTGTTCTGCCGCTTTCCTGCCCATGGGGAGAATCCCACGTTCTCTGGCGCCAGAGGGGAGCCGGGAACATGACGGGGTCCCTTCTGGAAAACAAGGCCCAGCCTGCACGGGCCTGACCCCATGGGGCCTCTGGTGCTGCGCTTGGCGGCTGTACCTACAGGCCTTCACCGGGACCTTTGGGGAGATGAAGGCCCGAGATAACCCTGTGGGCTCATTCTGGGCCTGACCTGACCCAGTCTTCAGAGCTTTGTTCACACACCAAGTGGGGGCCAGAGGCCTGTTGCTTTGGGGCTGGGTCCAGGAAATGTAGCAGGGAGGGAGGGAGGAAGGGAGGAAGTCAGAGTGGATGACCCTGAAAGGCAGGGAGGGACACTGACTGCTCAGGCTGGGGGTGGGGTGTGCGGAGAGGCCCAGTGCTGTGGGTGCTTGCCTTGTGGCCTCCGGGAAATGTGACTAGGGGGTGGGCACAAGCCGCGCCCCTCAGGGCTTGGGTGAGGGCTGTGGGCCCCAGGTGCTGGGCTTGTGAGAAGGTAATGAAGGCAGGGAGTTGTTAGAATGCCTCCTCCCTTGGCCTGTGATAGTGCAGCCTGACAGGGGAGGGGTGGAGAGCTGGGGACAGGGCTCCTCCTCCCTACCCTGTCCCTTGTACTCAGCTCCACCTTGCCAGGGTGGCTGGCACACTAGCTTTTCCAGCAAGGGCCTCTGGACTCTGCCACTCACCAGCTATGTGACTTAACAGTTGGAGTCTCTGTTTCTTTGCAAAATGAGGATAATGACCCCTTACCTTGTGGGCTGTTCCCAACATTAAACTAGGGGAGGACCTATGTGATCCTGACTGTGAAGAAAATGTATAGAACATTCTGCCCAGGGCCTGACTTGGCCCCAAAACATGACCTCCCTACGTTTTCTGTCATCCCCTTCCCCACCATCTTTTTTGGGTCTTGGCTTTCCCAGCTCATTCAGGTCCAAATAAAGGGTTTGGACCAGAGGGCCTCCAGCTCTGACTTCTGTTGTTTTGTGGCCTACAACTTACCCTGGAGGGGTTAGCCGCCCTTGTGGGCCCATTTCCTCATCTCTGTGTCTGTTACCAGACAGGCTGAGCTGGATGGCCACTCAGGTCTCAGCCCCTAACCAGTAGAGTTCCCCAAATATTTGCCCAAAGAGCAGAGATACAGTCAGGGGGCCCAGATACGGACCCTGGCTGAGGAACTATCTCCTGCTGTACATGGGAGCTGGGGTCCTCCCAGGCTGCATGTATCCCCTCACACAGGCCCTGTAAGGGGGTTGCGAGGCCCAGCTCAGGGCCAGCTCTACCACTTCCCAGTGGGAGCTGAACCTCCTGGAGCCCTGCTTCCCCCATCTGTCAAATGGATTAGTGACCCCCTGACGTTGTTTTAGAAAGTGCTCTGTTAACCTCTGAGGTCTGCATGCATGGGAGAAAAGACTGACACTGAGAAAGCTGCAGGTTATCAGTACGGCCCAAACAAGGGAAGGGGGAGCATATAGGTATCTGGGGCCCAGAATTAGAGTCTCAGGCCCTGCTCACTTCAACCCCTTGCCCACCATGCTCAGGGGGTAAAGAACAGCCCTGGAGAGGCTCTGGCCTGCCTCCATGGAGGGCGTGGGGTCGAGGAGCAGGGAAGGGCTGCTCTGGGGCTAGCTGACAGGCCTGGGGAGATGATGCAGGATGGGGAGCCCACTCTCTCCACGGGGACAAGCCTGGCCATCAGTGCCTGGGCCAGTGTCCACAGGCTAAGGCAGCGGTTCTCAGCTCGGGGAGAGTCTACTTCCTCCTCCCCAGGATACTCGGCAATGTTGAGAGACATTTGTCACAACTGGGAGATGGAAAACTGCTCCTATCTTTCTTGTGGCTGAACGCCAGGGATACTGCTAAACGTCCTATAATGATGGGACTTCCCTCTCCTCACATACGGACATCCTGCCCAGAATGCCCAGTGCTCGGGACAAAGGCAGGGTCTCTGCGTGGATGTGGCTGCTACCTTGCATCAGACAAGTGAGGGAGTGCGCACACCTCCCACACCCCTTCCCCTTGGCCTCTGCCCTTGGGCCTACCGTGTCAAGGTGGGTGCGCTGGTGCTTGGCACGGTCGCTGGAGTTGCTGAAGGCCTTCTGGCAGCCTGGGTGCTGGCACAGGTATGGCTTCTCGCCTGTGTGGCTCCGCAGGTGGATCTTGAGGTTCTCCAGCCGTGAGAAGGCCTTGCTGCAGCCTTCAAACTGCAGGAGAGGCTGGTGAGGGGTGCTCTGCAGCCCCGGGAGGGCCCACTACTCTGCCTGGAAATGGCCCCCAGTCTCCTCTGCCCCCTAGTCCTGCCCAAGGCCTCCAGGAGCCCTGTTTCAGTTCCCCATGAAGTGATTAGGACCCAGGCTTGATCTGGGAAGCCCTGGTGAAAAAGTACTCCCCTGGCTTAGAAATGGCTCCCAGTGCTGGAGAAGCAAGTGTTCTTTCCAACTCTGGATCTGGAAGGATCCGGGTGGCACGCGGAAAGGACGCACTGCTGTTGGCAGCGCAGCCCTGAATGGACAGACAGGTCCAGCAGGTGCAGACAACCCTCATTTGGAACCCAAGGAATGGATTTGAGTGGGGCTCTGTCCCAGTGAGGCTTGGGGCAGTGCTGTTGACCTCCCTGTCCCTTATGTCTTTGCTTACAAACTTGAGACTGTGTGGCCACCACCCAGGGCTGATATGAGGGCCTCATGGTAGGGGGACGATGACTGTCAAAGGGTTTTGTACCCCTGGAGCACAGCGTGGGTGCTGATTGCTGTCAGATTAACAACCACATGCATAAACTTGGGGTCTCTGATTTATCATCCAGTGCCCACCGTGTACCAGGTCCCATGCCGGGCGGTGGGCATACAGTGGGTATAGCACAGATATGGGGAGGCCCCTGACTGGGGTCGGGGTGGACAGCAAGAAACGCACTGCCTCTTCCTGTGGCCCAGGCCGCCCCGTCCCTGTCCCACAGCCTCTGCCCACCTCCCGTCTCTCCCCCTAGAATCTTCTAACTGCTCACTCCTCCCACATCTCTCCCCACACGACCACCCGAGGAAGTCTCAGAGGTAGCAACAGGACCTGCTCTGCCTGAAGCCCTGAGGCACCTGGGTGGCTCAGTTGGTTAAGCATCCTACTTCAGCTCAGGTCAGATCTCACAGTTCATGGGTTTGAGCCCCGAGTCAGGCTCTGCACTGACAGCTCAGAGCCTGGAGCCTGTTTCTGATTCTGTCTCCCTCTCTCTGCTTCTCCCCTATTCACTCTCTCTAAAATAAATAAAAGTTAAAAATAAAATTTAAAGCTCTGTGCCCTCCACACCTTCCTGCCCCTCCCGACTCCCACCTGCACCTTCGCAACGGCAGGAGCCCACCGGCAACCTCAAGCCTTTGTTCACACAAGTTGCTCAGCAAGGAATGTCCTCTCTCTTACAACTATCCATCCACTCCCTGCTCAGCTTTCAGAGTCTGACTCGGATGCTGCCCCGTGGCACATTCCCCGGTTGCTTCGTGTGACCAGCTGCTCCTTCCTGCTTCTCCTCACTGTCTGGCAGGCCCAGGCAGGCTGCTGTTCGTGTGGTGGACCCCACAGGGTGGAAAGAGGAAACGAGACGCAGAAGCTGCTCTTGTCTACCCCATTGTGGTGCGGGGTGTTGAACCACACAATCACCCTGAAATGTGAGGCCTCAACGTCCCCGCCTCAGAGACAGGCTTCGTGTGGTGACCACAGGGCTGTGACTCGGCAAAGATAGGATGCAGACCTTGTGTGACACCAAAGCCCAGGGGGCTCTGCTATGCCCACCGCCTCCCCGGGGCAGGTGGGCAGGAGGAGGGGACCCTTGAGGAGGATGAGAGCAGAGGAATCAGCTCCTTCACCCAAACCATTAGTTTCACACCCCCAGCTCAGGACACACACGAGGACGGAGACTCAAGGGACAATGACTCTCCCAGGGGTGAGCTCCCTTCAGGTCTCTCCCTCGGAGGCCTGGCCGCAACTGCAGGCCACACTCTGCTGGGGCTCATCTAAGGCGGGCTGCCTGCGGCTGGGTTTTAGAGCCTGTCCCACTGCCTACTCTCAGAGGGTGCGCCTCTTCTAGGCATCAACACCAGGAGGAAATCCTGTTGGGGAATAAATAGGCCACAGGCTACCCCCCTGCTCTTCTGTACCCCAAACCGAGGTGGAGGAGCCATGACTGGAAAGCGGGCTGCCTCTCTGCCCCAGCTGGTCCCTTTGTTCCTCCTCTGGCCCACGCTGGCAGGGTGGACATCTGAGGCAGAGGGGCAGTGACTCCTAATGTGCTGTGTGCTTCTCCACCAGACCCTGGAGACCGGTGTCTCGTCTTCTCCCCACCGGCCAGCCTCCGTCTCAGCAGCGTTGTTTCATTCAGGCTGTACCCCTCCTGGGACACCTCCCCTTCCAACTCGCTGACGATTTAATTCATACATTTTTCAAAAGCCCAGGGTCTGCAGCCTGATGTTCGTGGCCTTCCACCACAGCCCCGACACCTCTCCGGTCTGCACACCCTTCACATCCCCATCCCACCCCCCGGTGTGTCCTGCTATAGCTGCATGGGAGTGTGATTCTCAGTGTGTCAGGAACTTTCATGCCCCTGGGCCTTTGCTTGAGCTGTTCCCTGGGCCTGGAATGCCTTTCCCTCCTTCACTCATCTTGCAGACGTCTACTAGCTAGTGGTGCTCAAGCACTACCTCCTTTGAGAAGCTTCCCCAACCTCCGCGGCCCCTTCTTGGTCACACCCTGAGTTTATGGGTTAGAAGATTTTTGCTGCACACCCACTTCTCGCCATGCCTCTGGTCTGAGGGTTTGGGAATTCCTTGACAGCAGGGCTGGCATCTCACTCATGGGACAAAGGGTGGGTTAGAAACCGATCCAAACGGAGCAAGAACAGAAATTCCCAGCCTGGGGATGTATGTGCCCTTGTGAGTGCACCTTTTTCCCTCCAGTGTTCATGGAAGTACCCAGATACCTGTGCCCTAGGTATGTGTCACGCCCATGTAGACTGGCCCAGACCTGTCCTACCCCCGCAACCCCAGGACCTCCCAGAGCTGAGTACAGGCTGCGGTACAGCAAGCAGCTGTCAGGGTGTCCTGATGGGCAGCCAACATCCCCCGAGGTAGAACCAGAGGTAGCAGCAGTATGTGGAAAGGGGGTGCTGCCCCATCAGGACTGTTTCGGGGTGAGGAAGCTGCAGGTATCACTGCAGAATAACGCCCCCACCGGGCCAGTGCCCAGACACGTCAGGGGCCTCGAGGATGGGTGAGCTCTGCTAGCGGCTGCTAAGTTCACCGGGTCCTCCCCATCCAAGCACCGTACAGATGGCCCACAGAGGCAGAGAGAGGAGGAGGGCACACTCGTGGGTTCACGCCTATGTGCACCCTCTCTGCTGGGCCTGGGTGACCTCGCATCACTTCACAGCCCTCAGGGCAATATTCCTCTCCCTCTGCCAGGAGCTGGGGCTCAAGGGGCCAGCACCGCAGTCACAGACACCGCTCTGGCATGGGAGAACCTGGGCTTGTGCCCTGGCTGCTCAACTCCCTGAGTGCTCTTGGAGGAGTCCCTCCAAGCCTTTGAGCCTCAGTTTCCTCATCTGCAAAACTAGGTGAGTCCTTCCAACCGTGGAAGGTGGCTGTGAGAATGAAATGAAAGAGTGCAAGGTTAAGTGTTTATCTCAGCACCAAGCCCCCACCTGGGGTTGTCATTGCTGCTCCCATTCAAGGTCACCAAGCAGGTAAGCAGTGGGGTGGCATTCTGCTGGGGTGGCATCTCCCAGGCCTGCCACATCTCCCCATGTCCTGTTTCCACTTCTCACTCCTGCGCCCCTTACCTTGTTCCCCATCCTCCTCCTCCTCCTCTGGCCTGACAGCTGGACTACCCATCCCGTTGCACCCTGTGCTTCCAACCCCCTTGGATCAGGTGCAGGGGGGGCAGTCAGCCTGGGCGTGGGGCCTGGGTCAGCATGAGAACTGGGGAACAGGATGGGGCTGGAGAGGCAGGGACCCAGGGCTGTCCTGGTTCCACTTCTGCATGAGCAGGCATCCCGGACAGGTCTGTCTCCCCTTGTCTCTGCCCTGGAGATCCAGGATCTGGAATCCTATGGCTGGGGCCTGCCCATCTGAGTTTCCTATGAGCCCCTCCCTGCTGCCTTTCAGCTGGCAGCCTCACCTAGCACCTACGGCCCTGCCTGCTCTATGTCTCCTTCTACACTGCAAAGTTAAGTGGGTCACCTCCACTCAGGACTCTCTAGGGCTCATCATGCCTTCTGACAGCCAGTCGATCCCCTTAGCACTGGAGGCCTTCTAGGGTATGATGTGGCACAGCCTGGGGTGAAGGGTCCAGACTTGGAAAGCAGAAAGCGCAGAAAGTCAGCACCCTCTCTGTGCCTCAGTTTCTTTCTCTGTAAAATGAAGATAGAAACGAGCTCCCGGAGTTGGTGTGAGGGTGAGGCAATGTGCATATGTGTGTGACACACAAAAGTGCACTCTGTGAATGTCATTGTTATTACTGTGATGGTGATCGTTCCTATCTTGTCCTTAGAAGGGACACCAGCGTAGGTCAGGTTTTACCATGTCAATCCCATGTTGTGCCCTTTGGGTGCCAGAGACAGCTTCTAATGAGAGCAAGGCAGCCTTCTGGGGTGGGAATGGCCCGAGGGGGCCCCATCCACTGGTAATGTGGGGGCTGGGAGGGCAGCATGGAGAAGTGCTACCTCAACTTTGAGGTATATAACCCTGCAGAGCAGACCTCCTGGGGCACCCCCCACCCTGCTGCAAGGGGGGCCCAGGGAGAACTGTTCCTACTGTACCAAGCCGCAGTCAGAACTGCCCTCTCTTGTAGAAAGAAGTGACTCCTCAATCCTCAACCCAGGTCAACCCCCCCCGACTCTCCCCCCTCCTCCTTCCCCCGACCCTATCACACACCCTCACTTCTGGTACCCATCACTTGTCATGCATCTGCCCAGGCTTCCACCTACTCACTTCTGGAATTCACTCTCATCTTGTCATCTTTTTGCACATTGATTCATATCCTCTGCCTCACGCAGCTGCCCTGTGTGCCTGGCAGTGTGCTGGGAGCTGGGACTTTAGGGCAAAAAAGACTACAAAAGACCCACAAATCCAAACGAAAGAGGATGTATTCAGCCCCAAGGAGGGGCTGATTTCAGGGGACTTCTAGCTGGGGAAAGCCAGGGGTCACTAAAGTCTTCTTGGAGGAGACGGAACTTGACTCCTAGGGAGCGTTTGGACAAACAGGATGGGAAGCACAGGGAGACTGGGGGGTGGAGGTAGTGAATGTCCTGGAGATGAAGGGGAGCAGGGGAGGCGGGGTGGAGTAGAAGTGGGAATTTGGGGGCTCCCTTCATTCCAACCCATGCAGTGGTGATCCATTCTAGAGCAGGCGAGTTTAGGGATTTTCTGATCCCATAAGACACCGCAGAAACTGTGCGCTCATTGATGTGGCCCAGCAAATGGGGTGGCACGAGGCTATTCACTTGGGGGACTCCGGTGCCACTTCTGCTGGCTAGACTCCTCAGACCTGGACCTCCCACCTTCCACCTACACGCCTGAGCCAGGAACCTCCCTCCTCCCAGGCCCCTGTATCCAATCAGCCACCAAGCCAGGGAAATGCCACCTCTTAAATATCTTTCACATGCACCACCTTCTCTTTGCTGCCCTGCTGCCCTGGTCCACACCCCAGCATTCTCACCCAGGTGACTGCACTAGTCACCATCCTGCCTCCGACCCCTCTTCTCTCTACTCATTCCCACAGGGCATCTGGTATCTAGAATGAAAACTAAAGCCTACAGGTCTGTCCTGGTCCCTCCCTGCTTACACCCTGCACGGCTCCCTAGTACCTGGCAAGTACAGATCCTCACCGCAGAAGCCTGGCTGGTGTGATCTGACCCTGGTGATGGTTTGGTGGCGTCTGCCCCTCCAACTCCACCTCCAAACCAGTGTGTTTCAGTATCAGAGTGACCTGGATGCAGATCTACACTTCCCAGCTGGATGACCTTGGGCAAGTTAATTTCATTTGCTAGAGCCCAGATTTTTCATCCATAAATGGGGGCATCACTGGGGCACACCCAGGCACACAGGAGGTGGGTGGTCTCTGGGAACCACAGGGTGCATGCAGCACTCTGTCTTATTCAGGGTGAATTTGAAACACATCAGCTCAAATAATCAAACACACAACACATTTATCTGGGCAGAAACAAAGACTCACACGCTATGGGCAACAGAGATGGTAGGTACTGTGGACAGGAGGTACAAAAAGACGGGAGAAGAAACAGAAAGGACAGGGGTGCCTGGGTGGCTCAGTTAGTTAAGCATCTGACTTGGGCTCAGGTCATGATCTTGCGGTTTGTGAGTTTGAGCCCTGCATCAGGCTTTGTGCTGACAGCTCAGAGCCTGGAGCCTGGATTCTGTGTCTCCCTCTTTCTCTGTCCCTACCCTTGCTTGCGTTCTCTCTCTCTCTCAAAAATAAATAAAACATTAAAAAAAGAGAAAGAAACAGAAAGGATATCTGTTTAGAAAAATGTAAGAAACTGATGTTAGGTATTTCTTATTCACTTTAAAATGCATAAACATAAAGTATATCGTAAGACAAAATGTGTGAATGCAGAATGATGTAAGTGGCTGGGTGCCGCCTTCTCAGACACCTACATGGGCTGGCTGCTCTGTGTGTGTCTCACATGCTGTGTCATTTAGTCACGACAACACGCTCTGCGGATAAGGCTCCTTCTTAGCCCCACAGTGCAGATATGGAAACCGAGGCTCGGAACGGTTACACCACTGGCTCAGTGCACAGTTGGTAACTGGCAGAGCTAGGATCTGATCTCGATGGCTGATATGCCAGTCTGTCCCTATGTGCCCCTAAACACTCTGGCCATTGCCTCAGGACCCCTAAGTTAAGCACCAAAACGGGGTTGCACTCAGCAGCTATTACTATGATTTCCAACTGGGCCCACATCCTGGGCTCCATTCCCAGGCAAAGGGCAGGCCCAGCCCAGGATGGAGAGCTGATGCTGGGAGAGGAGGATGCTCTCCAAGAGAGGAGATGCCACCGCACAAAAAGGAGAAGCAAGGCGGCACAGCAGAGAAGAAAGAGCCCCGGCTGATGCACAGAGCACAGTCTTGAAAGGCCCGGTTTCCACATGTGGGGCGTGTTACAAGAGAAGATTAAAATAACGGGGGAAAATACCCCGGGAACCGTGAAGCCCTAGACCATCTGGAGTTTTATAGTAACAGGCAGGGGAAAATCAGAACCTAATTGAAAAAAGTCCACTGCAATCCATTACTGCTGCGTGCAGCTCACAGAACCAAGGGCAGGAGATGAAAGACAGGGGAGCCATCCCAGGAGCCAGGGAGGCCGAGCCAAAGGACCCTTTAAGTTCTGGCTGGGGGAGGGGGAGGGCACTGGGTCAGCTGTCAGGATCTGTAGGCCTGGGCTCACCCCACTCAGCCATCTGCCCTCTCTGAGCCTCGCCCTCCTCTCCTCTGTAGAATGGCTAAGTGAGATCACTGGGGAAAGCCCCAGCATGGTACCAGACACACTGCGGGTGCTGAGCATGACTGTTCTCTCCCTCTGGCCCCCGGGGAAAGAGCAAGAGCGCCGCTTCACAGGTGAGGTGTTGGGCGACGCGCCACACGCCAAGGACCACAAGGTCATGTACACAGAGCTTTGTTCCCAGGGCTCCACCACCGACAGTCACGAACTTGGGCAAACCGTGTCTCATCTCTGCCCCCATTTTTCTCCTCTCTAAAATGAGGCTGCCACTACCACTGTTGGAACTGCCACACAGTGGGTGCCTAATGAATGTCAAGTTTCCTCCCCGTGGCTGTTGTGGTCCGAAGGGGGGTGAGGGCCTGGTTTCTCATTCTCTGGCTAAGAATTGGGATGCAAAGGGCGAGGAGGGAGTTTTGGGGGAACAGGGCATGGGTGGGGGCAGGGGAGGAAATGCCTCCAGTTTTGGCATTTGCCAGTGACTTGCTTCTAAACAAACACATTTCTGGTTTAAGGGTAAAATATATTGGGTTACAACAGTCTGGCAGGCCATTCGGGGATCAACTTCTCAGTTTTGTGCAAACTTGTAACTTACTTTATAACAATGATTTGGATGTCCGGTGCCAGATTCTTCTCCAAGATGTCAAATGATTCTGTGTTTGGCCAGCTTGAAAGGCCAGCCAGCCGGGAGCTGAGGTCCGCTCCTCACTCCAGCACCCTTGCAGGGGACTCTGGCCCCGGGTTATTGTCCTATGAGCCCCTTTGGGGTTTCAGTGCAAGTCTCTTCAGGGCCTGTGGTTTGCCAGTCCTCAGGGGGTCCAGGCAAGAAGGAGAGGAACAGATAGGGAGGGAGCCCTGGGAGGTGAGGCTGGAGGGCACCAGCTTGGATTCTGTGCTCTGTGAGCCCATGAGGGTCTGGTCTAGTTTTGGGCATGCAGTGCTGTCTGAATAAATGAAGGAGTGGGCAGATGTGTGCAGGAGGGCGACCATGACCCTAATAGCAGCTATCACATTTACTCTGTACCCGAGACTGGGCCAAACTCTTCCTAAATACGATCTCCTTTGTCCTATTAGCACAGTGTACCAATCCCCTCCTTCATTACAGAGGCAGAAACAAAGGCCCAGAGAGCTTAGGGGTCAGCTTCCCAGAGCTCATGAGGCATGGAGACTGGGCTTGCTTCCAGCGCCTGAGTTCTGTGCCCTGGGCCACACTAGCGTCTTGGACAGCCATGGCTGAGACCCGAGGCCAGGGCGGGGGTCTCTTCCCAACTGCTAAGCTCTCTGTGCCTTTATAACCATCCAGAGAAGCGGCAGGCCGGGTGGGGGTGGGGGCTGTGGCACACCAAAAGCAACAGGAGACTGGGCCAGAGGGACTGCGGCTCTCCAGATTTCTAAGGTGGGATGAGGGCTGCAGACCTCCTGTCATTTCTCACCAGGACTGCACCAGAGGCTCCTGGTTGGGATCTCTCCAGCAGGAAATCTCTGGGCCAGAAGGTTCTCATTCCCAGCTAGCAAGGGCCAAGAGGGCTAGGCCACCACTCCAGGGGTGTATGGAGCCCCCAAATTAGAAGAAGCAAAGGGGCTCAGAGTCTGCTTGCATAGGCAGGTGGGATCTGGGGGAGCTCCTGGTGTCAAGAGGAGGATAGATGTCACTGGAGATGTGAAAAGAGGCCCTGCTAGGGGCGGGGGGCCAGCAGAAAAGAATAGCATGGAATTGGTGACACATACACACACCGAGCTCCCAGCCACAGACCTGGAGACACACACACACACACACACACACACACACACACACACTGCCTGATACCTCCCCTTCCCACCAAGCTCCATGTTAAAGACACAGAACCCCAGGACACCAGGGGCCAGCATATACATGCTCACACATATACCCAAGGACCGAGCCCAAGGCCCCACTACAGGCTCAAACATACAATCCCCTCCGGACCCCAGACATACCGAAAGGACAACCCCATGCAGAGCACAGCACATGTGGGAACTGGCCCATACCTCGGCACAGGACAGCCTCACAACAGTCTGTGTGCACAGGGAGAAGATACTCACCCAGCGACAATATCTAGAAAGTCTTCCAACAGGCCAGTGGATAAAGACATGCCCTCATACCATCTCAACACCCAACCCAGCCAGACCTGTGGACACTCCCACTCTCAAACACCTCTCTCCATGGCTCCAGGCAGCCCTCAGGGGCATACTGTACCTCCCGACTTCCCCATGGCAGCTGGATGGACTGGCTTGGCTTTGGGGAGGGCACACATGGCCTTACAGAACCCCAAGACAAGGCCAAGAACACTCTCTGGCTGTGTTGACCTCTAGCCCCATGCTCCCTCCTCCTCCCAATGCTCAAGCCACAAGCCACACCTTCCTGCCTTGCCTCCAGGCCTTTGCCAAGGAAGTGTCCTCTGTGCACAAGGTCCATCTATGCCTGTCTGGTACTCCCTGTCTTCTAAGGATTGGTTCAAGGCTCACACACACTCCTCTCCCCAGTCTTTCCCTAACCCTCCCCTTTTCTGCTCTTCTCTGAGCACCTGGGACTGAGTTTTGCCTAGCCGCCATCTTGGTGCTGAGGCCAGGACCACCCACCTCTCTCTGCTCACCCTTGGTGCAGACACACACACACACACACACACACACACACACACACACACACATCCTGGGACCTTGCCTGCTGCTGGGCCTGGCCTCTAGGAACTTGCCCCCAGGAAGGGGTGGGGAGGCAGGCACAGGCCAGAGAGCTGCATGGCAGCTGACCCTATCTCCACAGCCAACCACCAAGCAGGAGTGCCTGGTCCCCTTGGCTGAGGGGACACTTTTGTAGAAGGCTGCAGTGTCCAACTGGAAGAGCTGCCCAGAGGCTGGCAAAGGCTGCTTCGGGAGGAGGAGGGAGAGGGACCACAACAAACAAAAGGATCCTACCCAGCCATCAGCTCCAAACCCCACCCTCTCACCCCAAACAAGCTCGCACCCTGGGCTGGTCAGGATATCTCCCCACCACTAGCACGGCTGGGGCTAAGGTGCGGTTCTTCTTCCTGCTGGCCCCTGTGAGGCTCAATGTTCCCACCGCAAAGTGGGGTGATGCTCCTGGCCTCAGAGGCCCGTAATGGACATCTGAATGCCATGCCCTTGGTACTAAATATGGGACAGGTACTCAGTAATGTTAGTCCCCTTTGTGGCTCCTCTCCTGAAGTCGGAACAGAAACAGCAGGGATGGGTCCTTATGTGAAGACATCAGGGTCTGCAGACCTGAGGCCAGCCCTGGCTCTGTCACAGGTTGCAGAGTAACCTTAGACCAGTCACTTGCCTTCCTTGGGCTTCATCACCCCAGGCTGCCTGCCCAGGATGGGCGGGGCAGTGGGTGTGAATGACCACCAGGGTCATACTGGTGGCAGCAGTATAATACTGTCCTAGGACTGCAGAGGGAGGAAAGAGACCTCACATCTCATGTCAGGTCACTGGCAATCATTATAAACGTACAACATGCGAAGTTCCTGTGTAAGGCTGTGGGTGGGTGTGAGCAACCTGCCCAGTGTGCACCTGGGATTCAGATCGCCTGAGGATGTCCTAGGAGGCTCTGGGTCTCCACCTTGACGGAGCAGTGTTCAGACCCAGACTTGTGAGGGGCAGGGGCAGGGCTGGGCTGGACTACTGGCTCTGTGTGGGTAGCTCTGGGGGCAGCAGAGGCCATGGAGGTCGGTGGAGGAGTCACAGAGAAGGAACCCTAACACTGGGAGAGGAGGGGCGTGGCCTGTTCTCCATGTTCAGGAACAAAACCAGGTAACTTTGTGCTCATCGGGGGCTGTTGAGACAGTGTAACATGGCCTCCAAAGCCACCAGCTCTAAACTGGGCTGGAACTGCTACCTGAGGCCCAGCAGTATAAACAGGCCAGGCTGACCCACCTCAGCACCACTAGCACTCCCCCATCTAGCCACCCATCATGGATCATTTCAGGGGTGCCAAGGTGGGCTGACCTGTGCAGGTGACATAGGGTCACACCCTGAACGAGGCCAAGTGGGCCCATGTCACGTCGTCCTGCCGCGGATGCATAGTGGGTTCTTAGTAATGGTGGATGGAAGGAGAGGTAACAACCTTGCACTTGAACTTGAGCTAGTGAAGGAAGGTCACTTACACTTAAGGTCAAAGTACCCAAACAAAAACCCCCAAATGAAACCCAAGCCATGGAGGGGATGAGAGGTTGAGACACAGCAAAACTTTTTGGTGGCCAAGTGTCTCGGTTGCAGAATGCTTCTTTTCGTTGGTGCCACCAGAATCCCAGCAATGCCATGAGAGGCGTTGTGGGGTTTCTCTGTGGCTGGCACTGCTGCGGGTTCCCTCTGCCTTGTTCCCAACTACCCCACTGGGCACAGCGACATCCAGCTTTAAGCCGGGAATGCAACTGCTCAGCCACAGGGGAGCTCCCCTGGGCCAGGTCTCCTGGGAAAGTCCCTTTCCCTGCTGGGCCTCAGTTCTCATCTGTCAAATGGGTATGTGTGGAATTATGCTTACCATTATGCTTCCACTCAGGTGCCTCAGGGAGGAGATAACTTAGTAAAAGCAGGGTAGACAGGAGTGAGTTTCTGGCTTTTGGGTTTCAACATCCCAGGGACCAAATGGAAAGATCTCTGGAGACAGAGATGAGTCATGCACAGTTAATATTTCAAACGATTTTTTTTCTGCCATAAACCTAAAAGTGCCCAACACGGCGTCTGGCGCCGAGTGGGCTTTCGTAAATATCTGTTAATGGATGAAAGAACTGAGTAACAAACAACTGAGCCTCGAGGGAAGTGTGGGGCAGGGAGACCCCTAATGGGGAGAGGTCAGGAGAGGTTTCATTGGGAGGAAGAGCAAAGCTTCCTGTATCCCTGCTCCTGACACAGGGCTCCAGTTGGGGCAGGCACACTGGAGGGGAAGCAAGACATGTGTAGATGGCTGTGGTCCCTGAAAGTGGAGAGGCTCTGAACTCTGCCCTTACACCTCTGGGGCCAACCCCTGGGTCTGCCAACAGCACCTCCAGCTAGACCTGTGTGACCTGCAGCAGGGCTTTCCCCAGGCAGGGCCCAGGGTCCCTTATAGGCAGGGCTCCGATGTTTCAGGAGGTCCCACCATGGGGAGACTGAGTCTCTGCTGCCTCTGAGGTAGCCTTTCAGATGGATGGCACACAGGCAAGGTCTGGCCAAAGATGGGGTGGGAGGCTAGACAGCTCATCAGGTGCCAGTGTGAGAAAGGCCCTGAGGACCCCTTGGTTCCGTGTAAGCCCCCCACCCCAGAACTTAGATACAATGAAGAGGAAACCTGGCAGTGTTCTTGAACTGCCAGCATGTGGGTGCTCAGAATGGGGAGGGGATTCAAGGAAAATGTCCACGTCACCTTTCCTTCTCTCTCACTGGACTTTGTAGACTTGACGTTTGAACCTGACATAAATACGTTAGCTGCGGACCCTTCCTGTGCACTGCCTTCTTTGACCTTCAGGGCACCTTAGACAGAAGGGGCCATATTGTCATCCTTCACAGATAAGGAGACAGGCGATCCCAGCCTGGGCTAGGACACCCACGGAGTAAAGAGGCAGCATCAGGACTGAACCAAGGGGTGCCCTTGGCCCTGCTCTTATACTGCATTCAACAAAAAGCAGAATGGTTAAGAAACACTAGGCCGTGGGAAAGACATGACAAAAAACAAATGAAGTGTTTCACCTTAAAAGAAAATAACAATACTAGCAATAACAGCCATCACACTGTTTTACAGATTCCCTAAGAGCATTTATTTCCTTTAAAACCCAAATTCCCTAGCTCTTCAGGCCAGAGCAGGGTGGGAGACTCTGGAGGTGTCTAGGGGAGGCGTCCCACCCCTCACCTGCACCTGAGATGTCCCACAGGTCCGAAGGAGAAATGTGGCTTTTGCTGGGCCAGGCAGGCTGTCTGGCTCTCCTGGGAGCCTTCTGTCCCTTGGACAAGGGCAAACACCCTGTGGTCACTGCATGAAAGAAGACCAAGTAAACTGAAAAAAAGTGTAACCATATGATAAAACAGGAAGGGGTCTTTAAGGAGAAACACACTGCGAGGCACTTGGCCGAGACCCAAGGGGGTGGCTGGAGGGGCGTTCCGGGGAGCAGGGCCCCTCCCAGAAGCCTGGCCCTGCAGAGCTGGGCCGGACTCAGAAGGACGCCTGGAACTCATTAGCATTATGTCAGGAATAATGTAAAATTAAAACATTTAGCTTTGGCTTCTAAAATTAAGGAGGACAAAAAGAGAAGGATGCCATTGTGCTGAGCCACGCAGCTATGACTTGGGCACCAATAATTTACAGAATATAAATCTCTGCCTTGCACTTGGGCCCAGCCCAAGGACCGAGGACTGAGCGATGAGTCTGCAGCTCTGTCCTGGCGCAAGCAAGTTGGGAGCCTGGGAGGGGCTGGGGGTACAGGGCCCAGGTGAGGCCTTCCCACTGTTTGCTCCCCACAGCAGTGCCAGGTTTGCGCCCACCCTGCTGCTCTCCTCACTGGCCCCTCCCTGCCTCCACCCTGGCCACTGGCCCCAAATCCATCACCTATCCTGTGGCTGGACAGATTCCTGGATCGCAAGCCTGTCCTTACCACTGCTCAGAATCCAGTGATGGCTCCTTGCTGCCTCCAGAACAGGACCCAAGGCCTTCAGCCTGGTGCTTCCAACCTCCCAGCATCTGACCCTGCAGGTCTTTCAGCTGCGGCTGGCTCTCCAAGCTCCTGGTTCCCCTCCAAGCTCCAGTTCCACCTACCACCTAGGCTTTCAGAACTTCCTATATTTTCCCAGCTTTTGCATATGCTGTTCCCTTTGCCTGGAATTCCCTCAGGTGTCAGGGCTAAACTCCAATAGTGGCTCCTTTGCAGAAGCTCTTGGCTTTGAGGCAGGTCCTGGGCCAGAGACTTCTCTGGGTCCACCCTGGCCCTGGGATAAAGGCAGGGTGGCTGGGCTAGGCTGAGTAGGAACCCAAGACTCAATGTTAGGATTGGCCAGCCTTTGGAGGCCCTTGTGTTACAGACAAGGAATCGAGGCAGCCCAGAGAGGGCAAGGCTGACCAAGGCTTCCCTGGCCCCCGGCCCCAACTTTGGCCCCTTAGATTCTTAGGGCAGGCTCTTTCTGCTCCCACAGGCTCATGCTGGGGTGTAGAGTACTCTGGAGTCACCCAGGCCTGAGTTCAAGTTGCAGCTCCCTGCCAACCCGTGACAGCTGCAAACCATCTAACCTCTCTGAGATTCCTTATGTGTTGGCATCACAAGAATGGCCATGAAGGCATAGGTTACCCCTCGCCCCCCAGGGTTGTGCAGAGTCAGCATCAGACACTGCTACAACGCTGACCATCATCCCCCTGTGCAGATGGAGAAACTGAGGTCTGAGGCTACAGAGGCTGGGGCGTCAGGGACAGGATAGAGTCAGAGGCTCCTGGCTCTGGGAAGGCAGTCTTAGCACAGTTCACAAAGCCTGACTTGTTCGGTGACACAAGATAGCAGTTCATTCAGTTGTTTACTAGCCATTCATTCATTTCCTCATTCACTCACTCACTCACTCAGCTAAGTGCCCGTAACCAGATGTCCAAAATATAATGTAGTGAAAAGCCAAGTAACCAAACAGTAAATACAGCATGATTCCATTCTAATAAAGAGTATAATTATCATATGTACAGAGAAAAGTCTGGAAAAATACTCTAAAATGTTAAACAAGGGGTATTTCTGAGTGGTGCTGTTAGGAGTAACTTTTCCTATTTTTGTTTGTACTTCACTGTTTACGTTCTATTTCTTGATATGTTACATTTTTACATTTTTTACTTTATGTTTTATGCTATGCTGTTTTGTTGGAAGTTTTAAGAGTATCCCAGTGGTCAGTGTGATCCTTTCACAGACAGATTGAGGTTGTGAAAAAAGACTGCTCAGGTCTACATGGGGCTTTGGCTGAGTCGTCTGGGGGAACAGGATTTGAGGATGCTCCCACCTTCAGTGTGTAGCCACAGGGACCTGAGTCAGGTCTGGACCTGACACGTGCTCCTCCTGGCCTCTGTGATGTGGGCAAAGGACCTTCCTTTGAACTCGATTTCCTTCCACCTTCATATATGGGGGCAACATGATGACCTCTAGAGGGGATCTGAGGATCAAGGAAGACCCGGATGTGACCAACTTTCCAAAAGACTGGGGAGGAAGCCCATGACAATGACAGCTGTGTGCCTGCATCAGGGAGCCCAGGGCCCACCCTACCAGCTGCCCTGAGGGACACAGATGCCTCCACATAGGATATCACTGAGCTGTTCTGCACATAGTGGCCAATGATGACTGAAGAGTCTCTGGAGATGGAGTGGCCAGTTTAATTAAACAGTGGTGACAGATGGCCTCACTCCTAGGGCAGGGGACACACAGGCAAGTCTGAGCCACGAGCCTAGATGAGGAAGGGCGAGGCTGCAGTTCGCTTCCCAGCATCAGCCAAGAGCTCAGAGCGCTGGGGAGGAGATAGTGCTCCTTCCACACCCATCTCTATAGCCTCAGCTGAATGTCTGGGGACACGCTTCCAAGCCAGCTGGATGGGGTGGCTTTCAGGTCAGGCAGACCAAGGTTCAAGACCCAGCTCTGCTGCTTACTGGCTTGTGTCCTCAGGCGTGTAATTAACCTCTCTAGTCCAGAACTGTCTTCTGCAAAGAGTTAACGAGTCTTCCTTGTGGGTTTATTGTAAGGGCCAAATGAGATAAGAGATGGCAGGGGTTGGGACAGGGCTCCGCCCAGCAATACAACATGAGAGTGACGGCTGTCACTCCATGCAGCCAGTGCCTCTGCTCCCATCATTTTCTATTTAGAGTACCCTTCTCCTGCCCCTGCCCCTGGCAAAATCCTGCTCATCCTCCAAGCTTCAGCTTATATGCCACCTCTTCCAGGGAACCTTCTTTGATTGCCCTGCTGTTATGGCTAGGCTCCTCTGGGCTTCCACAGCCCTGTCCTTCACCTCGTCACAGCCCCCAGGACTCAGGATTATAACTGTCAGCTTCTGCGTCCTTCCCTCCTGCCAGCTGGGGGTGTGAGTCAGACAGGGAATGGTCCACTGACTGGTCTGACTCCAGAGCCTAGCAGCGCTGGACACACTGCAGGGGCTCAGGGCACATGTGCTAACTGGGACAATCTGCTCAGTCGGTGTTAGTCACCCTTGTCTATTCCCACCCTCGGGTAAGGAGAAAGGCTCTTTTAAAATCACAGAAGGTCTGGGCTGGAAGGAGTGTTAGGGGGGATGTCTGCCCCCATTTTACAGATGGGGAGACTGAAGATGGGGCACGAGAAAAGACTAGCTCAAGGCTACCCATTAAGTCAGTGGTGTTACCAAGACAAGGAGCCAAGTCTTTGGACTCCCAGCCCAGTGCCCCCTGACCTGTGGCCTCAAGGGTATTCTCCTCCTCCACCAGGAGAAAGGAGAGCAAGGCCATCTCCTCCTGTGTGCTCACAGAACCAGCTCTCGACCACTGGGCCCTGACCTCTGCTCCGTTTTTCACGGCCTGCTCCTGCCTTCCAGTGGATGGACAGCGTTACTTCTCTCTGTAACGTTCCACGTCCTAGGCCCTGAGCCAGGCCAAATGCCCCTGACACACCGAGCCCCCCAGAACTTCACAAAGGGCTAGGGCTCTCTGGTGGGGCCCCTCCAGGCCCGCTCAAGCCTGGATCCACAGGGCTCTGCTTTAAAGCGTACTTGCTAACTACATGCACCACAGTGGGTTTTCATCATCTTTGCAATGACTGTACGTTCTGGAACACAAACTTGGTGAACTTGGCTCAGTCGAGGTCTGACAAACTCTATTTCCCTGCCTCTCCCTTCGTGCCGAGCCAAGCCTGGGCTGCCAGGGATTTCCAGAGCAGAATGATGGCAATTCCTCATTAGAAATATGGTGCATACAGTCCATTTCGAGTTTACTCAAGGAGCCAGGAGCAGCCCAAAGAGGCCCAGCTTGAGAGTCTTTTTGTGAGGGGAGAGCAGGAAGGGCTTTCATGTTCTTATAAATCTGTGCTTACTGTTTTTTCCACGTTTTCTGCAATATGTGTATAAAACTTCTACCAATATTTGTTTGTAAAAACTCCTGCTTCTCGGACTCCCCCACCCCCTCCTCACTGGCCTGCCTCCCTCGTTGTTTCTTTGCACAGGGACAGTTTCTGCTAAAATGGGATGAATCTCTCTCCTCCAGTTGTCAAGCTCTACCTGGTCCCCGGGTTTGCTCACTATACCTTCTCAACAACTCCACGTTTAATTTTATCTTTGAAAAAGTAGCCCCCATGTCCAGCATGGAGCTTAAACTCACAACCCTGAGATCCAGAGTCACATGCTCTACTGACTGAGCCAGCCAGGTGCCCAAACAACTCTACATTTTAAAGATGCCTCTTGCTCAAAGCCACCCCAGGAGTCCAGACTGACTAAGACCTGAAGGCAAGTCCATCTGACTCCTCTTTTCTACTTCCCCTCTCTGGGCCTCCGTTTCCCCATTTGTTAAATAAAGGGAGGAGGGCTGAAGATAATCCCACGGCCCCTTCTGGCTCAGGCATGCCACACCTAGTGTGACTGGCTTCTCCCTCGTAAGCATGATGATTTCAGAGTCCATCCGCGCTATAGCGTGAATCAGTACTTCATTCCTTTTTATGGCCAGATAACGTTCCATTGGATGGAGAGACCACACCTGTCCATTCATCAGGGGATGGATGGTCAGTTTGTTTCCACCTTTTGTCTATTAGGAATCATGATGCTGTGAACATTCATGTACAAGATTTTGTGTAGACATATGTTTTCATTCGCTTTGGGTATAATACCTGGAAATGGCACACTGCTAGATCTTATGGTAACAAACTCTTTAATTGAATTGTTTGTGGAACTGCCAGACTACTTCCAAAGTGGCTGACCCATTTTACATTCCTCTCATCAGTGTATGAGGACTTCAATTTCTCCACGTCCTTGCCAACACTTGTTATTACTCATTTTTTAAATGTTTATTTATTTTGAGAGAGAGAGAGAGAGAGAGTGAGCGAGCGATCAGGGGAGGGACAGGGAGAGAGAATCCCAAGTAGGCTCCGGCTGTCAGTGCAGAACCCAATGCAAGGCTCAACCTCATGAACCATGAGATCATGACCTGAGCCAACATCAAGAGTCTGATGCTTAGGCAACTGAGCCACCCAGGTGCCCCATTACCCATCTTTTTTACTGTAGCCATCCCAGTGGGTGTGAAATAGTATCTCATTATGGTTCTGATCTGCATTTCCCTGATGGCTAATGATAATGATGTTGAACATCTTTTCATGTGCTGTTGGCTATGGGTATATCTTCTTTGGAGAAACATCTCTTCAAATCCTTTGCCCGTTTTTATAATGGGTCATTTATCTTTTTTACTATTGAATTATAAGAGTTCTTAATATATTCTGGGTACAAGTCCAGGTACAAGTCCCAGGGTACAAATGCAATTGCAAAAGTAAAGCCATTTTCAAGCTAAAGTAGCAACAGCTAACATTTGCTGAGTGTCTACTACATGCTGGGCCCTGCTGCAAGTGCGTCACACGTAATGAGTCACACGTAATGAGTGTTTTAATCCCCACAAAGAGTCCACAAAGCAGGTATTACTATTGTTGTTGTGTTATCATCAACCAAATATGACGGATGAGTATGCAGAGTCACAGAGCAGTACCCTGCTCAGGTCACCCATCTAAGAAGTAGGAGACTAGAAGCTTTGGGGCATTAAGGGAAGGTCATGGTGTCCCTGGGGCTGATATGGGGCAAAGTGACAAGAGACCCCTCAGAGCAGAGACCATGCTCCCGACAAGATGCTCCCACCATACTGAGACCCCTCATGAGAGTTTCTGTCTCTTTTGCCACCTTCAGGAGATTTGGGTTTGATTTTATTTGGGAAAGATTGTTTCCTTATAAGCCATACAGGCTTACACTGGGTAGAAAAGGGATTTTTCTCCCAGAAGGTTTCAGACTCCTGCTCAGGAATCAAATCACTGCAAAAAATCACAAATGAAGAGGTTTTGAGCCGTCAGTGCCAGAGGGAACTTAGCCCATTAACACATTAGCAAGTGAGCATCCGTGGCCTTTCTCTGTAGCAGACCTGGGCCGGAAAGAGGCAGGTGGTAATGCTCAGCCAGGGGTTGAAGGATTAGGTGTGACAGTACGTAGGGTGAACACAGACTGACACAGTGCCAGGCTCAACGGCCTTGTGACATCTGAGTTCTGGGCGACCACGCAGGCGGGCAATCAGACAAGCTTTATGCAAGAAGATAGTTCAGGAAACGTTCTTGTTATGAAATAGGAATAGTGGAAGATCAGGAACAACCTGGATCCAGCAACGCAAGCAAAGCGGAATAAAGTGTACCACCATCTGCACAACAGACTACAATACTGCCATGAGAAATGATGGCGAAGACGTGCCATGGAATCATGGAAGCTCCTTAGCCACGATGCTACATTTATCAGTGTGGATTCCTAAGAATCCCCCTACCGGCACAGAGCAGTGGATACTGCATCCGGCATGAGGGCTGGGCTGCGATCTGGACCCTTCTCACTGTAAAATCCTGGCAAGGGATTTGAAGTCACCCCTTGTCGAGCACGTGCCATGTGCCAGATGCTGTGCGAAGCACTTATGTCACACATGGATGGGAACAGGCCCAGAGGCGACATGGTCCTGTGCTGGTCCAGAGTGGTCCGCTCTCTCTTTCTGGTTCTGCGGAATTTCTAGCATATGATTAGGTCACATCCATACAAAGCAGTTCAGAACACCTGCCTCTTGGGGTTGCAGCGAAGCCTGGGGAGGTCACGACTGAGGTGGCACTCTGGGAACAGTGGCAGCCACCTACACCCAGCACCTGTGCCCAGGATGGAGGCCTCTCACGGACGAGGGGAGGCACCCAGGCTGCTCTCTCCCTACCTCCCTCTCAGCTCATGTTCTTGTCTGCCCAATGGGGCGACCATGTCTGCCCTATTGCCTCCCTGGGTGCTGGGAGGGCGCCAGGTTAAACAGCTACTCTACACGGCAGAGTGTAGGAGCAGAGCCTTGGAGACCAACGGAAGCCTCATGAAGGGGCTGCCTTTCTCAGGGACGCTCTGAGCGCTTCAGAAAGCACTGCTGGCAACACTGGTCTTCCCTGGACCTCGGCAGAAGCCTGTTCCATCTCTTCCTCCTGATGCCCATAGAATCACGTCTCTGCTTGTTGGCCTGACAGAGTCCCCACATTATGGCCCAAGCGCCATTTCCTTCTGCTCTCCTTCACCTCACACTCACTCTCACGCCCACTGCTTTCCCTGGATGCATTGTATGATCTCCCCTTCCTGGCCCCTTGGCTTTGACCATCCTTGGGTGCCGGTGCTCTCTTCAGTGCTCCAGGTTCTGCTCACCTCCAAGAAATCTTCCCAGATGCTCCCTCCAATACCTCAGATGGTCCCTGACTTGAGGAGGAAGGAGTGGAGGCTACGAGCTTCTGGGTTCAAATGGCAGCTTGGCTGGGCCAGCAGACTCATCTCTCCCAGCCAGTGCGATCTCTACTCCAGCGCCTCTATACCTAACACACACACCCCCCACACACACGCCCGATGTACGTCCGACATCCCACCACACACCTAAACACACACACACAAAACCAACATCAGCACACATTCCCACACCCGATACACATGTATGTACGGAAAACAGATTCTCAAACACACTTCTCCAAACACACGCGTGCCTTCACCGTACACACACACACCCAACATAAAATCAACACCCAGTGCAACGCTATACACTCAACACACACATGGTACACGAAACACACACCCAAACACTCAACCACACTCGCAAACTACTCTCCCCCAATATAAGCACATGCCATGGCTGTACCACACCTCCCAAATGCAAACTCAAACTTCTACTCCTCCAACCCAACTGTAGACACATAGATGGAGGAGTGTGCTTGGGGGGGAGGGTATCATGTGAGTACATGTTGGTGTGAGGGTGTTCACTAGGTGCCAGATGTGTGTCTGGGTGTGATATTAGGGGTGTCTGGGTCTGCTCTGGGTGTTGACATGGAGGGGTACATAGGGTGTGCAATGGTATATGTCTATCTCTGCCATATATATTTCCCCAACTACATCCCTGTATATACATAGTTAACTGCCTACCCCCCCCACAGCAAACTCCACACCCCCCACCACAATCTCGAACGTATACTCTGAAACCCTACACATCCAATCTTACTGCAAACCACACTCCCATACCCCACAGATCTAATCATACAACACGTGCACCCACTCTCCCCTAATCCCTGTAATGCTCAACACACACTGAGGTATAGCCAATCGCACACATAGGCACTTTCACAAACCACCTCCTGAAGTCCAAAGAAGGACCCCTCTCCCCCAGACTCTCCCCTACTGGCTCCCCAGGTCTTACCACACACCCCAACCTTAAACCTCTATGGGTGGGGATCGTGTCCCCATGGGAGTGGGACAGGCAGGTCCCTGTGAGCCCATGCACAAACTGTATGCATGGGCCAGTTCTGCATGGCGGAGCCCAGGTGGCTGGTGGCCTGGCAGCCCCCACCGGACCTTCATCCTCAGGTCCCCTGGCTACATTCCTGCCTGCTCCAGAGGTTTATTCTTCCCTTGTTCATTGAGGATTAAAATACTTTTAAGCCAACCACAAAGATTGTGGTCTTTGTCTTTCTTTTTCTTTTTTTCTTTTTAATATAAAAACCAACAGATGCGTTGGGGACCCTCTGATTTTCCTCCAGGGTGATTTACATGACCACAACCAGCTCTTGGAGAAGAAAAGCAAACATTCCCGTGGCCTAATAGAAACATTTTCTCTTTGCCATCCCTCCTCCTCTCCTCTGCAGGCTTGGCTCATTTCCAGGGATGGTGCCTCACTTGAAGGCTGAGGGCCTGGAGGAGGATCCACCCACACCCAGGCCACAGCCTCTTGCGGGACTATATCTAGGAGACTTTTTCTATTTTTAGTCTTATCACCAACACTGGAGGAAGGAGTCGGGCGGCAGAGAGGAGCCACCTCAGTGACAGAAAAGAAGGAAGCTCCCATTTATTTAATCAGAACTTTTAAACAATTAATACCCCCTGAAGAGTAGGTACTAGTGTTATTTCTATTTCACGTACCAAAAAACTGAGCTTCGAGGCAATAAGTAACTTGTTCAAGTCCTCAACTAGTGGTGGGGCTTAGACAAAGCAACACAGAGCTGGTATTTGAGCAGATTCCATGGCCTGAGGAAGGAGCCTCCCCCAACCTACTCTGCCTTTCTAGGATACTTCACCCTACCTAGCTGGCCCACAGTGGCCGGTCAGGCAGCTGTAGTCATCCCCACCCTTGGGAGCCTTGGTAAACACCGGTTGTGCTTCTGATCCAGAGGACACCAAGAAAGCCCAGCCAGGGCTGGAGGGACTTGTTGGGTTACTTCATCCAATCCTCCCCCAGAATAGGAATCCACTCCATGGCCTCCTGGCCAGAGACCATTCCCTTTGGCTTGCACACCTGCTGAGATGGTGCCACCCACTCGAGGCAGCCTTTTCCTGTCTATCTACCACCTTTCCATCCAACCGTGACTCATCCACCTACACAGTCACTCATTATCCATTATCCATCCAATGTTAAGTGTCTACAAGATGCTGGGTACCCTTCCAGCTGCTGTTGACACAGTGGTGAACAAGATACTACATGGTCTTGTGTAGCTTACATGTCAGTGGGGTGACACAGATACTAATGAAGAAAGCAAACAATATAATGTCAGACCATGTGAGTGCGGTGGGCAAAAGCGCTGTGGTAGGGAAGAGATGGTCAGGGACAGCCTCTCTGAAGAGGTGGCATTTGAGCTAAGACCTCAAGGATAAGAAGGTGCATGGCACACTAAGCTATAAGGACAAAGAATCCCAGGTAGGGGGAAAAGCCAATGCAAAGGCCCTGAGGCAGGAAAGGAAGTAGAGCAAGGAGGTCAGTATGGCTGGAGCAGACTAGGTAAGGGGAAAGATGGCCAAAGGGGTCTAGAGAGGTGAATGAGCCTGTTTTGCTGGGTCTGGCCAATAATCTGGGAGATAGGGCCCACTAAGACAGAGTAGTGTCTGCCTCAACAGCCTCGCTGGGTTTTTCTAAACAGTAAAGAGGACACCAGACCTCTCCAAAGCCCGGCTCCAGGATCCCCTGCCATCCTGTACCCAGGAGACCTCAAGACTCCACCTTGCATTCCCTAACTCACACCTCACCTTATCGCAGACCCTGCCATTATGTGCCCTGTGAGACTTTCACATTTGAAATCCCATCTGGTGGGGTGCATGGGTGGCTCGGTTGGTTAAGCATCTGACTATGGCTCAGGTCATGATCTCATGTTTCATGAACTGGAGTCCCGCATTGGGCTCTGTGCTGTCAGCTTGGAGCCTGCTTGGGGTTCTCTCTCTCTCTCTCTCTCTCTCTCTTTCTCTCCTTCTCTGTCCCTCCCCTGCAGGCACACTCTCTCAAAAACAAACATTAAAAAAAAAAAAAGGACCTCCCATCTGAGCATTGCAAAAACAGGGAAGGGAGGACAGGTACGACAATGTCCTTTTGACAGATGGGTAAACTGAGGCACAAAGACCTAGAACAATCATCTGAGGTCACCTGGTGACCTGAACCCAAGCCCTTTCTCTGGGGTGTCCCAAGGACCCCATCAATCCTACCACAGCCCTGTGAGGTAATGTTTGGACAACTGAGGTAGTGGCAGGCACCAGGGGCCACTCCATTACATATGTTAGCTTGTAAATGTAGAGAACCAAAGCTCAGAGAGGTGAAGTGACCTGCCCCAGGTCACAGAGCAGATCTGAGGAGGGGCCAGGACTTGACTCAAGTCTGGCACCACAGGACTTATCAAGCAGCTTGTTAGTTCTGGCCAATTTCCTCTTCTGATGCCCATTTGGACTCAGGTTTGAGCCTGTGGGCAACAGGGCCACAGGGTGAGGAGTGTGGGTTAGATGGGGAGGGGTCACATTAGGAAGGCAGTGACAGAGGCCCCACCACTTGTGACCTGTCATCAGGCCCCACTAGCCACCTTTGAGAAGCTGAGGGTCACTCCTCCGAGAACCACTGCCTCGGGGGCTCAGGAGGCCTCCCCACCCCGACATTCCTTCTGGTCCTGCTGAAGCCACCGATGAAGGACACTTTATCATCCTCTTGGGTTCCATGAGCCTATGTGGCTTGAAGGGGATATTCTCTGGGGTGCAGAATGGATAAGACCTCATAAGAAGGGTAGAAGACCTGGGGATCTGAGAAGGACTGGCAGCTCCCAGGGCCCTGAGGCTGTCTCTAGGCTCAGCAACCCACAGAGCTGGCATGTTCCAGAAAGTTCCACAGGGACTCTCAGATCTAAAGCCTGGCCACCCCTCCTCTCCCTTCAGGTGACTAAGTCATTCCCTTCCCTACAGAGCAGGGTGCTGGGACAAGTCTCCTGGGCCACTCTGATTCCATAAGTCATCTACCCCAGACCTTGTTTGTGGCTCTGAAGGCTGTTGAAAGAGACGGAGCACAGTCACCCTGGCCACAGCACAGAGAATGGACTGAAGGGGACCAGCACACGCTGTGTGGTTGAGTGTGCGTGTGCAGGTTTACTGCAGGCACACGTGTGTATGTAGGCTGTGGGACTGTGGCCTTGGGCGTGAGCTTCAGGAGAGGCTTGAGCAATGACACCCCTCAGCTCCTCAAAACCAGGCACATCAGGGAGCAGCACGCAGTCAAAATGAGGTGAAGAATTTACTTCTGGCCCTGGGAGGAGAACGCTAAACTACAGACCATGTTCACCCAGCACCCGCAGCCAGCTACCCTCAGAGCCAGCTGCCTGGGGCTCCGCTTCTGTGTGCATGGCAACCCCACTCACTCCCCTAAACCCCAGGCTAGTCCCACAGGCCAGGGCTGGGACCAGAAACAAACTGTATCTGTTTGGCCACACCCGTGTCCTCAGATCAGCTGCCATTGGGATTTGACTCAAGCAGTCTGGCTAGAGAGAAAGGTCTAGGAGGCCAGGTCATCAGCACTTGGTGGCCCACTAGATGGAAGGACGTGAGGAAGAGTTCAGAAAGCCTCTTGGGGTTCTGGAGGAAATGGATGGGGGCACCAGTGGATTTCCAGACACAGAGGAACCACTCCCTGTGGCTGAGGCTGGCCTGGGAAGAGCAGAGCTTCTGATCGATCAGGTGTGCCTTGACACAGACACAGCGCTTGCAGACAGCATGGGTGCGCGGTACTGACAAGCAGCTACCATGAAATATCTTGTCAGTCCAATTATGTCTCTGAATGCCTCTCCTAATTCACTTCCTGTAAAATCAGACAGACTAGGTAAATATATATCTTTTTCAAATGAAGCACGTTATAGTACCTAAATGGTTTTTATCAAGTTCTTTCCAGTCTCTTGCAAATTTCTGATTTCTAAATAATCTCTTATCTGTTCCATATGCCCCTCTGAAGTCATTGTTAACAGAACAGCAAAAAACACGTAAATAATCTGCTCTTCTGCACGAGCTTATGCTTGACTCCAGTTACTGCCAATCACATGTCTTTCAGAGAGCCCCAATCAAAGCCGGATGGAGCCACTAATTAGATTGGGAACAGGGCTCTGGATGACGAGGGATGGGGCCCTGCAGTGGGCAATGCTTGTCAGGCAGAAGGGCACACTGTGAAGAACACCCATATGTAAACGGTGTGCCGGGAGCCTGGGCTCAGGAAATGCAACTGCACATGGGTGGGGCAGTGGGGCAGGGGGACACATTCAAAGGGTCTGATGTAGAGAAGGTAGTTTAATGACCCCAGAGGCAGGCTGGGTGTCCTGCTGCGCACCATCCCCTGGGGTTAAGTCATTATTCTGACACGATCAAAGTGATCTTCTGAAAGCTGATGATTCACCCCTCTGGATCTGTGTGACCCAGCCCTACGGGACCTTTCTAACCCCCCATCTGCTGCTCTCCACCCCAGACCCTACACTCTGGCCCCAGCAGACTCCCTGTCAGTCCCAGAACATGGCAGTCCTTGGCTCATACTGTCCCTCCTTCTCTTCCGAACAACTCCCACCCCTTGGGCCAATCTGCAGATCTACTCCCTTTGTTCCAGTGCCTGGCGTCCCCCTGCCCAGACTCAGGGCAAGGTTGAGAAGGGTGCCCCATTGGTGTTGTGGTGCCCAGCACCAGCGCAGAGCCTGACTAGGAGGAACTCTTGCCAAAGGCGGAATGAGTGAGCGAATGAACACCCATCTTCCCCTGGGATGTGCCAATTAACTTGCTCAATTCAGGATGCTGTGTGTACAGGACACCATGAGCGTGTACCGCTCTGCTCTTCTATCCTAGGTCACCTAGAACTTGCCACAGAGCCAATAAGGCCTGTAGGTAAACAGAGCACAATCCTGGACTCATGTGTGCTGTCCCAGAAACCAAAGAGCGGAGAGGCACAAAGCCCAAACTGGTTAAGTGTTTGCCGTAGCCGAGAGAAGACCAGATGCACAGCTAGAAGAGCCTAGAAAATGTTCTGGACCTGGGGCTTCTCAGAAACAGTAACTCATAATGCAGTGGGCTTTGTTGGCCTTGGCCATTCTGTATAAACCCCATCTTTCCAGACTCTGGCTTCTCTAGGTGCAGAGACTTAAGTCTTTTTTGGCTGTGTCCATCCCTCTCAGAGCTCACCCTGGCACGGAGTGGACAGGCACTGGGGCTGCTGACTGGAGAGAGGGCCTCAGGGCCCCAAAGACCACAAAGTCACAACCCTGCCTTGTCACATGCACAGTCCCAGAACTGGCCCAGAACTTGGGACTCTCTGAGACAGATGGACTCTGGGTCCCTGCCCGCACCAAGGTCTTCTCCCTTGACTGCTTGTCAATCCCTCGGTCCTGGCGATTGTCTTTCTGAATATCCCTCCATCTGCTCTGCCCTTGCTCTGATCCTGCCATGCCACTTCGGGTTGGGATGATGAGTGGTATCCGGAGGCCAGGCCTGCCCCTCCCTTCCATTCTCTCACTGTGTGGCTCTCCTTGTCCTCGGGGTCAAGCCCAACTGCCTTAATGAGGCCCCTGTGAGTCTCTCCCTTTGCTAAACCTCCACCAGCAAGCCCAGTTCCAGACCATCTCAGCCCCTGCAGCAGCCACCCTGATAGGCTTGTGACTTTAGGACTCTGAGCTCTGCTGGCCAAAGGACCATAGGCAGGATATTACACTCTGCTCCCCACTCCCACTTCTACCTCTGTTCCTGCCCCACCAGGCTTCAGGCTGCCAGGCAGAGTACCAGAGAAGAGGCTAGTCTCATGCCGGAAGTGTGGTCCTTTCAAGAGCCCTAATGTGCATGCCTAACATGCATGCATGAGCACCTCCTATGCTCTAGAACTGTGATGGGCTCCCTATTGCCCTAACTCATCTGTTTGATTCCCATGAGGCAGAGCTATCCGCTTAAATCTTCCCAAGTTCCACTCTGCCACCCTAGTCAAGTTATAGATGAAGGAGTTCGGCTCAGAGAGGCTAAACCACTTTCCCAAGGTCACACAGCAAGTAGTAAAGAACCAGGATTGAAACCAGGTCCCCCTTTCTAATAATCTCCTAGGGTCACTTTAACAAGCACCAAGGCCACAGGGGCTCTAGGCTTGCAGGTAAGCTGAGCAGCAAAACAGTTAAGAATATACTGCATTTATAAATGGTGTGCAACTTTACAAGCCTCCAGCTATAATTTCATCATAGCCCAGACCCTGGAAAGTCTGCATAATCCTGGAAGGCGCTGGATTTCAGCTGAAAGACGACTGTGACTGCTAATTGGATCGTCGGCCTACACTGTAAATCAGACTGGAGTGTGGGCACCTAAATGCAATCTTTTTTCAAATAAGGACTGTATGTCTTTACATTATTGTTGGCCAACCAGGGCCTTAAATAGTTTCTGTGTGACCAAGTTCATAAATCTGCCCTCGCTCCATGGCTGGCAAATGCTGCCGGAGAGGCGATTGCGCTCCCAAGGTAAACAGTTGGCTGGCGGCTGCCTCCCAGCCAGTCAAGAACTAGAGCAATGGACCTGGGGTGGGGGCTGGGCTTGGTGGGGACCAACAGGCCCAGCAGCCCATGGAGCAGTCATCCCAAGGAGTGGGACCAAAGGAACTTAGGCCCATGAGAGCCAGAGTGCTCTGGTCAGGTGGAACATGCCGGCCAACAGCAGGGCCAGAGGCCAGCTAGGGAAACTGGGGGAACTCACCCTGACCATGAACATACAGCATGCACATCTCTCCACACTCCTGGGTGGCCAGCTTCACTCTACCCATATCAGAGGTAGAAAGGCAGAGGCTCCCAGAGGTTATGTTATTTGTCCACAGAGCCAGCAATTGTAGAAGCCACAGTGTGGGTCCAGGACTGCCTAGTTCCAGAGTCCTCTCCCATGTCACACAGGAAGAGAGTGCGTGGCACTCGGGGGGCAAACGGGTTACAGATACTCGCCAACCCAGAAGATCTGTCCACTAGGAATGACCCTCAGGATGATTATGAAGGAAACATGACTGAGTGGTTTCTAAGATGATGCCAGAACACGGTGCTGGGGCAAGGAGTGAGCCTCCCAGAGCTGACCAGGCAGACACTCATGAATATGCTGTAGATGGGGGTGGGGGGATGCAGTAGAGAAGAGCCATTGTCTATTCCCGGAAGCAGCATCTGCCAAACACCTGCGGGGCACCAGAGCCCCTTGCCAGGTGACAAAGAGCCAAACAGAATCAGAGACTTGAAGGAGTTCTTCCACTCAAGGAGCTAAGAAGCAAACAGAAAACAGGGCGCCAGGAATTCCACTGGCCACAGAGACGAGACAGAGAATGGAACTGTCAACATCTGAGATGTGCAACTCTCCCAGGGAAACCATTGGAGCTGCACCTCTGCAGTGACTCACCATGTACGGAAACACAATCCTGCACCCGCAGCTCACCCCTCTGCTCCTAAGGGACAAGTCAGCTCCCCAGCCCAGGAGCCGAGCTGGCTCAAGATCACCCAGCAGAAACCTGCTGGAGCCACAGCCCCACCCTTCCTCCTGAGCCCTGGCCCCTGCCTGCCCTTCACGCTGCCCCGCAACCAACAGGTGGCAGGCCCACCCTACCCCCTTAGCCCCTAGGACACCCACAGGTACTCTCATTTCCTTCTCCTCCAACAACACAATGATAATAATAACAGTGATGCAAATGAACCTTAACCACTTAAAACGTCAATTTCCTCCTTTGTAAAATGGAGGCGAAGACAGAACCAGATCTGCTGGAGGATTAAATGAAATAATGCATGTAAAGCACTCAGCACCGTAAAAGATCAACAACATATGGTGGTCATACTTCAAATAACATTTTTATGGTGCTTTGCCATATATGATTTCCTATGATTCCTACAACAACTTGTGGAGCAGCTATTCTTATTTTTATTATTGGTGAACATTTTACAGATGAGGAAACTGAGGTTTTGCTTCTGGGCCCTTCTGCTGCAAAAGAACCAGATTGTGCATAAAAGAGTTTTTTTGAGTTGCTTGAATCCTAGAAGGTAAGGAGACTCTCAGAGGCTTGGGAAGACACAAAAGCAAGAAGCCATAAGCCCAGACTAGACAGGTAAGGGGTGGAGTTGTCCTGTTAACACTGGGGCTGCAGCAAGGTTGGGGACCTTTGACTCCTAGACTGAGCTTGGGGTTTGGCTGGGGTTTGGAGTGACCTGGTTCTGAGTGCTCCCTGGCTCCTGGAAAATGCAAACACAAATCTTCCAGAGAGGAAAGCATGGTCAACGCATGCCTCTAGTGTGCCCAGAGACAAAGACCAACTACATGACCTCACACTCAAAATGACGCAGCAAGTAGGGGATAAGCAAAGGGAGAACCTGAGGAGACAAAGAAGCACACAATTAGATGTTCCCTCCAAAGATTTCACAGTTAAAAAAACTATCAGACTGTGCATACAAACTGCCGTGGGTGAAATGTTTAAAGAAATAAGGGATGGAATCACAAAATACGAGCAAGTAATAAGAGATGGTCAAAAACGACCAATGAGATTTTGGCAAGGCTCAGATACAATTTTTAGAAATTAGAAACATAATTGTTTAAATAAATGTTTAAAAAACTGAAATGGGTAAAACAGCAGATCAGACATAGCTGAACTGGAAGAACTGAAGAAATTTCAGAAATTCAGACAAGGGATATGTGCAGCTTGGAAAGTAAGAGGTGTGGAGGCGAGACTAAGAAGGCACAGATACCTTTAATCAAAGCCTCAAAGGCAGAGAAGAAAGAATGGAAAAGAAGCAATATTTGAAGAGATAATGGCTGAGAATTTTCTAGAGCTGGAGGAAAAAACAGAACAAGGTCACACCTACTCACTGAGTAGTAAAAATGTAGAACACCAAAGTACAAGATCTTTAAAGCAATAGATAAAAAATATAAAGCCATAAAAAAAGGACAATTCTATCACTCTACGACAGAACAGGAACCAGAGGCAATAGAATCATATATTCAAAACGCTGAAAGGGAGTAACTGTCAGTCCAGAACGGGGTACTTCAAAAGCTATCTTTCAAAACAATGGTGAAAGAAAAGACATTTTCGGATAAACAAATGAGGGGAAAAGAGAGACTTACTCCAGGAATTTCTCAAGATGAACTTCAGGAAGAAGTAAAATGATTGCAGGAGGGTCTAAAGTGTACAAGAATTAATCATTAATCACGTTTCTTAATCAAGAAATAAATGTGTAAACATGTAAATGTGGAGGTAGAGCTAAACAAACGTCTTATAAAATAATAACATTCTCTAATTTGTGCCATTGAAACAAGGACAGAAAGGGAAGACTGGATGACAATTGGATATAAACTTGGATGGAGTAATTAGAGGTAGAGTGCTGAGGTCTTTCTGGGGCTGGGGAAGGGATTAAGGTATTCACTTTAGGCTCTCTTGGGTGAAGAATGCATGATGAAAATTCTAAGGTAATCACTAAAAGAAAAAGAATTAGAGCATATAACTTCCAAACCAACAGAGGGAGAAAGGTAATAAAGAGTAAAAAACAAAACAAGACAAAACAAAAAAAACAGCAAACCAACCCTCTCTTAATTGATCAAAAAAGCAAAACCAAACAAACAACAAAAATTAAGCCCAAAACAAACAAAAAAAGTTAGCATAGAAAAAGCAGAGGTAGAAGTGAAATGCAAGATACTAGCAACATATCTAAATACTTTAGTAATCAAGATAATTGAGAGCAGGCAAAACTCCAATTAAAAGAGAATATTTCCAAATGAACTGAAGAAACAAACCATAGCTTCCACTATTTGCTAATTACAATAAACATACTTAAAGCATAAGCACATGAAAAAGTTAAGTTCAAGGATTGAAAGAGCTAGATCATGCAAATACTATCCAAAACAAAGCTATAATGGCCATATTTACATTAGATAAAGTAGAATTTAAACAAAAAATTATTAGGGATAGAGTTACCTAAATGATAAAAGTTTTAAACCTCCGGGAACCTAACTTTGTTGCAAGTATTGATAGAAATGCAAAGCCTAGCATCTTGGTGGAAGATTTCAACATCTTTCTCCCAATTATTAATAGGTCCCACAAAGAAAAAATTAGCGAGGCTATCGAAATTTTAAAGACTGTTGATCTATTGAATGAAAATAAAATGTACACATTCTTCTCAAGTACATATGGAACACTCATAAAAAACTGCTTTATAAGTCATAATGGTTGATATTATATAAAGAAATATTCTCCAACTACACTGAAATCAAATTAGAAGTCAATAACAAAAAGGGAAAAATATTTCCCTATGTTTGGAAAATTAAAGGCTCACTGGGTAAATTAAAGGATCATAATGGGTATTAAATATACTTATTCAGAGTGGAACAATAATGCCAACATTACATATAAAAATTCTAAGATGCAGTAAAAAGAGCATTGAAAGAGAAATTTATTTTGCAAATGATTATACTAGAAAAAGAGAAAGTCTGAAAAATTAATGTGCTAGGCGACTCATTTGAGAAATCAGAAAAAGGGCAGCAAAACAAACTATAAAAAAAACATGAAAGGAAGAAGATAAATACAAAAGCAGAAATTAATAAAGTAGAAAACAAAGACACAATAGAAAAAATCAACAAAGCAAAGAATTAGCTCTTGGAAAGATTAACAACAGAGACAAACCTCTGGTGAAATGAATTAAGAAAAAAAGAAGAGAAGGCACAAAAAAAGAATAATGTTAGGAATGAAAAGGGAGACATAACTACTGATCCAGCAAAGATTATAAAATAAAAGAGAACACCATGACCAATTTTATGCCAATTAATTTGAAAATATACACAAAATAGGCAAATTCCGGGGATGGGGGGACTGACTTCAGAAGAAATAGAAAGCCTTACTAGTTCTATGCCAATTCAGGTGCTTGGAGCAGTAGTTTAAAATCTTCCCAGAAAGAAAACTCAGACAGTTTTATAGGCAAGTTTTGCCAAATATTTGAAGAATATATCATTACAATCTTACACCATTTTTTCAAGGAATAGAAAAAAAGAACACTCCCTAACTCATTCTATGAAGCCAAAAAAAGAAAATTGATACCAAAATCAAAATGAGAAAAGTATGCAAAAAGAGGCAAGTGTCACTTATGAATAAAGATGTAAAGATCCTGAATTTAGTAATATATAAAAAAAAGTACACCATAATCAAGTTGGGTAGATCCTAAGAATTGTAAGAATGATTTAACATCAGAAAAATCTAGAAATTTTACTCATCATATTTACAAATTGAAGTAGTTAAACTATACATATACATACATATGAGAACTTTAATGGAGTCAGAAAGGCCATCTGATAAAATTCAATGTTCACATTTTCTAAAATCCTTGGCAAATTAGAAATAAAAATGAATGCCTTGAATAAGACAAGGATGTCCTCCTTCACTCTTTTTTCAACATCACACTGAAAGTCCTAGCTAATGAAGTAGGACAAGAAAAGAAAATAAGAAGAATAGAGACTGGGAAGGAGGAAATAAAACTCTTTATCTTGCAGGTGATGTGACAGTCAACATAGAAAATCCAAAAGAATCAACAAAAATCTATTGGAACTAATAAGCGACTATTGTAAGGCTGCAGGATAACCAGATTAACACACAAAAGTCAATCACTTTCTTATGTGCCAGAAATGAACAAATGGAACTAACACTAAAAACACAATAATATTTACTAGCAAACACATGCACCCTGAAAATGAAATACTTGCATATAAATCTAACAAAATAAGTACATGGTCTACATGAGAAAAACTACAGATTTGTGTGTGGGGTGTGTGTGTGAGAGAGAGAGATGAAAGAAATCAAAGAATTAATAAATGGAGAGATATTCCATGTTCATGTATAAGAAAATTCAACAGTGTCAAGGAGCCAGTTCTTCCCAACTTAATCTACAGATTCAACAAAATCCCGATTAAGTTCAACTTTGTGGATATTGACAAACTGATATGAACGTTTATACCAGAGGTGAAATACCCAGAAGAGCAAACACAACACAGGAGAAGAACAAAGTTGGAAGACTGAACTACCTAACTTCAACACTTACTATATAAACTACAGTAATCAAGACTGTGTGATACCAGTGAAAGACAAGTAGATCAATGGAAAAGTAGATCAATGGAAAAGACAAGTAGATCAATGGAAAAGAATAAAGTGCTCAGAAATAGATTCCCATAAATATAATGAACTGATCTTTGACAAAGAAAAAAAGGTAATACAATTGTTAAAAGGTAGTCTTTTCAAAAACTAGGGCTGGAGCAACTAGACATCCATAAAAACAAAAAATCTAGACACACACCTCACACTCTTCACACAAACTAGCTATAAATGGATAACAGACCTAAGTATAAAGTAAAAGCTATACAATTCCAAGAATACAACACAGGAGAAAATCTTGGTGACTCTGGGTTAGATACAACACCAAACGTATGATCCATGAAAGAAACGATTAATAAACTGGAATTCATTAAAATTAAAAACCCCTGCAAAAGACATTGTCAAGAAAACAAGAAGACAATCTAAAGACTGAGAAATATTTTCAAAAGACATAGCTTGATAAAGAGCAATTATCCAAAATATACAAAGAACTCTTAAAACTACATAATAAGAAAACAAACAGGTTGGTTAAAAAATGGGGAAAAGGTCTGAACACACAGTTCACCAAAGAAGATATACAGACAGCAAAGAAGCAAATGAAAAGATGCTCCACATCACATATCATCAGGGAATTGCAAATTAAGACAATAAGGAAATAGCACTACAGCCCCACTACCACTAACACTACCATTCTATTAGAATGGCTAAAATCCCAAACACTGACAACATCAAATGTTGGAGGGAATGTGGTGCAACCGGAATTCTCATTCATTATTGGGAACGCAAAATGGTATAACCACTCATGGAGAGAGCTTAGCAGTTTCTTACAAAACTAAACATATACTTACCATATATTCCAGAAATTGCACTCCTTGGTATTTACCCAAAAAAGTTGAAAACTGAGGTCCACACAAAAACCTGCACTTGTATGTTTATGGAAACTTCATTCATAATTGCCAAAACTTGGAAGTAACCAAGATGTCCTTCAGTAGATAAATAAATTATGGTATATCCATACAGTGGAATATTACTGAGTTCTAAAAAGAAATGAGCTATCAAACCATGAGAAAATACAGAGGAGCCTTAAATACATATTGCTACATGACAGAAGCCAATCTGAAAAAAAGGCTACATCTTGGGATTTCAACTGTATGACATTCTGCAAAAAGGGAAAATTATGGAGGTCAGTGGTTGCCTGGGGTTATGGGAGAGGGGGAAATAAATACAGCACAGGGAATTTTTAGGGCAGTGAAACCATTCTGCATGATACTATAATGGTGGATACCTTTGTCAGAGTCACAAATGTATAACACCAAGAGTAAACCCTAATGTAAACTATGAACTTTGGATGATAATAATGTGTCAATGTGGGTTCACTGATTGTAACAAATGCACATTTGAGTCCAGGATGTTGATAGTCAGGGAGGCTGGGGAGGGTAGGGGATACATGGATACTCTCTGTACTTTCTGCTCAATTTGTCTGTGAACCTAAAACTTCTCTAAAAAAATAAAATCTATTAAAAAAAAAGAAATGCCTTTTATCCTGTAGAAGGTACCTATAGAAATCCTACGGGAAGCATTATACTAATGATAAAATGTTAGACCCATTTAAAAGCAGCAGTAAAACAAGGAGGTCCACTATCATGGTTTCTTTTCCAAGAGATAAAAGTGAAGTATAAAGACTGAAAAGAAAAAAATGAAATTACCATTACTCACATATATGAAAGTCTACATAGAAATACCAAAAGAATCTACAACAGAAATGAATAGAAATAACAGAAGAATTTGTTAGGATGGCTGGGTATAACACAGATATACAACAAAGCAATTGTATTCCTATTCAACCAGGAACAAAAGAAGTAATTTACAGAGAGATCTAATTAACATTAGCAACAAAAAAGAAAAGAAGCCTATGAATAAATTTTAAAAGAAACATATGTAAAACATTCATGAAGAAACATATAAAACCTTACAGAAAATCATTAACAAAGACCATGTTTACAGACAGGAAGAATAAATATCATAAAGAGGTCCATTTCCCCAAATTGATCTATAGAGTAAATGGAATTCCAATCAAAATCACAAGATTCTTTTTCATGGAAATTAAAAATTTTTAATGTTTATTTATTTTTGAGACACAGAGAGAGAGAGAAAGAGAGAGAGAGATTTGAGAATGAGCTGGGGAGGGGCAGAGAGAGCAAGACACAGAATCCGAAGCAGGCTCCAGGCTCTGAGCTGTCAGCACAGAGCCTGATGCAGGGCTTGAACCCACATACTGCGAGATTATGACCTGAGCCGAAGTCAGATGTTTAACTGACTGAACCACCAAGCACCCCTTTCATGGAAATTTTAAAATTGATTCTAAAACATATACGGAAGGGTAAAGTCCCAAGAACGGTAGAAGAATATTAAAAGAGACTGGAGTGGGGGTGGGGGGAATGGACTTTTCCATTAGATTAGTGAAGACTTCTTACAAAAACTATGGTAATTAAGATAGTAGGATACTGGTACAAGGATAGAAAAATTGATTGATAGAACGTAAGTTCCTAGAAACAGACCCAAATATATAGAAACTGATATATGACAGATGGCACTGCAGATTGCTGGAGTAAGGATGAGCAATTCAATAAATGGTTATTGATATGGAAAAAAATTAAACTGAGTCCCTACCTCATACCATGTACCCTAACTACTTCCACTGGATTAAAACCTTAAATGAGAGTAAACGTTAAAACTTGAAAATTTTGAAAGTAAATCCTCTCATTATGATACAAGATGATTTACTTCCAACATCTAGGTAGAGAAAGATTTCTTAGAACAGACACAAAAGACATAAGCAATTAAAAGAAAGATTAATAAATTCAACTCATTAAAGCTAAGACCTTCTGCTCAAAAAAAAAAAAAAAAAAAACCACCACCAAAAAAGGAGAAATTGTAAGTCATAAGCTGGCAGAAAATATCAAGAATTCCTGTAAACAAATAAAAAAGCAAACAGCCAGTAGAAAAATGGGCAAAGGACACTAAAGGCATTTCATAGAAGAGAAAAAACAAATGGCCCACAAACTAAGAAAAGGTACTAGTAATCATTAGTAATCAGCGAAATGAAAAGTAGGAGCACCACCCGATACCCTTTCACACCCACCAGACTGACAAAGTTGTGCAATGTTTTTGAGGGTGTGGAACAACAGAACTTCTACACACAGGTTTCCCCTGCTATGCAAAAGTAGAGCGCTCCTGTGAAGATTTTGGTAAGCCCAAATGGCATAAAGTGAAGAAGTAATGACCATGAATAGAAAAATATTTTGAGGGTTTCCAGACTCAGAAAATAAACTCTCTTAGGTTTTTCTGATACCTTAGGACACCTTCTGCTATTAGATGCACAAAATAAACGGAGATAAAACACAGATGCTCAGAGACGCAGTTCAAAGCCGTGCAGCTGGATGCTGAGATGCTGAGTGTGGTCCCAGGGAAGGAGTGTGGCAAGGCCATGTGGGCTGTTCGGGGTACATGCCGCCTATATAATAAGGGTTTGCTGCAAAACAAACCCTGAACGCTATTTTAGCGTTTTTTTTTAAAAAAAAGTGAAAATCGTCTTGCGATTCCCTTTGGCTAGCGAAAACAGGTACTAACGTAAAGTCTTTTGTAACAGTAAAATAGCACAGTGTGAACTTCTCAGAAGCAGGTACTGTCAGTGGAATATAGCCTGGCCCTATCTCCCCCACCCTGACCCAGCAATTCCATTTCTTTTTTTTTTTTTTTTTAATGTTTTATTTATTTCTAGGAGAGAGAGAGACAGCATGAGCAGGGGAGGGTCAGAGAAAGAGGGAATCACAGACTGAAACAGGCTCCAGGCTCTGAGCTGGCAGTCAGCACAGAGCCCGACGCGGGGCCCGAACCCACGAACCGCGAGATCATGACCTGAGCGAAAGTCGGACGCTTAACCGAATAAGCCACCCAGGCGCCCCCCAGCAATTCCATTTCTAGGCACACATTCTAGTGAAACTCTTCCACTGGCCTAGAAAGACACGTGAAGACCAATGTTCACAGCAGCCCTGTGGACTGGGAGCAAACCGAAACGACCAAAATGTCCACCAACAAGAAAATGATTAAAGTTTGGATTATTCACACAATGTGATATTACACAGTAGTGAAAATGAATGACAGCTACATAGAATAATAAGGATAAAATCCTAAAAACATAATATTATGTGAAACAATCACAAAGACCACATACAGTATGATACGATTTTTATAAAATCTTAAACCAAGCAAAGCTAAACAATGCACTGTTTATGAATAAATATGTGTGATGAAACTATGTAAAGAAAAGCAGAGAACGCTAAGCAGAAAAAGGACAGTGGTTCCAGAAATTCATGGATGTTCATTTTGCTACGCTTTATTAGGTACACATATTTGCATGCACTCTTTTGACTGTATCAAACATGATGTAATTTTTAAAAACGTAAACATGAGTAAGGGCTCTGGGGCTAATCAGTGCTTGTTTAAAACCTGGTGCCTCTACCTCCTAGCGTGTGTCCTTGGCAATTCTCTTCGCTTTCCTAAGCTTCCGTTTCTTCATCTGTAAACCAGGGATAGTGACGCCTGCCTCCTGGCGTGCTGGGAGCCAATCCTAGCTTAGCACAGTATCTGGCATGTACTAAGCGGAAAGTGTTTGCTATTTTTATGGCCAGGTATTCCCCACTTTCCAGAAGTTCGTGTTATATGCATAAATATGCATTTATGAAAGACCTGCATTTTGGCTTATGAAAGTTGTCGCGATTTTCCAATAGTGGGGGAAACCTGTATTGCTATTGATAATGATAATGACAGTGTCGGGGCAGGAGCCCAGGCTACCCCCATCTCCCACTCCAGGGCTCCTTCTATGCTACCCTTTCTGCCTTGTGTCCCTACGCCACTGGGGGCTGCACAAGGCGCTGTTTTCAGGCCTCGTCAGAGGAGCATCTGCACCAGGCAGCACAGTGGCCAAGAGCCCCCATGCAGTCGTGGGCCGTTTACATTCCTGGAGGATTAAAACCCTCAGCCAGCACTGCGGCAGCCTCAGGGCCCTGGTGATTAATAACCTGGCTCTAGTGCTAAGAGCACTCAGAGGATGGCTGGCAGGGAACAGGCGGGATGGCCCGGGCACCTCTTGGATGCACATGAGCTCTGGGGATAGACACAAGCCTCTGCCAGGCCCCGGGTGGCACCCTTGCCTGGATCTGCAGCAAGGGAGGGGCTGACGGTTCAAGTCCTCCTGACTCGGGCATGTGGGCTCCACCCCAGCTGGGTCTCTTGCTGTGTGGACCCCAGGCAAGCTGCCTCATCGGTCGGCCTTCAGTTTCCCATTTGTAAAATGGCACCTGGCTCAAGTGTGTTAGAGGTTTAGAGCACTGTCGAGCACAGTGAGGGCTCTATTGCTTTCAGCTATTATTATTATTACTTTCTAGTTTTTTTAATCTTTATTTATTTTTGAGAGAGAGAGCACAAGCAGGGGAGGGGCAGAGAAAGAGGGAGACACATAATCTGAAGCAGGCTCCAGGCTCTGAGCTGTCAGCACAGAGCCCGACGCGGGGCTTGAACTCAGGAATGCGAGATCATGACCTGAGCTGAAGTCAGATGTTTAACTGACTGAACCACCTAGGTGCCCCTATTATCATTATCATTATCATTATCATTATCATTATTATTATTATTATTCTCAGGGCCCAGAGCAAGGGCTGGTACAGAATAAGAAGCTTCAGGGAATGTCTGCTGAACGAAATGGCCAGGCAGCAGGCCAGCCTCTGCGCCCGTACTTTGGGATGAGAACCTCACCCTTTCCCTCCACTGAGCAAGGTCGTGCGTGTTATAAAGTAATTCCTGGTACTGAGCTGAACTTGCTTTCTGACCCTTTCGTCCTCTGAGTCTTGAGAATGGGGGATGGGCAGGGGGGAGGAGAAGCCCAAACCCAGCCTGCCCTTCCCAGGGGTGCTCCCCTGGCCAGGAAGAATACAGACAACAAGAAAGGTGCAGACACCCGCCCCTGATACAGTCACATAGTCACAAACCAACTCACTCACAGGAATATATGTGACACCCTGGGTCTGGAGACAGTCACCACACAGACACGCCCACAGATACTGACGTGCAGACATATACACACACGCACCCCCTACCCCCCAAGTACACAGAGTTGGAGACTTGGTGATAAACACGTAGAGACAGCAACCACAAATGCAGGCCCTCAGAGGCACGTGGGAACTTCAGAAGCCAGACGGCCAGGGTCCGAGCTCCTGGGGAAGGAGAGCTCTATGCTTCCCTGGAGATGGACATGACTGAGCCTGAAGGCATCCCCTGGGGGCAGCTCAGGCTGATGCCAGAGACCACAGGTCTCCCTCTGGTCACTCTCAGCAAGCCTGGCATGCGAGGGGCTCTTATTTTAGAAACAGCAGGAACAGGCATTCAGGACATAGCCTCTGCTCCATTCCGTGCCTTGCAAGCTGTTGAATGGATTACAAGACAATGACAGAGCAGCAATTATTTTAGGCCGGTCAGCCTGTGCACACAGACCTGGCTACTTGTCCCTCCCTACCGTCCCCCATGTGCTCCAGACAGGAGGACGTTGTGATCTGAGCCAGGGCCTCACCCACCTCCAGACCATTCACACTTCTGAAGTCCTGCTCTGAGTTCCATCCAGGTCACTCTCAGTAAGGCTCCGGTGAAGCACAGTTCTGAGCCTCAGAGGTTTCCCCAAATGTTATTGGACCTTTGGTCAGCTTCCCCTGCAACTTCTCCACCTAGTCTGTCTTTGTCCTAGGTCCCATTCACCTCTGTGTCCCCAGCACTTCACACACTGCTGGGCATATTCCAAGGACTCTCTAAGTGACTGTTGAAGGAATGAATGAATCCCCTCTCCGCCCAGCAGAACAGGCACCATTACTACCACACGCGGCAGACCCTCCCCCTCAGTCTTCCCTGGAGGCTACTTGTACACACACCTTCCTCTCAGGGTCTGCTTCTGGGACAGCCACCTAAGCACCCTTTTTACAGAGGAGGAAACGGAAGCTTTAGAAAGGTAAAGAAAATGTCCCAACGTCACACAGCATAGCCGGCCGTTGAAGTTTGGTTCTGGGGAGGCAGCTCTCCAGTCCTTGTCTGACTGGGGTGGCGGCTGGTCCCTAATAAAGAAAGCAGCCCCACTTTGCCCTCGTGTACAAGCCACATTCGTGGTACCAGCCATACCGTTAATGAGGGCCACTGTGATCCTCGCCTAGCTGTGAGGTCTAGATATGAATGTCGTTAAAAGGAAGAAAACTGAGTTCAGCCAGGGACTGTCTATAGGCCCGCAGGAGGGGGGACACCCACCGGACCCAAAGCATGGGCTCCTTTGCAAGGACTCTCTCGACAAGTAGTGCAATCACTCCAAGCGGCCCTGTCTGGCCCTGACATCTTATAAGGGTCCTTCACTGGACACCCTGCCCTGGCACCAACAGTTCTTGGGCCAAGTTGGAAAACTGCTTGCAAGTGCAGTGTTCTCCAGCAGCCTATGAAAATCTGGAGAAAATGATTTATTAAACTCTGAGAAACTGCAACCAAAGACACTACATTCTTAGAAGAGCCTCCAGAATCAAGTCGTTACCTATTAATTAACAAGAGTGGGGCAGAGAGTTTAGTTAGTGGCCTGGCATGACTGCACGGTGGCCCTCGTGAGTCACGGGAAGCATATTTGCATGTATGCTCACACACACTTCATGCCCCTCCTGCTCCCCCCACTCTCCACTGTCTGCAGCCCTGCAGGCAAGGCCTGGGCTCCTGCATCTGACACACGAGGCCCTCTGATGTGGCCCTGCTCACCTCTCCGCCACTCCACACTCTGAGTCACTTCCAGCTCTCATCTCCAGACCTTTTCCTATGCTGTTCCCTCTTCTTGGGACACCCTTCCCATCCTTTGGCATCTGGATAATTCTTATCTAGCTCTCTTCCAGAAGCCTCTCCACCCTGGATTAAATCTTCTCTTGGTTCCCATTTCTTTTCCTCCAGGGGATTCATCACAGGGTCTTGTAACTTGGGTCCTTGCCTGTCCCCGCTCTAGACAGTGAGCATCTCCAGGGCAGGGCTCCATGCTGTGTGGCCAACATTCAGCACCAAGCAGGCACAGAGCAGGCACGTGGCGGTGAATGGACACACAGAAGCTGCTCTGAGCTGCCCACACATCTGCCTAAGGCATCAGGGATGGCGCAGGAGCTGATGCACAGAGGGCTTCCCTGATTCTGGCAGAGGGAAGAGGTACCCTGGCCCACTGGACTGCTGCTATCTCTTCCTGGAGAATGGGCCAGCCCAGTCAGTAGGGGATGGATGAGAATCCGAGAGGGCCCAGTGAGTGAACAACCCAAACCATCCCGTACTGTGTGATCCCGCCGGTCCACTAGGCATGACAACCCACATCACCCCACTGCCCTCGCTGTCCCCTGTGAGTACACCAAGCGCTCTCAGTGGGAAGAGCCCAGTTTGCCCTGCCTCTTCATTTTGGAGGATCACTGCTCCTTTCCCACCTTCTGGAAGCCCACCCCCTGGTTCCTGGAGAAGTGGTCCCTGGGCACCTCCCCCTCCATACTCAGCAAAGTTCCTCTTCCCCAGTCAGGTTCGCTCCCTTGCCCAGTGCCAGCCTCATCTTAGCGACTCCCTGCACTGGTCTTCGGCCCCCAATCCTCCCTCCTCTGCTCACCTCAAACCCACCCCCTCTCCCCACCACACTTTGGGTTTCGGCTGTAAACCCGCATATCTGAGTGGGAGTCTGAGTAGCTCCAGAGTGCAGGGACAAACTTAGCTCTGGCACTGTGTGACCATGGCTAAGTTACCTAACCTCTCTGGGCCGCTGTCTTCTCATCCACAACAGAGAGATAATGACATGTCTCCCCCAGTTCAAGATGACACATGTAAAATGCTCAAGCATTGTTACCACAGCTACCTTTCCTTCTTACTAGCTCTCCCACCGGCCTCCTGTCCATCTTGATTTCTCAGGTCTTCACCTCCCTCCCTCAGATGCCTCTCACTGTCTTCCCAAGCTTCTCCAACACTGCCCAGTGCATCCCACTCTTGGGGCAAATCTGTAGATGAGCTCTGCCTGCACGGACTCAGCTGCCGAGAGGGAGAATGACCACGACACACACGCACACTCACACACACAGCCTGCACCATGCACTCCTCTGTCCAAGCCACCCAGCCCTGTGTGCAGTTTCCTCCACCACTCTTCTCCGCCTCTCCCAAACTCCCTTGCTCTCCTGCAGCCTGTCTGATCCAAATTCCAACAAGTCTAAGATTCTCCCTCTTGAAACCAAATCTATCACTCGGCTCTTCAACCCACACCACACAAACTCCTTACCTGTCTCCCCCCGGCCTTTGCCTCCCCCATAAAGACCGATGGGCTCTCTCCAGCCTCTCCCGTATCACTGGCCAGGCCTACCTCCAGGCTGATGCCACCCATCTTACACATCCCAACCACAGAGACTCTCTTCCTGGCTCCTCCCTACTCAGCATGGCCCACACCAGCTCACACCCTCCTCTCCTGCACCGCCAAGGCTGTACCAGCACCCTCTCAATGATCCCAGACCAGAGTGAGGCACCAGCCCCTCATTTATCAGCGTCTTCACCCCTTTCTGTCCACGGTCTCTCCTGGGTATCTCTCGGAACCCACCATTTCTGTACCTGACAGATGTGCTGGCTCCACTGGCTGTCCAGTTTCCCCCAGGCTGTGAATAGGGAGGGTCTTTAAGCCTTCCACAAAGGAGGAAGCAACACTCCACCAGGCTGAGGGAGACCAGAGAAAGGCCCAGCCAGTGGGATGTCTGCTACAGCACTGGTCTGAGAACAAGAGCACAGAGGCGTCTGGGTTGTCTGGTGTCTCTTAGAGAAGCAGGTGTAGGCTCCCTGCTTCCAGGCCTGTCCTCAGAATCTGCTCCTCCTTCCTCAGACAGATGGTCTGTGGTCACAGGGGCCTGCCGAGAAATTCTAGGGGGTAGGGGACAAAGGGGGAGACAGGGCCCATGGTGGCCAGAGCTGGCTTCTTTGGCTTGTGAAAAACCTGGCAGCAGCTGCTTCACTCCTCTCTGCCACAGCCCTGACCAAGGGGTCACCATCTCACTTCCTGGCCCATGGTAGTGCCACCTCCTGGGACACCCTCTCTCACCTCCTCCATGATGCTATTCTGACTCTCACTTCCCCTAGGCCCAGGATGATAGCTACTCCTTTTCCTAGGTCCCCAAACCCCCTGAGCCCCCTCAGAGTACAGAATCTTGCCCTCCTCTTTTTAAGATCCGTAGAATCCCCTTAGACTATGAGCTCCTTGAGGAAGGGACTGAGTATGCCCCAAGTAGTAGACTGAGCGTGAGGTCTGCAGAGAAAGGCCACCTGCCATGCAAGTCAGGGAATGATCAGGGTCAAGTTACTTAACTTCTCTGAGCCTCAGTTTCTTCTCTGTAAAAGGGATTGGAAAACTAAAAGCAGGACACTAGAGAACACAAGTAAGGTAACTTCACTGCCCATATTTACTTGCCCCGGCTTTTCTCAGAGAATATTAGCAAAATTATTGGTGAAAATAAGGTCTACTGTTTCGTTCAGTGACTCTGTATAATCATCAATCATTTCAACTCCTTTCCTCCAGCCATTCAGTTCAGGAGACTCTCACCATTGTCTCGAAAGGATTTGAGAGCCAGAAAAAAACAGGTCCCAACACACAAGCTGGCTGGTCTGCTTCCTTTCCCAGACAGCCAGACTTCTGCAGTTCAACACATTGCCTTCTTTTCCTTGGCTTCTAGGAAGCTCCAAGAAAATAACACAATAACTAAATGAGCTTAGGTTTTTCATGTATTTACATCCTTTTCTCTCATTCTCTGTCAGTTTAACTACATATAGATCTTTTATTGTAAATGTCCATGAATCCTTAATGGAAGCCAAGAACTTGGTGATAAAGAAAAAAAATGGACTAGAATAGAAAGGAAGAGACTAGAACATCACAACAGGATTTCTGGTGTTTATCTATTCCTCTCTACAGAGGATGCAGCTGAAGCCCAGAGAAAGGAAGGGGAGAGGTGAGGCATGGACTGTACTCCAAGCACTTTCAGCCTCTGCAGGGCTTGGCATTTGGGCTGACGTATCCATTGGGCATGTAGGCACAGTGGCGAGAGTCCACAAAATTTTCAGAGCCTCATGAAAAACTTTTAATTTAAAATCAGAAGGAGAAAAGGAACGTCTAGGTGAAAGAAAATGTTTTAATGCATAATATGAATATGAGTCTTTATGCCAATGCCATCATAAAATGTAATTTTCAGTGTTTTTATGGAGGGGGAAGCTGGAGCCAGAAGTGCAGGGGTCGGCAGGTGCCATGGTGAGGCCCTGCTCACTTCACTGCCTCACCGGTGAATACGGGAAGCTCCGACCTCTCACTTGCCTGACTTCCTGGGGGCCCAGGCCTCATCCACCCTTCTCTGTCTGACAGGATCCAATGGGAGCGTTTTTATGAATATTCTAGAGGGAAGTGGGGCCTTGCCAGGTGAATCTAATTTATACCCTTCGGTAACCACGGCAGACAGCTCTTGAAAAGCTGTGGGAGGGGGCTCTCCTGGCTGATTTCACCAACCAGTTGTCAGGACAAACCTTCCTGGGTTCACAATGTGGAGACAATTAAAGGCTGGTGCTTTGAAGGCACGAGCCGAGAACTTCCTGACAGAGGTGCTGACTGCAGGCGGCAGACCCTGTGTTGCTTAGGTCTCAGGACCACACCTTGTCTTCCCCCAGCTCTGGGGCTGGGCTCACTGCGGGGGCAGCAGCCGCGGTAGCAGCGCTGGCCTGAGAAACACCGTACCATCCCCAGGCACAACAGCTGACAGAACTCAAAGGAGATGTGTGGCAGGGGAGTACCTAGTCTTGGGCATGATTGCAGACCCACTGTGAGACCCTGGGCCTGGCTGCAGACCCACTGTGTGACCCTGGGCCTGGCTGGGGACCCACTGTGCAACCCTGGGCCTGTCTGAGGACCCACTGTGCAACCCTAGGCCTGGCTGGGGACCCACTGTGTGACCCTGGGCATAGCTGTTAACCTCCTGTAGGACTCTGGGCAAGGCTGCTGACCTATTGTGTGACCCTACGCGTGATTACGCACCCACTGTATGTGCTCTGGCCAAGGCCACTGACCTGCCGCATGACCCTGGGCATGGCTGCTGACCTGCTGTGTGATTCAGGGCATGACCGTGGCCCCATGAGTGACCTTCTGCTGACCACCCTGCCTGACCAGGCCCCAGTGTCCTTACTGTGCAGATGGGGCAATGTTCCCAAAGACATGAAGTTGATATGAGGATGATATGGAGTGAAGAGCCATAAGCAATTCCACCCAGATAAGGCAGGATTATCATTCCCACTGAACAGAGGTGGAAACTGAGTCCAGAACAAGGAAGTTGCTTACCCAGCCAAGGTGATGGTCAATCAGGGATCAGGCAAGGGCCTGGACATGGAACCTGAATTCCAGGAGCCTTGAGGGCAGGGTCTGGATCTTCCCAAGGATCAGTCACTCCTGCAGGCTTACCTGGAGTCAAGTCTTGACTCTGACTCTTATTGGCTGTAAGACCTCCCCACATTGTCTCTTCTGTCCCACTGTCTGCAGTCATGAGCTGCAGGGCCTCTCCATCCTGATCTGCTTCCTGCACCCTGTCTCAGGTCTGGAGCTCCAGGCAGCTGCCCCCAAACTGCTGCCTTCCTCTGATGCCCACAAGCCCACCCTGAGCTGGGAGGCCAGCTATCTTCTTGCACGTAGAAGCCAGGACAGCGGGACAGGAAGATTCCTTGGGCTCGTGGTACTGATTCTTGATTCAGCAATGCCTCCCTGCTGTCCAGCACAGGTTAACTGGAAGGATCAGCTCCAGATCCATGAAAAGCCCAGATTCTGTGTGATCGCTTTTGAGGAGTCCCAATAACTAAGATTCCTTACTAGGGGTCCCCTAGGGTGAGCTCAATGAAAACAAGGACTGATGGGCTCATGTCTGATTACAGAAAAGTGTGTGGACAGAGAGTAAGCTGGAGCAGTGGGAGGCCAGGGACTGGTATCCCAGCACAAGTTAACTTCTCTGAGCCACACTCTACTCATTCATAGAATGGGCACTAATGACAACATCAGAATGTCACTGAGAAAACATGAACAGAGAGCTTAGCCTGGTATCTGGAGGAGAACACATTCCTAACAAATACCACTTTCCTTCCTTCCTCGTGCTTTCAAGTAGCTGCTTTTGGGGAGTTTAATCGTTTCCCTTGTTGCATTCTTCGCTGTAATGCATTTTTGTCACCAGTTCATACAAAACTGTCGTCCTGCTCCAGCTCTGGGCCCATGGTCATAACAACAGAACCTGTGGAGACTGAATTAGGGAGCAGCTGCAGCAGCAGCATGCAGGAGCAGAGGCCCAGGTAGACAGAGGTGGGGCTGGACAAGAGCATCTGAGGCACAGGCAACAACGAGCTCGGCCTGTTGGTGGAACAGCCAGGAGCCAGGTGGCTTGAGCAGAGCAAAGGGTGGAAGGAACTGAGACCAGAGGGTTCGCTGGGGGCCCCACACTTGCCCTTTATTTGTCCTCCAACTCCTTCCTCCTCCCCGGGGCTGATAAAGATGGATGTCTAACTTCTGAGTCCAAAGGATCTCAGGAATCCTGGAGTCCAAGTCTCCCGTTTTGTAGATGAGAAAACTGAGGGCCCAAAGGGGTCTGTTGACTTTCCCAGAGCCACATGGCAGTTTGAGTGTGGAGCTGGGGAGGGAACTGAGCTCTGAACTTGTGGGCTGCGCTGTCACTACCTATACTGACCAAAGCAGGGTCCTGAATCCTAAGAGCTATGAACTAACAAAGTCCTTGTCGCCCAGGTGAAGAAACTGAGGTTCCCAAGGCCAGGTGGCTCTGTGTGCATGAAGAAAGTAAAGAGCAGGGGCAGGCAGGGGAAGGGATGACTGTGGGCTTCTGCACAAGCCAGGCTTCAGGGGGGCCCAACACTCACTGTGATCAGTCACCATGCTTTCCCAAAGCACGTGAAGAGGTGTCAGGTTTGAAAACTACTGACGGCTACAGTCTCCCTGGAGGGTGCTGGGCAGTGCTTCATGAACCAGACCCTGTCGGGAGGGGAAGGTGATGCTGACATGCGTGGGCTGCACAAACCGCAAGCCATCTCCCGCTGTATGACCTCTAGTGGGTCAGCAGGTCCCTGTCTGTAAAAGGGTGCTGCAGGGATTGGGGGCAGCATCCGATGGGATGCCCCAGAGGGTTCTTCCCCAGTGCAAACGCAATGCAGGATACAGGAGGGAATGACGGTACAGATGGAGATAGTGCCTGCAAGCCCTCAACATGGGGCCTGGCACGTAGTAGGTTCTCAACAGATGGTGGCTCTGTGGAGTGGGAGGGGCTCCTGGCTGGGAGGCGAGGGAGCTGAGCTTTTCCTTCTTTTTCTCTGTGATCTTCAATGAGCCAAATCCTCTCTGCAGGCCTGTTTCCACATAAGCAAACAGCAAAAGTACAAACAGACATCGGGACTTACGGCCTCAATGAACCACCTCCTCTTGTCCTGGATGCCCAGGGAGGAGGAACGGGAGCAGGGAGCAGGGTTTGGAAGGGGAGGAGGACCTCAAGGGAAATATCTGAGGCACTGCAGACTCATTTTTCTCCTTGGAGCCAAACCCTCTTGACTTCCAATTGCTATTGTCATCGTTGGCAACTGAACCTGGTCGGAAATGACCCCACAGGCCAAAATGACTCCTGAAATGTGGGCTCAGAAGATTCTGGGAAGCACAGGCCTGTGGTTAAATGGGGGTGCAAAGGCTACTGTGGGCTGTGGGAAGATCGCAGAGCAGGGAGCCAGGGACATGAGGCCGAGCCCCAGATGGGACATCTGGCCAGGTAGCAGAAGCTCTGGGTTTCAGTGACCTCGCTGTAAAACGGATCCTGCCACTGCCTGTGCATTCCCCCCGGCACAGGGACGACCCACCAAAACTCTGCATCCCAGGGCCCTGGGAAGGCACAAATATTATCTTCAGCTCAAAACCCTGTGCTTTTCAGCTCTGATAAAACAAAGAGGCTGCTGGATGGTTCATCGAACACTCACTGGGTGCCGGGTCCTGCAGAGACTTCTCGGTCTTGCCTGCAGCAACGCACAGCCCTGCAGAAACCTCCAGCCCCACAGTCCCACCTGCAAGAAATGCGCAGCCCGCTACTTCTGTGCATGCCGGTCCTCTGCCCCTAATATGGCAGACTTGTCCAGGGGGTTGGGGGCATACAGAGGGCAGGCGTGGGCTGCACCCCTTCAGGCGGCCGCCTCCTAGCTATTTGGAAATCGCCACTTAGGAAGCCACAGAGTCCCAGTGACGGGCTCCCATTTTATCACGACCCACGTCAGAAGAACACATTGTGAGGAGGCAGCGCCGCACAATTCGGTGCTGTAATCACTTACAGACCGTAGAGGCCCCGGTCCTGGCAGCAGAGGAAGATTTATTGTGGGGATGGATGGAAAACAAAGAACAGTTGTGCAAACTTTACAGAGCCACATTATGGGAAATGCCTTTCCCATTTCCCACTGGTGAATATGCTGGACGCCACTTCCAAATGGAGTCAAGCTCGGTTACCCAACCTTACGGACGTGGTGCCCCGGCGTGGCTCACTGGGCTGAGCCAGCCTGGCCTGCAGTGCCCAGGCCCTGGCTGATGACCAAGCTCTGCTGGCTGGGGGTCACAGATGACCTGGGCTACTCTGGTGGACCTGGGGGAGAGGGCTCTCTCCTGCCTCCGTGTCCTCATCTGCCTGCTGTCACTCCCCCTCCAAGGACTGTGTACCCACCACATGCCCAGGGTTCTCCATGTTAACACTCATTGTGTTACTCTCCTGCTCAGAACCTTTCCCTCCCTCTACTCCCCTCAGGGAAGAGGCCAAGCTCCTTATACTGAACTTGGAGGCCCTTTAAAGTCCAATTCCAACTACCACTTCTGCTCCCAGCCCCGTGTAGGTAACACATGCCAAGCACAAGGAGACACCTATGCTCCCCACAAGGGCGAAGATGGTCACGTCTCAAAACTTTTGCACACGTTGTTCCCTTTTCCTGAAAAGCCTTTCCTCGCGATCTACACCTAGAAAGCTCCTATTCACCCTTCAAAGCCCAGCTCTCATGACAACCTGGGGGGAGCCTTCTCTCTCGTCTGTATTAATTCCTTCACCACCATTCCTCATTTGATGTTGCACCCCATGCATCTAGCATCAAACCTGCTATAGTATGGGTGTCCATAAAGCTGTTGAAAGGTTGGCAGGGGTGAGGAGTGACACAACACCGATGAGCACACAAGGCTCTCTCCTGAGGGAGGGGCACAGGTAAGGAAGACTCAGGGGTGTCCTGGGTCTTAGAGTGGCCAGGGTGACTGAGGCCACATGGGTCGTGTGACCATGACCCACCTCACGGATGAGGGCAGGATGCTGAGGTCCATCACTGAGGCAGTCCAAGTGAGGCACGGACATCAGCCCGCTAACCCATGTGCCGTCCAATGGAGACTGCGCCTATTCCTGCTCAGTCGTGAAGTTAACCGTTTCCAGGGTGTTCCTCTCCGAAAACACGGTCTGGACACTTTCTTAGAGTCACTGTTGATTTTATCTGACTTTCTCATTCTAATAAAACAATCCTGTCAATGCCATTTACATTAAATTAAAAAGCTCCCCCCCTTTTATTGTTTTAAATTCATTTCAGAGGGTTGTGTTTTTTTAAAATCCTGAATGTTTTTCATATTCCATAAAGCAGTGTTGAGTTCACAAAACTTGGCCAGCATTCCTGTACCCTCAAGTTTGGTGCTCCTAAGATACGAGACCTTGGGTTTGATGACTCAAAAAAAAAAAAAAAAAAAAAGAACAAGGGCTCCTGTTTTCAAGTGCCAAGTATTCACCAGGCATGAGCTAAGTGCTCCACATGCATGAAGTCATTGAATCTCACAACTGTCTCCCCTGTACACACACAGGAAACCGGGGCTCCCCAAGGCCACGTGACTTGTTTGAGGTCCCAGGGCTGGTTAGGCGTCCAATTGGCTCGTGGATTCCTGACTCAGAATTTAAATAAGACAGAAAGGGGTGGGCAGAGATGGAGAAGAGCTAGGGGAGGGGGTGGGGAAGCAGATGGGGTGGTGGGTTGGGGGTGGAGGTGGTCATGAGGAGGGCGGGCTGTAGTGCAGGGAGGGAGGAGGCCCTGGAGAGCTGCAGGCTGGGAACTGCATTTGGGGAGCCTGCGGCCACCAGCCACTCACCCGATGGAAGGCTGATCTGTGAGGAACATGCCTATGAGGGTGCCCGTGTCCTCTGGGGCCTGGGAGTGGGGAACTCAGCTTGCTCCCTCCCGAGGGCAGACTCTTCCAGGGCGAGCATCACAGCCCCCCCTTTCCAGACGCATAAGCGTGAGGAAAGGTCACGTGAGGTGACCTGCCTGAGGTTACACAGCTAGTGCGCAGGACAGGAGTGGAATGAGCCTCCACACCTGTCTCCAGTTCCTCTGCCTCCCCCCAGGCAAGGCATTTCCATCTGGGGCCTCAGTTTCTCTTTCCGTGCGAGGCTCTGACCCAGTCACAAGGCCAGAGCCACCAAGAAACCTCTCCTTAGGAAACCCCCTGAGCTTGATTTTTAAAAATGAGAGGAGAGAGGAAGGCATCCCAGTTTAAGCCAAGCTCTGTGGAGTTGGAGCTTTGGGTTCAAGAGGGAACAAGGCACTAGTGTAAAATGGTCCCCCACTGAACACAGAGTGCTAGACATTATCCCATTTCACAGCTTAGGAAACTGAGGCTCAGCACAGCGAGGTGACCTGTTCAAGGTCACACAGCCAGTCTGTGACCAAGCTGGGACTTACATCAGCCCTTTCTGTTCCTATGGGGATGCTCACGACTGCATGCCTTCTATCCATTTCAGACTCACCCTTTCCTCTTTTCCTAATACAACCGGCCCAAAACAGTCCAACTATTTGCTGTGCATTTGCTATGTGCCCGGCACTGCATGAGCAGCTCACATACGGCATCTCATGGGAGCCTCCCAACTGTCCTGTTCCCTCCACTTCACAGGCAAGACCACAAACCCTTACGGAAGCCAGGTTACTCACACACAGTCCCAGGCTGTGGGATAGCAAAGCCACATGTCAAGTTCAGGCTTTCTTGAACAAAAACTTGAAGCACCAGATTAGTGGGTGGACGTGACTGTCTTCAGGGCCCTGACAACCTTGTGACTTCACTGGAAACTGCTCTGGAGGACGGCGTCCAGGCTGTTTCAGGCACAGGGCTGGTCAGGGCCTCTGCACCAGAGGGCAGGCTTAGCTCCTCCGCCTCCAGGGCTGAGCCAGAAATCAAAGGGCACGCAGTCCCCAAGACACTTGGCCACACCAGGAAATGCTGTTCTAACTGGGGGAACATGTGTGGGGAGGGCAGGAGGCATGGAAAGGCGAGGAGCAGAGGAGGGGACATTGGACTGGCATGTGAAGGATGGTTAGGAGTTTGCTGGGCTGGGAAAGGTATTCAGACACAGACCAGCAAAAGCCAAGGCCCGGAGGAGTGAAGGTAGCTGGAGTGTGCCAAGACTCTCTAGGAGTTCTGTTGCAGAGGAAGGCTCTGGGCAGGGAGAGACACAGCACGCATCCCATGACTACCATTAACTTGCTGGGTGACACTGGGCCACTGTGCACTCTCTCTGGGCTTCGGGTTTCCCATCTGATAATAAGTAGCCACGAGAACGGATACAATCCCAGGAGGGATCCCAGTGGGGTCATTTAAAAGGGCTTATCTGCATGCCAGCTTAAAAGCTGCCTTTACCCAGAAAGGTTTTCCTACCCAGCTCCTTTCCCACCTGAGAACGAAGTGAGGCTCAGGCCCCATTTCCAAAGTGGGTGGACTTGTCAGCTAAGCTGGTTGGGCCAGCTTGACCTCTCTACTCATCTACAGCAGGACTCTCAAGGGCAGGGGATTTGAACCATGCTCCGCTTTGTAGCTTTTTAGCTCCCTGGAAAGCCCAGCCTCCAGAAAGCAAGCTTGTCTTCGGGTGACTTATTTATTTTAAGGAAGGTGAAATGTCTCACCTCTCATCCCACAATGCTTTATCCTCCAAAACAGAACAAAGGTGTCATCTTATAAGCAGGGCGGAGGGGGAGGGGGAGGGGGGGGGCCCTGCAACAGGCTCTCAAGGTGACGCGAGATTAGCATGGGAAAACAGTTCAATTCAAAGGTCTATTGGCTTCTCTGCTTAACAAAGTCTCCTCCAGGCCAGAGCTGGCTTTGATTCTCTTCTGTGACCCCCGGGTCTACCAGGGCCTGGCACTTAGGAGGTGCGTGCTCAGTGACGGCTTGCTGAAATTGAGTTTCAAATCTGGGTATGTTCTTGATATTTATAGGCAGATGGTCCTCTGCCTGCGAGGGGACTTGGGATCATAGAGTCTCTGGAGTCAGGCTGAGACCTGGGCTCAAATCTGACCCTATGATGCCCTTGAGGCCTAAACTTGGGCACAAACTAGACTACCCTTTCTCCGTCTGTAAAATGGGGATAATGATTCCAGTCTCTGAGGAATGCCTGTGTGGAAGCCCTATATAAGCTGAAAAATTCCCAGTAATGTTTCAGCCACCGTGACTGACTTAGACAAGGTTATGCAGCCAGGCCTCAAATCCTCAGCTTCTGGCTCCCTTCCCTCCTTCATCCAGCAACAACAGCATGAGACTCAAGGGTGGTGGGTGTCCTTCCCATGGTGCCAGAAGTCTCATATCACCTCATCTTTGTCTCAGGACCCCCAGCTCCCAGCACGAGGCCCGGAACACCGGGGCACCTGTCTTTTGGGTGAGGCGAGTGTTTCTGAGAAGGACTCTTCCCTCCTCTGTGGTCACTCTCCCCACGATCTAACTTTCCCCAACTTTTGGTTACCAACCCCTTCAGGAAACTCCCTGTCCACTGAGGCTGCCCCATTTGCTGTGGGCCCCTGGGCCCCCCACTGTCCTCTCAGGATCTGTTTTGCCTGTCTCTTCTCTGTACATGATGAAGATGGACTGGAAGACCCACCTGCTCACACATTTTGGACTCTTGGAAAATTCCCAGGGATCAGTTGCAGATGTTGACAGGAGTCAGGGGTGTCTGCTGGTCTAGAAACATGCCCAACCCACAGGGCCGGTCTTGGGATGTGGGGCAGGGGAGGAGCCCATGGCCAGGGACCCACCCGTTGTGGTCCAAGAAGCACCAACTCGACTCTGTGTGGAAGAGGCTGAGCAAACGCAGGTGGCCCATGGAGTGGCCCAGGCAGCTTGAGCCAGGTGACACAGAGCAAGACATTGCATCCGTGAACATCAATTTCTTCTGAAAAAATGGGCATGGTGATTCATGGCTATACATCACATGTCTCAGAATGTATGAGTTCTCTTCTCCCTGAGGATTTCCCATAAGATATGATCTCAGACCCCCAGTTAAGCTTCTCTCTGACTCCAAACTCAGCCCAGCAGGGCAGGTAGGCAAATCTGATGCGTAGCTGTGCTCTACCACTTGGACGACTGTATGACCTTGAAACCTGATTCAGTCTCTGGGCTTCAGCATTTTGACCATTGGTTTTCTGAAGATGGACTGGACTGAAGATGGCCCAGCCAGCCCTGGGCCCAGGTATTAGAATCTCAGAGTCCCAATCAAGAGCACCTCCTTCCGCCTCCCTCACCTTTTCTAGCACCCTGCATTTTGTTTCTCAGGGGTTGGAGGACTGAGGCAAAGCAAAAAGGGAGAGCCAGAAGCCTCAGGATTATGGAAGAGGAGAGTAGCTTTGGCCCAGTCTGGCCCTTCTGGGAGGTGGGCAAGGCCCTCCCAGGTGGCTACTGTCTGATTCCTTGGCTGATTATGGCGAACCAATAATGCTCGGCTTTTGGTGGCATGTATTTCTCCGGTCCCAGGTCCAATAGTGCAGAGGGGCATAAGGCACGGGGACCAGTGGCCAGTGCAGGTGCAGCTAGCAGAGGAACTCAGGCAGGATGTGAGCCTAGCCTCCAGGCTCCAGCCACACACCAGGCCCATGAGGACAGGGACCAGAGCCTCCTCCCTGTGTCTCCACCCCAGTTCCCCTTCTAGATCCCGTGACCCTGAGCAGACGCTGCTCCACATTGCTGGCAGACAGCTGACCAAGCCACTGGCATGGGTGACAGTCCTGCCCACCTCACCCACAGTGAAGGCTGCCGGAATGGGCTGACCTCAAGTCCCGGATCCACTACTGACTGGCTCTTCTGGGCTTCTTCATTTGTAAGATAGCTACAAATGATCCTGTCATAACTCTTAGGGCTACGGTGTGAATCTCCTGAGATGGTCAACGTGATGGCGCGTGACGGGGGACAAGGGAACTAACTAAGTGCTTCCCTACGTCATCTCTTTAAACCCTCATGACAACAATCCTAACAGGGAGGTACTATTATCATCCCATTTTACAACCAAAGGTACTATGGTTCAGAGAGGCTAGGTCACCTGCCTGAGGTCACACAGCTGCTATGTGGCTGGCCCAGAGGGGACCTGGGTCTGTGTGGCTCCAGACCCATCTATGCACACCTTCCACACTGCACTTGTGGCTTTGGTCAAGCTCTTCACAAAGGCAGGAACTGTTGTCATTATTATTGTTATTTCATAAAACCCGAGGTTATGAAAGGTTTTCCTTTTTCACTCTGCCTCTCTTTTTCTTGACGGGGAGAAAAGCAAACTACATAGCCTGCTAATTTCTGCAGTCTCAGACAATCAGAATTCCAACTGTCTGGGAGAGCCAACCTAAGAAAGCAAGAAATTAATCTTTTCAAAGTTAACGTCTTCGAGGCGTTGCAGCAGTATTTGGGTTGGACGTACCCTCGCTATCCTAACACAGATGAAACCCCAAATTTAATAAGGCTAAGACAACTCAGACAACATAAGAAACATAACAGGATATTGCAAAGAGATTAGGGAGCTTCCTCTGGATGGCGTGGATGGTCCAGGGAGAGAGCAGAGCAGGGGGTGGGGTACGGATGGCACGGTCCACCTCAGGGCCCCCCGAGAGCTGAGACCCGATCCTGGGGCGGGCCCGAGGACTTGGGCAGAGGGCAGGCGGCTCCTGGCCGCACCTCCAGGCCTGCTGGGTGCGTGAGCAGAGAGGGCTAAATGTAAACCAGCTGGCAGGGACCAGAGCGGTACAGTTGGATGGGGCGGGGAAGGCTTACCTCATGAAAGAACTGTGGAAACGGCTGCTGGAAAGATAATAAAAGGATTAACTGCTATTTTAGTGGGCCATTTACTCTTCAATCAAAGTGTCTCATCTATTTCCTGTTCTCCAGAGGATCTGGGTCCAAAATTCCTTTGTCTATTACAGCACATGGTAGCAGAGGCCTGTCATGAGAAATTAATAATTCTACAGGGAAGGGAGACTGTATTTATTTGGGTGCGGGCTGGGGCCTGCCCCTTCCCCTGGGTCACCCACTGCACCAGCATCACAGGAAGGGGGAGTGCTCCCCCGGCAGACGGGAAGATGGTCAGAGGAGGTCTCTGCCACCACTCCAGATGAGGGCACCCAGCTGGACTGGCCCGGGGACCCCAGAGAATGAGGGTAACAGGACAATCTACGCAAACAGAAGCATTACAGTTTAAAAAGATGTGGTTTCGGATTTCACTCTAAGCATTACTAGATGTGTAACCTCAGGCAAGTTATTTTTATTGTTGTTACTATTATTGCTATGACGACAACAACGACTATCAGTCTCTGTCATTATTGTTGTTGTTACTGTTTGCCCCTAACTAGCTGCATGACCTGGGGCAAATTAAGCAATCTTTCTGAACCTCAGTTTCCTCATCTGTAAAATGGGAGTTAACAGGATCTACCCTGTAGAACTATTATGAGGACTGCCTGGAAGTATTGCTTAGGATGGTTTCTGCACACAGTCCACACTCAGAGGCTGCTTGCTGGTGTTATCATCAAAATCCTGAACCCTTCAGGAGGCAAGATAAAGTGTTCTCATAGTAGCACGTAGAAGGCTGGCTGGACTCCACCAAACCCTTGTTTGTTCATCTGTAAAACCTTAGTTTTATGGGACTTTAGTAAAGATTAAATGTAACCATGGGTGAATACAGACAGCTTGAACGTCACCTCCTCCAAGAAGCTCTTCTGGGCCTCCTGTTCTAGGGTCTATGCAAACTCCATCCAGAGCCTGTCCACACCCATCTCCCACCCTTACTGACCACGACTGCCTGTAGGCAAAGACCTTGGAAAGTCTACGTCTGGGTCCCCAGAGCCAGGCATGAGTCAGGTGTAAGCCAGTGTTCTCTGCAGTCTGTTGAACCCAATGAAATCCTGGCAGGCCCAGGAAAGAGAACCACAGAGAAAGATCCCCAGATTGCACTGAGTAAGCGGTGCCTCTCTGACCCAATTACTAGGCCTCTGTTTCCTAGAAAACGGGCAGGGAAGGCTGGATTGTCTTGGGGTCCGTGCTGTATTACACAGGCACTACTGGACCGCACCGCGCCAGGGTCTGGGCCTCCATGCCGGCCCCCACACACACCAAGGGGCTCCCCCACAGGAGAGAAGACATCAGGGACTGCCACGCAACAGCTGTCAGCTCCAGGGTCTCGGAGACGGTGCCCTCTGTCCGCCAGGAGTCTGCTGGTCATCTCCTTCCAGAGACGGGGGGCATGCCTTTCAGCAAGCCATGTGTCACAACACCCCAGATGAACGGGGGCATCCCCAGGACTGGCCTGGCCACCAGCCCTTTCCAGCATGGCTTCAGCCCCAAGGCACATGACAAAGTCAAAATCCTCAGCCTGCCCAGTCCAGCCCCTCCCCCCAGCACCAGCGCGCCAACCACAGGCTCCCTCCTAGTCCTGTCCTTTCCCAGAGGCTGTTCACTGCCTCTCCTCCTCATCCTTCAGACCTGTCCCCGCCTTGAGGGTCGAGCTGGATGCTCAGACCAGAGTACCACAAGAACACAAGAAGATGGGGCCCCAAGGGTGACCGCCTGGTCCCAGGAGGGTGGAGTTTCTACTGCTGGTCGCCAAAGCTTCCTGCCTCCCCCCCCGCCCCCCGCCGACCCAGCCCCTGTAAATACAACCCTGGGCCTTGAGCAGGGACAGAGGCCAGCTCTGTCCCAGACTGCATGCTTCACGAAGAGGGGTCCAGCACCTCACAGCATGCATGTGAGGGGGCACTCGACAGCTACGATGCTGGCCTTGCAGAACAGACAACACTGCTTTCTCCCCTGCCTCACCAACGCCCCAGTGGCTGGAAGACGGAGCTGGGCCCTGGAAGACTGACTGGCTCCTCTGGCCCTTCCACTCCCAGGCAGGAACCTCTCCCTGCAGGGTGGCTGGGCCTCAGAGTTAGACACAGAAGCTCGGCTGAGGGGATCAGGAACTAAGACAGATATGGGTTTCTAGTACCATGAGAGCACAACATGGAAGTGACCAGTCTGAAGGGCTGGAGGCCTCAGTGCTCACTTAGCACGTGTGTGCGTGTGTCCCTAGAAACCTCAGGCTCAACTCCAGCCGTGTCACTGCAGGTGTACCCAGGGCCCTATCTGTTAGCCCTCACCTAACCTCAAAACCTGCTCCAGGGGCCCAAGCTCTCGAGCCAGTTGCTTGTGAGGACACAGGGCTACTCGGAGGAATCCAAGCCCAGGGGCTGCTCCGAGGCCTGGAGAGCCACTCTGGGAAGGCCACCAGATGAAGGCCCAGTGCTGGAGGAGAGCATGTGCCCCACAACTCACTTGACCAAGGGTGGGTGAGACATTGAGCATCTGTGTGCAATACAGAAGGTGGCCAGGCCTGCTCTGACCTCAGAGTGTGTTGTCACCACCTGAACAACGGTATGCCCTGGGGCAGGGACGGGCACCTGGTGAGCAAGGGAGCCAAGGTTCCCGATGACGGGGACGCTGACTGTCTTGACCAGTGACCACATCCACAGCCCTGGTCCTCTCCACCTCGAGCACAGGGGATCTCAGCCGGCCCTCAAGGAAGGAGCCCCAGGTGGGCAGCTCCTAGCCTGGAAGTGGGGGCCACTCCGCTTGGCCAGGCAGGGGCATGGCCCAGTGGCCGGGGGGTGGGGGGGGGGACTCACCATGCATTTGTTGGGCTTCTCACCCGAGTGCACCCTCATGTGGATGAGCAGCTTATAGCGGGCGTTGAAGGGCTTGTAGCGGCGCACGCAGCCCGCCCAGAAGCAGGTGAAGTCCTCGCCCTTCCGCTGGTCAATGTGGCTCTTCTCGATGTGCCGCACCAGCTCCTCCTGCTGCTCATAGGCTGCACGGCAATCCACCCAGCGGCATGCCTGCCGGCCGGCCACACCCCTACCCACCAGGCCCAGCCCCAGGCCTCCAAGGCCCGAGCCGGGCGGCAACTGGGACACGGGGTAGGGGGGCGGCAGGCCCTGCTGGTGAGGCCCAAAGAGATCTGAGAACTCGTCCGTGGGCTCCTGCTTCAGGAAGCCTGCCTTCCGGCAGGCTTCAAATTGCAAGCTGCCCTCGTGGCTCTCCGTGGTTGCAGGGCCAAGCCGGGCTCGCTTGGGAGGCCCCCCGAGGTCTCCTGGCAGGGGGGGGCTCCGGAGTCCATTTACGCAGGTGACCAGGGCCGTCTGGGAAGAGCGGATGATGGAGGTGACATCGGAGGAAGCGCAGGGGGAGGGAGAGGCTGAAGAGGTGGAGGGCAAGCCCAGGAGGCAGCAGCGCTTCAGGCCGCTCTCGGGGAGGTGGGCCTCGGGCTGCGGGCCCAGTGGAGGGCTCGGTTCACTGCCCAGAAGGTAGCAGGAAGGTGCGGGGTTGGCGAGGCCCCGGCCGGGCAGGTCCAGGTCTGAGTGCAGGCCAGTGGCTGGCGGGGCCCGGCAGTGAGCTGACAGGGGCATGCGGGCCTCCGTCATGGCCCGGTAGTCAGGCAGGGACTCCTGCTTGATGTGCTGTGCGGCCGGAAGGCCACCATTCATGTACACGGCCTGGGGTCTGGGCGACCTAAAAGACAGTGAGCAGAGAAGCTGTGAGAGGGTAGGCACGCCACAGCGGGGAGACCCAGGTAGGGGATGGCAAGAACCGAGGGATGGAGAAGCCCAGAGTGGGAGTGGAGGCTGAGGGCCAGAAGCACAGGGAGAGAGAAAGCAGAGGCTGGATGTGGTCAGTAGGGAAGAATATGGGGGAGAGAAAAAGGGGAGGGGCTGTGGAGAAGTTCCAGAAGGGCAGGGGGTCTGAAAGGGATGCCAGGAAAGAGCATGGTTTCACCCTTGTGCCCTCTCCAGCCCCAGAGCCCACCCTGTCCTGTCGCTGAGGCTCCGTAGGGTCTTCCCTGACCTCCTCCCTGTGACCTTCTAGTGAGTTCTGGAGAAAGGAGGCTGAGGCTGTAACATTTTGAGGAACATCCAGGTCCAGAATGTTTTACTTCTCATTTTTTAAATTTATTAAAAAAAATTTTTTAACACTTATTTTTGATAGAGCACGAGCAGGGGAAGGGCGGGCGGGGGGTGGGGGGAGACACAGAATCCGAAGCAGGCTCCAGGCTCTGAGCTGTCAGCACAGAGCCCAATGTGGGGCTCGAACCCATGGACCATGAAATCATGCCCTGAGCCCACGTCAGATGCTTAACCTACTGAGCCACCCAGGCGCCCCCAGGTTCAGTATGTTTTAAATTCTGCCTACTTGTTCCTCAGATCTTTCTTAATTTTTGTAGTCTTTGTTAATTTCTAGAAATGTTAACTATGTGGCATTTTGCCCCAAGCAATCTCTTTTCCACAGTGAACATCAGTAAGCTGGGGGTCTGAAACACAAGGCACGCCGATAGGGGGCACCCCAGGAATGGCTGAGGGAAAGCCAGGTGGGGTTCCCAGTGTTTCAAGCCCAGACACTGTGACTACATGAAACGCAACTCTGGGGTGAGGCTGCAGGCAGGCAGGCCAGGAGGACAGCTCGGGGAGGGGGAGGTGGAAGCCTGGGGTCTGAGACCAGGCTCAGCCACTCCCAGCGGCACCAAGCGGGGCGAGGCACTCTGGGTCCCTCTCCTCATCCCACGTTCTTCTCTTGAGTGTGACTACAGTGTGACACGGGGGGCTGCGCCATCTTCATCAGGCCCGTGGTGCACGCGTTCATAGACAGGGCCTTTCCCACATGCAGGACAAGTCAGTGCAGGTAGCGGCAGCACGGCCTCCAGCCACCAGCAAGGTGAGGTGGACGAAGGGTCAGAGAAGCCCCTGGGCTGGCCGGGCAGAACAAGAAGCCTGCTGACAGGTCTGCTGTCGTGACTAGGACCCCTGACATGGCCTTGGGCCCGAGCCTCAGTTTCCTCATCCGTGAAGCAAGGACTAACCCTCACTCCCTCAGAGGGTGGCTGCCAGGATCAAGTGGGATGGCAGAGGCCGTGATAGTCCTCTGGAAAGGGGACGGCAGGGTGAACGGTGCCTTCATGGCAGCCATATCGCCACCAGCATTCTGGAGCTCTTTGCAGAGGGGTTGGGGGCCCTGTTCTCCAAAGGGGCCCTGCAGTCCCAGCCCCTCCGTCTCTGGCTCCCTGCAGCCACGGCAGCCCCGGCACTACTCAGGAGCAGGAGGGGAGATGAAGGGGCAGGGGAGATGGGAAGGCAGAGCCCTGAGGCCCTCAGAGAGCATGGGCTCCAACCTCGTGACTACACAGACAGGAAAGGGGCCAAGAAGGTGCAGGTCTTGCCCACAGTCATGAGCAGCAAGCCAGTGATAGGGCTGGGGCCAGGAGCCACGCTCCCCATTTCTCTAGTGTAGACCCAAAGCATCCCCGGATAAAGGCTTGCGGGAAGGCCTTTCTGTTTCTCAGCTACACTTGACCAATCTCTGCCTCCCTCAGCAAAGACCTCCCTTCCCTGTCCAGAGCTCGGCCACTGGCTGGAACCAGAAGGTTCCTGCATTCCAAGGTGGGCAGGCCTGGGGACGCTGGGCCACCACTGGCAGCAGAAAGCTCTGAGGAGCTCAAAGATCTGATATAAATGTTGTGACTTTGAGAACTTAAACAAAATGAAAGCATAGCTGATTTCCACACGGTTGTCATCCTGGGCGTGGCGGGGGCGGGGCAGGTAAGCATCTGTTTGGAATAATCACTTTAAAAACAGTATCGGGGGTGCCTGGGGGCTCGGTTAAGTGTCCAACTCTTTTTTTTTTGTTTGTTTGTTTATTTTTGAGAGAGAGAGAGAGAGAGAGAGAGACAGAGTGTGAGTGGGGGAGGGGCAAAGAGAGGGAGACACAGAATCCAAAGCAGGCTCCAGGCTCCAGGCTCTGAGCTGGCAGCACAGAGCCCGATGCAGGAATCAAACTCACAAACCATGAGATCATGACCTGAGTCGAAGTCAGTCGCTTAACCCACTGAGCCACCCAGGTGCCCCAAGTGTCCAGGTCATGATATCGAGATTCGTGGGACTGGGCCCCACATTGGGCTCTATGCTGACAGAGCAGAACCTGCTTAGGATTCTCTCTCTCTCTGCCTCTCTCCCTGCTCAGTCTCTCTCAAAATAAATAAATGTTTCTAAAAACCCAGCATCAGACTAAACAACCAACAGAAGAGAACAGGAGAAGCAACCAGGAGAATGGCTATAGCGTCTGTGACTCAATTACCCAAATTCGACAACCAAACCTCAAATGGCATCAGGTGGGGAGGGGACAGCTCAGGATGTGGTGTCTCCTGGCTCCAAATGCCAGCTGAGGCAGCCCCCTGCTTGTCCTCACCGCCCCTCGGTCCCTGGAAGGCCAGCAGCGATTCCTGCCCTGCTCTACCTCTGAGCCCTGGGCTCCTCAGGTGACCTGCATCACATCTTTGGACACTGTGAGCAGGGGTCCCTAGACATAGCAGACAACTGCTGAGCAGCCCCGCATGCCAGGAACTTTCCTGAAGGCTGTCCCATGCAACCCGGCCCCAGCAGAACTGATCCATGGTACCTGCTGAATGCATAACAGAATTTCAAGGGAGAGACCACCATCTGTTTTATGCTTCGGAAAACTGAAGCCACTCGCCCAAGCCCTCAGAGGCAGGCAGTGTTAGAGCAGGAATCTGAGCCTAGATTGTCTGAATCAGAAGCCTGGGATTTTCCCACCACAATGTGCTGCCGGGGGCCCCAGCTTCCTCTTATGTAAAATGATGTAATTTGATGACCATTACGTTTCCTGGCAGCTTCGATGTTGTGAGTATCAAGAACTCCAATGTTCTTCTGTCTGTCATCCTGGTCCCTGGAGGGGAGCTGCTGAAATTGGGAAAACGAGTATTTCTCGGGCAGAGAGAGGTTCAAGCAGAAAGGAGGGTGACTTCGGATCTCATGGGGTCCGTGCACCCTCTGGTTCGGGGGCTACAGCCTGGGCGAGGGGCCAGTGAGGTCACTCTGCAGGCTTTTCCCTCTGTACTGGGTGATGCCAGGGACATGAAGTAGTTCACAAACCAGGTCCCTGCCCTTGAGAAGCTTCCCTTCTCATGGGAGAGACTGAGGACTCGCTCTCATGGGACACACTTAAACTTCACTAAGAGGTAGGTAGAGTCTGGCAAACGTAAGAGATCAAGGGGGAGCTCTGAAGGCTGAGGTATGAAGATGGGCAAGTGTGCAGCCCACTGGGCCCAAAGCCAGGAGTCCAGCGTGATGGGTGGTAGGCAGCGGCCAGGGCACAGGGCGCCTTCCCACACTACTGCGGGCCTGTTCACTCTGTGTTCCTATTCTCATCTTACAGGTAAGGCACCGAGGCCCAGAGAGTCAGCATCTTGCCCAGCTGGGGTCACCCAGAAAGCCAGTGATGGGGCCACACCTCAAACTGCATGTACTAATACATTCTATTGACCCCAGTGGTGGGGGGGGGGTAGTCATTTTTAGCACAGAAGTGACAAAATCAAGGTGTTTCTGAAGTTACTTCATGCCCTCAGCACTTGCTGGGTGACCTCAGGCTGGTTTTTTTAGCCTCTCTGACCTCTATTTCCCCACCCTCTGGCAAATGAGAGTTGAGTGAGCTAGTAACATGAAAAGTGCTTGGCCTTGTGTGTGGCACATAGCAAGTACTCTAGGATCGTCACTCATTAGTGGCAAGGATTAAATGAGAGATGTGCACAAGCACGTTTCAGGCACTCAGAAAGCAGGAGCTATTTTTATTAGTATTAGAAAGCTGGGCTGGAGGCAAGGAGGACCCCTGGAACCCAGGCAGCACGTCAAGGAGCCAGAGATCAGGCAGGGGGCAGTAAGAAAGGAGAGGAGGGTCTCTGTCTCAAGGCAACCCAATGGGAGGGAGAAGGGAAAGAATCCAACTGCACGTGAGACAGGGGCTAGAGCCCTCCGGTGCTTTAGGAAAGTGAGGGAGCATGATGCCATGTCAGCAGCAGAAATGGCGGCTCCTCAGATTGATGCTTGTGGGGGGTTCTAGGTACAGGCTCTAAACTGTCAAAATGACACTCAAAATGACAAATATTTGGGATCATCTGTATCAAACTAAATAAATAAATAAAAGAAGGGGCGCCTGGGTGGCTCAGTCGGTTAAGCATCCGACTTCGGCTCAGGTCATGATCTCACAGTCTGTGGGTTCAAGCCCTGCGTCGGGCTCTGTGATGACAGCTCGGACCCTGGATCCTGCTTTGGATTCTGTGTCTCCCTCTCTCTGCTCCTCCCGTTTGCACTCTGTTTCTCTCTCTCTCTCTCTCTCCCTCTCCCTCAAAAATAAACATAAAAAATTTCTTTTAAAAAACAAAGAAAGAAAAACCCCGCCAGCTTTAGCTTTCCCTAGGTCAGCATAGCTTCTACACTGAGATAGGAGGAATTTCCGTAGAGAAACCGGGTGCTGCCAGGGGAGCACCAGTGAACAATCGAGCGGATAAGTGCCCTGGCCTGTCACCAAACAGCACCCGGGCTCGAGGTCTTAAAGATGCTTGCCCCTTGTTCTGTACTCAGTCGCGTCCCTCCCAAATTCCCACATTGAAATCCTAACCCCCAGTGGGATGGTCTTCGGAGACAGGGCCTTTGGGGAGGTCAGTGAGGTTAAATGAGGCTGTAAGGGTGAGGCCCTACTCCGATATGATTGGCGCCCTTAGAGAACGAAGAGCCTGCAAACAGAGGAAAGGCCGTGTGAGGAAGGCAGCCGTGTGCAAGCCAAGGACGGAGGCCCGAGGGGAAAGCATGATCTCAACTTCCAGCCTCTGCCACTGTGAGAAATACATTTCTGTTGTTTTAGCGCCCCTGGCTGTGGTGTTTTGTCAGGGCAGCCCAAGCTGACTGACACACTCCTGGAAATCAGAAGCCTCAGTAATACCAGTGAGGGCCACAGGGATGCTACGTGCTGGGAAAAAAATGGCTCCGTGTGGGAAGACTAAGCATCCTGCTATTTAGTAACATCTCTCGCCTGAAGCTTTCACTGGACAGTAAACTCTGCTGAGGAGCTCTCGGCTTCTTTTGCCAAGCACCCCACCAGTGTCTGGCACACAGCAGATGCTTAATAAGTGACCAACAGAAGAATGAACTGCAAACAGGCCATTGGGCTAGGTTTTATAATCTCTGATCTGTGAAGCCGGCCTCAGCCAGCATGCCCAGGCAGGGAGGTGCAGGCCCTGGGGCGGAGCTACGGGAACAGCGGCCTGCCCGGGGCTGACCTCTGCCTGTCAGAGGTCACAAACCAGAGGGCACAGAGACACCGCTGTGACCCCAGGAGGCAGATTACAGCCTAATATGCACTCTGATAGACCTGTCTGCAAGTGGACATCACCGGAAACGAGCTGGCAGTGAATGAAGGTCACCTGGGCAGGAGGGCTCCATGAGGTACAGCTTCCTGGGGAGGCCATGGGCCCGGGCAGAGGAACCCCTCCCTCTTGTAATCCAGGCTTGACACTACAGTGCGTACAAGCCCCGGGCTGGGTTTTCCATCCCCATCCCTCCCATGAATCCTCCTCTTCTGAAATTACCAATTCTCATGAGAAGCCACCTCAGCTTCTGCAGTGGGGAAACACACCTCAAGAGAACCTCTCTGTCTCTCATGAGGCACTGCAACGCAGGAGGTTCAAGGCCTAGACCGGGCAGCCACCACTGGGCTACTGGGGTCTGGCTGGTCTCTGGCCCTCCTGTGCCTCAGTTTCCCTGCGTAACCCACAACCAGGCTGACTAGGTGAAGTCCCTGCACAGAAGGCAGCTGACGGGTGAGGATGGAGCACATACCTGCTAGGGTGGGGGAAATGTAGGAGCCTCTCGCAGGCTGGGGGGTGGCCCCGGGGTGGTGGAGTGCCCGCAGGGAGGAAAAGGCCCTGGCGGCAGGTGGGGCCGGGGCCCTCTACAAGGTCCAGGTCCAGCAGGCTCTTCTCCGAGCCTGGGGTGCAGTGGCCGTAGCTCCCGTTCACTGTGCAAAGAAAGACAGGAAAAGGAGACAAGGTGAGTGGAGATGGCCTGCAGAGGGGTGCAGGGAGACGGCAGTCCCTGGGGCACAGCGTGGGACAGAGCACACTAATGTGGCCCCTGCTGCATCCGAGGCACTGAGGATTCCTTATTTAATGTCCATCAGCAGCAGCAGGATCAGGAATGAAGCCCCAATACTCAGATGTGTATGCCGACCTCCAGGAGCTGACGGACCCTGACCCAAGCACTGAGCCCTGACGACGTACCAACACCCCACTCGGTGCAGGGACAGTGGCGAACCAGGCCCACAAGCTCCTGCATCCTGAACATAACCGTCTACAACCCTCACGCTGGTCACCAAGCGCTCACATGACAAGGTGCACAGACACGTGCACCCGGGGCTGGCGGGCTGGGGCTGTGCACTCGATGGGCCAGGTGAGCGGCACTGACGTCTCTATGCCCTGGAGAAGATGGTTGCTTGCTTGTTCTTGTTCTCACCAAAGCTCAGTCTACATCATTTCCCACATTGCACCGTGCCACAGCTCTTCACAGCTCTATATCCTCCACGGTTCTTTGACAGCCTAACTGTCGCAGGCCCCACCTCGCCTGGCTACTGGGCTTTTATGAAGACTAATTGAGGGAGAAGATGTGAAAACCCTGAAAAAAAAAAAATTGTACGAAGTGTAACAAAACTGTGAGGCACAGTTGGTAGAAGCTACTTCCTCTCTTCGGGCCTCAGCGTTCTCTTCTACAGAGTGAGGAGGGTTAATCTGGAAGCTGTCTCTCAGTCTTTCTGTCCTGTCACCAGACAGTCATAACCCTAAAGAGGAAAAGACGTGGCCTTTGGGGCCTGATGGACCTCAGTGTGAGTCCCGACCGCCCCCACCCAAGCGTGTGCCTTGGACACATCCCTCCCCGAGGCTGACCCTCAGCTCCCTGGTGTAAAATGAAGGCAGGTGCTCCAGCTCTCCAGAGATGCCATGAGGTTTTGAGAGCTGAGGTGCAAAGCCCCCAGCACAGTGCTGGCACCTGGTAGGTGTGCTCCAGGAATGGAGATTGTTCTTGTCAAACAGCACTCTGAAAAGCATGAAGTGTCCTACAGATGTGATAAAGCAGTATTTTTTTTATATCTGTTTTATCTACTTTTGAGAGAGAGAGACAGAGGATGGGCAAGGGTGGGGTAGAGAGAGAGGGAGACACGGAACCCGAAGACAGGATCCAGGCTTTGAACTGTCAGCACAGAGCCCAACGCGGGGCTTGAACTCGTGAGCTGTGAGATCATGACCTGAGCCGAAGTCAGACGCTTAACCGACTGAGCCACCCAGGCGCCCCTGTGATAAAGCATTATTAACAGGCCCAGGTACTGTCGGGTACTGTCAACTTGGAGCAAGAGAAGCCGTTAAGATGAGCAGACAGTTGCCCCCAGGTCCTGAATTTAGCGGCCGAGGCTGAGGGTGAGGAGAACACAGTGGAAGCAGGACACGCAGGCGCTGGGCGCGGGCCGTGGTCTACAGCACTGTCTCCGTGGAGCCCCCACACTGCTCTCCTAGGGGGGTCTGAGTACCACCAGCCCCACTGTGCAGAGGAAGCAGAGGCTCAGGGAGCTTCTGTCCCTTGCCCGAGATCACACAGCTAGTAAGAATCTGGGCTGGATCTCTGGCTCAAGCCTGTCGGACCCAAACCCCAATTCGGAATCACTATGTGATAAAAAGTGGTCTCCTGGACAAAACTCCAACCCCATCCTCAAGGAGCCACCTCACCCAACCCTAATCCCAACCCAACCTGAAGCCCCAGGAGGCTGGAGACTCAGTGCTAAGTCGCTGCGTGCCTGCAGCTCTGACAGGTTCCAGGCACCCAGGCACCCACCGAGCACACAGCGGTTTGCAGCCGGGAGCAAAGTGCACCCAGGGCAGAGGAGGGGCCCAGTGAGCCTCTGCACTCCGGGCACAGGTGAGCCTGCCCGAGAGGGCACGTGGGAAGACTTGCTCAGAAGTGCCCGTCACCTTCCCTGGGCTCACGCCTGCTGCGAGGAACGCTCACTCCCGCCAGCTCTGGCTGCTGCTGGGCCAGCCCCTCACAAGCTTATTTTTTAATAACTTGGTTGGTTTTTAATTAAAAAGAAATCCCTGGTAACAAATGTGAATGGCCTGAGTTAATGAGAGCAGGCTGCCGCTCGTTTTGCTCTGGCTCTGCTTGGCGGTCTCTCCCTTTTCCAAATCGTTTTTGCATGCTATTTTATTGTCCCATTGAGGCAGACCCTGGGCCCGGGCCTCAGAAAACTGTGGATAACTTTATGACCATTAATAGCATTTGGAGCAAAGAGAGCTTAATCATCACACCCTGGCTGTTTTGCCAGGGTCTTTCTCCCAGAGTCTTTGGGGCGGGGAGGTGGTTCTGAGCTTCCTCTAAAAACCCACCAGACCCCTGGGGCCCCTGGGTTGCTTACCCTCCCTTCACTTAAGGAGGACGAGTGCAGCGATTGAAGGTGGACCCCCAGAAAGGTACCGGGGAGTCCAGTATTTGTCAAGCCCTTCCGCGGCACTGGGCACAGGGATCCCTTCAAGTGTCCATCCCTGCATGGCAGGTTTGTTCAAACCATTTTTCAGGTGAGGAAAACTGAGGCTTGGGGAGATTAAGTGCCTCTGACCAGGCTCAGGGGTCTGTGAGAGATGGGGCCACAATTCAAACCCAGATCTCTCAGACTTCAAAGCTTAAGTTCGGTCCTGCTGCCTGTCAGCCAATGGATGAACAACTGGGGACCCCCAAACAAGGGTCCCCACCTTTGATTCTAATGAAGATCGTGTTAGGGGTCTGGGGGGAAGTCAAAGTACAACCATCACAATGGCTCCTGAACTTTAGTCTTTGTGACATCTCTACCAGATGGATAGTACTACTCCAACTACAGACAAGCACATGAAGGCTCAGAGAGATCTAGTGGTTTACCCAAGGTCACACAGGGAGTAAAGGGTAGATGCAAACTCATCACCTGAATGGGAAAAAACAGTTATTACCCGACAAATAATTAAGGCCCATTGGCTTTTTCTCCACTGGATATAATAAGATGTCTTCCTACAATAAATAAACAAACCAGCTCTTGGAGGGAGGAAAGAAGGAGCCCCTCAGGTCACCATTTGGCACTGTTTAGGGCTCCAAGCCCTCCAAGCCCTTGTCTTGTGAGACGCATTTATCCACAGCACCCTGGATAAATGCATCAGCCTCCCTAACTTGCAGAGGAATGTGGACACCAGAGCTGGCACAGTCAGGGCCCAAACCCAGGTCTCCCAAAGCCCGTGCCAGACCCTTCCCTGGGCCACCAGCTTTCTCAAAGGCTGGAAGTTAAACTAGAGGCTATAACGTGTGTCCCGGAGATGCTGTTACCACTGCCCACCAAGGGTCCAAGTCAGCCAGGAGACCTCCCACTGGCCTCTGCCTACTGGCATCTTGCTTCTCTGTCCCTAAAGACACCCCAAGGACCACCTCTGCTCACCCTCCATCTTCAGAGAGCAAGGATGGAGCACTTCCTGCACAGGCAGGGGAATGAGAAGGGCACATTGGCCTTGCTGCCCTGAGGCAGGCTGGGGGTGGAGAGGTACCCAGGAAGGGGCTGTGCCACTTGAGCTAAGAGCAGATCCTGGACCTGGCTTCCATGGAAACGAAGATTCACTGGAGACTCGGAGGGTGAGGAAGTCCTATGTTAACTTTTACAAGTCAGTGAGAAATTCTGGAATGTTAGGGCTGGAACTCTTATTTTTAATTATTATCTAATTAATAATAGATGAAGAAACTGAGGCCAGAGAAGGAAAGGACCTGCCTTGGTCACACAGCAAATCCACAGTACAGCCTGGGGGCACCCCCGAGACTAGGTAAGGGTTTGGTTTAGTCTCCTCTTTAAGGCTCTATTTTCTCATCTGTAAAATGATGCTAATAGCTACTCACAAAGTTGTGAGGACGGTCACCCGAGATTTTGGACACAACGCCTTTGGCGTGGTGCCTAGCTCACAGCACTTGAAAAGAGAAATGACGATGGAACGATAATGGTTTTCTTCTCCTATTTACCAACGCGCAAGGCAAGGCCCCTGTATTCTATCCCGACTTTCAGGTCTGGACAACCCTGAGGCCAGACTCAGGGCAAGTCCCCAAGGCTCAGGGGTCACCAAATGCAGGACCGAGCAGCCTGGATGAGGTCACAGCCAGCAAATCTCAAGCAAATGACTCCAGTTACACACCAGAGAGTTTTGCAAATTACCGTAATGACTTGGCTATAAAGTGGTACCACATATAAGGTGACTCCCCACAAGAATTTTAATTTATGCTCAGACCTGCCAAGTCTGCATGAGAAGAACAATGATGCATTCAGCATCACCTCCTTGCCATCCCAGGAGCAGCCAGCAGCTGGGTCAGGGAGGCCTGCACAATGGTTGTTCCTTGCTCACCAACGAGCAGGTTTTTAGTGTCCACCAGATGCCAGGCTGGCGATTGGGCACCACACTTTATAGGAAACATTTCGCAGCCATCACCGATGAGCTCTACTACAACCTCCAAGAGTTTGCTGGGCAGGCTCAGGGGGGCAAGCAATTTGCCTAAGCTCACACAGCCAGCACAGCACTCAGACTTAGACTGACTCTTCTGATTCAGCTCTCTAGTCTAGCAAACATGTTTAATCTAACAAATGTTTCTGATAAAGGGCAAAGCAGGAAATGTCGTAGGTTTTGCAGGCCATGGAGTCTCTGCCACAACTACTCAGCAGTGAAAAACAGCCACAGACAATATGTAAACGAATGAATGGGGCTGTGTTTCAATAAAATTTTATCTAGAAAAACAGTTCATTGATTGTGCGGCTGTCATCTGCCAACTCCTGAGCTCATGCAGCAGTTAGAGACAAGGTTTTGCAGTTAGAAAGACAGAGATTCAAAATCCAAAACCACCATACCTTCTGGCATCTGTAAAATGGGGAGATTTTTAGAGGGAGGAATTGATGACGTGAAACCCCTGTAAAATACTGAATACAGGGCTGGCCCCTCACAGGCATTCAATAAATGAAGTGCCTTCAGCCTGTCTGGGGGGCCCTCACAGCCTGGGCTCAGCCCTCCACCTGGGCGATACCTTGTACTCCCATGGTGCTTTGCTGCTATGCTGCACACATCCTCGCCCCACCAGTGGGCCCTCAGAGCTTGGGAGTAGTACGTCTCCTTCTGGAACCTTCCTTGCCCTCCAAGCTCCCCTACCTCAGGTCACAGCAGCCTCTGTGAACAGCTACCATTCAGGGTGCACTTTATGCACACCCAGGGCATGCCAAATACTTGAAATATTTTATTTCTCAATCTCCACAACGTCACCACAAAATCAAGATTATACCACTCTGAACTACCACAGCGATACTTTTTTAAGTGGAGTTAGACCCCCTACCTCCTCCCACAAGAGTATAAAGTCCTTCGGGACAAGAGTTGGGGAGCCCCAGAGCTGCTGAATGTCAGTGCATCCTGAGACATGCTTTTGTCCAACTTAGTTCTTGTATAGAAAACAGGGACCCAGACAAGGGACAGGCTTACCCTAGTCACACAGTAAGCAGGCTCTTTAGGCACCAGGGTCCCCTTGGGGATATCCCTCCATTCCTAGCATGTGGCTGGACCCGCAGAAGGTCCCTGTAAACACTGGGAAGGTGGGTGGCTGTAAGGACTGTGCCAGATGAGTTTTCAGGCCTACCATAGGCCAGACACTGTGACTTGCCTTTGTGACACACCCACCCAGGTTGAAGCCCTGGCTCTACCATTAATTACCTGGCTATTTGATCCTAGAGGAGCGAACTCACCCTTCCAAGCCCGTTTCCTCATATGTAAAATAGGGATAAGAACCCCAGCTCCAGAGAAAGGCTGTGAGGAATAAATGAGTTAGTGTATTTAGAGGCATGGTGTCTGCAGCACCTCAGAAAAGGTCCCTCTGTTTTGCTTTCTTGATGGGCTGAGGAGACACAGTCATCACCTTCTGGGGTGACCTGTGTCTCGAGGAACCAAAGTGCATGCCCTCTGGTTATGAGCACTAACAGCAAAGAAGGGCAACTTCAGGCTACTGGGGTCTTGAGTCTGAGCCCCGGTTCTGCAGGCTGGGTCGGTGTAGAGCAGGGCCCTGGCCCCTCCCTGAGCCATAGCTTTCCCCTCTGAGTAGTGGGAGTGCCGGGCCAGGGCAGGAGGAACAGAAGCAATCCTACAGAGTGGGAGATAAGAGGCTCGGCCTTACAGGCCCAGGAAGGGCAAGAGGTTCCCTCAGGACACACAGTGGAAGCAGAGCCTGCACTGCCACCCTGTAGGACCCCTCTGGGCTCACCAGGCTGCACGGTCCCCTCCCTCTCCCCACCAAACCCAAAGGGCTGGCAAACAGCAGGAGGTAGGGGCTTCTGAAAGAGGAGAAGCAGGAAGGCAGACAGCCAGAGTCGTTCGCCTGCCCACAGACCAGGTGGGATGGGCTAGCCAAGGCCCACTCCCCCTCCTGGGTGCATTCACAGCCATCACGGGGCTTGTATCCTTGTCAGGGCTTCTGTTGCTACAGTGCCTAATGCTCAAGGCCTCACAAGGGGCTTATGGCTGCCCATCATCTCTTATCCCACATCCCCACACCCTATAAACTCCTCCCTTAGAGTGAAGCTAGATTCACGAGGACTGAGGCTAGCAAACCTGAGAAGTGTCCAGCTCTTTCCATGCCAGAATTACGAATACCATTTTCCAGAGCAAGAGTAACTGACTTGTCCAAGGTCACGCAGCTGGCAGAGGGTACAGTCAGGGGACGCAAGCCCAGCTCTCTTGGACTTGGAGGGTAGGATTGGCCTGACGTTGTTCCTCGTCATGAAGGGACTTCGAGACAATGCAGCGATTGCTTTCCCAGCATATCAGTCTGCTTGGGCTGCCATGACAAATCACCACAGTCTGCTGGCTTCAACCATACACGTTTATTTTCCTCACAGTTCTGGAAGCAGGAAGTCTAAGATCAAGATTCCTGCTGATTCATGCTCTCTGGTGAGAGCTCTCTCCCTGGCTTCTAGATGGCAGTCTTCACACTATGCCTTCCATAAGGCCTTTCCTCAGTATATGCAGAGAGAGAAGAGAGAGAGGGGAGGAGAAGGGGAGGGGAAGATAGGGAGGGAGAGAGTGAATGCACACAACCTCTGGTATCTCTTCTTATAAGGACACTAATGACCTTATGACCTCATTTAACCTTAATTACTTCCTTAGAGGCCCCATCTCCAATTACAGTCATATGGGGGGTTAGGCCTTCAACATGTGGACTGGAGAAGCACAAATACCCAGTCCATAATACATAAAATAGTACTCATTCCTTGACAGGGTCCCACATTTCCTGTATCTATGGGGCTTGAGAAGGAGACTCAGTAGAGATGGCATGTGGGGTGCAGATTCTGGGTCCTAACTGACCAGGTTTGAATTCTGGTTTTTCCATTTACTAGCTGTGACCTTGTCCAAGTCAAACTACTTAACATCTCTGGGTCTGTTTATGAAGTTGAAATGGGTTCCCATACCACACGTAAAGTGCCTACAAGAGTACACCCAGCACACAGTAGACACTATGTAGCTGTTTGCTCTCACTGTTGTTCTTGTTAACCCCACTTTGGAGGGGGCTGTGGAAGCCTGAGCCAATCAGCATGACCTCTTGCCAGCCACAGTGTCACCGTGATTGGCTCAGAGATGGGCACATAACGCAACTTGGTTTAACTAGAGTCCTTCTGGTTGACTCGAGAACTTCTGTTTGACAACTGGGGAAGAGCTGCCTCTCCTCCCCTCCATGCAGGTGAGGAGGCATGAGGCCCTGACAGCTAGGGGGAACCACTTGTCACCCCAAGGGAAGTTGGTTGGAAAGCAACAGCAATAAATCAAGAGGCACTAAGTCACAGCATTGGTGGCACTAAGAACCTTTTGTGTGAAGAGTAAAGTTCTTATACTATTTTAAGCCTATCTCAAATGGGTTTTCTGTTACTTAAAACAAAAAGCATCCTTATTGGTACGATATTCTTCTAGAAAATAATTCTTATCTACTGTGACAATTTTTGTAGTTGAGGAGTTCATTTATGCCATTTACATTTAATGTAACTAACTTATATTTGGCTTTAAACCTACAATCCTACTACTGGTGTTTTATTTGTCCCATATATTCTATATTCTCTATAGAGAATTTAGAATTCTCTATATTCTTTTATTCTCTTTTCTTGCATTCTTTCAGATCAAAGATTTTTTTTTTATCATATCACTTTCTGTCTCTATTAGCTTGCTAAACACACATTCTTTTATCATTAGTGGTTTTCTAGCAATTATAGTATCCATCGTCATGCAATAAGCATGACTTATTGCATGCAGTCTAATACAGACTACTATATTTACTACCTCCTGAAAAGTGCAAGAACCTCAGGACTCTACACACACACACACACACACACACACACACACACACTTTCTTTCTCTTGCTCTCTCACTGGGTGTTCTTGCTGTGTATTTTAATTCTACATATATTTTTAAACCTCACCAGACATTATCGATGTTTTATATAGTCTATATTTATTCAAATGTTTTTCCTTTCTACTGATTCCATACAGGAGTCATTTTCCTTCCACACGAAGATATTTAAAAAATTGTTAAGTCTGCTGGCAAAGAATTCTCTCAACTTCTGTTTGTCTAAAAATATTCCTTCTTCACCTTTACTTCTGAGTTATATTTTTGCTAAGTACAGAATTCTAGGTTGGCAGTCACCTTCTTTCAGTACATTGCAGATTCATTCCACTGTCTTCTGGATTTCATCATTTTTATTGAAAAACCATCTTTAAGTCTTTCAAGATACATTGCCCCCTCATCCCTATTTTTAAACATTTTTTTCATGTTTACTTCTCAACAGTTTGACTATAACTAATATGTGCCTAGATGTGATTTTCTTTTATTTTAGGCTTATTTATTTATTTTGAGAGAGTGAGTGGGGGAGGGGCAGAGAGACAGGAGAGAGAGAATCCCAAGCAGGCTCTGCACTCTCATCATGGAGCTTGATGTGGGGCTCCAACTCACAAACAGTGAGATCTTTACCTGTGCCAAAATCAAGGGTTGGATGCTTAACCGACCGAGCCACGCTGGCACCCCTAGATGTGATTTTCTTTGCATTTATTCTACTTGTGGTTCATAGGGCTTCTTAAATATGTGGCTTGATGTCTTCTGTCAGTTTTGGTAAATTGCAGGCCATTATCACTGTGGATATTACTTCTGCCCATTGTCTTTCCTCTACATTTCTGGGGAAACTATGTATGTGAGACATTTTCATCATGTTCTATAAACCTCTTATGCTCTTTTCTGTGATTTCCATCCTTTTTAAACTCATGATTCAGTCTAGATATTGTCTACTAATTTATTTTCCAATTCATTAATCTTCCCTTTAGCTGTATCTAATCTATTAAATCTACCTTTGAGTTCTTAAGTTTATTGTATCTTTTATTTTTCCATTTCATTGATTTTTATAGCTTTCAGCTATCTGTTGAAATTCTCCATTTGGTAATCTATATTCTCAAACATATTTATCACAGTTATTTTAAATGCTATGTCTGATAACCCCCAAATATGGACTACCTGTGAATCTGTTTTTACCATGATTTTGCCCTTCTTGTTCCTGCTTCCTTGTATCCCTGATGATTTCTGACTGAATTCCAATGTTGTGTATGAAATTTGTACAGGCCTCAGATGATGTTACCTTCATAAGAGAAAATTTTCTTTTGTTTCTTTTTTTAAAAAAATGTTTATTTATTGAGAGAGAGAGAGAGAGAGAGAGAGAGAGAGAGAGTCTGTGTGTCTGTGTGAGCCAGTGGAGGGACAGAGAGAGAAAGTTGAGAGAATCCTAAGCAGCTTCCACACTGTCACAAAGCCTGATGTGGGGCTCAGTCTCATGAATCATGAGACCATGACCTGAGCCCAAATCAAGAGTTGGACACTTAACCAATTGAGAACCCAGGCGCCCCTCTTTTGCTTCTTCTAAGTAGGTAAAAGAGGAGAAGATCATCTTTATCCACTTTAGGCTTTAGCTGCTTTAAAGCTGGGTTTAAGGCTTTGTAAGACTTGCTCTATGTCTTGCTCATCCTTTCTCTTGGGATGCTGTCCTTCAGGGACCCGAATTAAAAGCTTGGGAGGCCAGGGCTCCTCCTCCTTGGTTGACACTAAACTTCAGTATCTGTCTTCCTAGAACTTGAGGCTGTTGAAAGCTCTGCTTAGCTTCTCAACTTCTCAGCTGCCATTCTTTGTTGATTCCAAGCCACTTAGCCTGTGCCACTTAAGAAGCAACAAATATTTTGAAAGGAAAAGCAACACACTGAACATTAGGCTTGCATTTCACCACTTCCTGTCTCCATGGAATCTTGGCCTTTCCAGAGTTGCCTATCTTGGTAACCCTAAACTCCAGTTTTTGTAATGCCTTACTCCAGCAAAGTAAGGCCGTAGAAAGCTGTTCAGCTCGCTCTTAGTCCTACACTATTTGTAAATTGGCAAATACCTGAAAGGAAAAAGTGGTACAGAGTGTCAAATCCGCATCAGTGCATTTCTTTTCTCTTTAGAATGTTGGTTTCTCAAGCCTGGGATGTCATACTAGTCCTTTGATGTCTTCAAACAGTTGTGTTTTATATTTTATACAAGCTTATTTGGTACAGCCAAATGTAAAAAGCCTCTTCCAGCAGATAATTTTAATGACTGTCTAGCATTCCATCATATGGTTGTACATACTTTATTTAACCCATACTTTGCTGGGATTAAGACTGTTTAGAAAAGTTTAAAGCTAGAAACCATCATGTAATGAATGTCCTTATAGACCTGTCTTCATGTCCATCCATATTTACAGCCTTAAGATAAATTCCTAGATATGGGATGGCTGAGTCAAAAGACATGCAAAATTTTAAGAATTTGGCTACCTGCAGTTCAAATTGCTCTCCAAAAGGTTTATGAATATATCATTTTATGCCATCAGCAGTACAGGAAAATACCGGTTTCCCTGTCCCCTCGCCACTCTGGGTATTCTTGTTAAAACAAACACATAAAGAAACAAATCTCTTAATTTACCAGTTCAGGGTCATTTATAAAAGAAAAGAGTAGGAGACAGCCTTTATATCTAATAACAGAAGAATGATTAGGTAAACTATAGTATGGTTCTTCAGAAATTTCATGTGGCCTTTAAATATGATACAGTACAATCCCATCATAATGCTATAGTGTGGTCCAAAAACTATAACTAATTGAAAGTACAGTATTATGTTATTACATAATTTAAAAAATTACAGTTTTGGTGGTTTTCCAGTTAATAGGTGGGAAAAAAAGTTCTTACTTATTAGATATGTTAGAAATAGCCCATTTATCACAAAAAACACAGTACACAAAGCACTGAGAAAGTCTCAGCTGGTTATGAGGCAGGCAGTGCCTAAGACCAGCATGCCTTGCAAGCCCCAGAGAAATGAGCAATCTCATGGCCCCATTTATGAAAAGAATGGACGGAGGGCAGAGGCAATGGCCAATCATATTTTATATGAATTTGCCTCATCACAAGGCATCTTAACATAGGTTTTGCTTGATTTAATAATGGCTTTTATTATAAGGGAAATATTTATGAGAATTATATTGAATGGAAAGGACAGGATTCAAAATTCCATTGACATGAAAACAACCTGGGTTGTTAAAAAAAATGCAAAATCACTTCTAATATCAAATGCAAAACACACATCAAATGCTATTAATTCTTTCACCCACTTAACATATGTACACTGAATGCCTAGTGTCAGGACCAGGCACCAGAAATACAGTGCTCTAGGTACCAGTCACCAGGAAGGCAGGGATGAATGAGAAAGATAAATCTCTACTCTCACAGTGTTTTCATTCTGCTAAGAGAGAAGACAATTTCAAAAGTAAAAACACAAATATAATCCTATAATATCGGGGAGAGAGAAATGCTGTGAATTAAAATAAGGGAAAGAAGCTAGAAAGTGCAGACATGGGAATGGTCAGGACAAGTCTCTTGAGGGGTCTGCACAGAGACTTGAGGAAAGGGAAGGAAGGAGCCAGGTAGAACCAGGGAGAAGAGCATTCCCACAGAGAGAGCAGCAAATACAAAGGCCCTGAGGCAGGAGTGTTCTCCAGAGTAGGAACACAAGAAGTCCAGGTGTGGCTGTAGCCCATGGAGCAGGGGTGAAAGGGACAAGCGATGAGGACGCTGGACCTGACTGGCAGGGTCTTGGGAAGGTGAAGATGTGGGTTTTACCCTGATGTAGCGGGAAGCATCGGAGGGGGAGGACAGGAGCAACCAGACCTCACCCACAGTGTGGGATCACGTCTGAGTTTTGTGTTGAGAGCAGACCTTAGAAGGAAAATAATAGGTGATGCAGAGAGAGCGGTGGCTTCATTATAGGAATGTTTCCCAAACTTGTCATTCCTCTTGGGGGTGAGGAACTGTCCCAGCTGCTGACTCTAACAGGGTTTGCACTTGTGATGTAATGACTATGCATCTGACAAAACTCATGGAACCGTTTACACCCAACAGAATGTGGATTTTACCTTATATGAATTTTAAAATATTTTTTTGAAAATCTCTGTATTACACATTTCAAAAAATTTTCTATTATTTTAATAATAAAAATCTGTGCCCAAACCCATCCTTGAGTATAGACCGAAGATGGAACTGGACTAAAACCGCTGTTCCCTAACGTGTCGCAGACCATCCTCCGGCGCACCCCGCCCTCCCAGCCCACTAGCAGCACTTCCGGGGCAGGGTCTTTGTGAGCATGCGCACACAACAGCCTGGGGGACCTCCGGGTACCCTTCCTCTCTGTGGCTTACAGAAGAGGACAGCCCTCAAGGACACAGGTACGTTCACATGAGGTAAGGCAGCTGAAGTAAGAGACACGCTGCCCAGCGCATCCTCAGGACTCAGGGCTTCCTCTCCTCCAGAGGAGCCTCTGTCATCCCCCTGCTGTCTCACAGCCTTCTGGCCCGCCCTCCTTCCCTCCCTCTCCTCTTCCTCCCCCCTCCCCCCCGCCCCCTCCCTGCTCCATCCTTGGGAAAGGCTGCACCCACACCGGGTGTAAATGGCAGCCAGTGCCCCCCAGGAGTGACCGAGATTCCAGGCTGAGTGGGGAGAGAGCCCCAGGGCTGGCTGAAGAAAGCACTGTGCATTCAGCATATGTAAGTATCCTGGGGGAAGGGCGGGCTAATAAATTCTGATATCTCTTAAAATTCTCGGTTTCTACACTTCCTCATGCTGAGCCATCAAGATTCCAAAATTTAAAATGAGAAACTTCCATGCATCTGGGATTCTAAAACTCCACAGTCCTCTCCTTCTGAGATGTTGTGTTTTTAGAAAGCTAAGCATTTCAATTACTACGGTTCTAAGATTCTGTGATGTCACAGCTGAGACATGAGGAGCTTCTCTGGTTCTGAGACTGTAAAATCCTAGCCGTATCTAATCACAAGTCCTGCCACTACCTAGAGTGTCCTGAGCCCACGCAAGCCCCTGCCTGGCCCGAATCATCAGGGGGCAAAAGCAGGATCACCGAGAACCATTTTTTTATCCAAGCTCCAAACAGCTCAAGAGTCACGGATGACAAGAAATTCAGAGGAAATGACTGCCGAATCTATAAAAACTTCCCAAAGACAAACATATTCCATCTGTCTTTTTTTTCCCCCAGTAACTACAGGACCATGAATATTTATGTGAGGCATATATTTATTATTTCATGCTTGGCTTAAAAAAAATTCTTTCTCTTTATTTTTTTTATTTTTTTATATCTTTTTAATTTTTTTTAATGTTTTTTATTTATTTCTAGGAGAGAGAGAGAGAGACAGCTTGAGCAGGGGAGGGTCAGAGAGAGAGGGAGTGACAGACTCTGAAACAGGCTCCAGGCTCTGAGCTGGCAGTCAGCACAGAGCCCGACGCGGGGCTCGAACCCACGAACTGCGAGATCATGAGCTAAGCAAAAGTCAGACGCTTAACCGACTAAGCCACCCAGGTGCCCCAAATTCTTTCCCTTTAAATCAGGCTAATTAACTCCTATGCTCACGCTGGCTCTCCCCCCTTACTGATGAAACATTCCCCCAAAGTGCTCAAAAGTGTATGAAACAAGAAGGAAGACGTAACAATAAGAAATGTCCAGCTCTAGGCAGCTGGGTAGGTGTGGGAAGGATGGGAGAGGCCACCACCTGAAAATCTCCTTCCTCCCTCTGGGGTCTCTTTGGGAAGGATCAGCTGTTTTGACTGAGAAAATACCACCACCTCAGGAAGACACCTCGACCTCCAGGAAAGGGTGCATCTTGGGATGCAGCACAGAGCAGGCAGAGGGAACCTTTCCTCATCTCTCAGAGAGAACCAGGGTTTTAGACTCTGTGGAAAAGATGCTTTGTTCCATAGTACAGCCGGAAAAGCCTGGCAAAGCCTACTGAAGAAGTCACAGAAGTTGCTTTGGCTTCTGAAAAAAAATTCCCGACTTTGGGACCCCATATCTGAAACCACATAGCTCTCAGGGCCTCTCCTCCAGGAAGCCCTCCCAGACTAGCCCAATCCCACAGGCCTTTCTGCTCTCCTCCTCTGCCCTCCCTGAGGAACTACAGCCAGTGTTCTAGGCTGCACCTTCACCCACAGGCCCAAGGGGCATCACCACAACAGGGACTTTCCAGGGTGGAGGTTCTACCCCGTGGAGCATGCTGAAAATCATCGGGGGAACTACTGTTGGTCACAATGACTGGAAGTCACTGTCCTTTAGTGGGGAGGAGCCAGGGCTGGGCCACCAGGAGGGTCAGCTCTCCACTAACTTTTGGACATCTTTCCAGATACTTAAAAGAACTATAAATGAGCAACCTGGCCATCGATGCTGAGAACACAGCCCCATTTTACATATAAACAATTTTTTTACGGTTTTAACATACACTGAATTTTCCAGGAATGGAACTACCATGTAAATTGAGGAAAGACTGGCTTATGTTTTGTTTGGAACTTGACCAGGAGTTGTTCCCTATTTCAGAAAATCACGTCACCCTCGGTCCCTCAGCCTGTGATGTCTGTGTGTCTAGCTGGCAGGTTCAGGGATGCGGCACGCAGGTGCAGGCAGCTGACGACTTCACCCCATCTCCTGGCGCGGCTGTGCCTCCGCTTGGGCAGGGATGGGCATGTTACTTAGGAGTTCCTTCCCCATCATTTCTTTTTTATAATACAATTCAAACATTACATGGAATTAAAAAATATTATGGTGTGGACGGGTTACATTATCTGTGAATTTCATTTTAGGAGAGTAAAGGAGGCAGGACAAAAAGGGCCTTGTTAGAAAAAGGAAGCGCTGATGTGAACCACTGACCACAGCCAAATCCTCATTTTTCAGATGGGGAAAGCGAGGTCTCCTCCACAGTCACACAATAAGGGGAGCACCAGAGAGCCATGTGTCTGGCTCTACAGTGGTCAGACACACAGAGGGCGGGCCCAAGTCTTGAGGTCTTTGAATCCCATGGTGTCTCTGGATTCAGCCCCATCCAGAGCCCTGAGCCCGCCCTCAAGAAGGCAGGCACATGGTTCCCATGTGGGTTCCCGGGGAAGGGGTCTGGGGACACAATGTGGGGTCTACCACACTGACTCTGGAAAGCCCCCGGAGAGGCTGGCCACAGAGGGGGCTCCAGCCCAGCACTGGCTGACCAACAGCAGCTGGGGGGCTGAGACCTTGAGACCGAGCTCACCTCCCCACTCCTTTCCTCCCCCACCCCAAACCTTCCCCGTTCTCCTGCAATGTTCCCCACCTCAGCTCTCTCCTCTCCCTCAGTCCCCCATTCCCGCACTTAAACACTCTCTGTCTCTGCCTCAGTTCACATCACCAGCATCTTCCACCTGGACCACAGCCTCCCCTCTTCCCTGAATGCAACCCCTGGCCTCCCCAGAAGCCAGGTGGTCTTTCCAAAGCACCAAACTCTGACCATTCTCCCCCTGCTCCTAACCCTGCACGGCCCCCACAACCCACCAGATAGCTTCTGGATGCCTAAGCCAGGAAGACAAGATGGAGGACCTTATGTTCGCCCCAGCCCCTCTCCTGCCGTTCCCAGCATGCTCCCTGCTGCAGCTGCGGCCAGCTGCTCACAGACCTGCCCTGTTCTTTGTTCCTCTGAGTCCCTGCCATTCTCTGCACCATGCATGCCCTCTGTGCCACCCCCCACTACCACCCTGGCCTTGGGTCCCCATCAGAGCTCCCAGTGCGCCATGTAGTGTGGCTCAGGTAGAAATTTGAAGAACAAATGCGAAGTGAACACATCCATGAATGAGGCCTTGAATGACTCGTGAACCCCTCTGCCAGGAAAGACATCTAGAAAGATAAGAGAGACAAGAAGCCTTTTCTCTAGAATTCAGCCCCTGGGGGTGGGCCAGCCAAGTGGTGGTGGTCTCCACTCCAGCCATTACAGCTTTACTGACTGAAACCCACAGACTCCTCTGGGAGGCGGGGGATGGAAACGCAACGAACGTTTCTACCACCGTGTCTGAGGGCCTGGGAAGCAGCACCTAGCAGTGTTTTCATTCCAAACAGCAGCAGGCCTCTGTGAGGTGGCAGAGGTGTGGGTGGACGTAGCCCTGGCCCAGCCTGGGCTCTGCTCTGAGCTGCACCGGTCGGACTTGGCAGGCTGCAAGGAAGACGTTTCTGGGAAGCGCAGCTGATGAGGGACAGCCCATTCAAGGATGCTCGTGGCTGCTGTGACAGCAGAAAAGTCTGCCTGCGAGGTCACATTTCACCTCTGTGGGGAGGGAGGCCAGTTCTCACCAAAAATAAACAAGTTAATGCTGTATTTTGGTCCAGTGGCCCTCACGTTCAGTGCTGACCCCATTTCTCACACTTTAGGTCAAGACTCTGAGGAGAGGCCCTCTGGGCAGAGAAGCAGAGCTTGGCATTTGAGGCCTCCCTGAAGACTCACTGCATGTCTTGGGCAGCTCCCAGCCCCTGGGCCCGTTTCCTTTCCTATAAAATAAAGGAAGTGTACTGGAGGTGTCCCTAAATGTTCATGCTCTTTCTAGACCCAGAGAGCCATACTGAATTCCCTGTCAAAAGGCTTCATGACCCAGAGGAGTGGCTGGTCTCAGGCCCCAGCATCCCCCACCCCAACCCAGGCCCTAGCACTTGGGGTTCCTCCCTACCTGCTAGGCCTGCCGCTTCCCAAAGGAACCCACGGCTTTTTCTGGAGTACACTGAGAACAGCACCTATCCGTCTTTTCCTCTCTTGCCCCCCACATTCCTTTTTAAAAAATTTTTTAATACTTTACTTACTTTTGAGAGAGAGGCAGAGCATGAGCAGGAGAGGGGCAGGGAAAGAGAGGGAGACACAGAATCTGAAATAGGGCCAGGCTCTGAACAGTCAGCACAGAGCCCGATGCAGGGCTAAAACCCACGCACCATGAGATCATGACCTGAGCCGAAGTCGGACGCTTAACCGACTGAGAGCTGCCCCACATTCCTACTCTGAGCCAGGTCTGGGTACCGGACACTGAGATGAGCCAGGCACTGGTGATGCCCTCAGGTGCCTGCAGTCAGTGTTGAGTGACACAGACCGTTAAATAGAAAAGGACACGAGGATGGATCAGTGCCAGTATCAGAGCCCCCCACCCCCAGGATGAGGCAGTATACCTGTCTTCCCTCCTCCTTTCTCCAGTGTGGCCATGTCCTCCTGACCCTGCCTTGTGACTGGCTGCTCCCAGGCATGCTGGGAGTCCCTCTCCTGAGCCCCTACTGTGTGACATAAGTTATGTCTGTACCTGGTAGGGCTGAACACTATGCTAAAGGGTTCACAGGAGCCTCTCAGTAGTCTTGATAGATAGATCAGTTAGCCCATTTTACAGGTGAGGAAACCAAGGCCCAGAAAGGTGAAATGACTTTTCCTAGGTAACACACCTAGAACCAAGTCGACCTGGGACTTGATTCTAGACTTGGAATAACCCCTTAGCAGGGGTTATAGTGATCATCCCCTGCCCCACCCACAGGGCAGCCCACAGGCCCAGGGAGGCCATTCCCAGGGGGACCACACACACACACACACACACACACACACACACACACACACACACACGTCCTAAGAAGCATTCCCTCAGTCATTCTGATGTAAGCTGTCTAAAATTTCTGTTAGAAAGATAATCTAATCTCAGCCCCCGATTTTATAGAAAAGAGAGACTGAGGCCCACAGAGAGCAAGCCACTGAGGCTTGTTCAAGTTCACGCAGATGGTGGCCACGCCAGGATCAGACTCAGTTCCCTGGTGTCCCCATGAGGCACTCTCTCCATGGTGCCTCACTTCTACCTCTTAAAGGCAGCTGGAGGGGTTAACACTCTCCTTAGCCTCCTGGAATAGATGAGGTATTTATAGGAGCAACTTGGTTTACGAGTGTATCTCAAAGATTCTCCCATTAGCTCTGCAAGGCAGAGGTCATTATTAACCCTACTGGAGAGATGAGGAAACTAAGTCTGGGAGGCAATGAGGAGATCTGGGAAACTAAGTCTGGGATCTGGGAGATCTGGGAGATCCTACCTGGGGTCGAACCCAGGCTCCTTCCAGGATGCTGGGCTGCTAGGCTGCTGGCCTCGACCATACAGCACCTCAAGGTAACTGATGGCCTAGATGGTCTCCCTGGGCCTCAACGAAGTCTATGGCTAGCACTGACCTGTGCCTGTGATGCCAGCTCAGTGCCCCGGCATCATGTCTCCAGGCCAGCCCTGACATTGTAGGGTACCATCTTAACGCAGGGGTCTGGGTAGAGAATTGGGGGGGGGCAGAAATGGGCGGGAGGGCCTGGGCTCAGGACATGAGTTCCCCAAAGTCCTCCTGCTTCTTCCTCACCCTGCCTGCTGCCAGGTTTTGCCGAGTGAGCTGTGGCAGCTCACTGCCAAGCACGGGGACCCTGTCAGCGGGCCGGCCATGAATGAGTGCAGTGTTTGGGAGCAGAGTCAACAAGATGGATGTTGTTTCGTTCCGGCTCCGTGCACGGTAAACATTCTGTGGCAGACGCAGCGCCAGGTGGCTCGCTGGCTCACACCCGGCAGCTGGACCAGCCTGCAAAGGCCCATTAACGTGGACATAAACAAGGAGGGCTGGGGGACGGAAAGCGGGGAGGCCTCTGGGGTCTGTCCCACTTTCAGAGGCAACACAAAGGAGCAGAGATCCAGGAGCCAGGCTGGAGGTGGAGGTGGCAGAGTGAGGAGGAATGAGGTTCTAATCCTAGCTCTGATGCTGATCCACTGTGTGACCTTCCACAAATCTCACACCTTATCCAGGCCTCGGTTTCCTCATCTGGAGAAACAGGAAAGGGCTTCACTGTCAGGCTGCCATGAGCCCACGGAAATTCTTTCTGAATGAGCTGACTGCACCAGCAATGGCTGGAAAACAAGGACTGCATCTGATCCATTCTGACCAAGCGGTTAACAGCATGGGCCTTAGAGACAACGTGCCAGGTCTGGAATCCCACCTTTGCCACTCATCTGCCAGTGTGGTCATGGCCAGGTACCCTAAATTCTCTGAACCTCCCCCTTCCTTAACTGTAAAATGCAGACGATCATGCTTGTTGCACAGGTTTGCTGTGAGGGTCAGATACCACAGGCAAGCAGCCCAGGGCCCAGCACACAGTCAATAAAAGGTCACTCTCATTCTGTTATTATTTGTGGCTCCTAAATCTCCTGGAGGAGGGTCTCAGGAGGAAGCCCTGGCCAAGGCTGGGGGATGGCCAGGTCTTTGGGGATTCTCTCCTCCTGATCTAAGATGATCTTTGGATCCTGGACCAAGCACTCAGCCTACCAGGCGCCCATGTGGGCCTCACAGCCTGGCCCCAGACATCAAGCCCCAGGCCCATGTGGGAGGCAGTCCAACTTGACGAACATCACTTCTCTAAGAGCCAGTTGGCCAAAAATCAACATGTCAAATGACCAATTCATCAAAAGCCAATTAACCACAAATCACTTCGCCAAATGGCAATATTCCCAAATTACCCAAACAGTTACCCAAAACTTGTTTATTTTAACCATTTATAAAGATGACGATTTGTGTTGGAGGAGACGGTTTTAGTATTAGTAAGTTTTCATCCTGTGTTTAGAGCAGCTTTAGAAAGTTATCAAGTTAGTCAAAATCAAAGATCATATATTGATTTAATCTTCTTATTTAGTATGTATTCAGTTTATTTCATTATCAGAAATCAAATATCATTGTTTCATACAGGAAATCTTAAAGTTACATTGCATCATAGGCTGAAGAGTGGCCCCTGAAAAGATTAGTCGACACCAAATCGCTGGATGTGTGAACATGACCTTGTTTGGAAGTACAGTCTTTGCTGATGTAATGAAGTTAAGGCTCTTAAGATGGGAAGGTCTTCCTGGATTATCCGAGTGGGACCCTGAAGCCAAGGTGAAGCATCCTCATGACACAAGGAGAGACAACAGACAGAAAGACAGTGCGCCCAGAGTGGCAGAGACTAGAGCAGTGCAACTACAGGTCACGGAATGCCAACAGCCACCAGAGGCTGGAGGAGGTGAAGATCAGATTCTATCCGTTAGCCTCCAAAGCCAGCACCTTGATGCCAGACTCTTCCTGAATAGTAAGAGGATAAATGTCTGTTGTTTTTAAGGCACAAAGTTTACGATAATTTGCTACCACAGCTTCAGGAATCTGATATACATATTTCTAAATCATTATTTCATGCCATTTTCTGTTTTGCCAACTCTTTTCTTTTTAAGGGATTCTTTTGCTAATTTCTCAAGAAACCTGGTGACTTGAATTTGTTTATCTCTGGCAATTAACACATAACTGTGACAGGGCTGTGTATGTGACTTCTTAGTTTACTTACTACTTTACTCATCTTTTAGGACTTTTTATGACTTATAAATAACTTCTTATTCTTTTCTTTAAAATTTCATATTTATGGGTCACCTAGGTGGTGGTTGAGTGTCTGACTCTTGATTTCGGCTCAGCTCATGATCCCCGGCTCATGGGATCCAGCCCTGCATCAGGCTCTGTGCTGAGCATGAAGCCTGCTTAAGATTCTCTCTCTCTCTCTTTCTCCCCTCCCCCTTTCCCATTTGCATGCTATCTCTCTTAAAAATAAAAAGATAAATAAAATAAAATTTCATATTTATGGTTAAAGTGTATCAAGTTTGTTATCTATTCTTTTTTTAAAAAAATCACTGAGTTAAATCCAGCAATATATAAAAAGGATAATTCATCATGGTCAAGTAAGGTTTATCCTCAGAATGCAAGGTTATAGATCAACATAATTCACTAAATCAAAAGGATAAAGAGCCATATAAGTTCAATCTATTTGTGATAAAAAAAAAAAACAACTCTCAGCATACTAGGAATAGAAAGGAATTTCCTCAATACAATAAAGTAAAATTAATGACAAACTATAGCTAACATCATGCTTTATGACCAAAAAAAAAAAAAAAAACCAACTCTGAATGCTTTTCCCTATGATTGAGAACAAAGTAAAGATGTCCATATTCACTACTTCTATTCAATATTTTATCAGAGGTCATAGCTGGTGCAATTAGACAAGGCATGAAAATAAGAGAAGAAGAGGCATAACTCTTTATTCCCAGATGACATGACTGTTTAAATGGAAAGTCCTAAGTAATCTCCAAAATCAAAACCATAGAGAGAATAAATTAATTTAGCAATATCACAGGACACAAGGTCAACATATAAAAATAAATTATAATTCTATATACTAGGGGAAATGAGGCAACAATAGAATTTAAGGAATAATAGCAGATATAATAACATCAACAACATAAAATGCTTAGGAATAAAGTTCGCAAAAGTTGTGTAAGACCCTTTACCCTGAAAATTATTAAATTCTGCTGACAAAGTAAAGAAAGACCTAAATAGGGGCACTTGGGTGGCTCAGTTGGTTAAGCATCCAACTTCAGCTCAGGTCATGGTCTTGCATTTCATCAGTTTGAGCCCCATGTCAGGCTCTGTGCTGACAGCTCTGAGCCTGGAGCCTGCTTTGGATTCTGTGTCTGCCTCTCTCTCTCTCTGACCCTCCCCTGATTGCACTTGGTTTCTCTCTCTCAAAAATAAATAAACATAAAAAAAAAAAAAAGACCCAAATAAATGGGGAGAGATACCATGTTCATGGATGGAAGATTCAACATGGTTAAGATGTCAATTCTAACCACAAACTTAATGCCATTTTAATAAAAATTCCCATAGGCTTTTTGGCAAAATTTGCCAAGTTGATTCTAAAATACATATGAAAATATTAAGGATCTAGAAGAGCCAACAAATATTAAAAATGAAGAACAAAGTCAGAGGATTTAGACTGTCCGATTTCAAGGATTTTTTTAAATAAAACTACAATAATCAAGACAGTGTGGTGGTGGGAAAAGAATAGACATATAGATCAATGGAACAAATAGAACGTCTACAGATAAACCCACACTGCTATGAACAATTGAGTTTTTACCAAGGTGTGAAGACAAGCCAATGAGAAAGAAGTCTTTTCAGTAAATGTTTCTGGAACAACTAAATAACTGCATGGAAAAGACAACCTTGACTCTTATCTGACATCTACCCAAAAACCAACTCATAGTATACCATCAATCTAAACATAAAGCTAAAGCCATAAAACTTCTAGAAGAGAGCATAACTTGAGACAGGCAAAGGCTTCTTAGAAAACAAAAAGCAGAAAATATAAGAGAAAAAGTTGGTAAGTTGGACTGCTTCAAAGTTAAGAATCTTTGTTCTTGAAAAACATCGTTGAGAAAACAAAAAGGCAAGACAGAAAATGTGAGAAAATACTCCCAATTCATATATCTAACAAGACTTGTATCCAGAATATATAAAGAACTCTTACAATTCAATAACAGGACAGACAGTTCAATTGAAAAATGGACAAAGGACTTGAATAGACTTTGAAAGAAGATATGCACATGCCAATATGCACATAAGAAGGCGGAAAGATGCTCTACATTTTTAGTCATCAGGGAAATAATAAAATGGGGGAACAGCCAGTGCTAGCAGCTCTGGCTTGTTGGAAGGTTGGTGCTTGGACACCCACTGATGGACTGTCTTCTTGTTGAACAGTTCTGAAGAGAAAAGAAATTTCGGGCAGCTTCAGGTCTGGATGACACACCTGGTATTAAGCTTCTTTTCTTGCTTCTGAGCAGGAAGGAGTCAGAAAAACCTTCCAGAGGAGATGACTCTCTAGCTAAATCCTGAAAGATTACCCAAAAGACAGGGCAGGAAGAGCATCAAAAGTGCATGGACCACCCCAGCCAGAGACATGCAACAGCAGGAGGTATGTGGGAGTTCTGAGTTTTCAGAGCAAGGACCAAGAAGCCCAGGAAGTAAGATGAGCACGGCTGGAGCAGGTGGGGCCTGGTGGGCCACTTCAGTCACTTGGACTTTATCCTCTATCATATAGAGTCACAGATTTATCACTTGGCTCAGGTCTGGGCCAAATCCCAATATGCAAGTCACATTATCCATTCATTCTTCATTTATTTGAGTATTCATTCAACAAACATTAATTGTGCACCTACTGTTAACATTCCTGTCTCCCTAGCCTAGAGAGTATCCCCCATTCCCAGTCCTCACTCTTTCTCTGGGATATACAGCCCCTATAGAGTAAGCTCCTACTATGTGCCAGAAGCTGGGCCTGATGCTGATGAGCATTCAGCTCATAACAGTGGGTGTACGCAGTACAGAGCTCTGAGGGTCTAATAAGGAGTCAGAGAACTTAGCCCCCAACTAGTTCAGGGGTTCCTGAAACAGGTGTAAGCAAAATCGTATTTAATCCTCATGTTTTCTCCATTTTTTAGATGAAGACATGAGAAGCTTGGATAAGAAACTGATTTAAACCTAGGCCTATCTGATTCCCAAACCCCTATTCAGATCAATCCATCCATCTGTGCAAATGGTGCCAAGTGTAGGCCGTAGGCCAGGGGGACAGGTGGGGACCACAGGTGGCCACAATGCTGCCTTTGCAGAGCTCACATCTGCCTGCCATGACTACCTCTCCATCAGAGGTGCAGCCCCCTTTCCTCACAGAGATCTAGATGGGCCCCCAGATGCCCGGGCTGAGTGACCTTGGAGCTGTGGTGAGGACACGGACCCCATCCCCCTGGCTCGCCTCTCCAGCCACTCACAACAGTGGTGCACTATCCCTTCACCTCCTGGTGGAACTACCATGCCCAGAGTAGGGGACCACTCTTGAGAATGACAAGGGGGGCAGGACATGGTGCCAAGGTCTAGCCTCCTCCATCTAAGCCCATACCTCTGGTATGACAAGACCCTGGCTAAATACTGAAGTTCCCATTACTGCAGCTAGTGGGGTCATGATACAATCACAGGCAAGTCAAATAAACAAACAACAAATACTACTTATAACTTCCCCAGGAGGCAGCCCTCCCCCTGCCTCCCCCACCGTATCCCTCTGGAGCTCTTGCCAAATCTGACCTTGATAGCCCAGCAGCCACAGGCTTTACGCACTGCCACCTCACTCCAGGAAGCCCCAACTATGCTCCAAACCTTCTTCAGGGACCCCCACTCCCCAGGTCTGATGGCCCCCCACCTGTATCCAGGAGCCCCTGAAATAGCTGGGGGCTAAGTTCTCTGTCTCCTTATTAGTCCCTCTCCACTCTGTACCTCGTACGCCCACTGTTATGAGCTGAATGCTCATGTCCTCCCCAAATTCACTATCCCTGGTATGATGGTATATTTGGAGATGGAGCCTTTGGGAGGTAGTTAGAGGCCATGAGCTTGGGGCCCCATGAATGGATTAGTGACCTTATAAGAAGAAATAACAGAGAGCTTGCTTCTCTTGTTCTCTCCCGTGCGAGGACACAGAGAGAAGATAGCCATCTATGAAGTAGGAAGCAGGCCCTCGCCAGACAATGAATGTGCCGCTGCCTCGGTCTCGGAATTCCCAGCCTCCACCGCTGCAAGATAAATGCCCGTTGTATCTCTGTCTCAACACACCGTCCTCAAACACACCTCAGGAGCCTTGCATTTTTCTAGCCTCTCTTCTCCCTGGTCTGCACAGCTGCTTCTAGTCACCACTCCAGTCTCCACATGAACGTCACCTCATGCAGGAAGCCTTCCCTGATGTCCCAGGAGCCTCACTGTCATGCTGTCCTGTTTGACCTTTATGGCACTCGGTGTTCTTTAACAGCATCTTGTTCCTTTGCTCACATCTTTGATTTCCTACTCTGAGGGCAAGGACTTGGTCTGTGTTGATCACTTCCTTGGTCAGAGAACACAGCCTGGCTCATGATAGGAATTTACAAATACCTGTCACATGCATGAATCCCAAAAGGCCCAGCTTTAAATGATGCTCCCTCAGTGACACCTGCCTGGACACCCTTGCTCAGCTCCCTCAGAGGCACAGACCTCGTGGTCCCTCTCCCAGGTGCCCATGGGCAGGGCTGTGGCTGATTCACCTCCACATCCGGCACCTTACACAGGGACTGGCCCGCCACAGGGGCTGAATACAATTTCACTGAATAAATAAATGAATGCAATTCAGCTTCACCACCTGTGATATATGTGGAAGGACTCTGCAAATTGTAGAGTGCTATGTGCATGTGCATACGAGCATTCATCCACATGCGCATACACTTTCCAGGGCCTGACAGTCACAGGGCCCTACCACACATCTGAAGAACTGAATTCTGTAAAGTTTCTGCCTGTGCCCTAACTCCAGGTCCTATGATCACGGCCACACATTGAAACTGCGCAGCCACGACCACGGTTGGCATAAGTCTCGAACAATTACCTGAGCAGCCTGGGAGGCAGAGGTTAAGAAAACCCCGGCGCTGAGCGCTCTGCAGGCCTGAGAGGGGGAGGCACGAAGGGCCGCCTGCACATGTGAGCAGCAGATGGTCAGCCCGGCCGGTCGGAGAGTTCTATTTCAGTGACAATTCATTTTCAGTAATTATCCCTCTCTCCTTTAAAGTCACCTAAGGCAGCCCTCGTGGGCACAGCAGACCTCTTCCCTGGGCGAACTTTCAAGTTATTTGCACTTTTGGAGATGCGTAGAATTAAAAGCAGATGTGCCAAATTGAGCCTCCAACTTGCCGCTCCATCTCGGGATTTTTTTTTTTCCCTGCCGGCCCACTGTAATGTTTCTAAAATGGGACCCCGGCACTAGCCATGTCAAACAGCTGAGTTCAAGGTAGAAGAGGCTGCCAGCAGGGAAGACGGATGAAATTTAAAATCCCTTTCGACAGATTAACTAGAGACACTTTGAAGCCATAAATCATGCAGACAGTCTAGAAGAAGCTAATAATGGATTTCGGTTTTGTTCGTATTTATTATCTTGAAGAGATAGCAGAATGCAGGGCCAATGTGCCTGGCTGGGAAATCCACTGGGGACTTCCCAAGGCTGACTATCAACCAGAGAAGAGGTGAGACAGGCAGGAAGGAGGGACGGACGTAAGAACCAGCATTAATTATGTACCTGCTGTGTGCTAGGCACTGGGCTTGACATGACTTGTTTTATCTAAGCCACAATGCCAACCATGTTAAGAACACAATACTGTCCGCACGTTACAGAAGAGGGCTCTAAGAATCTTCAAGATAACTCATTCCAAGCCATACAGCCTGGCCTCCCTGACTCAAAAGCTCTGCTCTTTCTACTTAACAGGATATAGGAAAAGAGGTGGCCCAATACGAGAGCACAGATCTCAGGAGAGGCAGACAGCAAGGGCATGAGCTCCAGCACCACAAGGGACCACCTCCCCAAGTGATCCCTATGCTTATCCACCGCCGGTCCTTGTAGCCTTCCTGGGCTCTACCTGGGGTGCTTTCAGCAGTCATTTCCAGCAGTCATGATCAGGCCAGGTCCTAGCCTGGGTCTCTGCTCTCAAGAGACTACACTGAATTACAGCATTTGTGGTTGCCTGATTGATCCCCAGAGGTTTTGCCTCAAACAAATATAACTCTGTCCATCCCTGTATCTTCCCATGACCACCCAGGAGATGATCAATGCTGTTTCTACTGAATTCTCGGCTGCCCCAGGACCTGAACACCAGGATCAGAGTCACCAAGGTCAGGGGGATGACCAGGGAAGGAAGCTAATATTTTAAAGCCCCTCGTCGATTCATTCAACACACAGGTGTGATGCCCACTCTGTACCACACTCTGTACCAACGCCAGGGATAGAGCCATGAACCAGACATGGTGCCCACATGAAGCTTACACAGAGCTTAAGTACCAGGCATGCTATATACTAATTTAACCCTATCAACCCAGGGGGATGGATAACTACCCCCACCTGAGGGTCAGAAGGTGCAGCAGCTCAGCCGTGATGTAGGGGGATGTGCACACAGGCCACCCCGCCACAGGTCCCCCTTACCCGTCAGAGCCCCTCCCCACTCGCCAACTTAGGGCATCTAAGTGCAGTCTACTACGCTCAGCCAGGTGGTTTTTAAGGGCTCTATCCTTGGCGTTGGTACAGAGTGTGGTACAGAGTGGGCATCACACCTGTGTGTTGAATGAATCAGCGAGGGGCTCTAAAATATTAGCTTCCTTCCCTGGTCATCCCCCTGACCTTGGTGACTATGATCCTGGTGTTCAGGTCCTGGGGCTTCACAGCCCCATAAATAGGCACCCCCAGACCCCAGCTGGCCCCCTGAGGCTGGGGCCTCAGGCCCTCTCTCTAGTTCTCCCTCTAGTCTCACTTCCAGGCCCAGCGCCTGGCTCAGAATGGTGCTCTGGAAACAAATTAGGCATGAGATGGTCTTGGAGAGAAGAGCTCTCCACAAAGATAAGAGGAGAAGGAGAAGCGTCACTGGGAGCCCTATTCCATGCCCCCCGCCACGCTGCAGCCACGCCGACCCCATCCCATACCAGCAGCTTGCTTCTCCTTCTGGGCCTTTGCACTACCTGTTTCCTCTGCCTCATGTGCACTGCCCTAGACACTTCATGGGTGGCTGCTGTCCTGTCTCACTTCCCACGAGAAGCCTTCCCTGCCCTCCTCGTCACTTACTACCCCCTCACCTGCTTCGATCTTCTTAGCACATGCCACTGCCTACACATTATCTATTTGCTATCTGTCTGCCCCTCTTGAACACAAGCTCTGTGAGGACAGGGAGTATCTCTAGCCTCAGTCCATGTTTTTGCTCCATCAAATGAACTCTAGGAAAGCCTGGAGAGCCTTTCTTTGCATGCTCATGTATAATGAACCTTCAGAGGAAAGTCTTCCAAAATTAAAAATAATTCCATAATCTCATCTCTCAGACTGCTTAGATTTTGAAACGTTCCTTTTTTCCCACCACACCTATGTGTGTGAATGTGTCTGTGTATATACGTACACACACACACACAAATATATATACAGATACTTAGCATCTTATCACATACTGACATTTGTCTAGTATTTGTTATGCAAATCATGAGCATTCTCCCCTTGTCATGAAGAATTCTTCAAAAATTCCCTTCCGAGAGGCTGCACAGTACTCCATCATGGGATCACACCATAATTTATTTATTCCCTGTTGTTAGACATTTAGGTTGTTTCCAATTTTTTCCTGTTATAAATAATGCTGTGAGGAGCACCCCTGGACATAAATCACTGTCTGCATCTCTGAATGCTTCCTCAGGATAACTTCCAAAAAGAGGAATTCCTGAGTCAAAGAGACTGAATACTTTCCAGGTTCATGGAAAATATTCTCAGATCGCCCTCCAGAAAGATCATCCCAATTTATACTCACACCATGACTTCACTGCACATCGCAGCAAGGAGTGGCAGGATTTCCTCTGTGTTTGCTAATTTGCGAGACTGAAGCGATATTTCAGTTTTATTTGGAGCTTAACACCAACGGGGGCAAACAACTGAAGATAATTTTTGGCTCTCTGTATTACTTCTTCTGTCAACTGCTGGCTCCTGCCCTGCCTCCATTTTTCTTATCATTTTGGAGTGGCTTTCTCATGTATTAAAGACATCAGGCTTGCTTTCTATAGCAAATGCTTTTCTCAATTTGTTGACTGCCTTTTATTGTTGTTTGTACATTTGTACACTGAAAAACGTTCTAAATTTTCACACAGTCTGACGCAACAGTCTTTGGTTGAGATCATTTCCACGGGCTTTATGTAAAGCTAGCCCTTTTCCAACCAGACATAAGATAAATATTTCCCCATAATACCTTCTAATTTTTTGTGTGGCTTCATTTTTCACACTTAGCTCCTTAATCCATCTGGAATGTATTTTGTAGGATAATGTAGGTGAGGATTTAACTTTATTTTTTTCCCCGAATAGTTAACCAATTGTCCCCATCTGTGTTCTTATTTTCAAGACCTTACGGCATAGTTTCTACCATCTCCCTTAGTAGCAACCGCAGTGTAATAACAATCATCACAGATATCACATGCACGTACTTACGCTTCACAAAACGTTATTCATCATTCATTCATTCATCACGTTTTTGTTGAGCGCCTGCTATGCACTGGGGACTATTCTAAGTGCTAGCAATATGGCAGTGAATAATATAGGTATTTACTCTCATGGAGCACACCTTCTAATGGGGGATGTAAAATAAACAAGTAAAGTATACAGAATTTTAGTGGTAAGGGGAAAAATAAAACAGGAGGGGATAGGAAGTATTTGAGGGGAAAATGCACTTCCGCATAGGATGTTCAGGGAAGGCCTCAGTGAGAAGTATCACTTGGCTAAAACCTTGAAGCAGGGGAGGGATTGAGCCAGCAGGTGTTGGGGCTTGTGGGAGGACATTCCAACAGAGGAAACAGCCAGTTCCAAGGCCCTGAGGCAGCGGGAGACCTAACATGTTCCAGGATCAGCAGCAAACCAGTGATTGGAGAGGAGTAAATAAGCCTGAGGGCATGAAAGAGGAACTGAGACCAGAGTTATGAGGTGTGTGTGTGTGTGTGTGTGTGTGTGCGTGCGTGTGTGTGTGTGTGCGGGTGTGTGTATGTGTATCACATAGAGCCTCACAGGGTTTTATACAGATCTTGCTTCACCTCATTTGGATGGGATGACTGCTGGAGGAGTTTTAAGCAGAAGAGTACCATTACTACTGTTTTCACACAGGATTTCTGACTCCAGCACTGACATTTGGGGTGTATCCTCAGTAGCGTGAGTGTGCAGGTATGCGCACACATGCACACGCACGCACACAGTTGTGACAATTGTCTTCAGATGTTGCCAAATGTTGTCTACAGGACAAAATGGCCCTGGTTGAGAACTACTGCTTTATCGAGATCACTCTGGCGGCTGTGCTGATGGGGCAAAGGTGGAGACAGAGAAACCAACTAAGGGGCCAGTGCAATCAATCAGTGAGATGATGGTGGCTGCAGCCAAAGTGGTGAGAAGTGGTTGGATTGAGGATACGCTGTGAGTGCAGAGGCATCAGGGTCTATTGACAGATCACCTTTAGGGAATGAAAAAAAGAAGAGACCATTTTACATTCTCAACACCTATGAGGATGGAGTTGCTGTTTACTGAGATGGGAAACACAGGAGAAGGACCAGGTTTGGGGGAGATTATCAGGAGCTCAGTCTTAGTCTGCTTGAGAGACTTTCTAAAACAATGTTGTTGTTGTTGCTGTTGTGAGTGCAGAGAGACAGGGAAGCAGAGAATCCTAAGTAGGATCCTTGCTGTCAGCACAGAGCCCAACATGGGCTTCAATCTCACAAACCGTGAGATCATAACTTGAGCCGAAATCAAGAGTCTGGCAAGAGGACACTTCACCAACTGAGCCACCCAGGTGCCCCAAGAGACATTTTTGATATGTAAATGAAGACTCTGAACAGCAACTGGATTGATAGGTCTGGAGCTTAGGGGCCAGATCAGGGCCAGAGACATAACTTTGCACCAAGAGCAGATCAATGGTGTTTGAAATGCAGTGATACAGGATGAGACCACCAAAGGAGTGTAAGAAACAAAAAAGAAAGTGGTCCAAGGATTAAGCCCGGGCACACCACTGTGTAGAGGTCAGAGAGGGGACGGGGGTGGCCAGAGGTGCAGAAGCAAAGCCACATCTGAGCAGAGTCCTGATGAGAAAGAACTGTTTCACGGAGCAGAGAGTGATCTACCGTGTCCAAGACTGCTCAGAGGAGAACTAAAATGAGGACTGAGAGTTGTCCCCTGAATTTGGCCACATGGAAGCCACTAGAAACCCTGACCAGAGCTGCTTGGGGGGAAGCAGGGAGTGCAGGGCTGGTTGGAGTTCATTCATGAAGGAACGGGAGGAAAGAAACTGGAGATGCTGAGCACAGGAGTGCTGTCGGTTTGCTACAATGCATCCTCAGACTTCTCTTGTGCTCCCCTACCATCCTCCCGGCTGCCTCTTACTGCAGTCACTGCTGCGGGCAGGCTTCGGGCTTCAGGCAGGGGCAGCCGGCCAGCGCCTCCTGTAAGACAAGTGTGCACACTAGAACTCCACACACCCAACCCTAACGTGGGAAGGGGTTAATGCTCTGGAGCATCCTTGGCCAGCAAGCATGGGCGCCCATGAATAAATACTTCCTCCCCGACAGTGCTCCGCGATGCATGCCAAAGACTCTCCTGACACGCTCTCCCCTCTGCCTTGTCTGACTCCTCCATCTCTCACTCAGGCTCCCTGGAATCACCTCTCAAGAAAACCACCTGTACCAGAGCATGAACATCTCCGCCTCAAGGGAAGCCAGGGTAAGACAGATGGGAAGGATAAGAGAAGGAGACTGGAGACGGATATGCAGTCGGGAGAGGATTTTGCTTTCGTTTTTTAAAAGATGTCAGAAATAACAGCAGGCTTATCTGCCGATGGCAATGATCCAGGAGGGACGCAAAAACTGATGCAGGAACGGGGAGAAACGCTGGAGCAGAGGTGTCCGTGAGTGAGTGAGAGGAAGGTCCACAGTCAGAGTCACAAAACGGGGCCACAAAGCAACCCTCAGTAAATTTCAAAGGACTGAAACGAACAGAACTTGCTCTCTGACCACAATGAAAAGAGAATTAGAAATCTCATACGTTTAGAAGAAACATGCCCCATTAGCTACAGCTCAAAGATACAATGGAAACTATAAAAATTTTGAATGACTGATAATGAAACATCTACATAGCAAGACTTGGATGCTGCTAAAGCAGTACTTAAGAAAAAATTATGGCTTTTAATGTTTTTAATGCATTTTTTAGTAAAGAAGTGTGGAGATTTCATGAGTTAAACATCCATTTCAAGATATTAAAAAAAAGAACAAGGGCACCTGGGTGTCTCAGTCAGTTGAGCGGCCTACTCTTGATTTTGGCTCAGGTCATGATCCCAGGGTCGTGGGATCAAGCCCCATGTTGGTCTCTGGACTAAACACGGAGCCTGCTTGGGATTCTCTCTCTCCTCCTCTGTCCCTCTCCTTCTCTCTTCTCTCTCTCAAAGAAAATAAAAATAAAAATTAACATTAACATTTAAAAAAACAAAATAAAATGGAGATAAAGAAATGATAAGGATATGGATAGAAATCGTGAATATAGAAAGTATATTCACACGTGTGCACACACAGAATAGAAATCAATAAATTAGTCTAAAGTTGGTTTCTTTGTTTTTTTTTTAAATTTTATTTATTTATTTCTAGGAGAGAGAGAGACAGCGTGAGCAGGGGACGGTCAGAGAGAGGGAGACACAGACTCTGAAATAGGCTCCAGGCTCCGAGCTGGCAGTCAGCACAGAGCCCGACGCGGGGCTCGAACCCACGAACCGCGAGATCATGACCTAAGCGAAAGTCGGACGCTTAACCGACTAAGCCACCCAGGCGCCCCTAAAGTTGGTTTCTTTGAACAGATGAGTAAGATGAACAAACAACTGACAAGACAAATCACAAGAGAAAAGAAGGAGAATAAATAATATAGAGAGTGAAAAATGAGACAACACTTGATGTTATAGGCAATTTAAAAATGTTCAGAGAATATTTTGAATATCTTTATGCCAACAATTTTGCAATGTAGTCAAAATGGACAAATTCCAGGAAAATGTAATTTACTAAAACTGATTAGAGAAGAAATAGAAAACCTGAATGTCCAGCATAACATGCTGAGTGAAATAAGTCAGGCAGAGAAGGACAGATACCATATGTTTGCATGTATAAGTGGATTAGGAGGAACTTAACGGAGGACCATGGGGGAGAAGAAGGGGAAAAATAGTTGGGGAGAGGGAGGGAGCAAACCATGAGAGACTCTTGAATGCTGAGAACAAACTGAGGGCAGACGGCATGGGAGGGAAAGGGGGGTGATGGGCATGGAGGAGGGTACTTGTGGGGATGAGCATTGGGTGTTATATGGAAACCAATTTGACAATAAACTATTAAAAAAGAAGTCTAAAGCAAAAAAACACCCTGCTGAAACATTCTGATCCTCCAATCTGGGCCGCCCTCTCCATCATAACACCCTTAATAAAATCATCTCCTCAATTAAAAAAAAAAAAAAAGAAAAACCTGAATGTCCTATAGGCATTAAAGTAATGGAATAAATTATCTAAAATCTCTACAATGAAAATGCCAGGTCCAGATGGCTTTTCCAGTGAACATTCTACCCAACATTCGAGGAAGAAATAATTCTAATCTAACTCTCACTCTTCCAGAAACTAGAAAAGGGAATAATCCACAATTCATTTGGCTAAGGAAACCCCACTATTCAACTTCAAAAGACAGTATGAGGAAGGAAAATCACAAGTCAGTTTCATTCATGAACATAAATGGGAAAATTCTAAATAAAATATTAACAAATTTAATCCAGCAGTATATAAATGGAAAAAAATACATAATGACCAGACTGGGCATATCCAGGGAATTCAAAATTGGCTTAACATTAGAAAGTCATGTAATCTATCAGTAGATTTAAAAGCAAAAATAATATAAGCATCACAATAACTGCAGAAAAAGCATTTGTTGAAATTCAATATCCATTCGTGATTTACAAAGAAAACTACTAGCCAATCTGAAAAAGAAAGGAGCTTTCTTTATATGATAAGGAGTATTTTACAAAAAGCCACCAGTAAATTTCAGTTAGTGGTAAAATGTTGAAAGGTTTCGCTTTGATTCTGGAAGTAGACCAGGATGTTCATCTTTGTCTTCCATCCTCCACTCCTATTATATTCTACACCGCATTCTATATAATAATGTTAAACGTTATATTAAGGAGGTCCTAGCCGCAATGGAAAGGCAAGAAAAAGAAATGAAAAGACTTAGAATGTATGACTACAGATGACATCCCCACCCAGGCTTCTCTGATTCCAGCCCACACAGAGTGCTCCCACCTCTGGTTCCAACTTGAGCTTGACCTGTTTTTTTACTTTGTTCTGATTTTGTTTTTGTTTTGCTTTATCAGTCTTTTATCCTGCCCCCCACTCCCTCACTCAGTCAGTCAGCAAGTGTTTGCTGGGCTGTCTGTGAACCCACTCATCTCCTGGTATCTTCTACCTATGGTTGCTCTGAACCTGGTGTGCTCCAGACTTCCCTTCCTCATAGACCACATTTTGGGGCCCGGGAGCACTTCCGTACTGCTCTGCAGGCTACACTGTCCTGACCTCTGCTTCTTCAGCTCCTTGTGGGCAGAACCGGGTCTGCTTCACCTGAGCCCCTCACCCTGCACATGCGGCAGGTCCCGGCGAGTGCTTGCTGAACGATGAACGAATAAACAGACTGTGACGGCAGCTGCAGAATCCTGTTTCCCAGGCAGGGCCCTTCTACTTCTGCCTTTCTTCCTTAAGAGACTGCTCCTGCTGCAATGCACTGAGCAGCTACCCTATACTGGCCCTACACTGCCTAAACTGGGTGGCTACCAGGGACACAAAGGGGGCACCCTGAGACCCACTCACTCTCTGGTAGGCTGACAGTGACCACGTGGGATGATGGGAACAAGAAGGTGCCTGACCCAGCCTGGAAGGTCACTGGAAAAAGGAAGTGGGACCTAGAGACTTCCCAGGAGGGGGAAGAGGTACAAGTAGGTTCTTGAGGGTAAAGCACTGTTGAGTGTCAATGAGGAATGAGAGGGGTACTCAGAGCAGAGAGGTCACCCCTATAATGTATGAAACTGCGCCCTCCCCCGAAAATGCATGGACATATTCACAAGATTGTGCACATACACTGAAGCCCATCCTGGACCCTTAGTTTCTAAGAGTCTGGACCATCTCCTGAGGATGGCAAAGTCAAACTGTTCCAGACCTAGGGAAGAAAAGTACAACTGAACTTCGTTTACGGATCACATTTGCCCATGACGTTGGCCAAGATCTAAAGTGATCCTCCCAAGGCTGAGGCTGACCTCCCAGCTGGAGCAGACACTCTACTTCCAGATTGCAAAGGCCCTGTGAGCCTTGGCTCATGGCACTCGGCAGCATGTGTCCAGTGCAGGCCTTGCAGTGGCTCCATCCCTGGGAGGGAAATGTCCCCATCTGCCTGGTGAGCACCATCACAGTTACCAAAACTGCCGAGCACCTGCCACGTGCCAAGCAATCATGGATAATCATGCCTGTCGAACAGGCAGAGGAGAGAAGACTGTTCCGGAAGCAGGACACGTGTGAGTAGAGGATGTGGACATGAAGGAGCCTGGTGTCTCAGGGCACCTGGCTGGCGGATCTGATGCCAGGACACTGACTGAACATGCACGAGAGCCGCGGGCTCCTGTGGGCCAGATCCCAGAGCTCGGGTACTGTCCCCAAAGCAGAGGGTAGCCAGGATCCAGTTTGGGCTTAGAGCGATCACTCTGGTTGGGTGTGAAGAGAGATCCAACATGATGGAGGCAAGTGCTACACTCAAGGCAGGACCTGACTTGAGAGAGACTGTGCATATGGAGGGGGTGTGGGGAGACCAGGAAAGGCATCTCTAGGGAAAGGGAAATTTCCCTGTTTTTTTTTTTTTTTTTCCATTTTGACAGATAATAACTACAGGCCTGCTTGGTGCTGGACACCATAAATCCAAAGGCCAGGGTGCCCACCAGCTCATGACCATCACAGCAACTATAATGGGCGTCAGCTGCAGGAAGGAAAGACTAAGCAAAACAGATATTGGCCCAAATGGACAGGCTTCCTCCAGGTCAGCTCAGGCCCAGCTGGTCAGGAGTCCAGGTCCCTCCCTCAGCTGACAGATGAGGCCAAGACCCACAGGGGGTTAACCAGAGGCCACTGCAGAGTCAGAGTGTAGAAGTGGCCAAGCCAGTCCTGAACATGATCCGAGTTCCCTCTTCCCCAGCCCAGCGGCCTCCCAACCCCAGCAGAGCCACCGAGGCAACATGGAGCAATAGCAAGGCCTCAGGAGTCTGGGAGCAGGGAGACCTGTGTCCATGTCCTAGCTGCACACCCCTGTGTGTCCCTGGCCAGCTCCCGTCACTGCCAGTCCAGGCCAGAGGGCTGTCAATAAGCCCCTTTCCAACCTTAAAGTTCACTTGCCCAGAGGCCAAAGGAGGGATGTGCAGAAGGAGCTAACGGACATAAAACCAGCAGTGACCCTGGAGGGGAGTGGTTAGGGAGGTCACTGGAAGAAGGAAGTGGGACCTGACCGGGTGACTGGAAAACACAGGCAGCAGAACCATTGGGAAGAGGCCGCTGGGGTCCGGGGCCTGGACTTCCTCATCCACAAATGGGGGTCAGCGGGTGGAAGGCAGAGGGAGCAGGTTGGACCAGATGCTTCCAAAGCCCTTCAGCTTCGTACTGACGGCACAAGCCTCAATATCAGGATCTGCCTCTTGTAACTATGCGACTTGGAACAAGTCCTTATTCTCCATGGGCCTTGGTTGTCTCATCTGTAAACTGGGTATAATAACACCACCTTATGAGGTTCTAGAGATTGAACCATACCAGGAGACACAGAGCAGCCGTGTGACAATGCTCGCATTCTCCAGATCTACACCGAACGAGCCTGGTAAGGCTGGGGTGGCCAGCAGGCTCCACCAGGCCACTGGGCTCCTCCCAGCTCCTCCTAGCTACACCAAGTCTGTGCCTGGCTGCCAGGGAAACCTCTACCGGCTTCCCTGCTTTAGTGAGAGGAGTCTTCCTTGGTCCCGAGGGCTGCTCGCCTTCCCCTCTCTCCTCGTCCCACAGGGTGGCAGCTCTGAGAGGGCCTGTCCATCTCCGCAGGGCTGGCAGGAGGTGCCCTATAAATCAATCAATAAATTCCAAGCAGATGCGCACAAGTTGTTTGGGTTGGAACCCTGGCCCTTCTCTGCGGTTGCCGTGAAACCAGACTCTCTCAGGTGATTCAGAATTTGACGGGGCCGGGGCTGGATCCACCAGAGGGTGACGATAATATTTTCTTTCCTGTCTTACCTCGGAGACAGGGTGGGGTTTTTTTTTCCAGCCCTCTCTTCGGGGCCGACAGCAAACCCAGGTTTACTCAGTGCATATTTATAGAGCCCCGGGCTTGGGGAAGCCAGTCTGAGGACAGCCAGACTGCTATGGGGCTTCCCAGGGTATGAACACCTTCTCCCACGGGACTCCGTTTTCCTCACAGCCACCCACGGGGCCCTGCCTGAGGAACCCAATAGCAAATGCCGTGGCTTTCCTGCCCACGGTCCTGGGTTCTAACCCCAGGTCTGACACTTCACTGGGGCTCCGTGTATATTTCCATTTTGTTTTCTAAACTGGGATGATAACGCTTAACACATCACGAGGCAAGAGCTAAAGAAAATAACATATACAGGAACAGCTTACACGGAGTCCAGCACATTGTATGTATTTGATAAACTGTCACTGGTATGATGACGTGCGCTCAGAGAAGGGACACAGCTCGCCCCGTGACAGGGTCATAGCGCAGTCAGAGTTCAGCCGGCTAGCTCCGGGGTCCGTGCCATTCTCAACTTCCTGTGCAGACAACTGGACTGGCCGGTCCCTCCCTCATCACAGGGGGCAGCAGGGCAGCCAGTCAGGGAGAAGAAAACGCAAGTAGGCCACAATGAGGGTGCCTGTGTGCTGGGCCCCCGCCCCACACAACAGGGAAGGGACACCCAGAAGACAGAGTCTGTGCTCAGCACCGCTCGCTGGGCCCTGGGTGGCCAGGCTTCAGGCAGGACAAACACCAACTCCCCCTTCCACGGCCCCACAGATTCCCTTTAGGAAGAACGCCCAGAAAGAAGAATACCTGAGCAACAGTTACTGATTCAACTACTTTTTGTTGTAACCAAATAGAAGGATAAAATTTAGGCCATGAGTTCTGGTTTAAAAGCAGGCCAGTGATTCCACACCTTTTTTGGCTAACATCCCGACCTGCTCCTCCCGGGGTCTCAGTTTTTCATCTGATGGGAGGGTGTCTGCGGTCCTCAGACCTCAGGCCATTTGCCGAATGTGTATGATGTGCAGGCACCATGCTGAGCACAGAGATGATCCCCTTCCTCACCTGGCCCTGCGGGGTAGGAAGTGCATCTCTGTGCCTGCTGGACACAGGAGGAGCGTTATGGTGCAGAAAGAGTACCTAACTAGCCCAAAGTCATTAAAGATATAAAGGCAGGATTTGAAACCCAGGCAGTCTGAGCCACTCTACTGCCCCTACCTCTACCCTGTCCCCTTACACACACACACACACACACACACTTTCTCTCATGTACATGCTGAGGCAGCTTTCAGAGTCTAGGCTCAGCTGGGATTCACAGCAGTTCTAGGACCTTATTATCTCTGAGCCTCAGTTTCCTCATCTGTAAAAAGGGAATAATAATCAACTATACCAGAGAACATACAACATCAGAGGCCAAGCTGACAGGAGTTAATGCGACAGCCAAGAACAGAGAATTATGACAAGATGCAGACAGTACAGGTCTCGCCTTGACTCCTGACGCCCCCATAGCCTGGCCTCTGCCAACCTCTCACCATGACCTGCTCTTAAGGTACAGCTGTAGCCAACATCTTCCAAAGAATTCTGACTCTTGGCCACCTCTGGGCCAGTGCTCTCTGAATCACTCTGCCCATAATGTCCTCCTTCACCCCTATTCCTGGCACACTCCTACTCATCCTTCAGGACTCAGTTCAGAAGCCACCTCCTCCAGGAAGCCTCTTCTGACTCCTGTAAGCTAAGCTGGTGCCTTTTCTGGCTCTGGCTGCTCTTGGCCTCTTTCCATCCCAGCCATGCTCACTTGGGGTTGACAAAGCTTTATATACTCTCCTCTCCTAGGCTCTGGGCTCTTCCAAGTCTAATGCTGTGTCTATTCAGCTGGGGCCCCAGTCAAGGCACTGGCCCAGAACAGGTGTTGAGTGCACATTTGTGGCATGAATGAGTTATTAACTCAACCGATGGGTGAGGCAGGGACGGGGAGCCAGAACACCTCCCCAAAGACCAGGCTCTGTGCTTCCCCCACTGTAAGGTCCTCTCTGTGCCCCAAAAGCATTTTGTCCATCCACCTCCCCTATGCCTCTCCTTTAGGGCACCCACATGGACCCCTGCTCTGGGCTGGGCCTAGGGAACATGGGAGATGAACCAGAGGGACTCAGAAGGGACCGTGGACCACAGGTAAAACAGTGCCATTAGGTCCCCCTGCCAAGCGCCAGCTCTGGAAAGGGAGAGGCCAGCCCAGTCCGATGGTCACCTGCTCAGCACCACGGCGTGGCCACACCAGGCAGGCCGCTCTGCCAGAGCTGACTCTGCAAAGAGATAAAAGCCTGGGAAACAAGAGTGCACAAGGGAGGGAAGGGAAAAGGGGAGAAGGAAAAAATAATAAAAAAGGGTTCTTTTGGTATTTGTTTTCAAAGCCACTGACGAAAACCAGATTTGAAGTTTGGGGGAAAAAAGGGATTTGGGCCTTTCAAATTCCACTCTCCACTAATTGACTGCAGTTTCCTTTGAAAGAGCCCCCAGCTCTTCTGAACAATCGGCAGCCCAGCTGGTCCTCGACAACCAGCAGCTTCCAGGCCTCCCGGCTCCAGAGGGTCGCCCTGGTTGTGTGAGCTCTAGAGAGACAAATGGATGGATGGAAAATGGGGCACGGGACCCGCAAAATGAACACTCAGGGCCAGACCCGGTGCGACGTGCTTTCCACCAAAAGAGGCCAGGCCAAGGCTCAAACCCGGGGATGTCTGACCTCAACATTTGTCATTTTGCCAGTTTTCTGCCTGCCTCTCAAGATGCTCATGGCTTTCAGAGGCAGTAGGGAGCCACGGCAGGTTCAAGCACAGAACTCCAGGAGTGTGTTCCACCACTGTGGGCTCTGAGAGTGGAAGTCCTGAAGGGATTAGGTGCTTGCCGTCTCACACACACTGCCCAGGGTCCCCTCCACACTCTGCCAGTGACCGTGCTTACGTTCCCTGTCCTCCCCCCAACACAGTCAGAAATGCCTCCTCCTCAAGCCCTTTTGATCCTCCTGCCTCTTCTGTGCCTGACCTCGGAGCATCTGGCCGACGACTTCTCGCTGCAGCAGTTCAGAAACAAATATCCCTTCTCCCACTCTTCACTTAGAGAAACTTAACCAAAGGCCCAGGAATCCCAGCAACCCAGCTCGAGGGAAATCCAGGGGTCTCCCCCAATGACAGCTCAGACCTTTAGCCCTCCTCCTATAGGGGCTCTTCCACCTCACGTCTCACACTGAGGTCCAGAGGGGCAGAGGGACGACCAGAGACAAATGGTCAGCCCTAGAGTTAGGGCTGAACCCTAATCTGAACTGTGAATCCCACCCTCTTTTCCCTGGACCAGCCCATCCATCCGGGCAAAGAGCCTTCCTTGCCTTCCCGAGCATTACCCAAAAGGGATCTATGAGCAGCAAAATGTCTATGATCTATGAGCAGCTGGAAATGTCAGCTGTCCTTCCACAAACGAAAAGGACCAGCATCCTTCAACAAAAGCTGGCCTCCTGGCTTTTGCATGTGCTGGTCCCTCAGCCTGGAAAGCCCTTCCCCTTGGGAGAACTCATGCCCTAACAAGGTGTGCTCCAGTGTTCACCCCCTCCCAGGCATGCTCCTTGACCCCTCGGGGCTCCTGTGCTGTCCTCTCTCGTGCCCTGCTTGGCACAGTGTAGAACCACTCTGCCCACCTGCTGACTCCCACCAACGAGCTCCTCTAGAGCAAGAAGAACTTTCCTACGGCAGCATCCTGGTGCCTGCAGGAGGAGCCCCAGTAGTGTGTGAGGAAGGAAGAAGGCGGGGGGAGCCGAGGAGCCCAAGCACTCTGGGTGAAGCCCCGGGTGCAGGTCCTGACTCTGCGTGACCTTGGGGAACTCACTTCCCCTCTCTGGGCCTTGGGCTCCTCACCTGAAAAAAACGGGAGTGACTAACTCTGCCCTGTGCGGTCGTTACACAGATCAAACGAGACTGAGGGTAGGGAAGCACTGTGTGAATTATGGAGCTTTATGTGGATAAGGACAGTGGAGGGGTGGTGATGATAATGGGGTCCCGGGGACAGGCCACCTCACCGGTGGAGCGAGGGTGATATCCCTAATACACCTCCCTGACATGCAGCCACCTCTCCTGGAGCTTCTCGGGAAGGAACAGCCCGTCTGCCCCTCTGCACTGGGAAAAGTAGAGGGACTAATGACCACTGCGCTCTTGTTCTGGGCTGAGAACAGCCAGCGCCACAGTTAGTCCCCCAGCCCTGAGGAGGGGTTGTACTACCTCTCTTTCCCAAGGTAGTCACTGAGGCCAAGGGTGAGGTACTTGGCTCAGTCTCATGGTCAGGGCAGCCCCACCCCAGAGCTTGTCCTTTCCGTACTGCCCACCCTAGGCTGAGCCCGAAGCTCTCCTTCACTGAGTGTCTATCCCACCCTCAGGTGCCGCCAGGCCTTGAGGCTCACAGGCTGCTCCTGGGGCCAGCTGGCCAGGGCCCAGACACCTCAGTGGCCCAGCAGCCCCAGAGCCTGTCGGGCCAGGGCACCCCCAACCCCCGATGAATCCCCAGACAGCAAGCTGCCCTGCTTCTGTTCCCCATTATGAGCAAGGACCAGTGCCCGTCAAATAAATCAAGCCTATGAAGTCTGATGAACAAAGATTGTGATGGTAGGATGATGTAATTATAAACATCAGCTGCCTGGCAATCTGGGATCAGGGGAGTTGCTTGCTTTGATGAGGGGGCGAGTGGCACAGCAGCTCAACTTAGATTCTTCTGGACACTGCAGGCCGGAGGAGTCAGGGTCCTCTGCACTGTCTTCCCGGCACGCTGCTGGAGAGTTTCAAGTTGCTGCATGACTCACGAGGCCCTTCTCCGTGGGGTCCCACCAACCCCTCCAGTCCCCACCTCTGTAATACTCCGCTGGCGCCACTTATTACGCTCCATACTCACCATGCCACTTCACATTTCCAGGCCTCTGCAAAGGTGATCTAGGCGCTGATGAAGGCATTTCCATCCTGCAATACCCAGCTCAAATGCCACCTCCTCCAGGAAGCCTTCAGAGCATGCCACTAAAGCACTCCTTCCTCCTGCTCTAAGGGTTTCTTCTCAGCCTCACACAAAACTAAGCTCCATCTTTTCTCATGTTAATCATTCCCTCTGCCTTCCCCCTGCAGCTGTAACTCCAATTTCCCTTTCGTGTCTCAGATTAGATGTCTTCTCTTGTAGAAAGCTCTGCCTGATTTGCTACTAGGCTGCCATGAATGCTGCCCCATCCCTCCTAGCTCCCTGCATTTGCCCCTGTACTAAAATTAGCAGTTTGCATGTTTGTGTCCTACCCTAACCTAGAAACTCTCTGCCCCTGATGCCCCACACAGGCCCGGCACCCAGTAAGTTCGATCACTATCAAACAGCTAAGGGGCAGGGCAATCTGAGGCCCACAGACTCTGTCTTGGGACCCCTCTATCCCATCTACAACTGATCAGAAGACCCAGCTCTGGCAACTGAACAAATGAAACCACCAAGGGCTTCCATGACCCAAATGCAGAGGGCTTCATATGGAAGGAATCAAGGGGACTGAGGAATAAAGTATCAGTTGGAATAGATACTTTATTATCCAGGCTATAAACCTGATTTACACTCAGGTTTCTTCTTTCCAGAAGCTCTATAAAGCTTTACCTTTGCCCCAGCAAGCCTTGGGAACAAACCTTCAGAGCAACAGGAAACTGCCTATTGTGACTAGGGGAGGGGAAGGGGGCTCTCTGATGCTCCTGCCCTCTGGGCAACCCTGTGGGTCGAAGTCACCTGAACAAGGCACAGAGGATGAGGCCTGGAGAGAAGCACAGGCTGGAGGCCTAGACACCCGGGTTTAGTACAGGTTCTGCTGTGTACATGGTGTGGCCTCAGCCTCCCCCTCCATGCGGTGCTGTGGGGAAGGAGGTTAGGCCAGATCCAGCATTCATGTTGACGGCGCAGCAGCTGTGGTTGAAATCTCACCAGTTGTGACTCAGGCAGGCTGTGGAAGTTCTGCCCCACTTTGTACACCTCCACCCACGGGGGAACTGCCTCGCAGGGCTAGTATGAGCACTAAGGGGGTTAAGGCTGGAGAGGGGCCTAGCCTAGCACTTGGCACACAGCAGAGCCCCTCCATTCTCCTCCTGGGTCTTACGCTAGCCCCCTCAGCCACCAGATGCTGACACGTGGAAGGAAGGCCCTTCTAAATCCATTGTCCAAGTCAGCCCTCAGACAAGTTAGGAGGTAGATGTCACCTCCCCATTAGAGATGAGAGAAATGAGGCTTGGAGAGGGTCCTTACCTTGCCTGTAATTCAGCCAGCTGGGAGCCTGGCCCTGGATTCCCAATGACAAGCACAGTGTTCTTTCTTTCCCTGACAGAGGATGTTCGGGGCCAACTTGTTTTGAAAAGAAGAGGAAAAGTTGGGGGGGGGGGGGCAGGGAGAATCCACCCTGGGGTTAGCTCACATATACTAGAAGATGTGTCTAAAAGACACCACTCAGGGTTGGCTGATTTGCCTCTTTCTTTCTGTTCACCTTATCCCCAATCACTAGCTCCCACTATGGTCAGAAGCCTGGACCCCCGTCCCCGCAGAGGGCTGTGCCCCCTCCCTCACTCCACCAGGCCTCTGTCTGGATGCCACTGTGTCAGAGAGTCGCTCCCTGCCCAGCTATAATAGCAGCCCCACCCCTACAGCCTCCAGCCTCTCACCCTTTCTTTTGTTAAATCACCATATATCATACTACCAGACACAATATCAATTTTTTTCTTTAAGCAAATATTAACTGAGCACCTATTATGTACCAGAAGCTGTTGCATACATCTGGGAAATGCCAGTGAACAAAACAGACGCAAGTCCCTGACTTCCTAGAACTTACATACCAGAAGGAAGCTAAACGGTAAGTAATAAACCTGATAAATAAGGACAATACAGCGAAGGTTAGAATGTGAAAAGTTATTTGAAAAAAAATGAGCAGGGTGATGGGAATGTGTATGCCAGGGTCAGGTGGGGGGCAGCACTCTTAATTAGGGCGTTGAGGTGGGTACCATAGAGAAGGGGTGGGAGTTAGCCTAGCAGATATCAGAGGGAAGGGCATTCATGTAGAGGGAACAGACAACTCAAGGGCCCTGAGGAAGGAGTGTACTTGGCTGGACCAGGGAAGTAATAAGGGGGTAAATAAATGATGCTGTGGTCAGAGGGACCCTGGGCCTCCCTGTAGGCCACTGTGAGGACTCAGGTGCTGGTTCTGAGTGAAAAGGGTATCATTTCATAACAGCAAGTATTAACGGCAAAGAAGTGAGAGTATGAAGGATCACTCGGGCTGCTGTGTTAAGAACAAACCGTCTCAGGCACCTGGTGGCCCAGTCGGTCAAGCGTCCGACTTCGGCTCAGGCCATGATCTCACAGTTCGTTGAGTTCGAGCCCCACGTGGGGCTCTGTGCTGACAGCTCAGAGCCTGGGGTCTGCTTCAGATTGTGTGTCTCCCTTTCTCTATCTGCCCTTCCCCCACTTACGCTCTGTCTTTCTCTCTCTCAAAAACAAACATTTAAAAAAATTTTTTTAGAAGAGCAAACTATCTCACTTGTCAGTTTATTGTTTGTCTCCTCCACAAAACTGTGAGATTCACAAGGGTAGCACTTGATCTGAGTTGATCCTCATTATCCCTGCAGGGCCTAGAACAAGGCTCAGCACATACAGGTACTCAGTAAATGTGTGGCAATGACTGACTGGGTAAACAAATAAACACGCGCTCCAGCCACACCATCCTTTTGGCTATTTCTCACACATGCCAAACACTACTCTGGCCCCAGGGCCTTTGCACCTACTGTGTGTTCTACCCAGAATGCTCTTCCCCCAGATATCTACAAGATTTATCCTTACACTTCAGATCTTTACACAAATGTCACATGAACACTGAGGCCTTTCCTAGACACACTACTTAAGAGAGGCATGCTGCATATCCCTCTCTAACACATCCTACATTTCTTTCCTACTCATTTTTTTCTCTGTTGCACTGTTACCAAGTGACATACTCTAAACTTTCCTTTCTTACTATCTGTCTCCATCCACTTTTCTCTTACGGTCACTGATTAAATCCCACGTCTAGGACAGTTGCTGACAAATACCAGGACTCCTGTAAATGCTCACTGACTTTTTCTGCCTGCTGTTTTGTCCAAGCTCAGTGAGCAGTATGGTGACAGGGGCTGGCTGTGGCCTCCCTGTGAAACAGCAAGATGCCCAGCAAACCACAGCCTTGGATACAGAGGCGAGAGCAGAAGGTAGGGCCTCACCACCCACGCCAAGCTGTTTCACAGCGAGTTAGCTCAGGATCAGCACACAAGCCATTATCATCTACACTTTACTCAAGAGGAAAACCTAGTAAAGCTCAGAGGAGCTAAGTACCTTTCCCAAGATCACAGACTTTAGGGGGCTGCAGCACTGGGATCTGGACCCAAGGCCTAATGGGCTCCTTCCGGTTTTTTTTCAATCAAAGGCTACTGCCCTGCAAGGCCATGTCTGTCCCTGTGCTGAGGAATGCAGCCATGAACGAGAGTGGCTGGCAGCTGAGGTGAGGAAGAGCATTTGGTGGAAGGAATAGCACATGCAAAGGCCTGGAGGTGAGCAGTGTGGTCTGGATAGAGAGCTGTAAGAGGAGGCTGCAATGGGGTGGGGTGGGAGTCAGGTCACAGAAGCCTTCTTCATGAGATGCCTTAGGCAGTTGGCACCGTAGGGAAATGTGAGTCAAGGCCACAGTGCGGTGCCATCTGACACCTGTTTGACAGGCAACATTAGTGAGCCTGACGGTGCCAGGTGTAGGAGAAGCTATGGGCACAGCATCCTTCGTGTTACTCATGGGGTGTACACTGGTCCATCACTCTGGACACCAGCAGAGTGTTATTATGTAAAGGTGATTTCACATACCCTTCCGCCCAGAGATTCCATACCTCAGGGAGACGTAAGAACACTGTTTATCAAAGAGCAGTCTGCAGACCACAGAAATCACCAAACACTACAATCAGGGTTTTTTTTTCCCCTCAAAGAGCCAGTTGTTAAACATTTACTAGCAAATTATTGGACATAACCCATGTAAACAAAAGGTCCTTGGGTGTCCTTAATAATTTTTATGACTATAAAGGGATCCTCAGACCAAAAAGTTTGGACTGCCACCCTAGAGAAACCTTTGCATATGTGCATCAGAAAATTCATACAGGGCCCATGTAGCAGCCCTGCTTGCAATAGCAAAAAGGAAACAAAAACTGGAAACAATCCAAGTATCTACCAACTGGAGTGAGAAACAACGTGTTCTGTTCGTGTTCTGTTCCTACAATGGAATGTCACACAGCAGTGGAAAGAAATGAAGGCACCTGCAATGACTAGTAACATAATGCTGAATTTAAAAAGCAAGTTCCTGAATTCACTAAGTTAATGAAAACTAAACAATATATTAAGTCCATGCATACAAATACACATGCACAAAAAAACCTTTTTGATAAAAGCTGTTTTAAATGAATCTAATGACAAGGAAGACATCCAGATGGCCAACAGATATATGAAAAGATGCTCGTCACTTATCATCAGGGAAATGCAGATCAGAACTGCAATGAGATATCACTTCAAACCTGTCACAATGGCTAAAATTAACAACACAGGAAATAATAGGTGTTGGCGGGGATGTGGAGAAAGGGGAACCCTCTGACACTGTTGGTGGGAATGCAAACTGGTGTAGCCACTTGGAAAACAGTATGGTGGATCCTCAAAAAATTAAGAACAGAACTACCCTATGATCTAGCAACCACACTGCTGGGTATTTACCCAAAGAATACAACGCTAATTCAAAGGGATATATGCACTCCTGTGTTTATAGTAGCATTATGTACAATAGCCAAGATATGAAAACAACTCAAATGTCCATCAACTGATGAATGGATAAAGAAGAAAGATGTGAGGGACACCTGGGTGGCTCAGTTAGTTAAGCATCCGACTTTGGCTCAGGTCGTGATCACACGGTTCGTGGGTTCAAGCCCTGAGTTGGGCTCTGTGCTGACAGCTAGCTCAGAGCCTGGAGCCTCCTTCGGATTCTGTGTCTCCCTCTCTCTCTGACCCTCTCCTGATCATGCTGTCTCTCTCTCTCTCTCTCAGAAATAAATAAAACATTTAAAAAAAAAAAAGAAGAAAGATGTGATACACACACACACACACACACACACACACTGGAGTATTACTCAACCATAAAAAGAACGAAATCTTGCCATTTGCAACAACATGGATGGAGCTAGAGAATATAATGCTTACTATAATAAGTGAAATAAATCAGAGAAAGACAAATACCATATGATTTCACTCATATGTGAATTTAGGAAATAAAACAAATGAGCAAAGGGAAAAAAGAAAGAGAGAGAGGGAGAAACAGAAGCCAAGAAACATACTCTTACCTATAGAGAGAGAACAAACTGAGGGTTACCAGAAGGGAGGTAGGGGGGACAGGGGAATAAGTGATGGGTATTAAGAAAAGCATTTGTTGTGATGAGCACCAGGTGTTATAAGTGTTTTACGTACGTATTGTACACATGAAACGAATATTACAATGTATGTTAACTGGAATTTAAATAAAACTTAAAATAAAAAATAATTTTAAAATATTTTTTAAAAAATATTTTAATTATTTATTTTGAGAGAGAGAGAGAGAAAGCACAAGTGGTGAAGGGGCAGAGAGAGACAGACACAGCAGAGCCTGATGCGGAGCTCAAACCCACAAGCCGTGAGATCATGACCTGAGCTGATGTTGGACACCTAATCAACTGAGCCACCCAGGTGCCCCCCCAAAATAAATAATTTTTAAAAGAAAGAAACAGAATGACAAACATAAAATTATCTTTACTGGGTAGGCAGAGATGGAAGAAATAAAATATGTAAGGATTGAAAAGAAAAAAAGAAAATTGTTATTACTCACTGATGAAATGAGATGTCAAAAAGAATCTAGCAATATGACTGCCATTACTAACTGAATGTGATAAGACATGCACAGAGGGTGAATATGCAAAAATCAACTGCATGTCTATCTCCAATAAACAGAAAAGGCAGTTTTTTAGATATTTATAACAATATCCAAAAATATTAAATAGGTAGCGAGAAATCTAACAGGATGTGTGCAAGAGCACACAGAAAATTACAGAACATCATGAGGAAAATAAGATTTAAATGAATTGAGAGATACATGTATTCCTGGGTCAAAAAATGCCACGTGTGGAACTGGAAATTCTGAATTCATCTTCCCAAATTTACCCAGAGATTTAAAAGCAGTCCTGTTCAAAATCCCAGCATGTTCTTTCTGTGTGAGGAAATCGCCAAGCTAATCCTAAAATTTGCAGGAAAATTCAAACAGCCAAGAAGAGCCAGGGTCATCCTGAAGAGGAACAAAGGAGAAGAGCTTTCACAACTAGACAGAAGGCCTTACCGGGAACCTGCAAGCTATGACATTGGCACAAGACAAACACATACACCAGTGGAACAAAACAGAATTCCGAAATTGAACCCCCTTGCTTAACTGATTTATGGCAAAGGAGAGTGGAGAAAGGACAGTGTATTCAATAAAAGTTGCTGGCTCAATCAGATTTCTATATGACAAAAATGAAACCTGACCCCCACCACACACCGCACCCCCAATCAAATCCAGATGGATTATAGGGCTAAAGAGGAGGCATAAAACAACCAAACTTCAAGAAGAAAATATGGGAGACTATTTTCACAATTTGAGGCAGGCAAAGATTTCTTACCTAGGACACAAGAATGCACTGACCATAAAAAATAAAGATGACTACAGTAGACTGTTTTAAAATTAAGAGCTTCTACTCATCAAAGGTCACCATGAAGACAGGAAAGGTCAAGCCAGTGTGGGAAAAGGTATCTGTAAGGCACCTGACTAATAGGGAGCTTAGATCCCAAATAAACATTTTCTCTACATAAAAAGGCAAAAAATCCCCCAAAAGAATTTTTTTTAAGGACCTGAATAGCCACTTCACAAAAGAGAAGATTCAAATGACCAAAAAAACAGTATAACTGGTCAACAGGAAAAATGCAAACCAAAACTACAGTAAGATACCACCACACACCCATCAGAAAAGGCTAAAATTTTAAAAAAGGGTTTTTTTTATGTTAATTTATTTTTATTTTGAGAGAGAGACAGCACGTGAGCAGGAGAGGAGCAGAGAGAGGAAGACATAGAATCGGAAGCAGGCTCCAGGCTCTGATCTGTCAGCACAGAGCCCGACACGGGGCTTGAACCCACGAATCTTGAGATCATGATCTGAATTGAAGTCGAACGCTTAACCGACTGAGCCACCCAGGCGCCCCAGAGAAGGCTAAAATTTTAAAAATAAGCAACACTATGTATTGCAAGGATGCTGAGCAGTAGGAACTCTGCTCTCCTGCTGGTGGGACTGTACAACAGCGCAGTCGCTTTGGAAAACTGTTTGGCATTACATACTACAACTGAACACAACCGTCCCTTCCTATACATCCGGCATAAGTGCAAATATACATACGGCGTAGGACACGTATGCTTGTATTCCTAGTAATATCACACCTAATGGTCAAAAACTGGAAACAACCCAGATGTTCAGCCCCAGTGGAAAAAGATCAATAAACTTGTAATACTACCTATCAATGGAAATGAAAAAAACCACAGCCACACCACAATATGACCAGTTTTCAGAAACAGGATGTCAAGTGAGAAAGTTAGACACAGACAGCAGGTACTGTGTCCCTGGCTATATAAAGTCCAAAGCAAGCAAAACCGATCTTGCTGGATGGCAGGCCTGGGGGCACCTGGGGAAGGAGGCAGAGTAGCACCGAAGGGGAAGTGTGAGCAGGGCTTTCTGGGGGGAAGGCTGCATTCTATTTCTTGACCCGAGGTTTGATTTCACATTTACGTTTACATTGTGACGCTCACCGAACTGTACGCTTGGGATATATGTACTTTTCTACATATAAGATTTACTTCAATAAAAGGTATAATTAAAATAGAACAACAGGAATGAAATTCAGTGATGTGATAACCTCCAGACTGGAAGCAGAGAGACCAGGTTGGGAGATCACACAAGTGAATATATTTTCTTGTTCGTTAGTGTTCAAACGGGGAAGGGGGGCAAGAGAAGGGAGACAGAGAGAGGTGTGCACGTTAACAGGCCAAAGAAGACAGTGACACAACAGTGCTTAATCCAATTCTAAGCATGTACGATGAAAAGCAAATACATAAAAAGGGCCCGCACTGCAGGAAGAACTCACAGGACCCAGAACACCACCACCCACATCATGGGGTCGTGGGACAAGTGAGTGGTGAGGTGCCCTGTCAAAGACAGTAAAAAATAAATATTATTGTCTTGATATGTATCAGCATCTAGAACAAGGCAGATCTCTGATAAACAAGCCCTGGGGATATAAGATACAGGATGGGGACTAGAGTTAACAATACTGTATCATGTATTTGCAAGTCACTGAGAGTAGATCTCAAAAGTTCTCAATACTAGGGGAAAAAAGCACAACTGTATGAGGTGATGGTGTTAATTAAATTCATCGTGGTGATCATTTTGCAATACATTCATATATCAAATCAGTATGTTGTATACCTTAAAGTAATACACTGTTATGCCAATCATATCTCAATTAAACTGGGGGAAAAGAGAGCTGGATGGACAAATGAATACATGAAGCAGAACATGTCCCCTCCCCCCACGCTCATCTCACCCCATCTATCCACCAGCATCTTCTCCCGATGCTTACGTAGTTTTTGGCTGGCACTGGCCTAATTAGCGCAGCCTCTATTAAACCCCCTCACCACCCTCTCTCCAGCAACGCGCTCTGGCCCAGGGAGTCCTGGTCATTGGGCCAAATAAGTTAACAATTTCCTTTCAGCCCTATGGCGTTTCTCAAATGTTAGTCCATTTTTTCACAGCCTGAAAGAGCCAGCGTCTTTTTAACAGTCCAGTCCTGGGCTGGATCTGTCACCACGACAGTAAAAAGGCAAAAATAAAAAAAAAAGTTTAAGTGCATCGTGTGCTTATAATAAATAGTTTGCACAAAATTATTCCTTCCACATATGGGCAGAGCGATGCCTTTAATGTGCACATTGTTTGTGGAGAGCCCGTAACTGAGGCTGTTACTAGGCAGAATGTGGAAGTTGCTTTCTACTATTAAATAAGGGAAACAAGGTTCTCATTTTAAAATTAATTCAATGAAAACTATTAAGCAGTTGGCCGTGAATGCCTCGGTATTTTTTCCAAACTGATACTAATAAGGACTCCCACTCCCAGTCCTGCCTAAACAAAAACACAGGGTCAACCACAGAATTCCCAAGAACATATTCCCGGCGTTGTAGTTCTGAAACACATAACCGGGAGGAGTGTGCAGACCTGACCCAAACCAAGACCTAAGTCCCTGTGACACTGTCTTTGGGTGGGTTTGGGGGGGTGGCTGTGCGGGGCTGGTACAGGGAGTACCTGTCTCCCTTTGTCCTACCACCAGTTCACTGGGGAGGGGGGCGGTGCTCCATTCAAGTACCGAAGGGTGGGAGAGACTTGGGGGCGCATCAGTCAAGTTCAAGTCCCGGAGCTTCTCCAGACAAACGAGGTCAGCAAGTGCTGATGGGGCTCCCACTGTGGGGCAGCTGGGGAAGGGTGAAGACTGCAGAGCTGGGAAGCAGACAGACACGGGTCCAAACCTCAGACATGCCACTTTCTAGCTTGATGGTCTCAGTGTCTTCATCTGCAGGCTGGGGCTGCTCTCTGAACTCCATGTGTCTCTGGACATAGAGACCACAGCAGGTGGCCACCTGATGTCAGGCCCCTTTCTCCCATTCCAAGCCAGCTCTGTGCTCAGAATGCAGACACTGCCACTGCTCCCGGTGGAAAGCCAGCGCATCAGAGCAGGAGGTGCAATGTGCTGGGGGAGCTCAGGCGCAGAGGAGGCTGGGATCCGAGGCCCCGTGGGGAGTCTCTTCTGTGCCGTTCCTGAAGGAGTATCCTTAGCTACTGGCCACCCAGACCAGTGCTAAGCAGGAAAGGGGGTGGCAGGGACGGGTGGGGAAGCCAGACTGGGGTGACATGGCCAAGGACTCTCTGGGAGCCCCAGAATGTGTCCCTCAGGCCCTGTGACTGTCACCCTCTGAGGGCAAGGACAGCATTTGACTCACTTCTGAGTCCTCAGTCCCCAGACTGGGTGGGAACAGACTAAAACTCAGTGAAGGTTACCGATAAGCAAGTGAGTCCTCAACCACATCCTCCAGATGGTTCCTATGGTTCAGGAGAAAAGTTGTCCTGGGTGGAAGCCTGGGCCACCCCTCTTAAAATTTAGGTGGGTGATGCAAGGACAGCCTAAGGCCACCAAAGAGCAGGAGGCAGCACCCCCAAGCTTTCACGTCTGCATCTGCAGGTGGGGATGACAAAGCAGAGCCCTGTCTCCCAGCGCTGCCCACACATTCAATGACATTACAAGGGGATGAGGAGCACCAGACAGTGAGGCTCACCACCTGTCTCTCTGCTCTGTCTTTGTTTCTCAGCAGATTCTGACTGCACCCCTGCTGCGGGCCAGGCTCTGCGGCCTGGGATAAGCGCAGGCTAGAGGTCAGCCTGGGGGGTGAGAGTGCAGGTCCTGAACATCAGCAGGGCTGGAAGAAGCGGAGGGGAGAGGAAAGGTGGCTATGGACCGGTGCCTGGTTCAAATGGAAGCTTAATCAATGTTGGACTGATAGACAGATGGTTGGACATATGGATAGGGACAAAGGAAAGACCGTCGGAGCAGGCAAGACTCAAACGTCTAGTTCTCTGTTCTTTCTTCTCCCAGGGAAGCAGTTTGCTGCAGTCTGTCCCCAAAGCACCCAGGCTCAGAGCCACGCTCCTGCGGTGATCCTCATAGAAGTGCCTGTGAATAGCGCTCGTTCCTCCCACTGTCTGCTGTCTCTTCCTGGAAGGCGCCCTTCTGTCTTTCAGCCTCTCTCACCTCTCTCTCCAGGCCTCTGACTTTCTCTGTCCCACTGTGGTTTCCTCAGTAGATGGGTATCCCTCTCTGTCTCTCTCGGTGTCTCTGCCTCTCTTTTTGGTCTCTCTTCTCCTTTTTTCCCTCTCTTTCCCCTCGCCCAGTCACCGGGCTGCCTTCCCAATCCTCCTGTGAAAGTTGGTTCGGCCAGCGCAGGTGTGCCTGCAGGGGCTTTGACCAGGGACATGCTGCTTGTAAGCAGTGAGAGAGGATCAGGGTGAGGCACACATCCCATCGAAGGCGGAAGCCCGACAGAGAGCCAGGTCACAGGCAGCAGAGATGGAGAGTCCCTGCCATAACCCCCAACCTGGTACCTCCCAAGTCTTGGCTGGTACCCATCCCTGGCTCACCGATGGCCGAGCCCTTGTGGCTACCAGCAGGGGCAAGGTGGAAGAAGGGTGCACAAGGGAGGCCTCCACCCAGCCCAGATCCTAATGAACAGGGGCAAGAGACCAATGCGCTGGTTTCGCGAAGGGTGTCCCAGCCAAAGCACTGCCGCCTCTGCCCCAGGACAGAAGCAGGGCGATCTTTCTGTGAGGGACTTCACCAAATTCCAGCTGGCCAGGCCTGAGACCAAGATGCCTCAGCACAAGAGCAATGTGGGTTGCCCGTCCACATGGGCCTGGCACGTCACAATTTCCAAGGTCCCGACACTGCATCCAGCCATTCGCCAGGTACTTAGGGAGTGCCTCTCGGTGCCAGGCACAGTTCTAGTTCCTGCACCTCGAGGGGGCGGAAACAAGGCAGATGTGAGGAGCTGACGTTCTGGGGTGGGGGGGGACGCACAACGTATGTAACCCAACCATGGAGGACAGTGCCGACAGAGCTTCCATCATGGTGACGGGGTCTGGAGGCCAGGGTATCCGTAGCCTGGTTTTGACCGCATCAAATCTGGGGTGCTGCCCACACATCCACGTGGAAGGCAGCTCGGTACATGTACAAGTCTGAGCTCCAGGGGAAGGGCTGGGCTGGGCACATAAATGACAGGATCAACAAATGGGCCTTCCGACACAAGCCACAGCCGATGCAAAATCACAGAGAGTGTGAGAAGGCCTCCCTGAGATAAGGGGACCAGAGAAGGGGGCTGGAAGCAGCAGAGGGCCACAAGACCTGGGGAGTGCAGTGTCCGTCAGGAGGCCAGCGAGCCCAGGCTAACGCTGCCGATGGGTGCAGGGACTTGGAGCTGATGGTGGTGGCCTGGGTGACACAGAGGCCCTGGGGGCCACTATAGGAGCCGCGTCCTTGCAGCTGTGGATGTGAAAGCCTAGCGTGGGCTCAGAAGGGAGGAAGAGAAACAAAAAGCACAGCCCTCTCCTTCAAGGAGCTTTGCTCCAAAGGGAAGGAGAGAACTGAGGCCGGAGCTAAAGACTGAAGTGGGTTGAGAGGTCTGCTTTGCCTTGCACTACGGTAGAGAGACCGCTTGCTTATGCAGAGACAGGAATGACTCAGCAGAAAGGCAGAGCGGCTGCCCAGGGCTGACCAGACTGCTGGGCCTCACCCTGGAGCAGGTGAGGCACATCTAGCACCTTGATGCCACACCCCTGCTGGTGGGCAGGGCACCCCACCCTCATTTTCCAGATGAGGATCCTGAGGCTGGACACCACTGACCAGTCACCCGTGACTTCCTCGCCTGCCCCTGCCTTAAAAATCTCCCATGCCCCTCAAGCAGGGCAGGAGGCCACACTCCGTCTTTTCCTTAAATGATATTCAGGCATGCTACAGTCTGACAATCCCTGCTCGACACCAGGAGTCTCCAAGTATTTTGATCTCACATCCCTATCGGGAGAAAATGTATTCATTTATCAGTCATAGACATAAACTACTATTCTATTGCGTGCTAGGTATATGGCCTGGGCTGAGTGGCCCAAGTAATAACTTCTCTGGGCCTCAGTTTCCCCATCCATAAAATGGAAGATAACCTGACTCATATGGTCATTGTGAAGACCACAGGGGCTAAAAATGCATGCAGCTCTCTGAACAGTGCCTGACATGTATGACCATCAATATGATTATTTCATCCCAAATGAGATGTGTCCTAAACATCAAGCCCATTCTGGTGTTTCTCCCCGACTCAGAGACGGTCTCGGTGGCCCCCCCCCCGCCCCCGCCCAGCCCCGTTAGCGATCGCTGGTCCACACAGTGAGTCCTCAGGGATCAGGTCCACGTGTCTCTTACTCATCCTTTCCTTCTTGATGCCCAGGAGAGGGCCTGGCATGAAGCAGGTGGGCAAGAAGCTGCTGCTGGAATCAAGAACCATCATCTATTGAGGCCCAACTTCATCCCCGCGACATCTATTGAGGCCCACGCATCACTTCATCCCCACGACAACCACTGAGGGTCGAGGGGATTCGTATTCCATTTTACAATGGGAGAAACCAAGGCTCTGAGAGGTGAAATGAGTTGACTAAGGTCATAGAGCAAGTTGCGGCAGAGCTGGGGTCCACACTGGGGCGTCGGGATCCTTGGTGCCACGGCTAGGGGCCTCATCACCGGAGGTATAGCCAGAAGATACTGCCAGGGTCTGCGGGGCAGGGACTGGCTCTTAGCTTGACTGTTGACCGTGTTCCCAGCAGAAGAGGAAGGATTAGCTGGGCAAACACACACACACACACACACACACACACACACACACACACACCCTCATAATTAGCAGAAGCACAGGGGAAACTAGACCTGGGTGTAGGCAGGAAAGGCAGGAGAGGCAGAGACCCTAACCTGGCGGCCCCTCCCCACCACACCCCAGCCCCCCGGAGCCAAGCCAGGCCTGAGCCGGAGAAACCTCGCTGTCATTTGGGAATCTGCACCTTCCTTTCACCTCGTGCCTCCCTGCAGGCCAGGCTGCACATCGGCCGGCGAGGCTGCATTCACGGATTTCTGAAATGTCACCAAGAACAAAGCTCCCCTTTCTGCCAGCCCCTAGTATTTACAAGCAAGCACAAATCTGTGAGAAAATTCAATTGAACGCAGATGGCAGGAAATTCCTCTAAAATGACAGTGGCCAAATTCAAACCACAAGACATGAAAATAACCCAACATACTAGACGTGAAGAACACATCTATAGACTTCTCCTCGTGCGATTTGCAATCTGTGATTGATTACCAGGAAGACAGACTGCAGATTTATTGGACTTCTGTAGAACACGGATTCCATTTGCAACAATTAAACCTTCCGTGGTTGAGAAAGGGCTTGGAGGGGCTAGAGGAAGATGATGAAGTTAAGGAATGTGGTGTGAGGCTGATAAAGGCTGGTGTTAGCACCCGTAGAGCCGGGCGTCTGCCTGGCTCAGGTACTGGCTGGCAGGGGGTTGTCCCGGTGTGCAGGGGCATCTGAAACTCACACCGCTGGGTTGTAGGTCCCATCTGTGGCAAAGGGTTGGGAGCAAAAGGCATGCTGACAGGCTTCTGAAGGGACAGGTATACGCAAATCTGCTGACCCGCTGGGTATACATGGCTAGACTCAAGCAGTGGAGGGACCGTCATAATGGCAACGGTCCTGGAGGTGCTAAAGGGAAAGAGGAAACAGAATCAGGGAGCTGAGGGACAGTGACAATAGCCTTCCTCATGCCTTGGAATAGATCACACCATCTCTTTTCTGCTCAGCTCAGAATCCTTCTCAACACACAATACTCTAGGCAGTACTAGTAAGTGCCCAAAGCTGGGCTACCTACCAACCCTGGGATGGTGCACCGGCTGCCCTTCTGGTGTGTGCTGAGGGCTGGGGCGCTAGTGCTGTGCTCTGGGACCGAAGGAAGCAGGTGTGTGGTAAAGTCTTAATGTCATCTCGATGTATGCTGGTAAGCCAGAGGCTCAGTTGTGTGTCATGGGGCAACAGGTCAGGTGTGTACTAACAGGTGAGAGATTCAAATCTGTGCTACAGAGTTCAGTTTCTCTGCCAAGTGGCTGAGACCCAGCATCTATAAGATTCCACCTCCCAGTCCTCAGAGGAGCTCAGATCTCTCCATAGGAGATGGTTGGGGGGTTGCGTGTGGACAGATGGTCCTCTCATTAGGACGCAGGTCTGTGTCCTTTTTGTACCTGAGCTGGCCTGTGACTGCCTTGACGAATACAGCACAGAGGAAGTGACGCCGTGCCTGATCATGAGCCTGCCTCTCTAAGGACTGGCCACTTGCCTCTTGGTCTCCTGGAGCCTTGAGCCACCACAGAAGAAGTCTGACCATCGTGCAGGAAGCAGCCCACAGAGACTGCATGAGAGGAAGTGGGGCCCGGTTGAGCCTAGGCTCCCAGCCATCCTCACCTACGTGCCAGCGTATGATCAGTCTGTCCTGGGATCTCCAGTCAGACCTGAAGCTGACTGAATAGCACCAAAGTGCCCCCCGCCGATGACACGTGGGGCAGAAGAGGCTTGCCTCAAATTCCTGACCCACAAAATTGCGAAACATAGTGAAATGTTTGGTGATTTAAGCCACTGAGTTTTCGGGTAGTTATGTAGGTAGTTATGTAGGTCATTTGTCCTTGCCCCCTTCCTCCCCATCCTCACTGTTCCCTCCCTTTTAGCTTCATCACCTCCGCCTGAAGGGCCACCCTGGCCTGGGTTCCCAGCTTCCCATCAGGTCCCTTACTAACCATACTCGCCCTGATCACATCCAAACTCAAAGCCCTGTGGGGTCTTGACCACCTCTCCAGTCACCGTGCCCACCACTCCCTTCCCCACCCTTATGCTCACCATTCCCCAGATGGAGTACAATCCTGAAAGGCCCCCATGCTCTTGTACATGTTGTTCCCTTTGTCTAATGCCCTTGGCAAACTCCTACACATCCTTCAGTGCCCAGCTCAAATCCAGGACAATTGTTGGCTCCTTCCTCTGGGCTTTTTTAGTGTTCACCCTACTGTACTATCATTATATACGAGGCTGGGAAGCAGCGTGAGGAGAGCATAAAAGCTCCTGGGCTCTCAGCAACCCAGTGCTAACATGGTACCTGGCATAGAGTCCAACAGAGTTTTACTGAATAAGTTAGCACAATAACAAATGCATGAAACAGGAAGTCCAGTGCAGGTCCTGGCCCTAGGCTATCATAGGGAAGGAAAATATGAAAAGTTGAATTCAGTGAAGAGTTCTGACAAGCAGCACAGCAGTGACTACTGGCTCAAGGTCAGAGAAGGGAGAAGCCCTTCTAGGGCTTCTAAGTAGTCAGGGAGGGCTTCCTAGAGGAGGACCATACTGGTGTCAGAGACTCCTCCTCCAGGAGCTTTCCCAGAGAGTCCCCTGGGCTGAGGCAGCCCCTCGGACTCCCACAAGCTGCACTCCCCCGGCTGCATCACAGGTGCTGTTCAGGCGCCCCATGCCCCACTCAGGGCTATATCCACAGGGCTCTGAGACAAGCCGATCTCTCCTAGGGCATCATAACTGGATTGTCCCTCCTTGTCTGAGAAACCGGGACCAGCACAGTGCCCCACCCAGAGCATGCACAGAAAGGCTGGTTGTTGTAATGAATGAGGGAAGGTTAAGGAGGCACTGGGGGCAGGATGAAGCTCAGAGAAGCCCAAAGAATGCACCAGGGAGCCGTGGAGCAGGCACTGCACCTCTGTCCTGGCCGTGCGACCCCACAGCTTCCCCTCTGTAAATGGGGATCATGGCAGGGTGAGTGCAATCAGTTTCTGGCACAGGGTGATGTGTGCCACTGAGCAGTAAATAGGAATCTGGGCACCAGAAAGTTGCTGGGGAGGCCTTTTGGTGCTCTAACACTGGAGAAGGCCTCTGGAATGGCCCAGAAAAGGGGAGAAAGCATTTCCAAAGCATCAGGCAAGGGCCAGGCCTTGGGCTTGGTTGCCACATTCACCGAGGGGACCCTCGAGCAGGGGAACCAGAACAGGCAGCAGAGAAACTCAGGCCCTCAGAGTTTGGCTCCCTGCAGAGGAGAGCTGTCCAGCACACAGATGGGCTGACTAGACAGGTAGTGAGCTGCCCATCACAAGGTGATAGTAACAGGGTAACCCCTCAGAGTACAGAATGTCAGGGCTGGATGGCCTTTCACGTTTCCTCACTGCACGCACAGGGAAACTGAGGCTCAGAGAGTGTAGAGCAAGACACCACTCTATGCACACCCTCTGCGTAGAGCCAGGGACCCAGAGCCAGGGATGTCTGTGAGGGATCCTACAGGTAAACGCCACCCAGACACCCCCCTACCGCTCCCACTGATGCTGAACCCTAACCCCAAGGCCTTGCAGCACCAGGAAGGTTGTGTCACCCTGGGAAAGCTGTTCAGCTACTTTGAGCCTCAGTTTGCTCATCTGTAAAATGTAAATAATAGGTCCTACCTTAAAGGGTTTAGGTGAGGATTAACAAGATCAAAGACGAAAAGCACTCAGATACTACAAGGTGTGGTAAATGTCAGGTGTTGACTTCTTTTGACCATTTGAGGCACTGAAACATAGGACCCAGCTCTGCTGCCCTCTGGCTGGGTGGCCTGGGGAAGGCCTCTTTCGCTCTCTGAGTCCCTTTGTCTCTCAAGTGAGCAGTTTGGCTAAGTGACTGCAAATGTCCTGGGCAGGTCCAAAGTTCTTGCTGTCTACCTTAGGTTTCCCCAGGTGTGCCCAGCACTGGCAAGCCATCTCATTAGCATACAAGAAGCCTCACCCCTTTTCCAGACACCTCAGGTGGGGGAGAATCCGAAAGGCATGAGGGCCTTCCTCAGGAGGCCAGGGATCTGTGGCATCTTCCATCTTCCAGATCTTTTGCAATGTCTTTCTTGGCTCACTTCACCTCACCCCACGCTTCTGTCTCCCCCAGTCAACCCCCCTTCTCAGCAAGGAAGGGGCTGGCTTCTCAGGGATTGAGTAAGGAAAACTAACATTTCATCAACATCTCCTGTGTGCCAGCTATGTAATTTCACCTGTCACAGCAACTCAGGGGCAGGGACAGCATACGTCATTTGTGTTGAGGAAGCCAGCTCAGAGAGGGGAAGTGACTGGTCCCTGGTTACATGGGGATATGACAGAAAAGACACCAGAGCTCCAGCACACAGTCTATCCTCAAGTGCCTTCCATAGGGACCCTAGGCTAAGGAAAGGTGGAAGAGGGAGAGAGCCTGGACCAGTGTCCCTGAACCTGACTGCTGGTCTGGCATGGGGAAAGGGGAGAGCCTGGGCCGGCCCGGAGCGGGACAGGAGGAGGGGGGAAGCAGCCCCAGGGGACCCCTGAGCCCAGGCCAGCCTAGACATTCTTCCCTCTCATTTCTCATCTTCTCATCTGGCTGCACAGAGCAGGCAGGAGCTCTCTCCTGCTCAGGTTTATAGGAATGTGTCCCCCCAGGGTTCAGTGGAGAGGAAGGACTATGAAGAGAGGAGTGGGTCACTGCAAACCAAAGCACATCCACCAGTGAGCTGCTCTCCCAGCAGGCCAGAGGGGACCACGGTCGATGGCCACAGCAGGATTCACTGGGGAGGTGGCCATGTGGGGTGGAATATATGCTGGCAGACCCATGTTTGAATTGTGGCTCTATGACTGAGTGGCCTTGGGCAGTGCCCACTCCACAGGGCTGTAGGACTGAGCAAGATGATACACATGTATGCACATATGTGTGTGTGTATTTCACTGTCGCCCAGCTCCTAGGACACAACTGGGAGAGGTGCAAAATGGGAAACACTAATACTTCCTTGGTATCAGGGGTCAGGCTGGATCCCTGCCTTTTGGGAAGACAGGAAAGCAAACACTTGGTAAAAGAGAGATGCCTGAAGACTGCAGAAGCCCAGATAAGGCCCTTTCCCTAGTCAAGAAATTCAGACAAGCCCTCCTGGAAGAGGGGTATTTGAGCTGGGGAGCAGGATGGGGAGTGGGGTGGGGAGCCTGAGGGCAGCACATCTGGGGTAGAGGGCACAGGAAAAGGGGGCCCACCGCAGATGGCTTGTTTGCTCAGATACACATCTGAGCCTTGTCCTGGAATAAAATTCCCCAAAAAGCTTTATTTGCTTTCATAAAAAACAATCCCCCAACATCAAACCCTCGGCCCCCCAAATGTCTGGTCTAAAGTCCCCTGCACTGCTCCACACAGGCCCACACATTTGGAAGACCCTTAAAGGGAAGGGGCTGGTAAGGGCATGATTGAGTTTTTCGGTTACTGAGGGACCTTAAAGACTTTCTAATTCAAGGAGGTCTAAAAGGTGCTTATTTGTCAGGGTGAAGTGGAGCCCAGAATCCCAGATGCCGACTCCTTCTCACCATCACTCCCTGTGTGGCCTCTATTCTGTCCCCCTCTCTGGGGTAGGTTCAGGATGTGCCCTAATGAGGGTCAAGACAGAGACAGTAGGATAGATAAAACACAGAGATGAGGACTCAGTTGGTACAGGGGTTGGACACTACCTGGCCATTTGAAAGGTCACTTAAAAGGCCATTTGAAGGGCTATACATCAGGGAGACAAATCTCCTGTCCTGATGTCTTAGCCAAGCTGTGCATCACCAGACCACACAGCTAGGACCAGTGGAAGGGATAGAGAGCCACGGACTGGAAGACAGACCCCTGTTCAACTTAGGTAGTGCTACTACAGAAGAGGGGCCTGCCTTGTATGGAAAGCTAAACTGAAAAACGAAGGCCCCATTTGCCCCCCATTCTACTACTCAAGTCCCAGCTTCATAAGCTAAGACATCTCAAGCAAGTCACTGAAATTCCCAGGGCCTCAGATTTTCTTGTCAAATGGGACGTTCGTTCCTGGTTGAGGAGTCTTGTGAGGAACCACAGCGAGGGCCAAATGCAAGCATGGACGTGAGGGCACTTTGCAAAGTACAAAGCGCTATAAAAATGCGCGGCATTATTATCATTTGAAACAGACTTTCGGAGGAGGGCCCCACAGGACCTGAGAGAAATGCATCCTTTGCCTTCTATTGGAACCATGTGTTCCCAATGAGGTAATGGATGAGAAAGCACTTTGTAAAATGTAAATCCCCACACAAATGGTAGTTGTTATCATTGCCATTATCATGATGATGATGATGGTGATGATGACCATTGCTATTCTCTCATCTCCTGCCGGGGATTCCAAGCGGCCCCCAAAATAATCAAGCTGTAGATCCCGAAGGCAGACCTGTCACCTACAGGGCCATCAGCCTCCTGGTTTGGAGGCGGCTGGGAAGCAGTTTCTGACAGGTCTGATCAGCCCCAAAAGAGCCTCTCCATATCCATGGGATGCCTTACAGGTACCCAGATTCAGCTGAGCTCCCTCCCCACCCCCCCAACTCCATACCTGCTCCTCCTTTCCACCTCCAGATACCCAAGCCATCATCTTACATGCTTCCCTTTGTCCCAGGCTCCCATCTGACCAGTCACCCATAGGAACAATGACAGCCAATGTTTACTGAGCTCCACATACATGCTGAGATTGTTGTAAGCTCTTTAGAAAACACTGTTAACACCCCATTTTATAGATGAGGAAGTTGAGGCACAGAAAAGGTAAGTAACCTACCCAAGGTCACACAGTTGGTAAATACTGGAGCCGGTGTTTGAACTTGGACAACCTATAGCCAGTAGGTTGCCTCTTCCATCTGCTGAATGTCTCACAGCTCCCCACTCTGCTCGGTGACACCTGCCACCACCCTAGTTCAGGCCACTGGCATCTCCTCTGTTACCATCTGCCTCCCACACCAAGTGTGGGTAACTCAAGGGCTTGGCACTGTCTGGTTCTTCTAGAACCTTCCAGCCAGAACTGGTTTCTAAGTTCTGGCACAAGGCTAGGCCCAAAGCAGGCAGACATCAGTGAGTACTGAACACACTGGCCCAAACCAAACCCACTCAAGAGGCCTAGGGCACAGGCAGCAAATGGAGGGCCCCTGGGTGTCAGGTGCAGGCCAAGCACTTCTCATGCATGATCCCATTTCTTCCACACCAGGATCCTTCTAGGTACGACTGTGCCACTCAAGAGATCAAGGCTCCTTCTACTCCACCAGCTGGAGACTCCCCCTTTAGACCACAGTGGTGGGTGATGGGCATGATTTAAGATGAGAGGTGAAGCTGACCTCTGTGCTCCCACCTCGCTGCTCTTCACTGCTCCAGGCCTCGGTTTCCCTGTCTGTTCTGTGAGGTGAGCCACCCCTTCCTGGCAGGGTGCTTGGGGCAGTCAGAGCAGTGACCATCAGGGAACTGGTGGCCTAGCTCTGGCATGTACTAGAGTTTAAGAAATGCTGGCTGCCCACACTCCATGGCAGTCTCCCTCAGGAAGAGCCAGGGGTCAGGGAGACAAAACGTTCTGAGGCTGAGCTGTGGCTCCCGCTGGGCCAGTATCTGGGTGGCCCCAAGCCCTGGCCTTTATAAGGAGCCACAATTTATGAGTTCATGTCGTTGGAAAGGCCTCCTCTGATGTGGCTCCAGACACCTCTTAAAGGAGCCGGGATTGCAGCACAAGACTGGCCTGGGGAGTCCCATTCCCAGACTGGCCCTCCCCTCCCTGGGGACCCCCATCCCAGGCTGGCCTTCCCCTCTCACTCAATTCCCTTTTGTTTTTCATGCCCAGATGATTGAGAGGGTCGCAGGGAACACAGTCCAGAAAAAGAAAGGCAACCCAGAACATGTTCTCCATCAGGGTTAACCCCTGTTGGCTAAAAGTTCTGAAATAACCCTGACAGGGTCCGTACAGTCCCGGGTCCAGCAGACAGCCCAGGTCTGCCAGAGGTTCTAGCGTGCAACCACTGGAGGGTTCTGAGCCGTGAAGTGACATCACCGGGCTTATGTCAGAACAGGACAGCGGCTGTAGGGAGGCCGGGGTAGGAGCAGGGAGCCAGACGAAAGGTAACCGCAACAACCCCAGGAAGAACGACTGGGTTGGGGGGGGCGGGCAGGCTAACAGCAGGCATAGGGGAAAGATGGAAAGGGGTCAGATTCTGCCTCTGTGGTGAAGGTACAACAATAAGATTTGGAAATAGGTGTGCTGAAGGATTTGGGAGAGAGAGAAGAGAGGAGGGAACTCCAAGGCTTTGGACCTAAGCAACTAGTAGGAAAATGGGGGTGCAAGGGGTTCCCGCAGAGGTGTTTCCAGGAGTTCAGCTGTGGATGTGCCAAGGTGGAGGTGTCCATTAGACATCCAGCTGCCAAGGGGGTCAGCCTGGAGGTCAGAGGTGAGGGCCAAGCTGGAAGTATCAACCGGGACTCACCAATGTGATTTAAAGGCACAAAGCAGAGGAGATCGCCAAGGGGGTGAATGCAGGCAGAGACAGGACCCCCAGACATGGGGAGGAGGAGGAACCAGCGAAGGCACGTGAGAAGGAGCCTTTAGGGATACAGGAGGAAACCGAGACGCATCTTCAGAGCAAGCGAAGAACGTGTTTCAAGGAGGGAGCGAACAGCTGTGTGTCAGACGGTGCCAAAAGGCCAAGTACAACAAAGCCCAAGAACCCAGTTATGGTTCCAGCAACAGAGAGGCCACTGGTGATCCCACGGTGGGGTGAGAGTGTGCCTGAGAATATATCCAGGAGAGAATGGAAGAGAAAAAGAGAGCATTAACTCATGTCTTACTCACGACAGTCCTAGGATGTCAGTATGCCTTTTTTTCAAATAGATTCAAATTTAAAACAACAAGACTAGAGAAACACAGAGAAGGCTAACTGGAGTGCCCAAGGTAGCAGAGCCAGCAGGCGTGAAGCCAAACTTTGAACCTGGGCAGGCTGGGTCTTGGGCCGCTGGTCCCAACTGCTTTGCTCTGCCATGGCTGACTCTGGTATACACACAGCCACCTGTCTGTGGAGCACCCGCTGTGTGCCAGGGCTAGGCCCCTCATGAACACCACCCAGCAGCATTCATCTCCCCACCACCTACTACACAGGTCTGATATTTCCCTACCTGGCACATGAGGAAACCTGGGCTAAGAGTCAGCAAGAGGTGAGACCAGCATTTGGGCCCTGGTCAGGAGGACTCTGATACCTGTGCCCTTCACTGATAGCTTCCAGGATGGCGTGGTGGGTCCCACCAGATCCAACACTCTGTTCAGGACCAAGCCAACCACCCTGACTTGGGATCCCCAAATCTTACCAGTTGACAAAGAGCCCAAGCACCGTGGATGGCTCTTGGGTCCCTGCAAGGTCTGGCCCACCTCCCCTCCAGCCTTATCTTCTGCCCACCTCCCGTCCCATGGCAGTCAGCCACTCCTGTGGATCCAAATCCCCGGGCCACACACTGAAGTCCAACACAAAGAGGCTCTGTGTTGGGCATCCAGGCATGCCCATGGATGGAGGAAGTAATCAGCCACAGCCCCCATGACCTGTACAGCACTTTACCAAACCCCTTCCCCTCTGCTGGCTTTGAGCCAGGCCGGGGAGCCACAGGGCAAGAGTGATGAAGTCAGACTCTGCCTCGCTCCCAAAGCCTCTATCCTAGCACGGCTTCCTCTCCCTGCAGACTTCTCCTGCCCCAGAGCCAGGCACTAGTCCTCTCCCAAGATGTGGCTCAGTTTGGCCTTTGTCCTCAAAGCATATTTGCCTCCTTTCATGAACTTTCCTGTGCTGCTCATCCCTACACTACTTCATCTGTCCATTCTCTACCTAGGAACCTCTGAGGCTTGGTTTATCATACAGATGATAATGTATATTTTTCAGTAAGAGAGATTCAAAGGGCTAAAGCACTGTGGGAACTAGATCAAGTATGTGTGCCACCTTGAGCCTGCTGCATGAGTCCAGTGGCATCTGCCCACCCACAGTGGTACATGGACCACTCCAGGTATGATGCTTATCAACCCACACCCTCCTTCTCTGAACATAACCACCCCCCTGATGGCCAAGATCCCACCCAAACTACCTTTCACGGCTCCTGAGGTTGGCCTCATTATTCCCATGCTACAGATGAAGAAACTGAGGCCCAGATCAGGGCAGTGTATCCCAGGGCCCCTGGCCAGTTGGGAGTGGAGCCCTGCCATGGTTCAGGCCCCATCATCTCCAGCCTGGCCCCATGGTCCATTCTCAACCCTGATACCCAAGCAAAGCTTCAAAATACGTTCTCATTGTCTCTTCCAGGCACACGTGCCTGGTTCTCTGCTGTTCTCAGGTAAAAATCCCACTTGTTACCAAGGCCCTTGTGGCCTCTCCATGGTGTTGCACAGCGGAACGGAAACATAATCCGTTCACAGCTCAAACTCTCTTCAGTCACGGCAGGGCTCCTCAACCTCAGAACTGTGGATATTTGGGGCCAGAGAATTCTTTGTCTGAGGGTTTGTCCTGTGCATTGTAGGACATTAGCAGCACCATGGCTCATCATAGATGATAGATGATAGATAGATAGATAGATAGATAGATAGATAGATAGATAGATAATTAGATAGACAGATAAGCAAACAGAAGGTAGGATTGGGTCTGGGTCCCCCTGAAACCCCTTACTTCTGAAAGACACATGACATTTTACAAGGTGCTTCTGTGCCCATCATCTCCTTTGACCCTCCTCACACCTCCTGGAGGCACCCCACATTGTAATGGAGGAAACGGAGGCACAGATCAAGGAAGAAAACTGTCCAAGGTTGCAGGGTTTGGAAAGGTTTGTCCAAGGTAGCAGGGTTTGGAAAACCAGGACCCAGCCTGGATATTCTCCCAGACAGTCTCCCAGCTAAAACTAGGTCTCCTTTGCTCTGCACTTTGGGAGCTGTTTCTCTAGGCCTCTTACCTCTTCACAAGGGTGCTTGAATATGTCCTCTGTGCCTGGCCCTGTGCTCGGGTCCTTCCCCATCCTGACGGAGCTCTAGATGAGAGGCAGAGACCCAGTTACCAGCCCCGGGACTGGATCCCAGCAGGTGCTCAGTGAGGGACAGATGGGAGAAGAGAGAAAGGAAAGATGAAGGCGGGAACACAGATTATTATTTTCTACCAGGTAAGACTGGGTGATGACTGGTCCCCATCTACCTGCATACCCAGGCTGGATTAGGTACTACCTAGTCATTCATTTCACAGATATTTACTGAGCATCTACTCTGTCCAAGGCAGCGTGCTATGGGTAGTATGGAGAACAAGCCAGATAGAACCCAGCCCCCAGGTATCCCATGGGCTGGCAGAATGTCCAGGCTCCACAGCCCCTCCCACCACATGGTCACTGCCTGGTTTGTATCTGTCCCACAAAGACTGAGAACATCCTGAAAGCAGAGGCCAGGTCTAACTCCTCCCTGCGTCCCCACACCCTGCACCCAGCGTGAGCCTGGCCCCTAGTAGACCATTTACTGGTTGAACTGAAAGACAGGGCATCTAAGGACTGGGGTGAGGGGTGTCTGGAGAGCGCTGCCTGACCAGGGCAGCTCAGAGCCCAGCCTTGCTTTGTCAGGCCGGCAGCAGACACTTGAAATGGAACAGCCTCCATGACAAGTGGAGATCACTGGTCTGGCTTTTTATCTGCTTTTATCGAAGTGACCCAAAGCATAAAACAAAACTGGCCCAGCAGCCCGAGCCCAGGCAGGAATCCTATTTCTGGACTGGCTCTCTCTCTGGATTGAACCAGAATCGGGCCATGAATGGCTCAGCTGATGGAAACTGAGTGTTTCCCTAGCCTGAACCCACATGTCCCGTGTGCGGAGATGGCTTCCCGAGTCACACTGCACCTAGCCCAACACAGACGGAATACCTCAGGTGGTGCAAGGATTTGCAAGTGAGGCGACAACCCTTGAGACTATAACTCCCCCAAATCCCCAAAAGTGATGGTACCCCCAACCCCCAACTTGATGCCTCCCTCTTCTAAGCCCTCTAACTTCTGAAAACATCATCTGGGATATCCATGTTGTTTTACCAGTAACACTGTTATGGGTTCAAAGACAAGGACTAGCCCGACTCATTTCTTCTCTGCTCCACACCCCAGTACTCAGAGACACTTAATAAAAACTTACAGTCTCCACATCTTAGCAATTCTCTAAAGGGAAGACACCTTCCATTCAAGCCCTGGGACACAAGCCAGATGAAATCCCGAAGGGATATATATCAAGTCCCATGATGAGGGTCAAATTACATGCTGGGTCCTCCAAGCTGAACTCCAGCCTCTGTGTAAACTCCTGGCAGAGAACGAGCCAGACTCGGTCTAATCATTTGTTCACACCACCGTCTCCCTGATCAACCGTGCTCCTCCAAGTTGCCTTGTTCGTCTCTGCCCTCCAGCACCCTGCACGTCCCCTCCTACATGAGGAGCTTACTGGTTCTTTGTTAAATGAAGATGTCCCTCACATTATTATTTACAATAGTGACTGAAAAGCAGAAAACAACTGAAAAGTCCAGCCACAGAGCAAAGAATTCATGGACCCAGGTGTGTCCAGGTAATGAGACCCTGTGTAGCTGTTACTCTGAGAAGACATGGCTCATGAAGAAAAACTTCAAAGTAGAATATAAAAGCAAGGGGCACCTGGGTGGCTCAGACAGTTAAGCGTCTGACTTCGGCTTAGGTCATGATCTCGCAGCTTGTGAGTTCGAACCCTATCTGGGGCTCTGTGCTGACAGCTCAGAGCCTGGAGCCTGCTTCCGATTCTGTGTTTCCCTCTCTCTCTGCCCCTCCTCTGCTCACACTTTGTCTCTCTTTCAAAGATAAATAAACGTTAAAAAAATAAATAAAAAATAAAAGCATCTGTGCCAGGATTCAAACTATTTTTAATGTATTTTCTTTATTATTGAGTTATAGCTGATAAACAAATGATTCCAAGTATTTTTAAACATGCATGTGAACAGAAAAGGATCAATGAGCAGGGGAAATGTGATTGGGAGTGGGGGGCGGGTTTGTGAAAATGCATCTCATTTCAATTTAGTTAAGTGAAGAATTCTTTCAAAATAATTTACAGAACAGGAAATGGAAGCCTGTCTTAACAGTGGAGGATGTTTTTAAAGGACAGAGAGGGCTTTGAAGCCTGGAGGTGTCTGTATACCCTGAGTCAACAAGTTGGTAGACTCTTAGGTTGCCTTTGCTAGAAACCTTCAGGTGTGAAAACTCTCCTCCCAGGCCCCGCTGGGGAGTACCCTGGGGTACTCAGTTCCTGGCGCCAAATTCTGAAAGGAGCTTGGGAAGGGTTCCCAGTGCTGATGGCCCAGGGCAGTGGCTTGTGAGTAAGAGGAAGGCTCACTGGCCACCAGTGCCTGCACTTCATGGAACAGGACCCGGATCAATGGGGGAAGCTACAAGGGACCAGATTTCATGTAATAAAAGAACTGTCTTGAAAGAAGAGAGCCCCTGGGGCGCCTGGGTGGCTGAGTCAGTTAAGCATCTGACTTTGGTTTGGGTCATGATCTCACGATTCGTGGGTTCGAGTCCTGTGTGGGGCTCCATGCTAACAGCTCAGAGCCTGAATCCTGCTTCAGATTCTGTGTGTCTCCCCCTCTCTCTCTTTGCCCCTGCCCTCCTCTCAAAAATTTTTAATTTTTTAAAAAATTAAAAAAGAAAGTAGTGAGCTCCCTATCACAAGGAGTAATCAGGGACAGACTAGAAATCTTCCATCGGGAATATTTTGAGGAGACAGGCAGAGTCATTTCATGTATACTGTGGTAAATGGAACTCATAATTACTGAGCGTCTATATAAACTGGAATGTACTTTAAAAACATATTATTTCATTAAACCTTCATAGTTTTTTTTTTTTATAAAGGAGGAAACGGAGGCTTAGGAAGGTGAAACAGTAATGCTCAAGTTTTCAAAGCCAGCCAAGGCAGAGCAGGAATTCAAACCCAGATCTGCCCAACTCCAAAGCTCCTTTCCCTCACCGCTTACTTTTAAGTTAAATGTTTCATCCATTAGCAAGAAGGGACTCTGAATTCTAATTCAGACGTCCTCCCCCTGTAGAACGCGGAAATTCTCAGCTTCCCCACGTGTGAGCTATGGTGTCGCCTGGGGAATGCAGCAAAGCCCAGCCAAGCTGGCAATGGCCCATCTGCAGGGCTGGAGGGCCAAGGCCAATGGCATCAAGTCCTACCTCCAGGCAGCCCTGAAGCTACCCTACCAAGCCATTCCCACGAGTGCAGGTGCTGAAATGGCACAGAAATCCAGGGCATATTCTAAGCCTTCCCAAGGCTCCTGCTGGGTGCCTAAGAGAGGACTTAGGAAGCAGTGGGGGGCAGGGCAGAACACTAAATGAGGAAATCAAGAGGTCTGGTTTCCGCCTAAGGTTAAGCCTCTCCACCTTCCTGAGCCCTGCTTATCTTTGTATAAAATGGAACCATTCCACCCACCTGGCCCAGGTGAGAGCTGCGTGGAGTTTTACCCAGAATGCCCTCTCACCATCCTATCCATGAACTCCTATACATCCTTGAAGGCCCAGCCCCAAGATCACCTGCTCTATAAAGCCTGCCTTGATCACCTCCTACCCCTGGGCCAGGAGTGAGTTACTCTGCCTCACTAGTACCAGAACATCCCCTATCCTCAGACTATTTATCTGACTGTGGATCTTGAAGCAGGCCCCAGGCATCTCCAACCACACAGACTGGTGAGCTGGATGGACGAGGCCTCTGCCAACCCGAAACCAACATGGCCTGTAGGGGCTTACATTTGCAGATCCCTGTGAAGTCTGCCTACAGCCTCTGAGAGCAGCTTTTCTACCTGTTCCTCTCACCCCACTTCCTCCTACAAGCCTTTGTTTCTCTTTCCTTCCTGTGCCCCAGGATACCCAGCTCGGGGCTAGGCACGGAAGAGGACTGCACCTCCACAAATGTCTCTGTACAGGACATTGAGAGGGCCCTACAGCGGCCACAGCCCCGCCCTACTGTGCTGGGACTGGCCGTGCTGCCTGGCCCTCGGCCACTCCTTACCACCCCCAACCCCGCCAGGCTAAGGCAGGGCTCCCCCCAAGCCCCAGGCTTGCCAGACTGTCCTCAGGTCTCTGCCCTGCCAGATCCCTCCAGCATTGGGTACACCATTCCCTGAGCTGGCAAGCATGCTGCGTTCTCCACAATCTCATGTCTATAAAGGCAGAGTGGCGCCAGTGGTCGTCTGTGTCCCCACAGGCCTCTTCCAGCTCCCTGAGCCCACGCTCAGTTTGGGACCATAAGCATTATATCTTTAACCTTCTGTCCACACCATCCCCATGGATTCTTTTTTTATTAGTGGAACACTGGAGTGGTTAGAGAGAAAGCAGTGATAAAGTGCCTCTGAAAGGGCCCAGATACGCACTGGGGCCCTTCACCCAGGGAAAACCCAACCCCAGACACATAGGAAAAACAGTGTAAATCCATACCTCCAGTTAGAAAGAGAAAATGAGCCAAAGGGTTTTATAGAGAGACAGGACAGTGCAGGGGAGACCTGGCCTCAAGCCCTGACTCTATGCTTATCAGCCATGTGGTTTTTGGGGAATTCACCTCCTCCAGGGAGCATTCCTTGATTCTCCTGCATTGGCCCCTATCGATGGGCACCCATTTCTCCTTGAGCTGCTCATGCATCTCCTGCTCCACTGGGATCTTTCCAGTCAGGGATACCCAGCTCAGCCTAGACAGAGGAGCACCAACCGGTACTTGTCTGATGGACAGATGGACAGAAAAACAAAAGAACAAATAAAGTTCAATTCTCTGGGCCGACTTTGCACCCTTTAGAACAAGAATCAAGCCTCCTTCCAATATAACCATAGGGCCAAGTACAATGCCTGGTGTGAGGTAGATGCTGATAGCTGAATGAAGGCAACAATGAATGGAAGCTTGTGTAGCCTGGCTTTGAGACAGAGGTGAAAACTGTGCAAATACCTGTATGAGGTCGCTTTTCTTCTGAGCTACCCAGACGGTGGGTTACAATCCAGTGGCATCAGCATCTCCTCAGAACTTGCTAGAAATGCAGATTTCCAGGCTTCAACCCAGATCTATTAAAAAAAGATTCTCTGGGCACTGGGATCCAGGGATTTGGATTTTAGCAAGGCTGTCAGGTGATTTTTCTGCACCAGAAACTTTGAGAAACACTGATTTTAATACATAGGTCTGAGTTCCTTACGTTTTCTGTGCCCCTGTTTCCACCTCTGCAAAATGGAGACAATACCCATAAATGTGCTCTGGAGACTTGTAGACATGCTGTTGTTACTAAATGCCTACACTGGGAGCCCGGCAGGCAAGAGGGACAGGAAGGGACGCAGATGTAGCAGATACAGCCCGTTCTGCTCTCCAGAGCTGCTCCCCATGGCTTAGCCTCGGGATAAAAGCCCAGGACACCTGAGGGGGTATAATGAGTGCTCAATGGGTGGCTGGGGCCACGTGAGTGAATCTCTTGGCTGACCCAGAGGCCCAGGATTGAACTGAAGCTGCCCCCTTAGGGAATGCTGGGAAGCTACTAGAACTACTAGAACCTGCAAGTTCCATCTTTCACAGGAGGAAATGAAGGCCGGAAAGGGACAAGACTGGCCGGAGGTCACTGAGGCAGTGCGGATGAGCCAAGCCTGGGATTTAGGGAGATTTCGAGCAGATTCAAGCAGAAGTGCCCACTGCAAGACCTCTCTCTCACTTCAGCCCAAGAGCGGTGGGGACAGGTTGCCTGTATACAGTAGGGGCCAACTCAGTACTTCCAACACGGTCTGGGCCAGGAGCCTTGTGCAGGCTGACATTCACATCAGGCCGGCTGACATTCACAGTGAAGAGCCACAGTGTCTCCCTGGTGAAGGTCGGTTCTCTTGGGCCCCCTGCTTTGCTGGACTGAGATGCAAGGGGTGGGGTTTAGGTCACTCCAGCAACCTAGAGCCCCCCAAAACAGCTTCTTCCCAGTCCTGACTCTTAAACTCACATCCATTCATTTACTCATCGACAATTACTCTGAGTGCCTCCTGTGTGCCAGGCTCTGCTCAGATGGCTTTAATCCCAGCAAGGACAAGAAAATCATTTATGTGGGTTATTATTCTGCTTTTAGAGACAAGGCTCAGAGATGTTCCGTGAACTGCCTGCGGTCACACAGCTCAAGAGTAGAGTGGTCTGACACCGAAACTCGTGCTCCACCCATGCTATCATTACTTCCCTGAATTAGAAGCTTGGGTTGGTACCTGGCTTCCCCCCAGATTAGGTCCCAGATCAGGCACGTCACAACCCCACTCTGAGCGAACCCATATTCCCCGAAGCCAGCAGGGAAAATATCTATCTCCCAGGCCTGGCTGGAGAAATCTAAAGACAGAAACAAGTGGATATGCAGACATGCAGTGTCATTATCTGGTGACCTCCCACTGCTGGCTGCAAGGCACAGACACTTGCAAGGGTTATCTCCCCATAGCCCTGCAGGCAATGTCTGAACAGAGGTTTTGAGACATGTAACCCTCACAGAGCATACAGAAGCAAAGCCCGAACTTGAACCCAGGTCTTCTGGCTCCTAGGCAGGGTCCCTTCCATCAGGGCTCTCATGGTCCTGCCACCTCCTTCACCAAACCTCCTCCTCCAACCACTCCCCAGAACAGGGGCCCTCCTCACGCCACCCAACTCCACCTCCTCTCTCTACCTGGCCCAGACAGTCCAACCTGGAGCCAGCCGCCACCGGGACCCTGTCCAAGAATCCCCAGGCAAAAGCAGAAGGGGAATAAGAGGCACCACTAAGATTGAAAACGTCTTGAACAGAACCTCCTTTTATTTTGAGGAAGAAATCGGAGACTTGGTTCACAGTTCAGGAAAAAAAAAATTAATCCTCGGGTTTGGTTTGGGATTCAGCAAATTAGCACCGTTTGCTCTGGTTTGGGGTTTGAGGTTTTGGTCAAGTCCGTGGGAACCAAAAACCTGGGGACACCTCATTCCTCAAGCCCCCAAAGGCTTCAGCTCAATGGCTTTGAGGAACAGGGAAAAGGAAAAGACTGTCAGGCAGGAGTCCATCCTGGCCTGGATTGAGAACCATCTCTCCTTGCCCAGGGCCACCTCCTCCTCCAGGCTGGCTGAGTGTATGACCAGCCCCCAGCCTGCCAGGAGGGAACCCAGTGCCATGCCCCCCTTCCCCAACACCCTGGCTCAGCCACCCGCTTTAGATTTGCTGAGCCTGAGAGTTCCAACCACACCTCCCTCAGCCTGCCCTGCTCTTCCTGATGTTCCTTCTATCTTCCCCCCAGCACTGGGACCCTGTGGGCAGGTCCCCATGCCAGCCCCAGGCCCGTCTATAGCAAGTCCTCAGTCCGAAATCCCCCACCCCCTGGGCATGTCACATGCTCCTTAAGGAAAGTCAGGCTGAAAGGAACAAGGCTCCTGCCCGTTCCTTCCCCAACCCCAACTGAATCTTTTCAGTTTTTGATGTTTGTGTCCCCGGGGCCAGAAGCACCATCCATCCCGAGTCCCACAGAGCACCCCGCAGCCTAGGGCCGAGCCATGGCTGTATCCCCCTCCTCGGCCTCATTTGGGGGCTGGGAACTTTAATAACCACTTGAAGTTATTAAAATTTCTCTCTTGAGTCACACCCAAAGGAGCATGGGCTTTGGACAAACGCCTTCCAATCCCACCTACCTCTCATGCAACCCTGATAAGGCCACTCTGAGACTTATCCTTAAGATAGGAATATCAATCATACCTATTCTGTAGGACCTCAAGGATTAAGTGATATGACACCACTTAATGACTGCATCTAGGGGAACAACCTGGGGTCTCCTTCCTCCCCTGCCCACTCTCAGGGTGCAGTGTCTGTGAGGTCAGTGCACCCCACGAGCTCCAGCTTGTAATTACAAATGCACGGCAGGGGCAGAACAGGCTACACGCTGGGGTCCACAGCTCCATCAGCAGGGCGCAGTCTGAAGGTTAGCTAGTATGGAAAGTTCGCAGTCGCTGAAGCCACTTTCCCCCCATGAACAAGCTTTGTGGGACCAGATGGGCTCCTTCCATGCAGGGCGCACAGTCACCCCCCTTCCAGGTAAGAAAATGGAGGCACAAAGCAGACAGGAGGACTTGCCAAAGTCGGTGACAGAGCCGGGCTGGAATTCAGGTCTGCCGGCGCTAGAGCCCAACACCCTGCAAGTGACATAGCTGCCTCCCCAACACCTCAGCATGTTCCCAAAAGTTCTGCTCCCAGTCCTGGCCGTTCGATGCACGCCGGCCGGCCAGAGAAAAAACAGCCCTGTTTGGAAGGCAATAAAAATGTGTTTTTTCTTGCTAAACAAATTAGTTTACATCTGGTGATGTATAAATAAACAGAGGGGCCTCAGCCAGGCCCAGACCAGACGTCTCCCAGGGCCTGGGCTCCGCTCCGATTGGATCCAGCCCCGGGCGCTGTGTGGAGCACCCTCACTTCTCACTTGCTCTCACGCCATCTCTGGGGTCTGCTGCGCCGCCTCACCTCCTCTCCTTCTCTGTCATCACCTCGAGAACTGCCCATCTAGCGGGATCCCTGGTCCTTCTCCCCCAGGCCAGGGGCGGAGCAAAGTCTGTGGCATTTGCGGCCCACCTCCCTGCTGTGAGGGCCTCAGGTGTTACTTTCCCCTCAGAGCCTCAGTCTCCTCACATATAAAATGGGGATAATGATGTCTTCCTGCCAGAGCTGTCATGAAACTAAAAATACCTGGGGGCACCTGGGTGGCTCAGTCAGTTGAGCATCTGATTTGGGCTCAAGTCATGATCTTGTGGTTCACGGGTTCGAGCCCCAGGTCGGGCTCTGTGCTGACAGCTCAAAGCCTGGAGCCTGCTTCAGATTCTGTGTCTCCCTCTCTCTCTGCCCCTCCCACATTCACTGTCTCTATTTCTCTCAAAAATAAATAAGCATGAAAAAAATTAATTTAAAAAAATACCCGAAGTCCCTACCATTGTGCCTGGCACCGAGAAAATGGCCCCCAAACATGGGATTCCTTCACCATCCCCTGGCACCATCGGGCTCCTTGGGAAACACATTGGCTGAGCCTGGTCCTCCCGTATTCCTGAGGCAAGGAGCGCCCCCACCATTCCCAACCCTGCTCCCCACCAGACCAGTCCCTGAAGGGCCCTGACACCCCTTCCTGGAGACCCACACTATACACCAGCACGTTACACCCTCTGAGGGAGCCTATCATCCTAAGCCTTGCTGCAGGGTCGTCTTGGACAGCTCAGGAGGTGCTGCCTTGAACTGGGCTGAGGCTGCTTCACTCCACTACACGCATGAAGAAACCAAGGCCCAGAGATTAGTTCACTTGCCTGGCATCACACAGCAGAGCAAGGCCCCAGACTCCCCAAAGCTGGTACCTGCCACCCTAGGCCATGACGGGAAGCCACTGCAGCAATGCAGTAATGGCACAGCCCATGGTCTGTTCAAGTACTAACACCCACTCCAAATGCCTGATTCCCTTGAGACTTAAAAGCTTCTGACTTCTGCAACCATTGATTTAAATGGCACATCACGAAGGTGTGGGGGGCAGGGTTCATACCTGTTGCCGTCAGCCGGGACACAGGATGAGCTGAGAGCAGAGTAAGGGTGATGCCTCTGAGTCTGGAAGAGACAAGGAGGGGAAGCGAGCCCCTCCCTCTCTGAACCTCAACTTCCTTTAACTGTAAGAGGAAAGCGCTGGACAAGACCCCCAAGGTCCACTTCCTAGCCAGAAAATCTACCTTAACTGGACCCAACTTTCAGCCCATTTTGGCTATAAAGTGAGGTGTATCTGTGATCCTAGTAATCAGAGTGTGACTTTTCGACAGTCTGCTTCCCTAGTGACCCCTCCTCAGCCTGGGAGGTTACCCCCTCACCTCTGTGTTCTCTTCCCACCAGGCCCGGATCCGAAGCTGGTCTCTTCCTAAACAGCCTCACAGCGGGTGGACACAGGAGGGAGTGGCCTCACACCTCACTTCATCACCCTCCACTACCTCCGGGCCACCCTGGGCCTCTGCTGGAAGGGGATGGGGTCCCCAGCACAGGGAAGGAGGCGGCCACGATCATCCTAGCAGCAGTTGGATGACTGTGGGAGCTGTGCCCATAATTAAAATAAACCCCCAAACAGCCTTAAAATAACTACAAGGCATTTCAAGAAGATTGTATTGTTGAATTTACTGTTTGTTTACTGACAATCCGAGTTGGGTTTCAGATGAAAGGAGGAGGGAGACCAGATGTGAGGCTGAACGTCTGACCTGCACATCTGCTGCTTCAGCCGGAGTCCCCCCACGCTTGGGGGGGAGGGGCGGCCCAGACACCCAGACCCCTGCCCCAAACCAGCACTCAAGGTATTCAGGGCCCAGAAAGCCAGCATTCCACCTCCACGCGTCAACTTCCCACTTTTACATGGAGGGCTGCTCAGAGGCAAGGCATCCCAGAAAGAGGTCTCAGCTGCAGAACCACAGACATGAAAATCCACATGCCGGCTGTGCAACCCTGGACAAGTTGCTGTGCTGCTCTGAGCCTAGTCCTCCACACATGCCCGCCTCCTGTGCTACTGTGAGCAGAGAATGTGCCGGCCGCAGGGGGACCCTGTGACGGCAATGCCAGCCCCACTTCCCTGCTTCTCCCTCTAGCTTGTTGGGTTTCTAGTAATGAGTGACAGCCAGAAGAATGCTTCCATTCTGTGAACTCCTCAAGGTCAGGTACCAAGTCAAATTCTCTGGGTCCTCGGTGCAGGGCTGGGCACAGAGCAGGGGTTTCCCGACATACGTTGCATGAAGGAGGGAGGTGACAGGGCAGGAGGAAGGTCTCAGGAAGGGTCTGACAGGCACAGACTGTCCATCACATCTTAGCTACTAACAGCTTTACACCTTTTCTTATCAAATATGGTGCTTGTCCTTAATGTCCTCATAAGGAAAGGCATGGGGAGAGATTTCCATCCCGTCCATTTCATGGATGGGAACACCGAGACCCGAACCAACTCAGAAATCCCTGCTCTATCCGTGTCATGAGTATGGGATCTGCCCCGCAATGGCACCAGCACCAGACTGGGATACAGTGGGGAGAGCGGATGGCCACAGACCTCTGCTACTAACAGAGCTGTGTCACCTGGGGCAGGATTCTTAACCTCTCTTAGCCTGCTTCCCTCTTCTACAAAACAGAAACAATGAAACACCCTCACTTCATGAATTAAGGGGAACAGGGGAAGGGAAAGTGTTGTGTAAACTGCAAACAACAGGGAGATGTGAGGGATTATCATCCTCTTATGATCATGGAGGGTTCTAAAACTCACATGGTCAGAAAACAAATCAGCCCTATGTGGGGAGGGGTTTGGTCCAGGCAAGGGTGGGTCTGCGACACTCTGGATACCTGCTGAGCGGGTGAGTGCATGAACGAATGGATGGTGTTTCAAAAGCTGTTTGGGCCACTTGAACGTATTCTAAGACTGATCCACCCCAAAAACTAAGCAGTAGGAATAAGATATCTGACCCGCTGCTGTCTAAATGAGCAGGGGGAGACACAGCTGAAGACCTCGTACTGACTACAGGGAAGACCTTGCCCTTTACCAGACCCAAGGTCAACTTCTCCCAAGTCAGCACACACATCAGCCACCATCTGCTGCAACATTGGCCAGGTGATTTCAACCCTGGATGCAGCTGGGGGAACGCTTCCTGGGCCTTGAGCCTGACCACGCTGATACCATCTGCTGGTATCAGGGGGAAGCGGGCAGGCCCCTCTTTCCCAGCCTTGAAGCCAAGCAAGCTTCCATCTTCTAAGCTAAGTCAAAGAGGAAGACTAAAGCACTCCTCCAGCCATCTTGGGATCTACACTTAGATCAGGAGAGCAGGCTTCTCTTCTGAGTCCATGGCTGTGTGACGATGTGTGTCCAGCTGCAAGTCACTGGAAAGGGTGAGGAACACGTGACACACTCTTCACCAGAACTGGGAATGCAGCCTGCGGTGGGCAAAGCCCATCAAGGTGGAGCTTCAGGGCCTTGTCACCTCTCACCTGGGCTGTTAAAACAGACCCTCATAGGCCTCACTGCTCAAGGAATGACACCAAGTGGGATGGAATATACTAGTCAGAGCCAGGAGAGGGGCCTGGATCTGAGAAGGGATTTGGGAGAATTCATGTAAAACTGTAAGCAAACTGAGAGAAATGGATGCTGCTGGCCAGGGCTTAGGTCTCCAGAGGTGGCCAAGAAAGAGAACACACACATTCTCTCCGGGCTGACCAGCCCGGAGAAGTGAGGGACTGGACTTCTTTCCACAGCTCCAGGAGGGGTTCTGCTTTTCAAGGACCACTAAGGAGGGGCGGGTGGGGCCCCTCAGTAACCACCCATTCCACAGGCAGGTGCAGGCCCTTGGAACAGAGAGGCCCTAGACATGGCCAGGGCCCTCAGGGAGCTTACGATGGACATTTCTTCTCCCAAATAGCTCAGAGGTCAAGTGCTATGCTCAAGGTCACACAGCAGATAGGCAGTGGGGCTGAGACTCAAAGCCCTGTTTTCTGATCTTCCGTCATCTCCTTCCATAAAGCCATATGCACCCAGCCAGCCACTTGCTCCTTGTCTTGGGGCCTTCCCTGGCTGTCCCCCCCCAACCCCACCCCCCCCCCCCCAACACACACACACATACACTCCTGTGCTGAGTTTATACTGCACTAACTTAAACCACTTTGTCAGCTACTTTGCAAGTGTTCTTAATCTTTCAGCTAATTCATCGGCTCTTGGAGAATAAAGGAAATTTGAAATTGCTGTGTTGCATGCAATAAACTCTTGGCACCTGGCCAGCCGGGGCCATTCCAGGCAGCTTCAGCGCCAACCCCGCACAGATGCTTCCTGTTGTAAAGGTGAGGAGCCTCTCTCCCTCTCTCCAACCCCTTCAACAACCCCAACCCCACGACCCACTCCACAACCATCCCTTCTCTCCTTCGGCCATCCAGCAGTCACTGACAGAGCTGACACCTGGCGGTGGGCCCTGAACCAGGCCAGGGGATGAGGCAAATCAGGCCTGGTCATCCCTGTGTCCCCATGTGAGGAGCTAACTCACAGTCTGGCCAGGCCAATGGCCACTCACCTCTCACCCCATACATGTGACTGAAATAAACTGAACATAATCAGATCAGGGCCTTCCTCTGTGGGTTACCTTTTAGCATGTGACCCCATAAGGAATGCAGGGGCACAAGCAGATGCCAAAGGCCCTGGTGGTGATCCTATGTGCTGGTGCTGCACATTGGTAACTTTTTACCTGGGTAGATCCAGCATCACTCATTACAATACCTCTACACTCCTGTCTGAATGGATATGGGTGGGGGCAGTAACCACAGAGCCAGGGAGGTCAGACAAGGAGGAAAAGGATTAGGAGAGGCCCTTTTACCACTGGTCAATCTATGAGGATTTTTTACCCCAAAAAGTAAATAAATAAAAGTGCAGTAGTAATTCATTAAATCATACTACTGGAAAGCATGAAAGATCGTCTCAGACAACCCTGCCATTTTACAGATGAGGAAACTGAGGCCCCCAAAAGAAAAGGAGCTGTCCCAGGCCTTCAGAAAGGCCGGAACAGGACCTGCTCAGGAAGGTGGGACCCCCCAGCAGAAAGGTCGCTCCTGCCTCCCTGAGAGAGGTCCTGGTGGCTGAAGGAGGATGCTCATGATCAGTGAGCTTCCCAGTAAAGTGTCGCAGTGCAGTAGAGTTGTTGCAGAGAAGGTTCCCAGGGTGACTGACCACCTGTGAGGTCTGGGCTCACTCCACTGAATTCTCCTCCTCTCCTCCTAAAGGCCCCCAGGCACCTTCCTGTTCTTTCCTGTGAACTTTCATTCAACAAGCATTTACAGTGGACTGCTATATGCCAGACACTGTGGACATAATGATGAGCTAAACAGATGTCCCTACCCTGAGCTTAGCACCTAGTGAGGGGGTCAGAGAGTAAGCAAAGAATCACACGGATAAACACAAAATGAACTCTGCAGGTGTTGTGAAGGGCGTGCCCAGGAAGCTCTGAGGGCTCCGGAGAGAAGTGAGGGGAGGCTTCTGGACTGCAGGAGCAGCATCTGAATAGAGACTCGAAGAGGAGTAAGTATACGTGAGCAGAGGGTGTGGCAGAGGAAGGCCAAGAGGTCCAAGTCAGGGAATGACCCGTGCACTGGCCACAAGGCAGAGGCAACGGTGCTCTGGAAGGGAGTGAACGAAGGCTAGTGTGGCTAGAATCTGCAGACTGCAGCGAGGCCACTGAAGAATGAAGCCTAAGAGGCGGTCACAGGCCAGATCATCCAGGACCCTGTGGCCTAAGGTGCAAAATGCGAGTGCTGTTCTGGAGACAGGAGCAACGTAGCAGGGTCATGAGCAAGGTGAGGGTGTATGGCCTGACCAGATCTGTGCTATACAGGGTCCCCCACTAACTGCAGCGGGGGAAAGCAGCCTATGGGGAAGCAGGGAGACCAGGGCGTCACTGCAGTTGGCCAGGCTTTCTCTGGGGTGGTGACAATGGAGATGGGCAGAAGTGGACACGCTCAAGAGAGATCCAGGAGGTCAAAACGACAGGGCTGGTAGAGGGACTGAAGTGGCAGGCCAGGGAGCTACACTGAGAACAATGATCAGACAAGCTCAGACCTGGCATGTGGTATCTGGGGGTCCACATCCTCACTCCCCAACCTGAACCGCAGGCAGACCCCACTAACACCCCCTCAGCATTTACCAAGAGCCAGGCCATCTTCTGAGCACTGATACCTACCAAGTCCCCTAATCCAGAAGGGAAGCGGTAGCTGTGACTATGAACCTGTGCAGGCAGTCTCCAGAGCCTGAGAGCCTCACCAAATGGCCCCTCTCAACGAGACATGGAGCGCAGTGACTGAGAGCAGACACTGTGGGCTGAGTCCTGGGTTCAAAGCCCCAGCTCTGCTCCTCAGTTCCTGTGTGACCCTGGGGAGTTATTCTGCCTCTGAGGGTCCCATCTATGAAATGGGGGTATGACAGTGCCAGCTACCATGGACAGTCCCCACATGGATCAAAGAGAGCATCAAACAAATCAATCAGCAACATGCCTGGCTCCCGGTAAGCACAGCAACTGTGTCTCCAGCACCAGAGGAAGGCCCGGCATGGGGCAGGTTTGTAGAACGTAGGAACCACCCAGGTGCTCAGAGTGTCACACCCTGAAATGGGTATGCAGTGAGGGAGGTGGGTAGCAGACACACTAAAAACACACGCAGGGTGGTCACCTGCTGGGGCTGCCCCACAAGGGATTGGGGCTCTGGGAGGGCCTGGCTGGAGGGATGAGAAGCTTCGGATGGTCCTTTCCCGGCCCGAGGTTCAGTGACTCTCAACTCCCCGGCCTGCCAGGGCACGGACAATTTTATGGAGCTTAGTTTCTTAATCAACCTTACTCTGCTGGGGCTTAGAGCTGAATCCTTTCCCCAAATTGAACATTTATGGGGCTGTAGGAGGGACACAAGAGCAGGATGGATGAAGTGTCCACATTCCAGCTGGGAGGTTACAGGCTTTTGTGTTCCTTCTTTCTAAGCCCCAAACGTTCCCAGCCAGGCCTGGGAGTGTCCCTGTCTCCTGGGATGGGCAGCTCCCTCCCGGACCTCTGTATTCCAGCTCCTCCTCCTGTCTCTGGAGGCAGCCAGGCTGCTAGAACCTCAGAGGACCCCCGGGGCTCAACACAGAGTTGCCACATGATGGGTGTACGTTTGTGGAGGGTGTGAAGCAAATTCAGCCTGATTTCAGGCTAGCCCTGCTCCCTTCCACTCCTTGGCAGATGTGGCTGAGGTCAGCAGCACCCCGGGTGCTTCAGGGCTGTGCGTGGGGACCAGAGCAGGTATGCCTCACTTTATGCCACAAGGTGAAACAGTCAGGGGGAGTCCAGCCCACCTGGGCCACTAGTTCAGAGGGATCCCGTTTTCACGAAGAAGAATCTCAGGTGTCTCCAGAAGCACAGCTCCATCTGTGTCACCGCCCTGCATCGACCCTTCAGTGGTACCCCACAGCTCTGAGAGTCAAGTCCAGGCTGACTGGACTCCTTCCCCTCTTCCCTTCTGATGAATCTCCATGGACTCCATGCTGATGAAGCCACCTGCCTTTCCTGGTGTGGGCAGCAGGAGAGTGACACACCCGGGGGCTTCTCACCCTGGCCGGCGGGCCCTTAGCACCGCACCCTCACCCCATGAGTGCCTCTTGGCAAAGTCCTGGGGTTACTCCCAAGGCAGATAAGCAGAGCTTGACCCTGCTTTGCTCTTTTCCTGTGGTTTCAGGGACTTGCTTCTGCCCAGATGAGTGAACGGACATCTGCTTGGTGTCTGGCACTGAGCCAGACACACAGTTCGTGGAGAGGCATGCCACCATCAAAGGACTCAAGGTAGGGAGGGGGGTGGGAGACATATACACACACACACAGATGATGACAACTCAGAATGACAGAAGCTGTGGGGACCCAGAGGTGACAGACACCTTACCCAAGCTAGGGGGTCAGGGAAGGCTGCCTGGAGGAGGTCCTGGAGGGAAGGTTTAAGAGAGAAAAGGGTAAAGGAGGCTCTCGACACAGCAGGAAGGGCATGAGCAAGCATGCAAAGGTAGAAAACAGCAAGGCGCATGCTCTGGCCAACCTCTGCCAGTGCCCTGCTCCCAGGAGCGGTCCCCAGCCACGGAGGCCACAGACAGGGGGACCAGACTTCCACACGCACCCCCTGCCACCTTCATTCCCATCGGAGCCCGCGGACATACCATTCCTTGCGGCCACCCTGCCGTGGAGCACTGTGTCCCCAGAGCGCCGTGGTGTCTGCGCTGCCGGGTGCGATCTGTTATTATCCCCCGTCAGTGCTGCCGGCCTGTGTACATTCCTCGGTAATGAGTCTGACCCTCCTCGGCAATGTTTAATCAGAGCCTAATCGACCCTGGCTTTGATCTGCTTCATTTTCTGCAAAAACCCCGGTACCTGATTTTTACAATCTGATTAGCAGGGCTAGCTCTCCGAAGCCAAAATTACCCTGAGTTGCAGAGATCCCTGCTGAGCTCTTTGTGTCTTTCCCCTCTCTACCAACAAGTTATTTCCTGAGACAACTGTCACTTCCCCACTTGCCTGCGACAGTCTCCCTCACCCTCATCTTTCACATGCAGTCAGTCTCCAAGTCTCAAATAGCTGCCCTGACCCATCCCTCCTCTCCCTGCCAGCCTTGGCCCTGGCCGCCAGCCTCCTCGCCCTTCCAATCCACATCTGATCAGAGGCAAGGCGTCCCAGACCATCCGGCCTCAGGAACTGCTCCTTGACCCCTCCAGCCTGACCTGCAAGCCCCCAGACTCCCCACTGTGAGCATGCCAACTCTCATCCACAGGTTGTGTGGGAGACATGCCCTCCCCTCCGCCACACCCTTGAGCTGTTTCACATCTCCCCAAAGTTCACACCAGGCTGCTGGGCTGGCCCCTCAGCCCCCACGGTCCTGAGGGCTTCCCTCCACTGTCACAGTCCTATGGTCACTGTTTCCTCCATCTCTCCCACCAGACTATGAGCTCTTGCAGGCAGGGTCTCTTTTATTCCCCACTGTTTCCCTGGGAACCAGTTTGGCATGCACCTGTGTACTACTAAACTGAATGAATGAATGAATGAATGAATGGGGATGCCCTGCAGCCTGTTATGAAGGCAGCACACTGGCAGATCAGGTAATGGCCCTTCTTATCTTTCAGTGCCACAAAGCACAATTCTCCCCACCCTGCCTCAGCTCCACCCCTCTTCTTGCCAGCTCCTATGCCTCTCCGACAGAGGACAATGCTTTGTTCTCACTCACAGTACTGTCTCTTCCTTCCAAAGGGGAAAAGAAGAGCAGGTGGGAAATGGAGCAAAACTCCTCACGAGTGTAGGAAAATGGTCTTTGCTCAGTCTGTGCCAGGCCCTGAGTTGGGCACTGAAGGTACAGGTGAATCGGGCCTTCTCCTTCCCTCTGCAAAGCTCAAAGGCTATCAGGGGGATCGGAGCAAAGTACTACAGCGCAGGGTAAATGGTGCTTGTATATAGTTGGGATAATGGACTCTGCTTGCAAGAGACGGGAAGAATTCAAAGCGGGAATATCTGAGCTGAGTTTTGAGAGATAAATTAAGAGCTCTCTGGCCAAGGAAAGAGCAACTGTCTGAAGGCGCAGAAGCATGAGAACACATGTTATGTCCAGAGGATGAAAACGTTCAGTGTGGCCTGAATGGAGCAAGGGTGGAGTGGTAGGTACGTTTGCTAGGGCCAGATTATGAAGGGCCTTGTCCACCGTGCTAAGGAGGTCAGACTGTAGTCTACAGGGTCACTGAGTCTGTCATCTGCCTGAACTTCTGGAGTGTTGAGCCCTTCCCTTGCCTTGACATGCAAAGGAATCCAAAGCTGTGCATAGGAAGCTCTTGAGAGCTATCCCAATGCCAGGACTTTTGCTGTGAGAACACAAGCTGAGAGAGACCAAGTGACTTAGCTAAGGTCACACAGCCTATGAGGGTTGGAACCTAGCATTTCTGGAGTTAAAGGAAGATTTTCACAGGATGGAGGCAGATGAGCAAGGGGAGGTGGGAGCTAGAACCGGAACCAGGCAGGCGAGCCAGACATGGAACGGGGGGCCACTCGTCTCTTCTGCAGATGTTGGGAGGGAAGCAGGCCCAGGTCATGACACCTTTCATGCCCCTCATGGGGCTGCCTGGCTGGGTCTCTCAGACATTGTCTTGGGTGAGGAGTAATAGGAAGGGGGAAGGAAAGGATCTCCTAAGAGTTTCCCATCGGGCTCTTTTACAGATTATTTCTCCCAGCCATTCCAAGGAAACTTTGAGGCAACACGTACCACCTGGTCCAACCATCTAACTCAGCTTTTACCAAATTTGAAGCACTGAGCCCTTGCATCAGGACTTGTACAGTTTAATCCCCACAGTAACAGCTCATGGCAGATACTATCACATCCCTGTTACCCTTACCCTGATGAGGGAGAGGCCAAGGAACTTCTTAACGGTCACCCAGCTGGAGAGTGTGTTTGCGTATTCTCTTCCTCAACCCACGAAATTTGTTCAACACATGATGGACCAAAGTCCCCGCCTCCCGTCACCCAGCCCAGGGGTCTTTCTTACACCTTCTGGCCATCTGCTCTCCAAGGTGAGGCTGAGCTCTGGCTGATGGGGGTTCCAGCTAAGTGGGGTGGCAGCCCCATGTCACCAGGTGACCATGATGCCTGCCCCCACCTGTGGAGGCTCACGGGTACAGGCGTTGGGGTAGCTGCTCACCTCCCCTGTCACTCTCACTTGGCTTGGAAAAGCCATGGATCCTTCACATCTCAGGTTAGGAAGTGGTTGCACAGGTAAAGGAGACTGCCAGAGGCCACACAGCAGTCTCAAGCCTGTGGGACCCCAGCTTCCCTGCCCTCTCTGGGGGCCGGATCAGCAGTGTTTCCTGCATGGCCAGCTTGGGCCTATGTGTGGCAGGCGATGCCTGCTCAGTCCCTGGTTCATGGCGAGCACCTCATCAGACTCTCATTAGGCTCTGTTTTCTCTGCAAACATCTCCACGGGCCCGCCGCCCCTCCTGTGCCCAGGAATGCGACCATGGGCTCACGGGGGATAAATCTGTCTGAGTCTCTATTTTGACTAGTCCCTACAACATGTGTTCTGAGCACTTAGCAAGGGAAAGGTGGGGAAGAGGGAAGACATGGGAGGGGAGCAGGAGCCCCTTCCTTCCTCATGCAGATGTGCGAGCTCCTGAAGCCAGTGAGCTGAGCCCTACCGACAGCTCTGCCATCCCCAGGCCGCCCCCACACCTCTGTGCCAGTCTTTCCAACCACCCCTTCTGCTCTCTCTCCCATTACCACTGCTAAAACCCTTCCATTCCTTAAGGCCCACGACAAAGGCCCCTCTTCCAGGAAGTTTTCCTTGGTTTACCCCTACTGGGAAGGATGCCTTCCTTCCCTGAGCTACCACAGCATGACTTCCTCCCTTGTCTGACGCCTGCTTTTCCCACTAGACCACCAGCTCCCCAAGGGGAGCCCCTTAGTGCCTAGAAAGTGTCATGAACCACAGTAGGTTGTCAGTAAAAATCTGCCAAATGAGTAAGTCAATGTTGTCACTTGGAGAGCTTTCTAGTTTTTCCTGAATAGTGGAGAATTCATTTGGCAGGTACCTTGAGAACACTAGGGGGACAGGCCCCTGCTGGCAGAGCCTCTGAGGCCCAGGAGTTGGGAAGATCTTGCACTAGCCACATGCCTCTAGCCCAGAGGCCTGCTCCGCACCAGGCATCGAAATGGGGATAAAACACAGTCATCGTAATTTTAGCACTGGTAATCCCACTTTTGCCTTTAACAGTACTTTGCGGAAAACTGAGTACTTCCTCTCAAATTACTTGATTGTCTCCATAGACACCACCGTCATGGGAGAGGGAGGTTGACAGCAGCCCAAAGTCACAGATTGCCCACGCTTAATCATGCACTCAATAGACTTTAGGAGGACAAACGCAGGAGAAAGGAGGGGGCGAGGAGCACACAGGGCCACAGCCCCTTAGAGGGAAGGCAGTCTCAGGGAAGGCTTCACAGAGGTGACGCCTGAGCCAGACGGTGTGAAGCAGGTAGGGAATGGGGCAAAAATGTAAGGAAGGGCAGCCCAGGCCAAGGGAAAGGTGGAGAAAAGGCACGGGGCTGTGGGGAAGGAGCACATGGTTCAGTGTGGCCCAAGTAAAGGCAGCAAGACAGATGTGGTCACATGCCAGGGGCAGTCACCGTGTGCCAGGCCAGGTCCTCACCTCAAGGGGAGGGGGCAGACGGAGTGCCCAGCAGAGGCAGGCCCTGCCGGGGAGGTACAGACATCAGCAGGATGGAGGAAGGAGGGTTTCTGGATCTTGGGGCAGCCCATCTACTCAGGAATGAAGCTCCCTTGGGCCCTGCACTCCCTCTGGACTCCTGACCCTAAGTCACTCTGTGTGGTCATTATCTCACACCCAGCTGCCCAACCCCTCAGCTGTGAGCCCCTCAAGACAGGCTTGGACCTGATTTACCTCTGGGTCCCCCCCATCCAGCACAGACCAGAAGGAGCAGAGAACAGGAATCAAACAGCAACAGGTCCAGCCGTTGCATGAACCTCTTGCTGTGATGAAGGTGCCCGCTCAGCACTGTCAGGGCCCTGGGCAGTGATGGGCTGTGTCTACCATCTTGCCACTCCAGCCCCACCATGAAGGAGAAGGGGTGATCTTCAGCCGGCCTCATGTGGAACATGGCAGTCAGGCTGTGGCCTGAACTACCTGCCAAGCGCCCAGACGGAGGAAGGACCCTTCAATGCAATAAGCACCTGTCAGTTCCAGTTTCTGCATCTAGAAATGAGCGTGAGGAAACAAGGGCAAGACAGCAGAGCAGCTTACGTTGCACGACCTGGTCTAGTGCGCCAAGGCTGGTCTCTTCTCCCTGGGTCGCCCATTGAGGCAGGCAGGGCAGGAAGGATTAACCCACTTTCCCAGCTAAGAAAATGGGAGTCAGAGGTGGCACATCCAAACTGGGCCTTTAGAAAGCAAAGACGGGAGGAAAGGGCATTTTGGCAGAGGGACTGGCATCGGCACGAACACACGCTGGCCACACTGCACGGACTGTCCACGGTGTGGCCAGAGTGACGATAACAAAAGCCAGGTGCTACTCTAGCCACTCTGCAGGTATTTAAACATTTAATCCTTATGATGAGCCCCTGACATGGGTACAGTTATCACACACCCCCTCCTTTTTACAGATGAGGCAAAAGAAACACAAAGGTAAATCAGTACCTTTCCCAAGGCTGCCCAGCCAGCAGGTGAAGGAGCAGAGATGATGCACACTCAGACTCCAGGGCCATGTTCTTTCCTAACCACCAGCCACCACTGCCTCTCAAAAAGGAAGGGAGCATGTGACAGCACCCTATTCAGAGCCTGGCCCTTAATTCATATTTGATGAGCAAACAAGTGGATGAATGGATGGAGGGCCTCGGCATCTCTCCCCGTCTGTAATACTAGCTACCTGATCGTCACCACTGGCTGGGACTGTTTACCCCACACAGCAGCGCACATTCATCCCCACCCAGGCCCTGGGACCCAGCCTGCTGCCAGCTGGAAGATCTGTGACGGGTTTCAAGGAACCCAGAGTGAGGCACTCAGGGTGGCTACTGGTCCTGTCCTGACATCGGCCCGATCTCTGTGGGCAAGGCCACCATGCCCTCACCATCCACACCCTCGTCAGGGTTGCTCTGGCCCCCCTTTGTCTCCCTAGCCGCGAAGCCCTGCGTCTGACCTCTCAGTCTGATTCCCTGGACAACCCCCTCTCCAGTCCCCACCCAGATCTTGGGTCCCCACAGACACTCTATTTTGCCATCTCTTGCAACCTGCTTCTAACCAAAGCCCTCCAAAAATGTGCTCCCACCCCCCGAGGCTAGGCCAACCCCTCCCTTTGTCCCTCCACTGGGAGTCCCTTGTGCCTAGGCCCAGCCCTTACCCCCACCTGCTGTCTGTCACATCATCCCTTCTACCCACTACTGGATGCGAAGGTGGACCTGAATCAGTACTCCTCAGAGCCTGTGACTTTGCCTTTTGCCCACAGACTCTTGTTTAAAATGCAGATTTCTGGGTCTACCCAGGACCCCATGAGTGAGATCATTAGGTATGAAGCCTGGGAAGGCCCCACGTCCAAATGCACACACATTCAGAGGAGCTGAGTGCCTTGCCTGCCCACACCCCCATCTCCCTGAACTTCCCTTCTTCCCCATCTCCCCCTTCCTCCATGCCTCCCCTTCAGCTTTTCCACTGGCCGCTCCCAGCAGCCACTCAGCCAGCATCAAATCATACACTGGCTGCGCTCCGGATTTGCTAAGAAAGGGTCCTTCATCTCCGTAAAGCTTACCTTATCGATCTTCCAGTTTCTCTGAGTGGCCTCTGTATTCCTTTCATGGTCAATCTCAACCTCCCTCCTCCGCTCCCTCCCCCAATCCAATTTCACCCACTAGCAAAACCAGTTCCATAGCAGACCAGACCCACCCGATGTCTGCATCCCTGAAGGCACAGAGATCATTTATATTATGATTATTCTCAAGTCCCACCCATACAAGGCCATATGAGGCCGATGGGGCAGCAGACTTCTTTCCACACTCACAACCTCACTTGGGCCATTGTCCGCTCTGCACCTCCTCCTATCTTGGTTAAGCCCCTTACCCCCTGCAGTTGCCTCTCTTTTCCCCCCAACTAAAAGAGAAAAGGATTTGAGAAGTCATTTTTTAAAACATTTATTTATTACTGAGAGAGAGAGAGAACACTGATGGGAGAGGGACAGATAAAGAGAGGGAGACACAGAATCCAAAGCAGGTTCCAGGTTCTGAGCTGTCAGCACAGAGTCCGATGCAGGGCTTGAACCCACGAACCGAGAGATCATGACCTGAGCTGTAGTTGGACTGAGCCACCCAGGTGCCCCAAGAAGTAATTTTTAAAAAGGCCATAAAATAAGAAATCCCTTTTTTTTTTTTTTAACTATCCAAACCTCACCATGAAGCTTAAACCCACTGCCAGATTAGTCATCTCAGAGCCAAGCTCTATGCCATACCCTTACTCAAGAACCCTCCATGGCTCTCCGTGGCCTAAAGGATAAAAGTACTTAGCACGACTATAAAATAAGACATATCCAATGTACCTGGGACCTTTGTGGAAAGAATGGTGTAATAATGTGACAAATGTAACAGTAACAATAAAAATACCTAACAGTTAACGCGCATTTGCCATGTACTTTACACATATTAACACATACTATGTACATTATCTCACGGGGCCATATTAACCCTTACAATGACCTGCAAGGTAGGTGCTACTATTGTCCCTGGTTTAGAGTTAGCGGTGGCAGTGAGGAAAGATCTGGGAAGAGAAGTTAGGGAAACCCAGGCCACCCCAGCTCAGCCTCCCTCTCCCCACTGGGCTGTAACCACACAGTAGCCTGAGGCCCCCTTCAGCCCTGGTTCTCTGGACTGGCATTGCCACCAAATGAACCGCATAGCCTTCCTGGGACACACCTGCCGCCTGCCTGCACTCTGGCTGAAGATGCTCCAGCTCTGCTGGCTGGACTGGCCCACTTGTCAGCCTGGCCCTTGGGCGGCTCCCAGTGGCCTAGCCACCTTAGAAAGGTGGCCTGGCCTTCCAAAGAAGCCATACAACAGCCAGGCTCTCTCCTCCACTTCCACCTCCCTTCTGAGAAAACACAAGTGTAGGGCACTTTACAGTATGCACACGGCTTCATCTGGACTTCACATCACCCCAAGGAGATAAGTAGGGTAGCATCACAGATGAAGAAGTAACTGTGGTACTCAGTATGTTTCAGATACTGTAATAATGTAATCCCCTCCGGGCCCCTGGGGGGCTCAGTTGGTTGAGCATCTGACTCCTGATTTCAGCTCAAGTCATGATCTCATAGTTTGTGGGTTTGAGCCCCACATTGGTGTATGTGCTGACAGCACAGAATCTGCTTGAGATTCTCTCTCTTTCTCTCTCTCTCACAATGGATGAACACTTAAAAATAAATGAATAAAAATTTAAAAAAGAATGTAATTTTCTCCACAGTCTCCTATGAGAATGCTATTAACCCCTTTCACAGTTTAGAAAACCGAGGCACAGAGAATGCAAGTGACTTACATGGCCCTGTGTCAACTCAGCAACATTAATAACCAGGCAGAACTTGAACCCAGATCTCCCTGGGAGCAGTCAGTGTCCAGAAGCCACGACCATGGCCAGCTTAACCCTCAAAAGGCCAGAGAAGTCTGACCCACCTCCCTGCTGCTACTGACTGCCCCAAACCTTCAGGACACTCGGACATGCGTTGTAGGCATCAGGCCAATCACCTGGGATGGTGTTCGGCAGACCCCGGGCCTAGAGGCCAGAACCACTGGGTCTGGTCCTGGTGTGTTCATCCAGCACCCCCATCACGTCCAGGTCTCCCAGCACCCCGGCCAGAGCCGCCCCCAACCGAGCCTCTCACCCCCACCCACTGATCCAAATTTCCATTCTCTCAGCAGCATGAGCTCAGTGGGGAGGAAGGCAATCTGGTTACAAGCAGTCCTGGTTTTGGGGTCACCAAGGGTGTGGGCGTCATAAGCAGGCACCATCTACGGCACAGCGCAGGCAGGGGAGACAGTGCATTAAGCCTTGGACTTGGAGCTCAGTCCCTGAGTAAATTCCTGAGCCTCAGTTTCCTTACCTTATCACCATGGCCTGACAGCTGTGAGACTCTGAGTGACAAGGGATGTAAGCATACTTCAGAAAATGGGCACTACAGGGGGCTCTATCATTACTCATCATGTTGGACAAGACTTCCCTGAGCCAAGCTGGATAGGGGACCCTGGAGACAGAGAAGGATAAACACAATCCCAGACCTCAAGGTCTACTGCCTGGTGGGAGTGACGGACAGTGAACAGGTGACCAGCACACAGGTGGCACACAGGTGATCAGTGCTGTGGGGAGGGGTGCTCAGGGGACTTCAGGGGCCTGAGAAGGGGTCCTAACCCAGCCTGGGTGTCAGGGCGGGTCTTCTAGGCTGGTCCTGAAATGAGTCTTAAAAGACAGCAGGAGTTAGCCAAATACAGAAGGAAGTGAGGGCGCTCTAGGCAGAGAGAAGAGCATGGGGAAAGTACAGAGACAGGGACCATGTGCTTTTAGAGTAAGGGTAGCTGGGGGCTGGGGGAGAGGGGCAACCAGGAGAGGCAACATGGCACATGGCACACAGAAGGTGGGCAGAATGTGGCCATTTTCATCCTGTCCCCACACACACCCCTGGATTCAGGTCTAAGCTCAGGATTCCATACTCCCTTTCCACCAGCTAGCTGATCCTGGTCTGCCTTACTTCTCAAGGGCTGGGACCTAGTGTTCTGGGAGAGCTCTGCTGACCTGATCTTCTGGACCAGCCCATCAAGATCAAGCCACAGGGACACTCAAGAGGCAGGAAAGTCATGCAGGAAGAAAGCCCAGGCTGGAGAGACACCACGGGGACCCCAGCCTTGCCTCTTAACCGCTGTGTGACCTTGGGCAAGTCACTCCAGGGCTTAGACCCTGAACCTGCAGTCAAAGGTTTTGTAGACAAGGTAATGCAAGTTTCTCAACATCATCCTGCACACACCATTAAGTACTGAACAGCGGGAACTGAATTCTATCGCACTAAATGAAGGCTGTCTTAGAAAATCCTGGGCCTCAGGGCCACTCGATAAGCAGGAAATGTGAAGGCGAGAGCTCTGATGCAGAGGGCAGCCAAAGTCATGGGGTGGTGGGGAGGGGGAGTGGGCAGCCTCCATGCAGTGCTACATGGGGCCATTCTTAAAATCACGGTTCACTGCCTCCCCAGAGGGACGTGATGGACCCGAGCCAAGTGGCAAGTGGTCCCTAGCAAGTCAGGGAAGGTAAGTCAGTGAAAACGTGACAATGCACAGTAGGCACCCCCATCTGTGGCCAAAGCCTTGTGTGTGGTTGGCTAGAGCAGGTGGGGCCCAGGAAAGCCCCCTGCTCAGTGCATTCCACTAGTCCTTGGCCGGGTTCCCCAGCTCAGTGACCTTTCACCTGTGAAAGGGAGCAACAAGCCTCCAAGATGCTGGTGCAAGTCCACCAAGAAGATGTGGGCAAAAAAGCTTGAGCCGAGCTATAGGTAAAGAGTGATGCAGATCAGAAAGGGACACTGCAGAGCTGGGTGTGCGGAGACTGTCCAACCAGGAGAAGGTGTGTGTCACGGCAGGGCAATGTGTGTGACAGGGAATGAAGACAGTCCTCCCCCCACCCCACCCCCACCCCACCACTGCAGTGAGCTCATTCTTTCTGGCCCCTCAGAACTACCCCTGGCATATGCATAGGAAGCCTCTCCTAGAGTCCCAGGTAGGATGAGGCCCCATGCTGGCCACCCCACACCATCATGGATGGGGTCACTCCCATCCTGCTGAGAGCTCCCAGAGGGCCCAGGCCTGTCTGTGGCACGGCTCTCCCAGGTGCTGACACACGGCCGGCACAGAGCTCGCAACACCTGGAGGAGTCAGGCTGAGCTGAGGCATCTCTCTCTCTACCCAGTGCACAGGGAGTGAGGGGAGGCTAGCCCTCTGAGCAGGGCTCCGGTAGGCCAGAGCTTGGAGTCAAAACAAAGAAAGGGCAATGGCCAGAAGTGTTCTGTACTGGAGCCTATTAACTGGCATTTATTAAGCACCTACTAAATACCAGGGTATCCACTGGCATTTACCAAGCACCTACTGAATACCAGGGTATCCATTTTACATGCAGTCTCATTTCACCCTAGTGACTACCCATAGAAACACCATGAATAAAACCAGAGCAAGACAGCCAGTTCACACATCTTAGGAGAGACTCAGGCCCGACAGAGGCACTGGCAGGGGACCCTTCCTCAGCCCTCCTTGGCCTCTGTCTCTAGTGCCAGGGGACGGAATGGGGACCAAACCTGCCATCAGAGAGGCACTGCTCCCACTACAGAGAGGCCAGAAATGCAAGAATCCTAGGCTACTCAGACCCCAGCAGCAACTCCCTGCTTTACAAGGTGGGACCATTCTGTTCTGTGGGTTTTCCTTCCCTCGGGGCACTGGAGAGCTCCAAGTGGCTAATGCTGTGCTCGGCAGAGGGTTGAGTTTAATAAAACTAGAAGCAGCTAATGGCTAACAATAAAAAATAATATTTTTCCTTCAAGCAATTAAATTGTAATATAGAGCCCACTAATTCCTTCCTGTTCTTTCCCGTGGGATCTCAGATCAAGCACCAGGAGAAATAAATTATGTGTTGCTATTACCCGCTTGAAACCCAAGTATTAAAGAATCTATGGGAGAAAAAACTGCCTCCTTCATTAAGGCAGAAATTTCTGAGGATTTGTATAATGGTTTCCTAATAAGTTACCTTTCTGCAAACAAAGGATCCACTCCCCATCCCCACCTTGAAGACTGATAAATCTACTTCATGCCCCTTCTCCAAAGAACTGTACTATGTAAAAACTAAGGGCACTGGAACACAGTTAAATGCTCTCCATGGCTCCCTGTGTCTACAGGGAAACAAAACTCCCCTCTCCATCCACACCCTGCCTCGCTTGGCCTGGCACTCAAGGCCCTGAAAGCTAATATATTTCTCTCTGTTCCCGCCACAGACCCTTTGCTTGAGCCAAGTAGAGCTCACGGCTGCTCCTCTCACATGCCCTCTGCCCTCCATGTCCTGTGCCTCTGCCCATGCTGATGGTGCTGTCTGGCATCCCCTTCCCACCAATGGTCCAAGGCCCACCCCCCCAGCCTTGCCCAACGCCCCCAGCTGGAGCAGGCCATCTGCTCATGGAACTCCTGGGGTACTCTCAGCTTGTGAAGACCCTCCCTTTTTGACTCTCATGGTAGCCTCACGGGAAAACCACCTCAGACAAGGAACAGAAGGCCTCTGATGTGCTATGACACCATGTACATGCATCTTTGTACCCCGTGCCCCCCCAAACCTGCACTGTGCCTAGCATGGTGCCCAGGATTTTACAGGTGTCTCCAGATTTACCTGGTGAGCTAATAATAATAATGACCTCAGTGACTACTAAATCTGCTTCCCTCAAGACCGGGGAAGGGAGTGGGGAGAAGGCAGGACAAGGACCCTCTGGACACTAACCAGGTAGTGGGGAAGGCAGTCACATGGCACACGACTCCAAGAATGATGCAGTGACTGGCTCTCTAAGCAAAGTGAGTAGAAAGGCAACATCTGAAATCCTTCAGGGCTCCCCTGTTTACAGGGCAGAGTTGACTTCCTCAGCTTGGCATTCAAGGTTACCAGCCTTGTCACTCCATTCTCCATTTCCACCTCCTAACCTAGTCACCTTACACATGCAATTGGTCCCCACCAAGGAACCCCTATTCATCCTTCAAAACACAATCACTGTCACCTCCCTGATCCTTGCCTCTGGGCGGGGGGAGGGAGGCTTTCTGTTCTTGAGCCTCCCTTGCCCAGGCTGTGAGCACTCCTGGACCGAAAGGCTCAGAGAATGGGCTCCACTCTCTGTGGAGGGCGTGGCCCCACTAAGGGCTCAGCGTCAGTGGCGCTGAACTAAACAGGAACTCGGAAGAAGGAGACACGGTTCTACTGGAAGGACCTACGCGTCCTCATGCCTCTTGTTCAGTCCAGTTAACATTTATTTAGCACGAGTTCTATGCCAGACGCTGTCCTAGATGCTTTTGTACACATTGACTCGCTTCAGCCTAACGACGACCTATGAGGTAGGTGCTGCTATTATTTTTTCACAGACAAGGGAAGGGAGGCACAGAGAGTTTAAGAAACTTGCTGAGGTCACAGAGCCCATCAGAGGTAGTGCTGGGCACAGAGCCAGCAGTTCCAACCACGACAGCCAACGCCTCTCTGAAATACCAGGATCTATGGGGTGGGGCCAGACCAGTTATTCCAGCAACCTTACCCCTTACGTCTGAAAACCTCCCGTCTCGGTTTTCTGACGTCTGCCCTCCTCTGCCCCAGAGAAGCCTTCTGTGCTGCCCAGGCCAACATTCCGAGGACTCCCGGCCCCACCCACCCCATCAGCCCAGACCAGACAGCAAACAAACAGGACTTCCATTAAAGAACCAACCAGAAAATCCCATAAACTCTCCCGGGAACACACCCCTCCCGCCACTCCAGTTTGGGATGTCTGAGCTGGAAGACGACTCAGCCCGCAGCTCTGAAGGTAAATGTGACCGGCAACGGCCCCTTGGGATGTGCTCCAGGGTGACGCGGAAAAGGCTCCAGACGGTGCTTTTCCATCCGAAGACTTCTGCATCCCTGATGTCACACAGCAGGAACACCAGCCAACTCAGCTAGCTTCCAGGTCTACTCGTGTCCTTAAAGGCGGCTTTTGGCCTCTGACTGCAAGGCTTCTCTGTAAGCCAAGGTTCTCCCCGGCTTAGGATGGGACAATGCCTAGTGGCAAGGTCACAGGCTGTCTGTGGGTTGTTCCGGTCCCATCCTGCCTCTGGGCACAGGCCCCCGGCTCCCTGTTCAGCAACTGAGAGGCCTGCGAGCCCAGAACATCGGCAGGCGGGGCCAAGCCCAGGGATCTCTATTCAGTGCTGCCACCTGGGTACAGGTACACAGATGTGCTGCTATGAGACAGTCACTTCCTAAAAGGATCATGTCAAGAGCATCCAGCAGGGGCACCCTTCAGACCTGACACCATTACAGCCCTGCCCACCTTTCCCACACGTTCCTGCCGGGTTTCTCACCGTCTCCACTCCATAAACACTGAGCCCCTTCCCCAGGCCTGCCATTGCCGTTTACAAGCCCCTCGACCTAGATTATCTGACCTGAGCTGTGCCACAGCCCTGCGTGGGCACCATCGTGACCTCATTCTATAGAGGAGAAAATGGCTCAGCGAGGAAGGTACTGGCCCAAGGCCCCGTAGCTATGAATGACCATCACAGTCATACATGGAGCCACCTCACAGGGACAGCAGGTGTGCTTACCACAATGCAAGCACTGTGCTCTGCATCTTACAGCCATTGTTGTGTTAATGCCTTGTCTAGTCCGCCCGGCCACCATCACAAAACACGGCAGACTTGACTTGGGTGGGGGCGGGGGGACGTCGTGACTAGTCTGCCAGCCACCATAACAAAACACCGCAGACCTGGAGGCGGCGGGGGGGGGGGGGGGGGGGGGGGGGGGGGGAGTGGGCGGGGAACTGTGTCCAGTCCGCCCGGCCCGCCGTAACAAACACCACAGACTTGGCTGCTGGGGGTGGGGGGTGGGGGGGGCTGTGACAACAGACATTTCTTTCTCACAGTTCTGGAATCTGAAAGTCCAAGATCAGGGGGACAGATAGTTGGCTTTTGGTAAGAACTCTCTTCCTAGCTTGTAGATGGCCACCTTCTTGATGTGTCCTCAACATGGTAAAGAAAGGAAAAAGGGAAAGCTCTCTGGTGTCCCTTCTAATCCCCTCATGAGGACCCTTAGCCTAATTCAGAGGAGGCCTCATCTCCACATACCATCACACTGAGGAGTAGGGCTCCAACATATGAATTGGGAGGTGGGGGCGTAGGGGCCACACAGTCCAGTCCAGAGCATACCTACCACAACCTGCATCTCCTAAAGAGGACACTGAAGCACAGACAGATTGAGTGATATGCAAAAGGTCACTCAGCTAGAAGGAGAAGGGTAGGGGTTCAAACCCAGGCCTCCTTGACCCACAGAAGGGACTCTGAGGAGCTAGGGTGCCTCTATTGGGTGATAGCAGAGCCCAGCTACCTGCTCAGTCAGGGCCTCCACCCCACCCTTGTCCTACACTACCCCAAACCTTCTGGAATATTTACAGTATACACAGTGCCCGTCCTGGCAGAATAAAGGAGCAATGAAGAACACAGATGCTCTGCTCCTGATACCCATTCCGGGCTGCTGCCTGCCCTTATTTCTCCTCCTAATGATCTTACAGTAGGGAAACTGAGACCCAGAAGAAGGGGCAAGAATGCAAGGCTCAGTGGCTCCACAGCTCCAGGATTCTCCCCATGACATCATCTATGACGTGTTTACTTCTTGGCCACGGACAGCCTGCCAGAGAGAATGGGATGGAGCAGCTCGCACGCACAGATCTGGCTGTGTTAGGTATTACTGCCCGGAGCACACAGGGAGCTGCTAGTCCCCAGGGGAAGTGGAGGGGTCAGATGGGGGAGGGCTTTTGTTTTCCTTATTTGTTTTTCTTCAATCAAGATAGAATTCTTATACCATAGACTCGCCTGCTTACCATGTTATTTAGTGGATGTTAGTATATTCACAGAGTTGTATGCCCATCGCCACTACCTAATTTTCTAGATGTTTCCATCAGCCCCAAAACAAACTCCATACCTCTTAGCAGTCACTCTCCATTTCCCCTCCCCACCAGCCACTGGCAACCACTAATCTACTTTCTACCTCCACAAATTTAGCTATTCTGGGCATTTCATAGAAACGGAGTCTTGTAATATGTGGCCCTTTGTGTCTAGTTTCTTTTACTTAGCACAAGGTTCTCACATGCTGTAACATGTATCAGTATTTCATCCCTTTTATGGCTGAATACTATTCCACTGCATGGATAATTACATTTTGTTTATCCATTCATCAGCTGATGGACATCTGGGGCAATAAATCTGGGATATGGTGAATAATATTGCTACTAACACTTGTGTGCAAGCTTTGTAAAGATGTTGGTTTTCAACTTCCTTAGGTATATAACTAGGAGTGAAATTGCTGGGTCATGGGTTAACTCTACATTTAACCTTTTGCGAAACTGCCAGACTGTTTTCTACAGCAGCTGCACCATTTTATATTCCCGCCCACAGTGTGGGAGGGTTCCAGTGTTTCTACATCCCGGCCAACACTTGTTATTGTCTGTCATTTTGATTATAGCCATCCTAGTGGATGTGCTGTGGTGTCTCATTGTGGTTTGGGCAGGATTTTGAACTCCTAACTTAGGGATGGTTATCTTCCTTAAAGAAGAACTTCGGGATTCAGAGCCTCCCAGAGTCTGCTCCACCTCATCTCCCTCCCGTCCCACAACTCTCTTCGCCTGCCCAAAGGAACACTTAGTGAGAGTGCTCATAATGCTCCAGGTACTGTTCTAAGCACTATTATTATCCCCCCATTTTACGGATGCAGAAACTGAGGGATAGAAAGAAATGATTGCCTGAGCTGGTAAGTGGTAGATTAGGGATTCAAACCTCAGAGCCTGTCTCTAGAGCCCTGGCTCTTAACCACCAGGATCTTCTGCCTCTCGGATTAAAAAAAGACAATACCAGGAAACACACTTTGCTTGTCAGCTAAAGGACTAAAGCACCATTAGCTATCACTGCTTTTGGAAAGCCCAGCCTCCTCCATGGGCAGCCCAGTACCCCAGACCCTGGCACAATGCCCAGCAAACAGTAGGCATTTAATAAATGTTTAGAGGAGGCAGGCAGACAGCCTTCATGTTATTTCTCCTTCCCTGCATTTGGTCACATAGGTCACTTATACTTGTTCCAACCCCTTCCTACTCTATTTCATCAAGCAGACCCTTCCACCCACTATGGGATGAAGATGGGGCCGAAGCAATAAAAACTAGCAGAAAGAGAAATTAACAAAACAGTCCATTTACAATTGTATTGGAAAGAATAAAATACCCAGGAATAAATTTAACAAGAATGTAAAAGACCTAAAAACTGTAAGACACTGATGAAAGAAACTGAAGACCCCAATAAATGGAAAGATATTCTGTGCTCGTGGATTAGAAGAATTAATATTTTTCAATGTGGATACTACCTAAGACAATCTATAGATTCAATGCAATCCTTATCAGAATGTGAATGGCATTTTTCACAGAACTAGAATAAACACTTCTAAAATTTGTAAGGAACCACAGAAGACCCCGAAGAGGCAAAGTAATCTTGAGATTCCTGGAGGTATCAAAACCCCAGGTTTTAAGATATACTACAAAGCTGTCATAATCAAAACAACATGGCACTGGCACATAGATCAATGGAACAGAATATAGAAAATAGAAATAAACTCACACTTATATATGCTCAATTAATCTTAGACAAGGGAGGCAAGAGTGTACATTGGGAAAAAGACAGTCTCTTCGATAAATGGTATGAGGATATCTGGACAGCTACATGTAAAAGAAAAATGAACCTGGACCGCTTTCTTTTACCATACACAAAAATCAACTCAAGATGGATTAAAGACCTAAATGTCAGACCTGAAACCATAAAACTCCTAAAAGAAAACACAGGCACAAACTCTTGTACATTAGTCTTGGCAATATGTTTCTGGATCTGCCTCCTCAGGCAAGGGAAACAAACACAAAAGTAAACTATTGGAACTACACCAAAATAAAAAACTTTTGTACAGGGAAAGAAATCATCAATAAGACAAAAAGGCAACCTACTGAATGGGAGAAGATATTTGCAAATGACATATACAACAAAGGGTTAATATCTGAAGTATATAAAGAATTCATACAACTCAACACCCAAAAGACCCCTAAATAATTGGACCAAAAGTAGGCAAAGGACCTGAAAAGACGTTTTTCCAAAGAAGATATACAGATGGCCAACAGACACATGAAAAGATGCTCAACATCACTCATCATCATCAAGGAAATGCAAATCAAAACCACAATGAGACATCACTTTATGCCTATCAGAATGGCTAGTATCAAAGAGACAAGAAATAACCAGTGCTGACGAGCATGTAGAGGAAAGGAAACCTTTGTGCACTGTTAGTGGGAATGTAAACTGGCGCAGCTACTATGGAAACAGCATGCAGGATCCTCAAAACATTAAAAGCAGAAACACCATATGATCCAGCGATTCCATGTCTGGGTATTTACCTGCAGAAATGAAAACACTAATTTGAAAAGATGCACTTCTATGTTCTTTGCAGCATTATTTATCACAGCCAAGATATGGAAATAACTCAAGTATCCCTCAATAGATGTATATAAACATATATACACATATACATGCAATGGAATACTACTAGGCCATGATAAAGAAGGATAGCCTGCCATTTGCAACAACATGGATGGACCTAGAGGGTATTATGCTAAGTCAATAAGTCAGACAGAGAAAGACCAATACTGTATGATTTCACTTATATGTGGAAACTGAACAACCAACCAACCAACCAACCAACCAAACAAACAGAAAGAGACTCATCAATACAGAGAACAAGGCGGTGGTTGCCAGAGGGAAAGGGGTGAGGAGATGGGTGAAATAGGTAAAAAGGATTAAGAGGTACAAATTTCCGGTTATAAAATTAGTAAGTCTTGGAGATGAAAATCACAGCATAGGGAATATAATCAATAATATAGTAATAACTTTGTGTGGTGGCAGATGTGACTACAAAAATGGCAGGGGGGGGGATGGAAGAGAAGGGGAAGGAGGACGGGCTGGCCCTAGAAGTCCAGTCCTGCTCCAAGGTCAGTGCTGCCCCCACCCCTTTCCCAGGCTGCCTTTCCAGAAGGGTACCAAGGCTCTCTCCTCACCTGTAAAATGGGGATAATAGGGTTATGGTGAAGATGAAGTGAGTTAATATAAAGCACTTACAACAGTGCCAGGTGCAGGATAAATGTATAGTAAGTATCAGCTCTCACAAGGGAGCTTTCCGCTTGCATCTCCCCTTGCCAAAGTGTGGGGAGCACAGATCTGTGGCCTGTGGGGCAGGCAGGGCCTCCTGGCTGGAGTAGGACCAGGGGAGAAAGAGGGGGCTGACCCTGAGCTCCTGGCTGTGGGCCCAGAGCTTCCTTCTCCCCCTCAAGTCACACTCACTGCCCAGGACCAGGGCACCCCCCGTGGCACCCCCAGGGAACAGGGCTGCAAGGCTGGGGGCCGCTCTCCAGAGCTGGCGTTACTGCCACTTTGCAGTCTGCTCTGAAACTTAACCCTGCCCAGTTAACGAGGAGCAATTGTGTCAGCAAGGGACCGTCTGTCTTGAGACTTCAGCCACAGAAGAATCTGGCCGCATTCTCTGCATGGTCATAAAACTCTAAGCAGAGACTCAACACTAACCAGTCTGCTAGACCCCTCCCACAGGGCTCAGAAGCCAAGCCTGCTTACAGGGGACACTCAGAAGCCAAGACACTTACAGGGAAAGTGGCACTGGAGACCACTGTGGCTCATCCCCTTACAGGGGTGCCCCCGCTGCCTGGAAAGCATTGTGGCATCAAAGCTCTCATCTTCCAAGACCTTCTCTGGCTTTAAAATCAACCAGACTCAAACTCAAACCCCTGCTCTGCCGCTCACCAGCGTGGGCAAGTGACTACCTCTGTAAGCCTCAGCCACAGCCAATGTAAAAAGCAATTCCATCCCTTCTTGGCTGAGTCCACCTGGGGTCTGCCATTTACAGTGCATTTACACTGTGCCTGGTAACGTTCTAAGCTCTTTCCATGTATTAATTCACTTTACCTTCACCTTCACCCACATTTCAGAGAAGGAAATATGACAGAGAGGTGGACAGGAGACACACATACAGGGGACCTAGTACAGGCCCTGACATCCAAAGCTGCTCTACAGCATGAGTCTTCCCCCGAGTAGGTGGGAAGAGGACTTGGGGTGTGAGAATGTTAGGATGGCCTTCGTCCCAAAGAATCCATGGAGCAAACTGGTTCCCATGTGGCGCTCAACCCGAATCTCCCACTCCAAGGCAGTTAGATCCCGGAAGGCTTTCCAGCTCCCTGCTGGTAAAATGGGGTGCTGGATGGGCCGATCACCACTGCAGACCCTCTGTGGCCTCACAACTCTATAACCAAGGCCAGGGAGACACAGGGCAGGGCAAAGCACTCCAGATCTCTCCACAACCCAAACCGCACACATTTAAGCCTCTTAGATTTTCCGATTTTAATCAAGCCTAGCCCCAAGCAACATTCTTCAATAAGGGGGGATTTGTTTAGCTTGTTCTAAGAATCAGTGTTACCCACTAAAGAAACAAAACCCTCTCCCTCGGTCCCACTTGGTCATTTAAGACCGTACGTGGCCTTTAAAAATCCTTCTCACTTGGAAGAAACATTTGCACACAGCCGAGGCAGCAGAATATGGGGAATTCTCCCAGGACCCCCTGTGCTCATTCCAGCACCTTGCCTAACAGCACTTTTAACCGGGTCCCACCTGCTCACTGTCAGACTACTTTTATCCCCTTGTAACAAATTAGTGGTGGGAATAAAGTAGGTATCATCTATCCTGTTTTATTGATGGAGAAATCCAGCCACAGAGAGGAAAAGTAACTTGCCCATAGTCAGTAGCAGGGTCATTCACTTGTTCATTCATAGAGTTCATTCAATAGGCACCCCCATCTTGTACACTTGAGCCACATCACCCTCGGTGTGGGTGAGCAGATGGACTGTGGTAAAGAAAGGCGAGAAGAAAGGGAGAAGAGAAAAGGGCGAGGAGAAGAGTACGTTTAGGACAGAGAGCCAGAGGATCCACCTGCTTAGAAGCCATTCCAACTCCAGGAGTCCAGGGTCTAAGAGTGGACATCAGGACAGGGACAGACCAGGCCTGATGTACAGGGGGGACAGACCTTAGGTTAGCCTGGCTCTAGGGGACCCAGTAGTCCCCAGATCTTGAACAAATCACTAGCCCCTCCCAACGCTGCCTCACAGAGAGAAAGATGACACCCCCTCACACACCCAGAGGAATGCTATTGAGTTTCAAGGAGGCAATGTCCCTGCCGTAATGTTCCACAGGAAGCATGAAACATTGTTACTGCTACTTGTATGGTCTGCAAGGTCTCAAGTGCTTTCATATGCACTACCTCCCATGAGGCAGAGGAAGGATTCTTCTCCCCATTCTGCAGATGAGCAAAGAGAGGCTGGGGAGGGGAAATGAGCAGGGTGAGCCTGAACTCCCACCTGCTTTCAGCACACTATCTAACAGGATACTGGGCAATGAACGAAGGAGGCCTTTTGCTTCTTAGGGCTTTTCCTAGGCCCCACAGTACCTCCTGGGAAAATATGGCAGATTCTAACTTGCCTTGTTCTTCTTGACCCTGTCCAGAATCTTCACATCTACTATGGAAACTATTATCATCTGAGGACATTGAGGCTCACAGGAAGAAAGCAACCTGCCCAAGGTATCCAGCTGGCATGTGGCAAACCTAGACAGTAAATCCAAGCTAGCCAACTCCAAAGCCAGATTCCCCAGAACCCCTCAGATTATTCCCATACCCCTGCAGCTGGATGGAAATCAGAAGTCCCATCTCCTGGGAAATGGCAGGCGATGGTTATTCTTATAAAGGCTTTTGAATAGAGAGGAAGTCGCGTTTCCAAAAGCAAGCCTTTCTGGTTATGTCAGGTGTGGGGGTTCGGGGCAGTCAGTATCTTTCCTTCTCTTCTTTGTGATCCTACTCCTATAAAGCAGTTAAGCTACTCAGAGGTCCTAAAAAGAAATTTTAAGTATTAAAAAAAAAATCCAATCTGTTCTCATTAGTTCTCAGGTCATCTGCATCAGGTGTCCCGATAAGGGGAAAAAAGGTGAGTCTTCAGTCTGTGCTCAGTCCCATGGGTCAGCAGCACCCCCCAGACCCCTTCTGAGACAACAGGGGGCAGAAGAAGGAAGGAAGAAGGGAAGGGTGGGAGAGAGAAGGCAGGAGGTAGGGGTAGGGGAAACCTTCCATCCCAAGCTGTTTCCACTTTTTGTATTTACCCAAATTCTTTAATTGACCTCCATGGAAAGACTCCCGATTAGGCTAATCCTGCCTACTGAGCTTTCCCATTAATGCTCCAGGGAAGTCTGAGGGAATACCCCATGTCCTGGTGCAGGCTGCCCTCCCTGGCCATCTGCTGCCCCACATAGCCCCCCTCCCCCTGAAGCACCCTCAGCACACAGGAAAGGCTCTGGAACTTGAGGCCTGGGTTCTAGCTACAGCCCCCTACTGGCGGTGACTGTGGCTAGTTAGCCTCTCTGTGCCTCCATTTAATGATAGTGACATTGGCTAATGTACTATGGAACACGGATAGTAATGATACTATCATTGTCCCCATTTTACTGGTGAAGAAACTTAATCTCAATTAAGGAATTTGCCCAGAGTCACAGAAAGTGAATGACAGAGCCATCCAGGACCTGAAAGCCATCGTGTGGGCTGAGTCAACATTCTTAACCCATGCCTTTCTGATTCCCCTTCAAGGAGGTAATAACCTCAGAGCTGTTACGAGGGTCAGCTAGACTCTGTCGGAAAGCACTTACGCACACAGTAGGTGCTCTAAAAAGGAGTGTTCTTTTTCCTTCTCTCTTCTCCAGACAGTTGAGAGAAAGAGGGGCTCTTCATGTCCATTTTTTCAGAACTCTATGCAGCCTTGGTCCCTAGCTGGGTAGTGGCGACACACGGGTCCCATCCAAGCAAAGGGACTGCCTGCCACCTTCTGCATTTCCTACAGCCACAGCTGAGGGGCGACTCCACTGTCAAGGCTCCACCAGGGACCGCCTCCTTCTCTCTGAACCCGGCCTTTCAAAGGGGCTTTCATTTATCGGGCTTTAATGTCTCACATGATTTAATCGGAAACACGTGCCTTGTAAATATCGTCTGTCATGTTCCATTAGGTTCACAGGGAAAAGTACAAGTCAATAAACAAAGGTTGTAGCATAAATCTACCTTGAACACATAATACCTCAAATAAGAAAATCAAAACATGTGTGGCCTCTGACCTATGGAGTTTCACGAGAGGGAACTCTGGGTATAGTCAGGAACATTTCTGAATGTTCGTAATTAATAGAGAGGCCGGAGCTAGTCCCGTTTGCATAGTGTGAGTGCATGCAGAGCCCTTCAACAAAAGAATCTGCCTCTACAGCACCTGCTAAATACAAAGCATTCCTAGCTGGACCAAAACCTGGCTATTTCCACTGCAAAAAGACTCTGAGAGCCCAAGAAGCTGCTTTTTTTTTTTTAAAGAGCATTTTCCATATGTTAACTAAAATTTAAATTAAAAAAAAAAGGGGGGGTGGGTGCCTGGGTGGCTCAATTGGTTAAGCACCCAACTTTGGCTCAGGTCATAATCTCTCAATCTATGGGTTCAAGCCCCGTGTCAGGCTTTGTGCTGACAGCTCAGAGCCTGGAGCCTGGATCCTGCTTCAGATTCTGTGTCTCCCTTTTTCTCTGCCCCTCTCCCGCTTACACTCTGTTTCTCTCTCTCTTTCTCTCAAAAATAAATAAATATTTAAAAAAAATTTTTAATTAACAAAGATTTTTTTTAAAAAAGAGCTTTCCCCCAATTTTCTCATATGGAGGATACAGGAGAAGATGATGAGATAAAAGCCTTCCCTCTTCCCTTTCAATCTCTTTCTTCCCTGGCACTCTCCCAGGCTGTTTAGAGAGCCCTGAAATGGACATAGGGAAAAGAGGATGAGGTTTGCAGAGTCAAACAACCCTGGGTTTGAGTCCCAGCACTGCCATTTTCTTTCAAGTTTATTTTGAGAGAGAAAGAGAGAGCAAGCATGAGTGGGGTAGCAGCAGAGACAAAGGGAGAGAAAGAATCTCAAGCAAGCTCCATGCTTTCAGCCCAGAGCCCAGTGTGGACTCAATCTCAGGAACCATGAGATTATGATCTGAGCCGAAATCAAGAGTCAGACACTTAACCGACTGAGCCACCCAGGCACCCCCAGCTCTGCCATTTAAGACCAAGTGGCTGCTGCCAAGGTCTTCTGTGATGGGAAAGCAGTTAATTATAATACCTTCTGTTTCAGTGTTCCTGCAACTTAAGACATGAAAACCAGGGCACCTGGGTGGCTCAGCTGGTTAAGCTTTCGACTCTTGGTTTCAGCTCAGGTCATGATCTCACAGTTCATGAGTTCAAGCCCCACACTGGGCACTGCGCTGATGGTACGGAGCCTGCCTGGGATTCTCTCTCTCCCTCCCTCTCTCTCTCTCTCTGCCCCTACCCAATTCGTGTGTATGCACGTGAGCTATCTCATAAATAAATAAACATCAAAACCATTTACCGATTTTTTTTTCCTCAAAACACAAATGAAAATAAGCATTTGCCATCTTAGATGATGTCCCAGACAAAGATGGGCTCAGGCACCCTTTCAGACACACACATCCACCCACCCCTAGTGAAGCTTTTCCCGAATCTCTGAAAGGAAAGACTGAAGGTAGCTTGACAGTGTGGGAAGACTCCATTTTCTCATCTGAGAAATGCAGGTAGCACCTTCTCCCTCACAAGAATGTTACAAGCATTTTTACTCAAAATGGTACATTCAAGGGGCGCCCAGGTGGCTCAGTCAGTTAAGTCGCCAACTCTTGATTTTAGCTCAGGTCAGGTCTCAGGGTTTGTGAGTTTGAGCCCCGCAGAGCCTGCCTGGGATTCTCTCTCTCTCTCTCTCTGCCCCTCCCTTTCTCTCCCTCTTTCTGAAAACAAACAAATAAAATGGTATATTCAAGAATGCCATCACAAAACATAATATAAATACATCTCCCCTTTTAATTAAATTCATAGGTCTCCGAGTCACGATCTAGGAGACTTTACAGTGTGTCTAATCCAACCCCTTCATTTATGGTTCTAGGTGGGTTCAGTGTGGGCAAGGGACTGGTTCCAGCCAGCAAGGCAGTAGAGGCCCACACTGGATCCGGGGCACTGAGATGGCACTCAGGGTCTGGTGGCACTTGGTGTGCCTGTTGTAGCAGGTTTCCCAGTACCGTGACCTCCTAGGCTGAACTCTGGCCTCCCATCCCTGGGCAGTTCTCACTGGCTGCCCCTTTGGCCACCGGCGGTCCTTCCTGTTTAATTGCACTCCAGTTTGGAACACAGCACACACGACAGAGCCTGGGAATGTTACGTTTTCCCAGTTGTCTCACTTCTAACTAAACTGAAAACTCCCTGAGGGAGCCTTGCCCACAGGAGCACACATACCCATCTTTATTGTTTTATTTACTTGCTCCCCTACTAGAACGTAAACTCCATGAGGTCAGTGATTGTCTGTCTTGTTCACCACAGGATTCCAAGTGTCTAGAAAGTGGCAGGTACGCAGTGGGCCCTCAGTAACTGCTGTGCATATGAATTTGTTGAATAAATGAGAGTAGGGCCCTTATCTTGGGCTTCCATGTACAGTATTAGAGTATCAGAGCTTTAAAAGCAAGTCCCTGTAACTCAACTGATACAGGTCACATATCAGGCTAGTATTTCAGAATCTAATAACAGTGCTTCTTACATGCTGGAATCTTAAAAATGTTTGCTGATGGTATGAAGGTGAATGAGTTGAGAGGTGGTTGGGTAGCCAAATGGGTAGGAGAATAGTTGGGTAGTCTCTGGCAGTTAGAGCCCTTCACGGCTGGTTATACGGATGGGTGGGTATGTAGGTGGGTAGGTGGAGAGGTGGTTAGATGGATGGACATGTGAATGGAAAGATGGGTGAATGAGAAAATGGACAAGCAGGCAGGAGGGAAGGGAAAGCTGGGAAGGAAAAACTCCTTCAGATCCACTCTCTGATCTGATTCATCTCTGAAGCAGAGTTCAAGAAATTTATAGCCTTCTTTGATGTTGAAAACAGAAAGCCACACCCACCTCCAACAAACCCTCACCAGAGGTAGTTCTGATTCATCTGAGGGTAATCTAGTACAGAGCAAGAAAAGGGGACATGACAGGGCTTGGTAAATGTTGGCCAGCAGCAGATGCAGAGGCACATGGGAATACCCACTGATGTACACAAGAGTGGGGTACGTGGACAGAACAGAAATGTTAGGCAGGAGAATTCAAGGCACAAGAGACCTTTACTTGTGCCCCTATTTCCCAGAGGAGACCATGCAGCACACCCCCCCTCATGCAAGCCTACAGTTGTGGGGAAACACTGACAGCCCCCCAGCCGCAGACCCCTGCCGGGACTGCCTATGCAGCTCGGAGAGGGGCTGGGGGCTCCCCGATGCTCAGCCAGGCCCCCCAGATGCCTTCCCTCTCCATCCCCGGGGGTCACTCTGAATTGTACCCCATGGCCTTGCACACGTCATCTATTGGGAGCTACATGTGGTACCGAGGCTGTGTTCACTGAGGGTGGAGCGGTGCCACACGGCGGCCCCAGTTGTACATTTCAACTCCTCTCGCGTGATGCTTATTTCATCGTATCTGCACCACGAGCCTGCGAGGCAGGCACTCTTAGAGGAGGAAACTGAGGCTCAAAGAGGCGAAGGGGCCTGTGAGAGGATCGGCCTGGTGGACTCTGAATCCCAGTCTGTGCTGCGTAGCTGATATGCTCCTCGAGACCCTGTGTTAGTCCCCGTGGGCACAATACCCCCAGGAAGGACGAGAGACTCGAAACAAGCCCTCCTCTGCAACCAAGCACCGAGAGGAGCCGCTCTCACCCGACAGCCTGCCAGGTCCCTGGGAAGAACCTTCCCCCCGCCCAGGCTCGTCCTGCGGGAGCCCCTGAGCCCGGGTGGCTGAGAAGCCCCGACACGGTGCCTGTCACGCTCGTGCAAACGTGGTACTCCCTGCAGACCCCCAGCACATGTGGGAAGCCAGTGCCAGGCACCCTCCCACGCATGTGAATGTTCCTAAACAGTAATTAGAGCGGTGTTTAGGTAACTTTTACACAGGCCGCCTAATCAGAATCACATGTGGGACGGAGTCAGCCATGGTGGCCGAGCTGGAGGGGCCGGTCAGCTCCTCCCCTGACACAGCTGTCACCCATTCTGCCTGCCTTAAGTCTTGTTTCAATACCTTCCGCCCCAGGACAGAAACTACCCGCGCCCTAATACAGGTCAACGGGAAAACACGCACAGGATCAGGGCCAAGCCACCCTCCAGCAGCACTGTCACACACATCGCAGCATGATACACGCAAAGCCAGACACTACGGACCTCCGAGACCCTCTGCTCGAACTGCCGTGTATACCCAGCAGGTGAGGAAACCCAGAGCAAGGAGCGTGCTTACCTGAGGCCACGCAAAGAGCCTACTGCTCCCTGCCCCCCGGCAGTCCTCTCCCAAACAGGATCCTACCTGTTCAAAAGCCTCCTGGGCTCCCCACTGCCTCTAGAATAAAGCCCGAGTTTTTTTTGGTCTGTCCTCCAGGTGGGCAGGCCACAGCAGGCCCTGGAGTCAGCCAAATATACAGTCAGAGTCCAGCTCTGTTCTTAGTCCCTTGTCCTTAGGCAAGTGACTCGACTTTCCAGAGCCTTAACTTCCCCATGGGTTAAATGCAGATCACATAAGGGAAAAGACCTAGTTCATTCGCCCAATGGGAAGCACCTGATTCCATACGAGGCCTGTTGTGTGACCTTACTAAGTAACTATCATTCTTCTCACAGTGCCAGCTGTCCTATCCCTCCTATTTGCTATGTGACCTTAAGCAAGTCACCTGGGGTCTCTGGGCTTCAGTTTCCCCCATTCATCTCATGGGAAGACAGAACCTCCTGATCCTGAAAGGTCTTCACTGACATGGTGGCCTATGGGTCTGAGGCATGGCCTCAGCTCCCTTCTCGTCCTTAGTGGGTCATTCAAGGCTCCCTAAAGTTTGAGTCCAATCTTCTTTTCTTGCCTCGTTCCAGCCACCTTCAGCCACTTCTCTGCAGTTTGAGTCCAGCCTTCTTTTCTTGCCTCAACCAGCCACCTCCAACCACCTCTCTGCTCCTGCAAGACTAAATGCCCCCCCACTGCCCAGCACATGGGCTCTCCCTGCAACCAGGCCTTTGCACAGTCTTCGCCTGGAGCAGTGCTTCTCCAGCTTTGGTGCACATGAATCATGCAGGAGTCTTGTTAAAAGGCAGATTCTGGGGCACCTGGGTGGCTCAGTCAGTTAAGCATCCAACTTGGACTCTGGTCATGATCTCACAGTTTGTGAGTTCAAGCCCTGCATCTGGCTCTGTGCCTCCAGCTCAGAGCGTGGAGCCTGCTTCAGATTCTGTGTCTCCTTCACTCTCTGCCCCTTCCCCACTCATGCTCTGTCTCTCTTGCACACTGTTTCAAAAATAAATTAACATTAATTTTTTTTAAAAAGGCAGATTCTGATACAGGCCTGGGGTGGGATTCTGCATTTCTAAGAAGCTCCTGGGTGATGCCTATGCTGCTGGATTGCAAACCGCACTTGGAACAGGGAAGACAAGAATGCCTTACCCTTGTTCACCACCCAGTAAAGTGCCTCCTCATTCTCTAAGCCTGGCTCAAGTTACCCCTCTGCTGAGAAGCCCGCAACTGCAGCAGGATTCATAAAGCCCCTGCAGGTCTCCTGCATGTGTAACTGATAACTGTCCACCCAGCACTCCTCACAGTAAACTGTTTTTGACTCCATGTTTCTGCCAAAAGCCCCCTGAGGACAGGGCAGTATCTGAGTGCCAGGCACAGAACTCGCACAGAGGGAGGGTCAGTGAGCCTCCCCTAATTGAACAAGGTCGTGGGCAGTGGAGTCATTCTCAGACCTGCCCCCAGGGGCCAGGAGCCAAAGTGACCTATAGAGGTCTACCGTCCCCCCGCCTCGTCCCCAGGACTGGACCACAGGAGGCCTCGTGCCGTTCCCCCAGGCCTCTGTTTCTAGGCACTTGAGGCACAGGGAAGACCGTCATGGGCCACCACACAGATTCTTCATTCACACAGCCGCAGAAGTGGCACGTGCCAGAAACAGCGAGTAGCAGGAACGTAAATATGAATATGGACCCAGAAAGGCAGAGACAGCGAGAAGGAAGGAAAAAACACAGGCAATGTGGCAAAGAGAAGCGTAGATAGAAAGACACGGAAAGCTCCAGAGGAGAAAAAGAGAAAGAAATAGAGGCAGTTATCAAGAGAGACACCAAAAAGGAAGATCAGGAATGGCAACAGAAAGAAGGGACCAAGTAAAAGGCAGACAGAGTGTATGCCAGAGAGCAAGAGAGAAGGAAAGGAGAGAGAGGGGGAAGAAGAGATGTTTTTAAAAGTGGGAGGAGTTGCCTCCAAGACTGCAGCTAACTACTGGGAAAGGCATCCATCCACAGGTGTCAGGCAGCCTCCTCACCGAAGAGCGCTGTGGCCCCTGAGGGCTCCGGTCTCTTCCTGCTGTAGCTGCCACCTACATACACACCTGGCTTTGGGGACTGTGGCTGGACTGGGCGAATCCTAACACCTTGTCTTCATGTCCCCTACCTTCCCCAATCCTCCTCTCCCCCATAAAGTTACTAAATGAAGAAGGATGAGAAAGAAACTAAGGAAAAACCCAGCAGTTTGGATTTTTGTTTTGTTTTGTTTTTCAGTCTAAAGGTTTAAAACTAGTAGGAGACTGAGCTGAACCTAAGAAAACAGAGGCATGACCAGCTCCATAAGGTACCAGCAAGTCACTCATCTCCTCCAAGCCTCAGCTTCTTCGGAAGCAAGATCTCCAGGAGCCTCACAAGACTGTCAGAAAGATTCAATGAGTTATGAAAACATGAGAAGAGCAGCTTATTCTAGCCCCAGTAGGTGCCTCATAAATGGTCACCGCATTTGAACTGCAGAATGGGTTCCATAAATACCTCTTTATTAGCTTGTTTTTAAGTCCCTTCCTAGCCTGTATCTCCCCTGAGCCTCCCAAGAACCCAGGCTTGGATTATCATCCCGTGTGACAGAAGAGAAAACTAGGACATCTTATGTGGCAGCCCTCATCCTCAAGATCATGTGGAAATCCAGGTCCACCGCAGGCCCCCACCGTTCCTACTTGGCCAGCTGCAGGCCACATCAGAACTGAGAATAACAAGAAATGCGCTTTTTCCCTCCAGTGACCCAGCCTCCGCTGATGCCGTGCCAGGCCCTGTGCAGAGACGAGCACAGACATGGACGAAGGGCAGCCTTGCCTGCCTGGGAGACAGACGACGCAGTATGACCGCTGCTGAGATGGGCAGCGGCAACAGGAGCGCACTCTGCCCACCCGGGATCAGGAGCCTACTCTTGGCAAGTTCTAGGCCCTGGCGAGGTACCTGCTGCTCCCAGCTTTCATTCTCGACAGTGAAGGATGATGGGCTGTGAACCATAGAATAGGGAATAATGACAAGTGCTCTGGGGAAAATGCAACTGAGTAAAATCACACAAAAGAACTGGGGGGTCAGGGAGGTGGTGTTTAAGCGAACACAGGAGTCTGCCATGAGAGAATGAGCTGGAAAAGCACACCCGGCAGAGGGACTGGGCCGTGCAAAGGCCTTACGGAAAGAACAGGCTTACTTCTGTCAGAAGACAGAAAGGTCAGCGTGGCTGAAGGGCCAGGAGGGAGGCAGGGAGTGATGTGGAACATGAGGGCGGACATCACCCCAGCCTGGTGAGGCCAAGGCAGGAGCACAGAAAACCAAAGGAGGCCTTTAAACGGCATCATGGTATGATTTACACTTGAAATCCTACTATGCCAGCTGCTGGGGACAGCATGAGTGGAGCAACGGAAGGGTGGTGACGGAGGCCAAGGGGTTGGTTGACTCTGCAGCTACCAGAAGAGAGGCACCGGGGAGCGGCCTGGGCCAGGTGGTGGTGGACACGTGGCAGAACGGAGCCTGGGGGCCGAGAGAAGCGGTGGCCAGTGCAGGGCAGCAGGCGGGGAGAATCCGGAGCGGTCCCTGTGCCCCACACTGCCGCACAGGCCCTGGCAGGGAGGCAGCCAGAATGGCCAGATGGGGCCTCGTGGAGAAACTGCAGGCCAAAGTCTCAGCAAAATGAGAGCAGATGGGTTGGCCTTTGACAAAAGCAGGCGGCCGGGAGCACCCAGGGATGGGGCGGGGGGCTGTGGAGAGGCCCCTCTGGAGCTCCCGGTGGACGAGTGCAGGCGGGGTCCCCGGCACGTGTGGGGCTCCCCCAGCACCAGCCAACAGGCTCTCCACCAGGGCTGGGGCCTGACGGTGAGAAGAACAGCTTTGTGGAAACAGACATTGTAAAAGGATGGCCTCTGAGCAGGTGAGGTGGGCAGGGGTGATGGGCAGTCAAAGGCGGGAGGGTGAGCATAATGTGATGTCTTCGCGACGTCAGACAGTTGTCACAGCATGTGAGGAGAGCCATCGACCTGGAAGTATGAACCCAGTCAATCAAATGGATAACAGGTACACACAAGGCATGGGAGAGGACAATCAAAAAAAAATCCTAATAATAAAAAATTAAAAATTAATTTCAAAAACTTTTAAATCCTAACAATCTAATCTTCTAAAAAAATCCTACCTCCTTAGAGAGGTATGGTAAGATATGACATCCATAAACAGGGACAGAATGCATGAAAAGGAATCACTGGAGATCAAGAAGGTGCTTTGCAAACTAAAAATAAAATAAAAAACAAAATGGAAGATAAAGTAAATTCCCAGAAAACAGAGCAAAAGCACAAGACAAAAAGATAAGAAAATCAGAGGATCAATACAGAAAGTAAACATGCAACTAGAGGGATTTCCAGAAAAAGACAATAGCGAAGTGGTACGGAAAAGAATCTGAATCACCAGATTCTAGATTCAAAAATCTTGAATCTCCAGATTCTTGATTCAAAAATCATGAATCTCCACAAAGCACCCACCAAGCACCCGATCCAATTAGTGGGAAAAACTCCACATCAAAGCCCATCACTGGAAATTTTCACAACACCAGGGATGGAGGCAATATCTAGAAGTCTTCTAGAAAACAGATGGTAGGAGCTGGGGACTGGGGGGCAGAGCTTATCTATACCAAGCCTGCAGAGTCAGCATGGCACCAGACTTCTCAACAGCAAGGAAGGAAGCCAGAAGACAGAAAATGGGACAGTGTGGTCAAAATTCTTAACAGGATAAGCTCTGAAGACAAGATGCCTGAGCTCCAATCCTGACCCTGCCACTCACTAGCTGTGTGACCCTGGCCATGTTACTTAACCTCACTGGATCTCTGTTTCCTCATCCATAAAACGAGGACAACAATAGTCTCTCCCACCTACTTCAATGCATTGTTGTAAGGATGAGTGAATCCAAGTCAAGCATGTAGAACCACACCTAACACATAGTAATAAACACTTAAGTGTTAGTTCTTATTCTTATCAAAATTCCCCAGCCAAACAATCAGGAATGAGAGACTTTTCGACAAACATCTTTACTGACCTTTCTTACAAAGTCATTGGAGGATGAGCTCCAGCATATTATAGGGTTAAACCAAGAAAAGAAGGAAATACAGTGCAACAGGCATTTGCCTTTCTTTCTGAGTGCCCAGCATCTGAACACCTTTCTTCTACCGGGAAAATTACTCACCTTATGAGACACCCCACCCCCCTGCCCAACTCCACTTCAACACACACCCAAACACACATACACACAATGAAAATACACACAGAAGCTGAAAACATCTGATCCCTTACACCCTTTGTTTTTGCTCCATGTTGCCCTATCAGGAGCACACTGTGAAACAGCAGTTCCCACACCCTTCCCTGCTTTTTCTCCCTAGCATGTATCATCCTTTAGCAAACTTTATATTTAACTTGTTTACCTGATAATTTGCCTTCTCCTCTAGAATGTAAGTTTCATGAGTGCAGAAATTTTTGCCTGCTTGCTTAGTTTCCCAGCGTCTAGAAGAGTGCTAGCTCACAGCAGGCGCTCAATAAAAACTTGTCCAATGAAGAAAAGACATGCTTTCCCAGCAACCCTGGTGGCCTCCATCTGCATAGCTAAAAACAAGGAGTCCGTGATAGCCAGTGACCAGGGGCCATGATGGCTGCCACCCACTCTTTTCACTGCACAGCCCTGTGCCAGGACTTGGAGTAAGGTTCTTGGCTACGTTGCTTCCAAGCCTGGTTCTCTAGCCTTAGTAGGAAATTCTGAGAGCCACCCAGCATCCTTTTAATAAAATCTCCTTTCTGCTTAAATCAGCTGCGGTGCATGATATAGGTGTGAACCAAGAGATGGGGAATCCAACATAGGAGAGCTTCAACGAGGAATCCCAGGGGTCAGCTGTACAGCGCAAGTACTCCTACTTCTTTGGGAGACTTGCAGCCAAGAAAACCCAAAGCGTTTGAGTGTTTAGGAAAGTATGACTGACAGGCACTTGACAAAACTGATGGGATATTTAGGAAGAAATGGTAACAGACACATAAATATAAAACTATGTAAATGAGGAAAGAGGTGATATTCAACCCCAGGGAAACAAGATGCTGTGCTCCAAAGGAGAAGTTCCCATAGTACAGGACTTGATTCCACATCCTGTTCCAAACGTAAACCACTGTGCTGACAAAGGGGACCCCAAGAGAGCACTACTGAAACACTTTATCATTACCTCCCCCTTCCCAAGTCCCACCTCTCCGCAACTGTCCCTTTTAAAACCCAACCTGCTGACTGGCTCCCCCTCATGCCCACCTCCTTCCCTGTGGTGTCTCTGGAAGTCCCCTTAACTTCATTCTTCGATCGTAAAACATCTTCCCGACAGACACATCAGTCCCCAAACAGTCTCAGAGTTGTAATTAAGATGCCCCATCCAGGTTAATAATCTCAAACCTGAGTTTCATTTACAGTGGAGCTCCTCCCCTCCTTCAGTGCGGGCCTGCCACAGGCTGGGGCCTCCGGGCAGGGTGAGGGGCTGTGTCTCCAGTCCCCTTACTCTGTCTATTGCGATGGCAGAATGGGGCTCACTTGCCCAGGACAGTGGGAGCTCTGTGGACTCAGATGTTCAGTGGGAGAGCCCCCCTGGTTGGCAGATACCCCCTACCCCACTGTGTTCCATGGGGCACCACCGGTGTCTCTCACCTCTGCCTGGCAGGAAGTCGTCTTGGACAGAAAGAGTAGATGGGAGAACAATCATCAGGCAGGTCCCCCAGGACACAGCCCTCTGCACTGTCACAGGTGCAACAGCGCAGCCACCCCTCTTCACTCCGCAACTGCTTTCCTCGACACACTGTCAGGCACAGAGAAACACAGTTGTTGCTCAGCCTCATGGGCTGTGCCTGGTTCTCTGAGGGGGTCTCCCAGAGCCCCCTCCCTTGAGTGATGGAGAGGAGAAAGCACCCCCCGCACCCGGCTGGCCTGACGTCAGGGAAGAAAACGTCACAGCTATCTCAACAACTCCCTCCAAAGAAACCCCCTCTTCAGAGGATTTGGAGAAATTCACCCCAACCCAAGTGCATGCCAGGTAAGGATCTCAAAACCTGAGTTTAGTTTAGGCACCTAAAGCCCCACTTTAGAACGTAGCAAAGTCCCACTTTAGAAGGTAGCCGCCAGTGCCCATTGTCAGTACCTATTGTCGGGGTTCAGCCAGAACCAAGAGAGGAAAATCTCTACAGGGCATCCTGTTACACACAGTCTCCCTCCCCACCCGCCCCAACCCCGGCCCCATGCATGTACTCAGGCAAAGACTGTGCTGCAGCCGGGGACAGAGGCGGGGGAGAGGGGGCAGGGCAGGAGTGGGAAGGCAGGTATGCAAGTGGGAAAGACCTGGGCTGGAGGCAGGGCTTTAACAGATGGGAATCCTCATCTCTCACGACAAGATGCCAGTAGGCAGTGGGTACAACTGATGCGGAAAGAGCCACACAAATCTCACTTAGAGGCTGCGGTGCACAGCGGTGAAGGCTTCACCACTCACCAGCTGTGTAACCTTAAACAAGTCACTTTCCTCCTCTGGGTCTGTCTCTTCATCCGCAAATCAAGGGGAAATAATAGGAATGCCTTCACAGGGTCGTTGGAAGAATTACAGGAATTATGTTTGAACTGTGCTTAGAGCAGGACTAGACCATAGTCAGTACCATGTTTAGCCCCTGTTTCTGTTTTTGTAACCTAGACATATTGAAGAAAATACTAGAAAAAGATAAGTAAGTAAGTTGAAGGCATGGCCATCGTGTTGCACAAGCCTGAGAAGCATCTTTCACGTGGATGGGGGACAGGTGGCGCCCCCTGGAGGTGCACGTCCCAGAGCCCTGGCTGCCGGCGGCTGCCTCTTGGGAGTGTGACCATGAAGGAAAGGAAACCCAGTCTCTTTAAGTCTAACAGTATTAGGTGATTTTAAAAACTGCTTAGCATTATTTTGCTAAATATAAAAATTTATTTTTAGGATGTTAATAAAACAAGCTCCCTAAAATAGTAATAACAGCAAACAACAGCACTCGGTGAATGACAAAAAGGAAAGCAATGAAGGAAATGACAAAGGAATGTCTTGGAAATAGGACTATATCAAAAATTTCAAATGTTTGTTTTGAAATCGCCACTGAAAACTTGTTTAAGTAGCTGACTCATAAAAATATTAGCAACAAATATGATGCACAAAGCATTAATTAACATGCTTAGCTTACTCACTATGTGTACAAAGAGTAAATGTTTAAATTTTACAAGTAATGTATTCAAATCCCAACGTAATTACCAATGTGCAGGGCACCCAGGTCGCTCGGTCAATTAAACATCCGACTCTTGATTTCGGCTCAGGTCATGATCTCACAGTTCATGAGTTCAACCCCCACATTGAGGTCTGCACTGACAGTGTGGAGCCTGCTTGGGATTCTCTCTCCCTCTCTCTTTGCTCCTCCCTTGCTTGCACACATGCTCTCTCTGTCTCAAAATTAATAAATAAAATTAAAAAAATAAATACTAAAATACTAACTTGCAAAAGAGCAGCTATGGACTATGATTCCACACACAATACACATTCTGCTATACTAACAATCAAATAAATGGAAAATGAAATGGTAGCCGATGTTATCACCACCTCCAAATTAGGAAATTATTTTGGAAACGTTGGTGAATATGCCAGGAAGTAAGTTCCCTAAGATGAGGCCTTCTGTTGTGAACATTGGTACAACAACATCTACAGAGCTATCTGATAATGTGTATCAAATGTTATTACTCGTTAGCCCAGCCCATTCAGCGTTGGGGAACTATCCTAAGAAAATAATCAGAGATGCAAACAGGGATTGTTACATAAAGCTATCCACTGCCGCATGATTTATACTGGGGGAAGAGTTGAAAAACTCTAAACATCATGCAGTGTACAAGTTATATACATACCGATTTTTTGTATGGACATAAACTCTCTCTGTACAACTGGTCATCGCCAGCAATGGGGACGGGGCAGGGGAAAAAAAGAAGAGGAAGGCTTTTCCTAAGAACCCCTTCTGGGTCTTCTGAATTTTAAACCATTTTAATGTACCGCCTATTTAAAATGATTTGACAAGTTTAATAAAATGCATGTAATTTTGAATGTTTACAAAGAATGTTAGTAGCATGGAAGAGGTTTATTACGTTACAATGTTAAGTTTAAAAACAAGTACATAAGACTTTATTTCGAAGGATCCCAATGAGGCAAAAAATACATTAATATACAGTAAGTATTTAAAAAAAAGACAAATGAGGGGCGCCTGGGTGGCTTAGTCGGTTAAGCGTCCGACTTTCGCTTAGGTCATGATCTCGCGGTTCGTGGGTTCGGGCCCCGCGTCGGGCTCTGTGCCGACTGCCAGCTCAGAGCCTGGAGCCTGTTTCAGTCTGTGATTCCCTCTCTCTCTGACCCTCCCCTGCTCACGCTGTCTCTCTCTCTCTCTCCTGGAAATAAATAAAAAATATTTTAAAAAATAAAATAAAATAAAAAAATTAAAAAAAGACAAATGAAATATACCAACATGTAAAGGGTGGCCATTGTGGGGGAGGGGGATGAGATTATAAGTAAATATTTCCATCTTTAAATGTTTCTATAGTTTCCAATTTTTCTACAGTAAGTATGTACTACTGATGTAAGTGAAAAAGAAAAAAAATTTGATGAAGAATAAAAATAAGCCAAATTATCTTTAAAGGGTGATCCACCTCCCAAAGAAGGGTGATAATAGAAAGAAGTGAGTTGTAATCCAAGAACTGCTGTCTAAGAGGCTGTGCGGAGAGCCCCGAGGATGACCTGAGCTGGAGCCACCAGCAGAGAGGCCCTTGCACGAGCCATCCGCCCTCTCCCGGCTGCTTCTCTGCAGAACCAGCGGAAACCAGCCACTCAACTGCTGCTTCTCCAGAGAGCCTGCTCTGATATCTCTCATCAGTGCTGACGTGTGAGCTCTCTGAGATTACGACAGACCCCAGGACTCACATCTCATCCCCAGCAGGAGCGGGCCTGGTAACAAGCATGCGGGCCCCACCTCCAGGCTGGTATGTCCACTCACCTGCCCTCTCGGCAAGATGCTCCCACTGCCCAAGGCAGAGGCTGGGCCTGGGTTACAACTGCTTACCCAGGGCCAGATACAGAGCCTAGCATATGATAGGGTTCCAGGAAGTGTTTGCTGAACAAATGAATTAAAGAATGATATCCTAGAACTAGTGCTATCCAACTGAACTTCCTGTGGTGACAGAAATGTTCCGTCTTTGTTCTACGCAGTATGAGTAGCCACTAGTCACTTGTGTCTACTGAGCACTTGAAATGTGGCTAGTATGACTGAGGGATTGGGAGTTTTAATCTTACTGAACTGTAATTAATCGAAATTTTCGTTTTGAGAGTGTTCCACAAAAACACTTACATCATAGGGTAATTTAAGATTACACAAGATAATCCTTTAAAAAAGGGGGGGGGCACCTGCATCCAAAGGATACACGAGTGCTGATTCGAAGGGGCACATGCACCCCAATGTTTATAGCAGCGCTATTGACAATATCCACAGTATGGAAAGAGCCCAATGTCCACCCATAAATGAATGGATAAAGAAGATGTGGCTTATATATACAATAGAATATTACTCAGCCATCAAAGAGAATGAAACCTAGGTACTCGCAATGACGTGGATGAAGCCAGAATGTATTATGCTAAGCAAAATAAGTCAATCAGAGAAAGACAAATAGCATATGATTTCACTCATATGTGGAATTTAAGATACAAAGCAGATGAACATAGGGGAAGAGAAGCAAAAAAAATCTAAAAACAGGGAGGGAGACAAACCATAAGAGACTCTTAAATACAGAGAACAATTTGAGGGTTGCTGGAGTGGTATTGGGTGGGGGTGGGCTAAATGGACAAGGGGCATTAAGGAGGGCACTTATTGGGATGAGCACTGAGTGTTATAAGTAAGTGATGAATCACTTTATTCTATTCCTGAAATTATTACACCATATGTTAACTTGGACTTAAATTTAAATATATACATATATATAATATATAAATATATAACAAATTCTTACACACACACACACACACACACACACACACACACACAAGGGGTGCTTGGGTGGCTCAGTCGGTCAAGCGTCTGACTTCAACTCAGGTCACCATGTCTCGGTTCCTGGGTCGGAGCCCTGCATTGGGCTCTGTGCTGACAGCTCATAGCCTGGAGCCTGCTTCAGATTCTGTGTTTCCCTCTCTCTCTTTCTGCCCCTCCCCTGCTTGAGCTCGCTCTCTCTCTCTTTCTCTCAAAAATAAACATTTAAAAAATAAATAAAAAGAAAACAGAAAAAGGAATGCCTGGCTGGCTCAGGAGGTGGAGCATGTGACTCTTGACCTCGGGGTTGTAGGTTTGAGCCCCATGTTGGATGCAGAGGTTACTTAAAAAATAAAATCTTTAAAAAAAAAGAAAAGAAGGAAGAGAAAGAAAAACTCCAAAGACTTAGTAAAATGAAAAGGCAAACCCCAGGATGGGTAAAATATTCACAGTACATATATCTGACAAAGGCTTTCTATCTTTCTATATGAAGAACACTTAAAACTCAATAATAAAACAATTCAATAAAAAATAGGTAAATGACTTGAACAGGCATATCACAAAAGGGGTATAGTAGTGGCCAATCAGCACATGGAAAAATGCCCGATATCACTGTTCACTAGGGAAATGCAAGTTAAAATGACATAAGATTCCACCACCCACTCACCAATCAGAATGGCTACATTTAAAAAGAATTACAATACCAAGTGTTAGCAAAGATGTGGGAATGAAAAATGGGGAAAAATTTTTATTAACATAATCAACTCAAAAAGATAATCCAGAGTCTAGCAATGCTCAACAAATGATTGCTTCAGCATACTGAAAATGAAGAGGGGGAGGGAGGGGAGGCGGGCCCCTCACACCCCCAATGCCCCCATCTAGGTGCCCAATATCACACAGTAGGAAGGTAAGTGCCTCAGGGTCTCCCAAGCAAAAAGCTCCCTGTAGAAGCGGCCAGAGTCACTGAGAGACTAGAGGAGTGGGGAGCAAGGGTTGTGAAGTCGGGACAGGAGAGACTGAAGATTCTGCAGAAGGAAAGTACTGGGCCTCTACTGCCGGAGATAGTGAGAAAGGGCATCCCTCCAAGGCAAAAGCTTAATAAGCAAGCAAAACTGGCTACGGGTACAAGAAAAGGGCTGGCAAACGTAGTCTTCCTCCCCAGGACTGACTACCCACCTCCTCCAGCATCCAGCCCCTTCCCACGGACCTCACTGATTCACTCACCAGCCTTGCAAGGGGAGCTAGCTAGCAAATATTTCCATTTCATAAGCCTGCAAACCAAGGCTCAGAGAGACTGTCCGAGGTCATGAGGCTTGGACTGGCTGGAGCCCAGGAGTCTGCTTAGGGTGGTAAACAGGTGATAAGGAGGTGAAGCCGCACAGAGGAGGACTGGGAGGGGTCCTGCACATACTGGCCCACTGTCCACTGCCCTCGAGACCACAAGCTCGGTGCGAGTGAAGGTTCCCTCCGTTAGACCACCATGGTGTCCCATGGCCAAACCCAACAAACAGCTGGGACACAGCAGCCATTCAATACACACTGATGAACAAACGAACCAACAAGCAAACCCAGGTACAAACCCTTCCCGTTTTCAGGGCACTCTCACACATTGTATCCCATATGCTCCTGACAGCTGCCCGGGCAGGGATCACTGTCCCCATTTTACAAATAGAAAGCTGAGGCTCAGAAGCAGAAATCCACTCTGGCTTGCTCTCCTCACAATCTGCCCGAGGAATTCCCCCCAGAAACTGCACCTGGAAGGGAAAGGGGCAGATTACTTCTCTTAGGGTCCGGCATTCACTCTGCTCTCTGGTCCACACTCCCTCAACAAGGCAGAGATGTGCTCACTCCACAGACCCAGCTCCAAGGAGCTCATGGCCTCATCACAGAGGAAAACACGGACCCAAGCGTCTATAACATCTGGTTAGAGAAAGAAAAATGACAAAGGGCAGTTGGGAGCCGAAGGAGGGACACAGGAATTCTGGCCAGAAGTGGCAGTTCTCTCCGATGAACAGGTAAGACTGGACCCGAAGCAGCAGAGAGGTCCAGAGGACCTGAAGGGGAGCCCAGAGAGGTGCAAGGGTAAGGAAGGTTGGGGTCTTGGAGTCAAACAGGCAGGTCTGTGGCTTCCAGCTCTAGAATTTGGGGCAGGTCATGTAGCCTCTCTGGGCCTCAGTTTTTCTCACCTGTAAAATGAAGGCGATGATACCCCCCCTCACACACACACATGCACAGAGGAAATGAAGAAAGCATTAAATGGCTTCACGGCCTATCTGTTCACACCAGGGCTCAACAAATGGGAAGCCACTACAGTACTGCACAGACCCGCAGGCAGGGAGAGTCGGGGAGCAGAACGGTAATGGCATCACAAGTTTGGGAAGCAGAATGAAAGTAATTCGCCTGGGCATTAGTCAGAAGGCGAATCCCAGCCCAATCAACAGGGCGCTGGTGGCTCTGCCTCCTGACCCAGCCCAGACACCCTCCCCCTCCTGCTGGACGCCAGAGCCACCACAGGCCAAGTGAGGATTTAGGATTGACCCAGAGCCAGGACCTGGCAGGAAGCTGTACAGAGGCAACCCACGCCCACCTCGGCGAGGACAACAGCTCCTCACCTACCCCCAGCCCTAAGCAAGGCCCAGATACCAGCCAATCGGATCTGTGTCCCGCAGCACTCCGATGAGAATCTCAGTCCCTTAGACTCTGAAGTCCCTACTCTTTTAACTGCACCATAAAAGTAAAACAAGAATCATAGTAAGGGGACAGGCTACCACAGCACAGAGGAGTATCAGATGAAGTCAGGACTGGGGACCTGTCCCCGCTCTGCACCCAGCAAGACCAACAGCAGGGACACCAGCCGGTTGTTGGGTGGCTTAGCTGGTTGAGCATGTTGATTTCGGCTCGAGTCATGATCTCGAGGTTTGTGAGTTTCGAGCCCCAGTGCAGAGCCTGCTTGGGATCCTCTCTCTTCCTCGCTCTCCCTCCCTGCCCCTCCCTCACTTGCATGTGCTCTCTCTCGCTCTCTCTCTCTCTCTCAAAAGGAACAAACCTTAAAAAAAACAGACCAACAGCATCAGCTCACCTTCGTGTCATGCCTACTGTATGCTAGCCCCCGAGCTAGGTGCTCTGCAGACTTCTCGTCTTCATCCCCACATCAACCCTATGAGACAGAAATTATCTCCATTGTGCAAATGAGGAAAACTGAGGTTCTCAGTTCAATGAACTTGGTGATGGTCCAGCAAGTGGTATAGTAGGAATCTGAACCCAGTTCTGACTCCAAAAGCCATGTGGCTACATTTGCACAAGTAACAAAACGGCCTCTCTGAACTTTAGTCTTTCCATCTGTTAAGGACGGATTGAACGAATAGTAATGATTTGGGCAGAGCTTTACAGTTTATAGGGCTGAAACCACAACAGTGCGCAGAGAGAAGCCAGTAGGCCAGTACAATAGGCCCCGGGAAGCTCTGTGTAAGCCTGACCTGCAGTGGGGATTCAGGGTATGTATATCAATTTCCACCCCCCAGCAGGGCTACAGCGAGCCATTGTCTGGCTACTGGCCCTCAGTTCCAGTACTTGGTCCGAGGTCCTTCTTCATCTAAGAAAAATTCGGCTCAGATGTGTTACAACTACCAACATATTTAAACCACCTGATGAGACACATTTTACAATGCCTGATTTTGCCTAGGAGGGAGGGAAGGTGTGTGGGACAAAGTGCCTCCAATTCTGGGCCAGTCACTTTGGCACAGCCATCAGCTCTTCCACCTGGCCCATGGCCTGGCAACTCCAAAGGCTTGCAACCTAGAAGAGTCTTTGATCACCGAAGCCAACTCTTCCCAGAAAAGAGAGGAAGGGGAGACCCAGAGAGGTGAGAGGCCATGCCCAAGGTCACCTAGCAAGCAAAGGGCAGACTTCATTATGAAGAGCCCCAAGTAGGTGCCAGAAAGAGAATGTGACAGTGTGTGCATGGGAAAACTCCCTGTACATTTAATCAGAGTCTCATATGCACTGAGAGCTCTCTGTAGGCTCAACCTTGTGGGAAAAACAAGAACATAGAACTTGGCTCCTCCTTTACAGGCAACAAGCTCCTGGAGGGCAGAGACTGCATTGGACTCCATTCCCAACCTTCCTAGACACCCACTCTGTGCCAGACTGAGCTATGCAGGGGTAAGGGACTGCCCCTGTCCTCAAGAACCCACAAGGAAGTAGAGAATCGCACAGACCAGCGCTATAGCAGAAGGAAGGATAAGGGCGGTGTATGCCATGGTTCTGTGTAGCAAAACCCAGCCTAGGGAGAAAGAGAAGCCTTCTGGAGGAGGTGGCACTTGAGCTGGGTCTTAAAGAGTAAGTAGGAGTCAGTCTGGTGAAAAGGAAGGGAAGGAAGGCCCTTCTAAGAGGTTCTGTTTACCAAATATTTACAAGGTAGCAATAACAATAATAATAGTAATAATCATCCCAACATTTATCGAGCATTTTACCATGGGCTAATCTCCGTTTAAGCACTTGTACATATATTAACTCGTTTCATCCTCATACCAGCCTTTTGAGATCACTGCTATTATTCCCATTTTGTAGATAAGGACACCAAAGCCCAGAAACTCCACAGCATGCCCCATGCTCCCCAAGTTAGTACCCAGTGCTAGGATTCAAACCTGGTGGCCTAGTTCCAGGCTCACAATGTCAATCAGAACCGTATGCTTCTTGGATACGTACTTTGCTCCAGGCCTGGTACAGGATACGAAGGTACAAAGATGAATAAAAAGATGCTCACGGTATATAAGGACAGAAGAAAAAGTAAAGCGAAAATCCCGGGTCTGAAGCTGCATAAGGAAAAGTCCGACACTGCTAGAGAACAAGCAAAGCAGGCATCAGCAAGAGATGGGGCTGGACTGGTGGGGAAAGCCTTGAACGTCACTTCAAAGGGCCCAGATTTTTCTCACTGGCCAAACAGCTGCCAATCTATAAGCCAAGCTGTAATATCAGAGGCGACCTTTAAAGCATGTACCAAAGACTGGAGAATAAATGGATGTCTCTGCGGATGAGTAAGTGAATGATAAAATTCAAATCTATTTAAAAGAGCTCTTAAAACTAATAGTCTCTTTAGGCATCTTGTCCATCAACAGACGCTAAATATATAACTGCTGTCATGTGAACCGGGGAGAGATTTTTGTCCTTGTATTTAGAAAATTTGGATACTCCTGTTGTCAGGGATGGGAAGAAACAAAGTTTCTAAGCAAGGAGTTCTTGGATGGCAAGGTCTGGGGTTTCTGCTCTCCACCCACCCTGCCCCCGCACCACTCCAAGCCCCTCCGTCTGCTGGAAGTCAACCATATAAAAGGCCCGAAGAAGAGCCGACCGGGCGAGAAGTTCCAATGCAGAGATATTCTCACAAAGAGCGCTACGTAAGTACAAATGACTGTTTGATCAATCATTTGGCCTCGGCGTGGGATTTGGTTAGAATTAAAGCCATCTGGCTGGTGGGGGGGGGGGGGATTGATGGGGGAGGAGACAAGCAGGCGGGAAAATGACCCACCCCCTCCCCCAGAAAGCATTGTTAAAATATAAGGGGAAAAACAGTAAAGTCCCTGCTGTTATTTCAGCCTAAGCCACTTAATCCTTCAGCACATAAAGCAACTTATTTTATGACCTTTTCCCTTTAAAAAGTAAATCAGAAGACGCTGCCTTGAATTCAGATATCTCTGAAACACACAACTCATCCCTCCCAGTGAAATATCCTGTTTCATAAACCTTCTTCGCGATACTTGAAACTACAGATCACTAAATGCCTAGCTTTAGGCATCTGACATTCCAGAGAATTAATATTTAAACTTATTATAGGAAAAAAGAATTGCATTTGGTTGAAGCATGAAATATTTAATAGTGTCTCCAAATTAGAAACCCTATTTTGTTTCGCGCTGGAAATGCCAACGTTATTACCTGAGCTTTACACTCAAATAAGATAAAATGCACAGGCGGTCTTGAGATTAAACACGTAATTACGGCCGTTTTCTCCAGAGAGAAGGGGAGCGAGGCAGGTTTGGGGAGTGGAAGTGATTGAGTTTCATTTTTACGATACACTTAAAATTATACTATCATCCTCTGCCTAGAGGGTTGGGTTTGAGAGCGTTGAAGCTACTTAATCACAGAAAAGTGTGTGAAGATCGGTGAATCCACGGAGACCTATTCACAGTCTCGCAAAGCCATCTCTGTCTTGGATGGGCCGCTGCTGGACAAGACGGGGTAACTTTCTCTACTCGCGAGGACAAAAATATTAAGTGGTTTGGGATAAAAATTAAGCTTCAATTGACACAGTGGATCCTGGCAGCCTCTGCCGGCACATGTAATTTATTTACAGGGTTGGAAAGTCGGCAAAATACATCATCAGCTCTTATACAAACTTCTACTAGGTATTAAATACCCAAGCCTCAGAGAAGTAATTCATATAGTCCAGCAACGTTCCAAAACAAACCCACTCTCCAGCCCTCCGGAGAGCTTAAAACAGCAAATGGGATCTGTACTTTTAAAGTTAGGTTTATAATTCTCCCCAGTTTCTTGTGAAAGCTTTATTTTCCATCAAACCTGTTATTTAAAAACAAAAGCAACAACATCTAAAAGAGTAATGTAGTGGTTAAAAAGACACAAGTAGGAAGGGGCTGGGCCACATCACAACCAGCACCATCCTGGTACTGCTTCCTACTCTCCCTTTCAGACTCAGGGTCAACATCCAAAGGCAAAGAAGCCTGGGGCAATAAAGTCTCCTGCAATTTCATCCTCGAAATAAGTAGGATTCTTTGAGAATATCCACCTTCTCATGAACACATGCACCCTCATGCAATGCCACAGACACAAACCAACAGGGGGACCTTTTCCTTCCATGGGGTTCATCTGGTTTGTGCATCATCTGATACAAAAGACCCACTTCCCACAAACAAACTCTCAAGTTGACCTCGATCCCTGGGCTGTTCTCCCCCTGCAAGCCCTTCTCCGTCCCATCACTGAATAAGAAATAATTGTTTAATAGATCTTAAGCCATCATGCCCAGTGAAGCATGCATTCTATTTACTAGGCATGGAGTGGCTATTGATGAATTCTCTTCAAACATCAACAGATGTCTTCAGAAGCAGGGGAAGGAAGATCACAACCAGGGTCTGGGCAAAGACCTGAGAAAGTCTCCCCAAACAGTGTGAAAGACTTTAAAAAAAAAGGGTCTAGAACCCACAATAATGTGTGTGTTCCGCTGTTTCTGAGAAAGAACTGCTTCTAGACGGTCCCTCTGCAGCCTCAGAGAGGCCTCGCCGGAGGACCCCATGTCACAGCTGGGAACCACTCTTTCCCCCATTTCTGCAGCAAGGAGGTAGACAGATGCAGGGAGGTGGACTGATGCAGAGAGTCTCCCCATAAAGTCACACCTCTGCCTGTTAGCTGGGACTCAGAAAGGGCTGCTCCCGGGAATGGCTGTCTGGCCCAGCCTGCGGCCTTCCGCTACATCTCCCACCCCCCACCCCACCCCCGCCCAGACTGGGGGTGCATTCTACAGCTACAGCAACTTCTTGCCACTGCCTGGCTTTTAAAGCCTGTCCTTGAGAATATTGTGCTTTAGCGGGAAAGTACTCACTTTGCTGTCAGACACAGCTGAATTCAAATCCCAGGCTTTACTAACTTACTACCTATATAGCAAGTTGCTGTGAACTAAATAATGAGCTTATATTGGGGCAAATCCCTTAACCTCTCCAACCCTCAGTGGCCCCATCTATAAAACTAAAATAATGCCTCCTTTTCTCACGGGGTTATTGGGCATCATTAACTGCAATCACAAGTATAGAGTACCCAGCCTGTCACAGAGTAGGTGCTCAGTAAAGGTTAGTTGACTCCCCTCTTCTATTTTCTTCTGTGGTCAGCTCAGGAGTCAAGTGTTCATAGAAGTCAAGTCTAAACTTGACCTAAGACAAAGGTGGCTTCTTCCCCTACCCTAGATCCTTCCCAACCTTCCCAGTCTGGTTCATGTGAGATCCTGGAGCATCAGAGCAGGAAGGGGCTATGGATGGATCACCCAGTCCCCACTGCCTCCCATTTTACAGGTGGGGAAACAGAGACTCAAAGCCAAGAGCACGGCCGGCATGCATTGAGGCTGTACAATGGTGCGTGTGTTTGCTCCAGACAGGCCCAACCATAACCACCAAATAAATTCAGGCCATACAGGAAATGCATTATTCAGTGAGCGGACTGAAGGTCTCCACTCAGTGCATCTGACTCAAATGCTGACTTTAAAAACACAGCTCATAATGCTAACACAATCCGCCTCAATCCGCCGGAAACCCTCTGAAGGAATAACCCTTTGGAGTTGAGGGGAAGACGGGGAAAAGAAGAAAACAGATGCTTTCAGTGACTTTAAACTATAAGACCACGGGGTTAGGGTTGTATTCTCCCCACCCCCACCCACCCCAGGTCTCTGTTTCCTTTCAGTTTCTTATAAATAAGGCCTAGGGAGACCAAATCAGCTACAACTACCCTCCCCCTTTTCTGCTTTCCTTACTAACTCAGCTATCAGCCCGGACTTTGCTTCGAATGCTGAAAGCACTTTTTTTTTTTTTTCATTGTAAACTATTAATTCGGGCAGCCACTGTTGATAAACAAGAAGTCCGTTTTTAAACTGCTAGAGTCATTAGCACAGTGAAGGCGCTCGGCACAAATATTTCAGGAGTTTGCTCTTTTTTTCCTGGCCCTGGTATTACAGCTGTGCTTTCTGCATAATGCACTTGAATTTTTCAAAGCCCACTGCAAAATTTGTTTCATTTCTTCTCCCCCTTGAACTGAATGTCTTTGTTTCTTTAAGCACAAAAATAAACTACCCCCTACCAAAAGAAACAACACAACTCTCTATGTCCAAACTAATTGCAACTAAAATGTGCATTAGGAAAATAAGTTACCAAACCACATAATTTAACTTTAAATATAATCAGATATACATATATATCTGTGTATATATATATATATATATATATATATATATGTACGTATATGGTGAGGTTGTTGAAATACTACCATATCGGCTTCAAAAAAAAAAGGGGGAATTTTTTCCAAGAAAACTGAGAGAAGGAAGGGAGATGATCCTCTCTATGCAAAAGCCACAATTAGCCATAGTCACTGGTCAACTTACAAATAAAGTTGGTATTTATTTGTTTGTTGTTTTTTTCCCCCTAATCCTATCCAAAAAAGGATTGAAAACTTTTTCTCCCCTTTTCTAGGATGCTGGCCAAACTCCACAAAATAAAACCGAAGAAAATGATGATAATTATGCAACATTCAGAACAAAGAACATAAGAATATATTTTTTTAAATGATTCATTGTGCACTTATGCCTGTAATGAGATTTTAACGCACTGTAAAAATAAGTGTGCTGGCTCATTTAGCTTCTCACGCAAATGTAACGCAGGGAGATGAATAACTCAAAGCCGGGGTGGTTTTTTTTTTTTTTTTTTTCTCAGAAGGAGAAGTGTGAAGGGAAACCACAACATATAAAGAAACTTATGTTTTCAAATCACAGATGGAGCAACACAGCTATCGACAGGATTCTACAGCTAGAAGGAGCCTGAGACCTCAGCCTGGCTAAATTCCACAGGTAAACTGCTCGGCAGCAACCAGGCCTAAATTAAGTTACCATCTCATGTGATGGTCTCCTTTCCATTTGTACGCCAAGTCCTAGCAACTTCTGGAGGGCCTGGGAGACAGGAAGGGAAGAGAAACTCTAGCCGCACAAGATTCTTAGGGAATCCTTGGGAATTATATTTCCGCTACACGTCTATTAAAGATTTGTCGGATACATAACTCTCATGACTGTAGACGCAACATGTTCCTATCATATTTGTGTACCCACACACATACATGTTTCTCTTTGTCTCCCTGCGCCTGACATTTGGCCAGCAGGTTTCCCCCCTCCTCATTCGAAACCTCAAGCACCGAAAAAATTTGGATCTGATTATTTCCGGATCGCAGGACCAGCACTTTAAAATGGATGAAATGCAAGCAAATTGCCCAACAGAGCCGAAGGGGGTAAATGCTTTCAAAATAACTCATACCTTTCTGTTATGGATGCGCTAGCCCTTGCAAGGCCTCCCCAGGACATCTCTGTGGCTTCTGATTCAGAAGAAATTCTACCAGGTAAGGCCACTAAAACCATCATGTTTACTCTCCACCATCGCCAGCCCCTAACGCCTATGCAGACAAACTAGAATGGCATTTTGTTTTCCTTCTTCAAGAAAAAAAAAGTGTATATATATATATATAGATATGTATACATATCTATATATATATATACACACACCAGCTATTATTTTAAGATACAAGATTGACTCCTTTTTGACATTTACAGCCATGTTTTGATGGCTGTTTACTAATAGCAGTGTCCATATTTGTCATGATCATCAGCTTCCTTTTTATTGCTAGGACGTATCCAGTCTCGGCATGTGGTGAAAGGGCCCAGAGAGTCGTTGTGAATTAAATAGTGAGCTCATTATCTGGTTTAGCTGCGAACAGCAACTCTGGACAAATCGAAAACTACCAAGTTTTCTAACTACGGCACAGATACTACTTCCAAAGATTCAGGACAGAAGAAATACCAAAAGCAAAAATATTTTAATCCTCTGGGCACGTTCATAGGGGCCATCCAGTCCGCCAGCTCTCAGCCGCCACTACACACATGTAGAAGGTAGAGTCTGTGACACCGGAATCAGCTATTTGGAAGTGGAAGGCATAGAAACTGCCACTTTCTGTCTACAGCTTTGAGCACATCCTTGAACCTCAATGTCTTCATCTATAAAATGGGAACCACAGTAATAAGAGCCAGTGTCTGCCCAGCCCTTTAAAAACTGCAAAGCACTCTCCATCTGTTCTGTCCGAACAGCCCATGAGGTAGGCAGGGCACAGCTGGCGTGAGGGCAGATGAGAGAATGTGTGGGAACGCACGTTGAAAACCGTAAAGCGCTGTGCACGGGAACAAGCGTCATCCGGCCATCGCCACAAAGCTGTCTGCCTCCTTAAAGCCCAGATGTTTACCTTCTTCCCTTGTCAGGACTTCCAAAAGCAGAGCATTGGGTGTTTAATAAGAAGAAAGAAAAATGCAGCATCTGGTAATTTGGCCTTTCCAGCTGCTTGGAATCTGGATAAACGGGACTCTGCCATAAACAGATCGTGATTCTTATTGTAAATGATGACAATGTTAGTCCATGACGTTGCACCATCCCCAGTGCCTCCTGACTCCAGATCTGGAAATGCAGAGGACCCCAGCATATACAGAGAAGCTGCTGGACTCAAGGGCTCGCTCCCTTTCTCGGCTTAGGGTCTGTCTGAAGCGGAAGGCAGATCATCTGAAACCTGATCCCAGACCAAGCAATACCGTCTTCTCTCCGGTCACTGGGCAGCCGTGGCCACAACAGACCTGATGCTTCGCTCCTCTCAGCTTCCCCTGGCTAGCGCACCAGTGAGTACGCTTCACATTGAACATTTTAAAAATCAAATCTTTCTCCCTCTTTTCCCGGCACCCTTTATCTCCAGGATCACTTACCCTAGCATGGTGCCTGGCATGAATTAGTGAAAGTGACCCCTTCTGGCTTTTTAGTTTATAAAGCATTCTTACAACCATTGTTTGATTTACCCTGAGAGGAAGACATTATTATCTCTCATGCAAATGAAAAACCAGAGGTTGAGAACGTTAAATATATTACAAGAGTAATTCCCCCAGTAACCAGGCACTGAGGTGGCCTTTCCACAATTTATCACTAATGCTCTCCTCAGTCTTTCTAAGTCTATCTCACAGGAAATTTACAAATGGGAGAACTAAGGCTCAAAGGGGGAAATAACTTCCCCCAAACTCCCACAGATCATAGGTGGCGGGGCACAGTCAACAAATATTTTTCAACTGGTATTTGTATCTGTTTCCAATAAACCTAAGATTTGAAGCTAGACACCAAGCAAAGGGTTATGTGGTCTGGGGAATATTTGGGTGGGAGTAGGGGTAAGAGGTGCCCGTTTCTTACGCATTTTTAGGAGGATTGCTGACACTCCGCTGGAAGCTGGTTTTGTCTCAGGCCACTGAGGGGCTCGACTTGAGAAAGAACTTGCTTCTAGAAGGACAGAAGCCAGGTTGGAAACTTCTTCAAGCCCAGGTCAGCAAGCAAATGCTGCCCAGAGAACTCCCACCCAGACTTGCTGGGTGGCCTTTTACACAGGAGACACCTCCCCACTCTCAGGCCTCAGTTTCCTCATCTTTCAAATGGGTGTGATAAATCCTACCCTACCAGCCTTGCTGAAGGCTGTGAAGAAAACAGTCTGGAAGTCTCTTACAAACGCTTAGCCAGAATGACCACCTTAGTGTAGAAAGAAAAAAGTTGTTCCTTCCATCCCTTTATTTTCCTCTGTCCTTTTCAAATACAATCCTGACTTAAACACCTCATATATTAGACATTGGTGGGGGCGGAGGAGTATGGATAAAAATAATTGGGGTTTGGAAGAATGGAAGTAGGAAGATCATAGGCAGAGCGTCCACATGAAAGGTCTCTAACCAAGACTTGGGACAAAGACTATGTTTAGGAGAGCCGTTCACCAGGTCTGCAGAAAACTCGATCTTCAGTTGACAGCTATGATTTTTTAAAAACTAAAATGCTGCAGGAGAGTATCTGTTTAGGGGAGGATTATGTGTGGGGCCGGGCAAAGGCAAGGAGTTCAGGGCAGCAAATATTACTCATGTTTTGCTGCACACTACTCCTCTCTCCCTACCGAAAGAGAACTTTATATGTGTATCCCCGTAATTATACTGTAAAGCCATTTTTTTTTCTGTATCTACCCTTTCTAACAGGACCCCTATCTGTTGGACTGACATTGAAAATGAGACAAGAAATAGCACTCTCCTACGAAATCAGGTGTTTTTGTTAAAAAGAAAAACACTGTTTGCGTTCATTTCATTTTACCAGTCCTGGAATTAAGAAGTTGGATATTTTCTACCTGGAAGAAGCTCTCATCTCTGAAAGCAAGATACCCTACCTTTTCTAAATTGCTGGGGTTGATGCTAAAGGAGTGATGTCTATAGAGCCAGATAAACTTTTCATCTTCCTTGAGAATCACCTGGATAGAACCAAGAGGTCCCAAACGCTGAAAATAACGAAATCCCAAGCCTTGGTTTCTCTCAGGGAGAAAAAAAAAAAAAGGTAGGGGGAGGGGAGGACACAGCATCTTAACAATTTCCTCAATTTCTGGTTAATTATCTGTCAGCATGAAACTTATAAATAATGGCTCAATAATAATTAACTGTGATGAGAAGAACAGGTTCATGAGAATCCCCACATCATCACTGACTTTGAGCCCATAAACCTTCCTGTGATCTGCACCTTATACCCACCAGCTTCACTGGGTAGCAGAAGGGTATTTATTGCAAAGGAAATTCTGACCAAAGATTTTTCTTCTGAAGTTTCAAATTCAGAAAAGCCATTTTGTAAGTCAGAACTTGACTCGGGATGGATCATAGATTCATAAAAATTTTCCATCAGGAATCCAGAAATCATCTGATATAATTAATTCCTTACCTGACAGATGGGGAAACTGACGTTCTAAGAGGTGAGAGGTCTTGCTGAAGGCCTCTGGTTTCTGTCACTGAGGGAAATTGGAGTAACTCAAAATATGCCTGCAACTAGCTCAGAGGTACTCGAGTTGCTAGTCACCCTAATTTATAAGATTTTGATAAATTTCACACAACTTTTATCAGAAATATACAGAAGTGTAATTATGAAATCTGAACTTTCTATACACACACTTCTCCAAAATGGGCTTACTGATTTAAAATTAGATGCTTCCTAAACAGGCATCATTTTATAATGACACCCGAGTCCCAAATAACTAGAAAGAAACTGATGAGCACTGGAGAAAGTTCCACCAAGTTCTCTGGAGAATTCGCACAAAGGTGTGCAGTATCCAGGCCAGGCAGCCCGCATTTCTCCACACCTCGGGCCAGACACGTCGGCGAGGGCAGACTTACCCTTCCCGGCGGTGGCGGTGGCCTTGGACGGACCGTAGTCTCTGGGGCTCCGTGGCCGGAGGAGGTCGTGGGCGCACGGAGGGGGCGCAGGCGGCCGGGGCAGCAGGTCACGCGGGCCCCCATCCACGCAGCCGCCGCCGCTCACGGTGACCCTGAAGGCCATGTGGGTGCCGCCGAGGCCAGTGGGCCCGCGGCCTGGACCCGGAGCGCCGAGGGCCTCCTTTGGCCTCTTGTCTGAGTGCGCCTCCGCCACCTCGCAGTGCATGGCGCCGGGGCAGGGCGCGCCGCTGGGGGTCGCGCCGGGATCCTGGGGAGGGGAGAAAGCATCCGTCCATTAGAAGGAACCGACGGAACGGCCCCTTTCTCGTCCGGGGAGAGGTTTGGGCAAGTCACCACCCCTCGGTTTATTCCTCGTCTCTAAAATGAGTTAGCTCCACTACACTTACTTTAACCTGACGCACCCACCTGATCCCGCAAAAGCCCCTTTTCTGGCACAGGAGTGGCTCACACTTTCTTCTCTGGTGTGTCCAGGGCCCCCGCCACCCGCCGCCACAGTGCATTCGGGGCAGTCGGTGTACCTGCCCGCTCAAATCCACCTCAACCACTACCAGCCCGCTTTAAAGGGGAAACTGAGGCCTGGAGAGGGGAGTGTGGCTGTGCGGTGTCACCCAGTGAGGCAGGAGCGGGCGGCAACTAGGATCCCTGGGGACAGGGCGCTGGCGAAGCCGCGGAGGCTACTCCAGGTGGGTCAAGGGCTGCGCGCCTCCTGAGCGCTCCTGAGACCCGGCTGCGCGTAGGGACCACAGACTGTGCACCCACCAGCCTGGGGCGCAGACCCTCTGAGACTTACCCACGACCCCCTAAGCCAGGAGAATGGGAGTCCGATGATGGGCGCTCACTCCCGCGACACGAACCCATCACGAGCACACAGAGACACGCACACTCCCACGCGCAGCAGAGCAAATGAATCCATCACACGCCCAAACCCGCACAAAGTTGGTAACGCCCCTGGACGCTGGCTCCCACGCATACCATACACCCCCGCAAATGCACGTTGGGGACACACTGTGCCACACGTACTGCTTTCATTCACCCGCTCACACAGCAACACTAGCAACCTCACTGCCTCACACTCCACAAACACGCGAGCTGCGTCCCTCTCACAGAGTCTCGGCCCCTCCGTCATCCCTCATGGAGCAAGGGCCCGGGGCCCCCAAACTCTCCTTTCCTCTCTGCACTCCCTGCGCCATTCCAAAGCTCCCGGGATTCGAGCGCCCCTGGGACCTCAGCCTCGGATCTCAGGCCCTGGCGCCCGCCCACTTCCCAGGTCGCGGGCCGCGCCCCCTCTCACCTAGCAGCTGCGGCTGCAGCTCGCCGGGAGCACCGCTCCGCGCGCCGCCACTGGCGCCGCAGCCTCCGCAGCCGCCGCTGCCGCCGCGTCCTGAGGGGCGGCATCCCGGGGCGGGGGCGGGGTCCCGAGCTGCCAGACAGCCGCTCCAGCCACTGGCTATCTGGGGCTGCCGCTGGGGGACCAATAGCGGCGCGAGGGCGGGGCCTCCTTGCCTGGGGGGCCTGGGCAGGGCCCGGCGCGGGGCTGGACGGAGGGTTTGACAGGCGGCGGCTGCCGAAGCCCTGCGCTGCCCGCTGCCCTCCGGCCGCCTTGCGCGGCAGGGCGGCGCCGCAGGCGGGAGAGGCAGGGCTCTGTCGTCCGAGCTGTGCCGGCCGGGCGGCGGAGTGCCCTGGGCGTCAGGAGAGCCAGGCTGTGTCCCCGCCTGTCCCAGCGACTGAGGCAGGACCGTTCCCTCCTCTGAGGTCCGTTTTCTCATAGATGGGACCGGCGAAATCTGCACGCGGTGCAAAGTGCTTTAAAGTTTTCTTGCAGGATCCAAGCAGCTCACTTGCACGCATTTCATAGCCAGTCAGCGGCAACGTTGGGACGCGAACCCAGGGATCTCAGACCACTTTTCTTACGTTTTTGTTTTCACCCTAGAGGGTCTCAAACTGCAAAGTTAAAAGACAAAAACAGGGGCGCCTGGCTGGCACAGAGCATGAGACTCTTGATCTCAGGATCCTGAGTTCCAGCCCCACTTTGGGCATAGAGCTTACTAACAAAACAAAAAAAAGCCACAAAAACAAAAACAAAAACAAAAAAAAAGAAAAGAAAAAGAAGGTGTTTTTTAACTTTTTTTTTTTTAATATTTAATTATTTCTGAGAGAGAGACAGTGAACAGGGGAGGATCAGAGAGAGAGGGTGACACAGAATCTGAAACAGGCTCCAGGCTCTGAGCTAGCCGACAGCAGACAGCCCGACGCGGGGCTCGAACCCACAAATAGTAAGATCATGACCTGAGCCGAAGTCGGAGGCTTAACCGACTGAGCCACCCAGGTGCCCCGAAAAGATGTTTATTTTTTTAAAAAGACAAACAGAAACAGATGCCCAGGTCAATATTTTCTTTTTCAAAAAACAATATTTATTTTGAGAGAGAGAGCGGGGGAGGGGCAGAGAGAGCAGGGATAGGGAGAATCCCAAGCAGGTTCTGTACAGTCAGCACAGAGCTGGAGGCAGGACTCAGTCCCCCTAACCTCAAGATCATGACCTGGGCCAAAATCAAGAGTGGGTGACTCAACCAACTAAGCCATCCAGGTGCCCCAGTATTTTCATTTTTTTTTAATTATTATTATGCTTTTTATTTATTTCTGAGAGAGAGAGAGAGAGAGAGCGCGCGAGCCAGGGAAGGTCACAGAGAGAGGGAGATACAGAATCTGAAACAGGCTCCAGGCTCCGAGCTGGCAGTCAGCACAGAGCCGAACGCGGGGCTCAAACCCACTAACCTGAGGTCATGACCTGAGCCTAAGTCTGAGGCTTAACTGAAGAGCCACCCAGGCGGCCCTGCCCCAGTATTTTCTAACTGAATCTGTAAATCTGTCTGGGGACAGAGCCCCAACGCCCAGATTTCTAGCAAGCTCCCAGATCTTTACAGCCTTGTAAAGGTTTAGACCCATTCCCCTAAATTCCCCTGCCTTCTGGGCTCCCCTCACAGACAGTAGTGTCTCAGGGATCCCTGTCCAGTGTATAGAAAAAATACTGCACAAAGAACAGGACTTCAGGGTGATTGGTAGCAGTGGTTCAGTTCCCTTGACTGAATGTTTCCCCTGTACAAAACCAGGTTGTTCCGCCCGGCTGGACTATTTCCCAGGACTGCTGGAAGGGTACAGCAGGGACCCTGAGGTGGTCTCTGCATTTCATCTCAGTTCACTGCTCTGAGCTGTTTTCTGGGGACCTGGGTGGGCTCCAAGGGACCTGTCTGTCTTCACACTCTCTGAAGGGAGGGGTCTGGCCTCTTTGGCTCTGGTGTCAAGTTGAAAACCATATATGGAGCCCCTCCCTATGACACAACAAGTCAGGTCTTACAATAGAGAATTCTGCACAGAGTAAGAGACCTCAAGCAACATCAATGGAATTGTGGGAAACCAGGATTTTAGAATCCTAGAATTCCAAAATCTGATTTCCTATAATTGATTAAATATTGCATCTTACAATGAGATCAATAATGCTAAGAAGGACCTTGGAGATTTAGTTAGACCCATCCCCACATTCAAAGGAGAGAGGATGTGACTGGTCCACAGCAATAGGGTGGGTGTGGCCAAGCTGGCACCAGCATCTAGGCTTCCTCATTCCCAGTCCAGTGCTCTGCCTCCATACCAGCCAGCTGCCTCTATTAGGTATAGGATGTCAACCAACCTGCCCATTACACACAGGTCAAGGGCCAAGGGCTGCATAGGGCATCTCAAGGTGTTGCCTCTGTCCAGGGATTTGGAGTTGGGGATTGTTGCTACATTTTTGGTAGGAGGGGAAGGGGTAGAAAGGAGCAAGGGTACCTCAGCAACCCCTCCAACATACCACTAGGTGCTCCTACACCCCCCACTCCTCCAGGAGTTCCAGGGCCGGCTGTGCCAACAGGCCACGTGGCTTTCACAAATCATAATCTCACTCTGGACCTCAGTGTCCACCTCAAAAATCAAGATGGTTGGAAGAAGACGGCTGGCCTTTCCAGTTCTGCCCTTCAGCTGAGTCCTCTGCCCTCCCTTCTCACCACACACACACACACACACACACGCACACACACATTCACACTCACACACAGCACTGCACACTTAGGACCCTGAAAACATTTGGTGAATAAGTCACTTAACCAACTGGAACTTTAGGCAAAGGCTCTTCCAATTTCCAAGGTGCAGCAACAGCTCATTCACTTTTTTTTTTAATGTATTATATTTTTGAGGGACAGAGAGAGAGCATGAGTGAGGGAGGAACAAAGGGAGAGAGGGAGACACAGAATCTGCAGGCTCTGAGATGTCAGCACAGAGCCTGACATGGGGCTTGAACTCACTAACAGTGAGATCCTGACCTAAGCCAAAGCCGGACGCTTAACCAATTGAGCCACCCAGGCGCCCCTCACTTATTTTTAATTGGGCACCTATCTGGAGCCAGCCCCAACACCTGAGCTAGAGGAATGCAGATCCTGCCCTTCCCCCAGTGAGCTCACAGCTCCACCCTATGAGTTCAGATGGGTTTGTAAAGCCTGACAAAGCAATGAGAAGGTTAATCTGCCCAATATAATAGGCCTCTTAAATGCTTGTATACTGCAGGACCCCTCTGGGAATACAAAGAATCCAATGGGTGCATGTGTTGTTTTTTTTCCTAGAAGGAAATACAATGAAGTGTTAACAGTGGTTGAGGGAATGGAGGACTGGGGAGGGGGTGGGGTGGGAGTCCTATACTTTTCATTTTTTACTTTTCTGAACGGTTAGTATTTTCTAACAATACATATTATCCTTCCTCTCTTTCAGTAGGGCTTATTTGAGTATTAAGACTATGAACTATTTTTTTTCTTTATAGTTTTGGTATGAAAATAAAACTCATATATTTTAAATGTCAAGAACAAAACCAAGCAAAACAAATAAACCCCACTTCTCCCTTTAGCAGGCCAGACAATAATGTGTGTTTTTTATACTAACCGGTGTTCCAGCTCAAACTCACTTTTGCCCTTCTAGTTCTACATACAGCCTAGATATCTACTAGATATCTCCATCAGGATCCATCTGCAAAAGGAAACATCATGTTTTCTTCTCTTAGGTCTTCATTCCTGTAACTACCTAGATGAATGGCCCCATGATCAAGTCCCCCATGTGGGATGTCTGAGACTCAGCATAGGTCCCTCCTCTCCCATACTCCCATATTTGATTAGCCATAATTCCACCTAACAATACCCCCCACCCCTAGCCCCACACACCAACATTTCTTCCCAACTCTTCTTCCTGCCTCAGCCTCATCTTCCTTAGCATCCATTTTCCCTACTGGTCTCTCTGTCAGTCTCTAACACACAGATCTGGCCACCTTGTTTCCCTATTTAGGCCAATGATTATTAATACATCCCCAAAGCCATGTCTTCATAGTTTTATATATGATGCTTCCTATGCTAACACTTTTCCGTCCTGTCCTTCTTCATACTCCATCCCAATGAATTGTTTGATACCCAGCTCCAGTATCACTTTTACCTAGAAGCCTTCCTAGAATCTTCTGGATAGAATTATTTTCTTCCTGTACACTCTTACAGAAATATCTACTTCATTCCATCTCAGAACTTATACTGTTTTATAACTACCTATTTAACAGTCTATCTCTTCCTCTAGAGTGAGATCTCTCTGAGAGCAGGGGCAGCCTTTTGCCTTTGTAACTCCAGAACCTAGAACAGATTCTAGCACATAGTCAGTATTAGGTAAATGTTTATGGAATGCTGATTGAATTTTTAAAGACTGTGACCACGACTTCATTTGCTTAACTGCATTTCTGGCTAAGTGCTTCTTCAACCTATCATGACTTCCCCACTCACCATCTTTGTCCTTGGTCATAAGAATATACTCAGCAAATGGCTGAGATAAAAATAGACATTTCTGTGTATCTAAGGGTCTCCTGTGTCCTGGAGATATGAAAAATGAAAGAAGAGAGGTGATGAATACTAAACTGCTTACCTTGCCTCTATTTCTTGCAGTAAGAGAATAATTAACATTTACTGGGGAACCTACTATGTGCCAGATAGTATGGCTGACACTCTCCATATGTGATCTCATTTTATCCTGAAAACTCTAAGAGAAAGAGATTATCTTACCCATTTTATAGGCAGTTCAAATTAAGTGATTTGCTAAAGTTCTCAGTCAAGAGTGTCTGCCTCCCATATATCCATGATCAACTGACTTTCAATAAGAATGGCAAGACAACTCATTGAGTAAAGAATAGTCTCTTCAAAAAATGGTGCTGGGACAACTAGATATCCACGTGCAAAAGAATGAAGTTGAATCCCCATCTCATACCATCTACAAAAAGTAACTCGAATGTTCCTAAATGCAAGAGCTAAAAACTATAAAATGCTTAGAAGAAAATGGAGGGGTAATCTTTTGCTACCTTGGATTTGGCAATGGATTCTTAGATGTGAAACCAAAAACACAAGCAACAAAATTTAAAAAAAAAAAAAAGAAAGAAAGAAAAGGAAAGAAAGAGAAAAAAAAAAAGACCTCATCACAATTAAAAACTTTTGTGCATCAAAGGACCTTATGAAGGGCACCTGGGTGGCTCAGTCGGTTGAGTGTCCAACTTTGGCTCAGGTCTTGATCTTGCGGTTCATGGGTTTGAGCCCCACATCGGGCTCTGTGCTGACAGCTAGCTCACAGCCTGGAGCCTGTTTCAGATTCTGTGTCTCCCTCTCTCTCTGACCCTCCCTTGCTCACACTGTCTCTCTCCCTCTCTCTCTCTCTCTCTCAGAAATAAATAAAACGTTAAAAAAATTTTTTAATTAAAAAAAATCAAAGGACATTATGAAGATAGTGAAAAGACAACCTATAGAATGGGAAAAAGTATTTGCAAGTTGTACATTTGATAAGCGTTTGGAATCCAGAATATATGAATAGCTCATATAACCCATATGACCATGTTTGTCCAGTCAAAACACGGGCGAAGGACTTCAACAGGCATTTCTCCAAAGGTGTACAAATGGTCAACAAGTACATGAAAAGATGCTCAACCTTTTGAGTCATGAGGGAAATGCACATCAAAACTGCAATGAGGTATCATTTCACACCCACTAGGATGGCTATAATTTAAAAAACCAAACAAACAGAAAATAATAAGTGTTGGTGAGGATGTAAAGAAATTTGGACCTTCATACATTGCTGACAGGAATGTAAAATGGTTCAGCCACTGTGGAAAATAGTTTGATGGTTCCTCAAAAAGTTTAACATAGAAATACCATATGACCCAGCAATTCCACTCCTAAGTAAATACCCAAAAGAACATTACTGTGGGAACAGTCCAAATATTCACCAATGGATGAATGAACTAACTAACTGCACACACGCACGCACACACACAAGACACACATGCTGGAATACTATTCAGCCTTAAAAAGGAATGAAGTACAGTTACATGCTACAACCTGGATGAACCTGAAGACACTAAAGGTTACATATTTTAGGATTCCACTTATATCTTTTTTTAAATGTTTATTTTTGAGAGAGAGACCAGCCACGAGTGGGGGAGGGGAAGGGGGGAGAGAAGATCTGAGGTGGGCTCTGTGCTGACAGCAGCTAGTCCAATGCTAGACTCAAACTCATGAACCATGAGATCATAACCTGAGCCGAAGTCGGACACTCAACTGACTGAGCCACCCAGGTGCACCATACGATCTATTCTTTTTTATTTTTTTTTTTAACATTTATTCATTTTTGAGAGACAGAGAGACAGAGTGTGAGTGGGGGATGGGCAGAGAGACAGGGAGACACAGAATCGGAAGCAGGCTCCAGGCTCTGAGCTGTCAGCCAGAGCCTGATGTGGGACTTGAACTCAGGGATCACAAGATCATGACCTGAGCTGAAGTTGGACACTTAAACAACTGAGCCACCCAGGTGCGCCCTGTATGATATATTCTTAATAGGTAAATCCATAGAGAGAGAAAGCAGATTGGTGGTACTAATGGGGATTATCTGCTTAATAACTACAAGTTTTCTTTTAGGCTAATGAAAAATTTTTGGAATTAGATAAAAATGATGGTTCCACAACATTGTGAATGTACTAAATGCCACTGAATTACTCACTTTTACGTGGTTAATTTTATGATACATGAATTTTACTGCAATAAAAAATTTTACTTTAATTAAAATTAAAGATTGTGTGCCTGAGTACAAAGCTTGAGTTTCCTTCACTGCACTTTGGGGCTTTCATTGAGGACAGTCCGTAAAATGACTTCTTTAGTGGTTGTAGCTCTGGTGCTATTAAGCTGAGGGACCTGACCAAGTCACCATCCATGTTTCCTTGACACTGCATCTGCCAAATAAAGATGACAGTACCTGACCCACCAGGGCTTCTGTGGAGACTCAATGAGAAGGTGGAAAAAGATCAAATCACCAGAAAATGAGGTCATGGTGATGATAAATGAAATACCCAACATACTTCTCTCACAACTTCTAGACTTCATTTATTAACTTGAAGATGCATTATTATTATTATCATATATAAAGAGGGAGAGCACGCACACATGAATGGGGGAAAGAGGCAGAGGGAAAGAGAGAAAGAATCCCAAGTAAGCTCCATGCTTGTGCAGAGCCTGATGCAGCGCTCAATCTCATAACCTTGGGATCATGACCTGAGCTGAAATCTAGAGTTGGACGCTCAACTGACTGAGCCACCCAGCCGTCCCAAAGATGCTCTTTTTCAGAACAAAGAAAAACCCCTGAAGAATCCCAACACAGAACACAGTCATAAAGGACCAATAAAGATGTTCTAGATAAAATCTCAAATATGATTAGGGAGGATAAGAACCAACTTAAACTAGGAATAGGAAGGAACTTTCTGAACTAGAAAAAGAGCATCTACAAAAACAAAACAAAATCTATAGCTAACATCATATATTTACACTATACTTAGTGGTAAAAGCTGAATGATTGCTCCCGAAGATTAAAAACAAATGAAGAAATCTACTTTCACTATTCCTATTCAGCAATCACACTGGACATCCTAAACAAGTGCAGTAAGGCAAGGGGAAAAAAATTCACACATACAAGGTGGAAAGTAAGAACTAATAATCTCTATTGACAGGCAACATAATTATTGCTGTATAAAATCCCATGGAAACTACCCCAAGAAACCCCTCCTAGAACTAATAAATGATACTTTTATCACGGTTGCAGGATACAAAGCTAATATAGAAAAATCTATCATATTTATATATACTAGCAATAAACCATTAGAAATTTTTTAAAAAATTTGCTCATTCTCGGGGCGTCTGGCTGGCTTAGTTGGTTAAGCATCTGACTTTCGCTTAGGTCATGATCTCGTGGTTTGTGGGTTCGAGCCCCGCGTCGGGCTCTGTGCTGACTGCCAGCTCAGAGCCTGGACCCTGTTTCAGAGTCTGTGACTCCCTCTCTCTCTGACCCTCCCCTGCTCACACTGTCTCTCTCTCTCTCTCTCTTAGAAATAAATAAAACATTAAAAAAAAATTTTTTTTTTAAATTTGCTCATTTTCTTTTCCCATCTTCCAATGCCACCTTAATGGTCACGTGAATATCCTGGCAGACGCTCTCAAGAGCATTAACAATGCTGACAGGAGAGGCAAACACCAGGTCCTTATTAAGTCATGTTCCGAAGTCATAGTCCAGTTTCTAACGGTGATGATGGAGCATGGTTACATTGGCGAATTTGAAATCACTGATGATCACAGAGGTGAGAAAATTGTTGTGAACCTCATAGGCAGGTTAAACAAGTGTGGAGTGATCAGCCCAAGATGTGACATACAACTTAAAGAAGAGAAATGGCAGAATAATCTGCTCCTGGGTCACCCATCTGGTTTCATCATACTGACAACCTCAGCTGGCAGCACAGACCATGAAGAAGCAAGATGAAAACACACTGGAGGGAAAAAAAAAATCCTGGGATTTTTTTTCTAGGGATGGAATACATACATGCAAATAAAATGCCTCAATGGAGAAAGAAAGAAAAAAGGAAAGAAGGAAGGAAGAAGGAAGGAAGGAAGAAAAGGAGGGGAGGGGAGGGGAGGGGCAGGGAGGGGCTGGGGAGAGGAGAAAAGCGGAGAGGAGAAGAGAGGAGAAAAATTTAAAGTATCATTTATAATAGCACTTAAAAAGATATAGTTAGGGGGCGCCTGGGTAGCTCAGTTGGTTGAGCATCTGGCCTCAGCTCAGGTCATGATCTCAGTTGGTGAGTTCAAGTCCCACGTCGGGCTCTGTGAAGACAGCTCAGAGCCTGGATCCTGCTTTGGATTCTGTGGTGTGTGTGTGTCTCTCTCTGCCCCTTACAGGCTCATGCTCTGTCTCTCTCTCTCTCTCCTTCAAAAAAACATTAAAAAACATTTTTTAAAGATATAGTTAGATATAAATCTAACAAATAAGTGCAGAATATATATGCTGAAAACTACAAAACTCTGGTTAAATCAAAGTAGACTGAAATAAACAAAGAGGCATATTATATTCGTCATTTGGAAGACTAGTTATTAAGATGTCATTTCTCCCCAAATTAACCTATAAATTTAACACAACTTCAATCAAAATCCCAGCAGGGGGGGTTTTGTTTTTGTTTTTAAGTTTTTTTTAATGTTATTTATTTATTTCTAGGAGAGAGAGAGAGACAGACAGCATGAGCAGAGGAGGGTCAGAGAGAGAGGGAGTCACAGACTGAAACAGGCTCCAGGCTCTGAGCTGGCAGTCAGCACACAGCCCAGTGCGGGGCCCGAACCCACAAACCGCAAGATCATGACCTAAGCGAAAGTCGGATGCTTAACCGACTAAGCCACCCAGGCGCCCCTGTTTTTGTTTTTAAACAGAAAGCAACAAGCTGGTTTGAAAACTTATTTGGAAAGCCAAAGGAATTAGAATGGCCAAAACAACTGTGAAAAAGAAAAAGATGGAGGACTCACTACCTGATTTTAAAACTCACTATAAAGCTACAATAATCAAGACAGTGTGATATTGGCAAAAGGATATTCACATAGATTAATGGAACAGAATATTCCATATTCTATGGAACCCACATATGGCGAAGAGATTTTGTTAAAAGTGCGTAACAATTCAGTGGAGAAAGGATAGCCTTTCAACAAACAGGGCCGGAGCAGCTGCACATACAGATACAAAAATGAACCTCAGCCTATACTTCACGCACAGTGCAAAAATTAACTCAAAATGGATCAAAATGCAAAGCTGCAACTTCTAGAAGAAAATAGAGAAGAAAATCTTTGGAACTTCAGATTAGATAAATTAGATAGGATGCCAAAAGCACAATCCATAAAGGAAAAAAAATGTTAAATTGGACTTTGATAAAAAATTAAAATTTTTGCCCTGCAAAAGCCACTATTATGAGAATGAAAGGACAAGCCACAAATAGGGAAAAAAATATTTGCAAATCATATATCCAACTGATGACTTGTATTCAGAATATCTGAAGAACTCTTACAACTTTAAACCACCATAGTTTTTAAATGGGCAAAAGATCTCAACAGATTCTTCACCAAAGAAAATTTGCAAAATAAGTACCTAAAAAGATGTTCATTATCATCATTTGTCACCAGGGAATGCAAACTATAAACACACTGCAATACCATTACGCATCATTAGGATGGTTAGAATTTTAAATTTAAAAATAAAATTAAAAAATGTCAACCACTGGCAAGGATGTGAAACAAGTGGAACTCGCATAAATTGCTGGTAGAAATGCAAAAAGGCACAGCCACTTTGGAAAACAGTTTGATATTTTCCTACAAAGTTAATCATAATGCTTACCATACGACCCATACAAGCCAGCAACCTCCTTCCCAGTATGAAATGAAAATCTAGGTTTACACAAAAACCTGTACACGAAGACTTTTTTAGGAACATTATTTGTAATCCTCAAAGGTAGAAAACCAAATGTTTCTCAACTGCAGAACGGATAAACTGGGGTAAATGCACAGAATGAAACACTATTCGGCAATAACATAAAGTTATTAGTGACATACATAACAACATGGATGAATCAGATGCATCATGCTGAGTAAAAGAAGCCAGACTCAGGGCACCTGGGATGGCTCAGTAGGTTGAATCTGACCCTTGACTTCAGGTCATGATCCGTACTCACAGTTCATGAGTTCGAGCCCCAAGTCAGGCTCTGCACTGACAGAAGCCTTGCTTGGGATTCTCTCTCTCTCCCTCTCTCTGCCCTTCCCTCACTATGCTCTCTCTCTCTTTCTGTCTCAAAATGAATAAATAAACCTTAAAAAATAAAGTCAGGCTCATAAAACTACATACCATATGATTCCATTGATGTAACATTCTGGAAAAGGTTAAATTATAGAGAACAGATCAACAATTGCCAGGAATTAAGGATTAGAAAAGATCTGACTACAAGAAATGAGGCACTTTCGGGGAGGAAGGGCCATGATAGAACTGTTCTGTCTCTTGATTGTGGCAGTGTTTACACAACTCAATGCATTTATCAAAACCCATAGATCTGTACACTGTGAATTTTACTGTATGTAAATTAAAAACAAAGGGTCAAGTTGGTTATTCCTAAAAGTAGACTCTCTTCTAAATGATGCCACAGGTTAATCACACTCTCTCTAGAAATAGAAACTGATAAACAGCTTGAGAAGTCAAGTTTCTCCCCTCTCCTCTCCTCCTGTGTTTTCTCTTACATGAATCATGACACGACCAAGCTGGGATCCTAGGGGTTATCCGAGGCTCCTTCTCTCCCTCCACCCACATCTAGACTCCAAGGCCTATGATTCCTACCTCCCATGTACTTTCTGTAAGTGCTCCTTCTCTCCATCTCCACACTGTGGCCCTCAGCAGGCCTCACCATCTCTAGTCTGAATCACTGGACCAGCTTCCCATCTGGGCCTCCTGCCCGGCCTCTACAATCCATCCTCCTCCCTGCAGTGGTCTTTCTAAATAACTGATCCCACCATGTTGCTCTCCTAGCTGAAAGCCTTCTGAGTGCCCCTAGCTCTTTGGGGGCAGGAATTTTTTTATGTGCTGGTGTCCTGGTGTCCATGCACACTCAGTGAATTATGGTTGATAGATGCATAAGTTAATAGAGTGAACTAAGGAGTTACTAAAGGATGTGAAGACTCTCCAGAAACTCATTCAGAGAGATCAGAGGTGGTATATGCAGAGTACCCTCCATCGTGATCCAACAATATTGACTGAGCACCTACCATGCCAGGAGCTGTTCTAAAGAGCCAGAGATTCATGGAGTTTCCAACTGGTAGTGGACACAAAGTATGCAACTAATCATACAAATCCATGCACATACATGAATCCTACCAACGAACAAACATCTGAAGGTCCTGAAGGAGAACTGCCCCATGTGATGAGAGGCTGTGAAGTATGCAGAAGAGTCAGGGGCCTGATGAAGTCGAAAGGGTCACAAAGGGCTTCTCTGAGGAGGCGATGATTCAAATGGAATCTTGGAGGACACACAAAGTCGCTAGTCTCAGAGCTGAGGAAGGGCTTTCTAGCAGATGATGGAGCATGTGCAAAAAGCCCTGAGATGAGAGGAACGAAGATCCCTTCCAGGCAGCAAAAGAAGGGCAGTGTGAATGGAAGCCAGTGAGTGAGGGGAGGGAAGGCCCCAGATGAGGCTGAGGAAGGGAAAGGGCTGGATCCAAAGTTAATGAAGAATTTTAGGCTGGAGCCTGACATGATCAGATCTGTTCTGAAAATACCATTTTACCTGTTGTGTGGAAAGTGGATTGAGAAAGAGGCAAGTGCAGATGCTGTCAGAATTATCAGGCCAAGTCCCAAAGAGCAGTGCTGGGGAGCCTGAACTCAGGTGGCCAGGGTCGGTAGGGATGGACCCAAGTGGCTAAATGCAGCTTTATTGAGGAAGTAAACTGGACAGGCCTGGGTGATGGAAGGGAAGGGAGAGGCCGAGCATCGGGAAGTTGCAGTTTTCAACTTTGGAACTTCCCCCAGGTGGCCCAAGGCATCCCTCATCCTTAATGGTGGTTTCTGGAAGCAAAGTTGCGGCAATTACCAGGCCACTAAGTTACACCCCTTCCTCACTCTCATTACTAGGCAACTGCTCTCCCATAAAAACTTTAGTTGGCTTTCAGCACATCACTGTATTTGTCAGGAAACAGAACCAGACAACATACTAGCCTCTTAAGTAGTCTCCCTGCTTTCATTCTTACTGGCCACCCCCTCTCTGCAGTCTACTTTCCACAGGACAGATTGAATTTTGAAAAAACATAAGTAGGCCCAAGTTACTCCTTTGCTCAGAACTTTCCAATGGCTGCCTCTGACTCAGAGTAGAAGCGAAGTCCTTTTTGTAGCCTACCAGGCCTGACACGGATTGGTCCCCTCCTACGTCTCTGACCTCTCCTCCTCCCTCCCTCCACCCACTGTACCCAGCCACTCTGCCCTCTTTGCTATCCCTTGAACTTATCAAGCATTTTCTGGTACTGGGGTCCTGCTTTCTGGGACTTTCTCCCCATATTCTGTCTCTTACACCATTCAGGCTTCCAGCCAAACATCACTTTACCAGGAAGGCCTTCCCTGAGCACCCCACCTAAAATGGCCCCCCACCCTGCTATTTACTATCTACCTGCTTTATCTACTTGCTTTTCAGAATATTCACCACCACATGACGTTGGTTTATAGTCACTGCCTATCTCCCCCAACTACAGCCTTAGTTTGCCTACTCTGAGCTACTTGCTACCTGTGAAAACGTGTTAAGTATTTGCTGACAAAGAACATAAGCCAGCTCCATCTAATTATTTAATTAAGAAGATCTAAAAGAGTAATATGGTATTCTGCTCTAAAAATAACAATAATTATTATTATTATCATAGTTAATAGCAACCTCAAAAACATTAAAAATTTTGAAATAATGATGGACTTCAGTATTTCAGGCCAATTTGTAAGGCTGACTCCAGATCCCAGTATCCTTTTATAGCAGCCCAGAAGATACAAAGACTTTTCTTAATGTTCTCATATGACCTCTTCAGTGAGAATGAGGTGGGGCAAACTGACCACTCATTATCTGGTGATGGACACAGCTGTCCTCTTATAACTGTCTAGCTTTGTGGAAAATCCTGGTGACTTATTCATGTTTTAAAACACGAATAAATAAGTCCATTAAAACAGATTTATCTTTTCATTCACAAACAGCACTTCTTTCCAAAGTTAGGAAGTTTTCCATTGGACTTGCACATTGAAATAAGCAATCTTTTTAGCAAATTTGATTCAACTAAGTAAGTCTTAAGTTTGAGACCTATTTGGAGACAATGTATTCTAATGTTCTGTTTTCAGGAGGAGAAGGAGCAAAGCCTGGCAGAGCATCACGGTTCCGCTTCAAAGAAGACAAGGAGTAAAGTCTAGCTTCAAGAAAATCACAGGCTGAAATTTGCAAAGAAAAAATAGCATGCTATTTCTAAGGCTTTGCTTTCAAAATACATACTCCTCTGACATATTATATATAATTCTTGGGGATTGTTTCTTCAAGGTAAAACATTCTTCCTGAGGGAAAAATAAAGTAGAGCTCCCAAGAAAATTAAGAGCCTGGCTTTTAAGACAGATCTCCCTGCATCTGAATCCCATCTCTATTAGCTGTGCATCCTTGGGCAAATTACATTACTTCTCGCCTCAGGTTCCTCTCCTGGAAAACTGAGGTAAACGACACAACCCTGGCAGATAAATGTCTATTAAAGATAATGTGTACAGAGTGTGGAACCTGGGGTCCAGCACCCAGCAGGTGCTCAATAAATGGTAACAGTTATCGCTTTATAAGCATCTTTCTACAGAAGCCCACTAAGCCATCAGCAGTCTTAAATGTAAGATACTAAAACAATGGATTTTAAAAGAACATTTAGAAAATACAGGGAAAAAAAATCTCCCATCAGTACTATGAATAAAGTCTCTCCGCGCCTCCCCACCTCCCACCCCCGCCCCCAAACAAATGAGAGGTGGTATGGACTGCAGATAATCTCTCCTCTAACAACTTTGAAATAGTGACCTCTGCTGGTCAGTGGAAACCCGGAGCTTTCCAGCCAACTCTTTCACGATTGAGCAAGGGTTGAGTCAGCCAGGCTTGGTCCCTGTCCCTGGAACAAAAACCAGGTGTTGCATTACAAGGGACAGAAATCGTCACAAGGGTTACCACGATGTAATTGGGATGTTAACAAAATTAAAGGCCGGCCTTTCCATTTGCTCATCTGCCCAGAAGATTCTTTTTTCAAACCCCGTGGTCTCCTATTTTTAAAATGTCATAATTGCATGCAAATGTTACAGCTGAAAAACAACGCAAGGGGCATTAAAAATCAATCTTCCATGTAAGCCTCAGATTTTCCAGCGTGAAGATCCAAAAGCAGAAGTGGTGACAAATGTGTAGAAAACAGAGTGAAAAAGTCAGAATGCATCATTAAGAATATTACAACAAAAGGAGGGAAAAAAATCTTTGGGAATGAATACATGTCTGATTCAGCTGGGGTAAACAGCCAACTACAAAGAAGGCTTTAAAGAACCCTGCAAACTTCTTACAGATATGGCCCAGAAATCCAATTAGGAAGCCACCACGTCCCTTCTGTTCAGTCAGAAATACACTTGTGATGGAAGAGTCTACTTAAGCGTCTGTTGGCTGGGACATTTAGACATGAAACACATTCCTACTGCTTAAGGTGTGAAATAAAACAAAGGTTGAAAACCAGCAGCCACAGGGCCATGTTGTTTGGTTTGGTGCTTGCTCTACATTTTTAATTAATTAGTTTCCAACGCTTTAAAAATTGAGATTTCACATCAGAATCTGAATTTCTGCATTCCTGTAAGCAACAAGGAGAGATCTAGTCCTCTCGGGCCACTCTCCCACACCAAAAACCAATGAGGGCCAAGCAGCCGCATTCCTCCCTCCAGATGGGGTGCATGCTCTCCAGTTTGCTGGTTGCACTTCTGCTCTGCCTTGCTCATCACATCACCTGTCTGGCTTTTGCAAGCGCTTGAGTCTGAGATCCTGGATTTCTAAAAGCCCAAAGGCACTGATCATGAACCCAATTCAGTTCAAACAAGTATCAACTACATGCTAGGCACTTAATATAGGCACTGGGGTTATAAAAAAAAAAAAAAAAGACATCATCCCTGAACCCAAGTTTCCAGTGAGAGCTAGTAAATTGGAAATTATAATATATTTCAACACGTGCCACCGCAGAGGTATAGAAGTGGTAAAGACTACCGTCATTAAATTCACTTTCTAGTTTGAGATGCTACTTAGCTCACTGATTTCAGTCTTTCTTCTTTTCTAATATATGCATTTAAGGGTGTAAGCTTCCCTCTAAGCATAGCACTAGCTATATTTCCTAAGTTCAACATTTATTTTTATTATCGCCCATTTAAAATAATTTTTCCCGCCCATGTGGTTTCTTCTTTGACCTGTGGACTATTTAAAAGTGTAGTTCTTAATTTCCAAACATATGGAGTGTTCTAATTATCACTTTTAACTGATCTCTACCTTAATTGTCCTATGGCCAAACATACTCTAAATGATTTTAATCCTTTGAAATTTGTTGAGACCTGCTTTATGGACCCACATATGGCCAGATTTGTAAATGTTCAATGTAAGATTGAAAATAATGTGTGTTCTTCAGTTGTTAGGTGTCATGTTCCATATGTGCCCCTTGGGTCAAGTTTGCTGATCATGTCATTTAAATATTCTACACCCTTACAGATTTCTAAAATCTACTTGTTCTATCAGTTACTAAGAAAAGTATGTAAAATACCTTGTTATATTGTGGACTGGTCTACCCTTCCTTGTAAGTGGTTCTGTCCATTATGTATTTTTTTAAAGTATAACATAAAGTACAGAAATCTTACATATATAGTTAAATGAATTCTCATATCTATACACCCACATAATCCAAATCAAGATACAGAACATTTCCAGCACTTCAGGATTGCTCACTGCTTTCCAAGCCAATATGCTGCCCCTTTCCCCATTATTCTTAGGGTGAAACATTATTTTACTTGTGCTTGAAATGTATATAAATATAATCACAGTATATATTCCTTTATGTCTGGCTTCTTTTGCTTACTATTATGTCTCTGAACTTTACTCACACTGTTTAACACAGCAATAGTTCATCCTTTTGATTGCTCTGTAAAATCATATTGTAAAAGCACAGCACATTTATCCATTCTACTATAGTGATGGACATCTGAATTGTCTCCAATCTGGGACTATTGTGAAAAATCCTAAGGATCCTACAAGCATCCTTAATAGATGAATTTTGGTGGAGAGATGCACTGATCTCTCTTGCATATCTTGAGACATGCACCAACACCAATTAGTGGAACGGATAGATTCTAGGGTAGGCATATGCTTAGCTTTAGTAGTTACTGCCCATTTTTCACTCCTTCCAGCAAGTCTATGGGAGTTTTAGTTGCTCCACATCCTCATCAACACCTGTCATTGTCAGTCTTTTTTAAAAAGCCCTTCTGGGACAGATACCATATGTTTGCACGTATAGGAGGATTAGGAGGAACTTAACGGAGGACCATGGGGGAGAAGAAGGGGAAAAATAGTGGGGGAGAGGGAGGGAGGCAAACCATGAGAGACTCTTGAATGCTGAGAACAAACTGAGGACTGATGGATGGGGGGGGAAGGGAGGTGATGGGCATGGAGGAGAGCACTTGTGGGGATGAGCACTGGGTGTTATATGGAAACCAACTTGACAATAAACTATTTAAAAAATAAAAAAATAAAAAAAATAAAAAGCCCTTCTGATGGGTGAGTAGTGGGATGTCAGTATAGTTAAAATTTTATTTCCCGGGGCACCTGGGTGGCTCAGTCAGTTTAGGACCAGCTCTTGATCTTGCCTCAGGTCATGATCTCACAGTTATGGGATGAAGCCCTGCATCGAGCTCTGTGCTGTCAGCATGGAGCCTGCTTGGGACTCTCCCTCTCTCTCTCTCTCTCAAGACAAATTTTAAAAATAGTTTGACTTTTGGGACGCCTGGGTAGCTCAGTTGGTTAAGCATCCAACTTTGGTTCATGTCATAATCTCACAGTTTGTGGGTTCAAGCCCCACATCAGGCTCTGTACTGATAGCTCAGAGCCTGGAGCCTGCTTCAGATTCTGTGTCTCCCTCTTTCTGCCCCTTCCTGACTTATTCTCTCTTGCTCTCAATAATAAATAAAAACATTTTTTAAAAGTTTAAATGTTTATTTCCCTCATAACTAATGGCTCTAAATATCTACCTTCTCTTATAAGCCATTTGAATACCCTCCTTTTATAAATGCTTATTGTATGGAAGCATTCAATCACTATTGTACACCTCAACTAATATTAACCCTGTAAGGTATCCAACTGGAATATACATAAAAACTTCATGAATAGAAAAAGTGCCCGTTCATCTTCTAGCCAAAATTTTGTTTTAATGTACTTTTAGTCTGTTATGAGGTGCCTTAACATTTAGAACTGAATCTTTTATTTTGAAGTGCTCCTCTTTATTTCTAGTTAAGTTTTTTCTGCCTTTAAGTCTACTTTGTCAAAAATGAATACAACTATATTAGCTCATTTTGTGTATTTGCATGTTTATCTTTTCCTATCCTTTTATTTTCAATATTTCTATCCTTATGTTTTAGATGTGGCTCTTGTGTTAGCAGTTTTATTTTTTTAGTTTGATAACCTTTGTGTATTGATTCAGTCCATTTACATTTAATGTAATTACTGACATATTTGGACTTAAATCTACATCTTACTATGTGCCTTCTCTTTTTCCTGCCTATTTTAGACTTTCCACCCTTCTACTTACTTCCTTTTATATTATTTTTTTGTGATTTCTTTCTTTCCCTGTACATTTACTCTTCTTCCAGAGGTTATCCTTAAGTCACAGTGCACATCTTTGATATATCAAAGTCTATTGTTGGTACTTTTACTCTCTTTCCAATGAAAAGACTTTAGTATATTTTAACTCCCAGATATTCTTACTTATATGCCATATTTACCTCTTTGTTATTATTATTTTTAAAATTTTTAGTGTTTACTTATATTTGAGAGAGAAAGAGAGAGAGAGACAGGGCATGGGGGAAGGGGCAGGGGCAGAGAAAGAGGGAGGCACAGAATCTGAAAAAGGCTCTAGGCTCTGAGCTGTCAGCATAGAGCCTGACGCAGGGCTCGAACTCACGAACTGTAAGATCATGACCTGAGTGGAAGTCTGATGCTGAACTGACCGGGTCCTCTAGGTGCCCCTACCTTTTTGTTATTCTTAATTTATTCTGACTGCCCTTCCTTCTTCACCCTGAAAAACAAACTTCCTTTATAAACTGAGTTTCTTTTAGTCTAATCTGTTGAAATCTCTCGGCTTTTTTTCATTTTTATTGCATTATTTTTATAGATTAATGCTGGGTATGGAATTCTAGGTTAGATTTCTTTAAGCACTTTATTTTTTTTAATTATTTTTTTTTTTACAAATAGTTTATTGCCAAGTTGGTTTCCATATAACACCCAGTGCTCATCCCCACAAGTGCCCTCCTCCATGCCCATCACCCCCATCCCCCCACACACCCATCAGTCCTCAGTTTGTTCTCAGTATTCAAGAGTCTCTCATGGTTTGCCCCCCCTCCCTCTCCCCCACTATTTCCCCCCTTCTTCTCCCCCTTGGTCCTCCGTTAAGTTCCTCCTAATCCTCCTATATGTGCAATCATATGGTATTTGTCCTTCTCTGCCTGACTTATTTCACTCAGCATAACACCCTCAAGGTCCACCCATGTTGCTACACATGGCCAGATTTCACTTTTTCTCATTGCCATGTATAGATTCCATCGTATAGATAAACCATAGCAGCACTCTCAACAATAGCCAAAACATGGAAAGAGCCTAAGTGTCCATCAACAGACGAATGGATCTTTCAGCACTTTAAAATTGACACTCTGTTGTCCTCAGTTGTTTTTGTGGAGAAGTTAGCTGTTTAGCTGTCGCTCATTTTGCTAGTAGTCTTTTTTTTCTCCTCTGGCTACTTTTAAGACCTCGTCTTTGGGTTCTAGCATATTTACTATGATGTACCTCAATGAGTATTCTTTTTATTTATTTGCCTAGGGTTCATAGAGCTTTTTCAATCTGCAGCTTTAGGTCTTCTCAATTTCAGAAAGTTCTCTGCTGTTAAATCTTCAAAACTGCTCTGCCTCATTAGATCTCTTCCTCCTTCCAGAACTGCAATTACACTTGCAAAGTTTCTCATTGCATCATCTATCTTAACTGTCTTCTGTATTCTAATATTTTTTACTTTTCTGCTTCATTCTGAATAATTTTTTTTGACCTTCCTTCCAAGTCATTTTTTTCAGCTATGTCTAATCTGCAGGCAAGCCTATCCAGTGACTTCTTAATTTTAGTTATTCTGTTTTTCTGCTCTAGAATTTCTGTGATCCTTTTTCAAATATATATATGCATGTATAGTTCTACTACATACATATGAAGCCTCTAGTTTTCCAACAAATTAAAATTTCATTTTTTAATCTCACTGAACATACTAACCATAATTATTTAAAATTTTGTGACATGAACAGACCTTTCTCCAAAACAGACACACAGATGGCCAATGGATGCGTGAAAAGATGCTCAACATCACTCATCATCAGGGAGATTGCAAATCAAAATCACAGTATCACCTCACACCTGTCAGAATAGCTAAAATCAAAAACAAAAGAAACAACAGTGTTGGTAAGGATGTGGAGAAAAGAGAACCCTCTTGCACTGTTGGTGGGGATGTAAACTGCTGCTGCCACTGTGGAAAACAGTATAGAGTTCCCTCAAAAAGTTAAAATTAGAACCACCCTACGATCCAATAATCACACTACTGGGTATTTACCTCAAAAATACAAGAATACTAATTCAAAGATATACATGCACCCCTATGTTTAGAGCAGCATTGTTTATAATGGTCAAATTATAAAAGCAGTCCAAGTGTCCATCGATAGATGAATGGATAAAGAGTGGTGTGGTATATATACGTGTGAATATTAGCCATAAGAATGATATCTTGGGGCACCTGGGTGGCTCAGTCAGTTACACATCAGACTCTTGATTTTGGCTCAGGTCATGATCTCATGGTTTGTGAGATAAGAGTCCCATGTTGGGATTATCTCCCTCCCTCTCTCTTTCTGCCCCTCCCCTGCTTGCACGAGCTCTTTCAAAATAAATTTTTAAAAAAATGAAATCTTGCCATTTGCAACAATATGAATGGAGCTACAGTATAATGCTGAGCAATCTAAGTCAGAGAAAGATAAATACCATATGATTTAACTCCTATGTGGAATGTAAGAAACAAAACAAGCAAAGGAAAAAGTACAGAGAGAGAAACCAAGAAATAGACTCTTGGTATAGAGAACAAACGGATGGTTACAGAGGAGAGGTGGGTGGGAGGATGGATGAAACAGGTGATGGGGATTAAGGAGTGCCCTTGTCAGGGAGCATCGATGTTGTATCGAAGTACTGAATCACTACATTACACACCTGAAGCTAACATTACACTGTATATTAACTATACTGGAATTAAAATTAAATCTTAATAAAAATAAATAATAAATACAATTTCTGTCTCTTAACTCTAATTAATCTGGAGCCCCTATGGGTCTATTCTATTGTCTATCGCTTTTATTGTTCTCATTCCTGTTGTCTTGTCTCTTCCTATGCCGGGTTATTTTTAATTGTGTGCAGACGCTGTATTTGAAAACTCGTTTGTAAAAATAATTTGCAGGCTAGAGTGTTTTTCTCTACAGAGGATTTATGACAGTTTCTCCCAAAACCTAGAAACACCACAAATCCATTTAACAAGGATGCTAAACTCGACTACAGTCCACTCAACCTATTTCCTCCTTCCCCTTTTGGGTATAGGATTTTGGGCTCCAACCCAAAACAAGAGGACTTAACAGGGCCTCTTTGTAGGTCTTGACCCCCAAAATTTGGCCCTTATCTCAGGAGGCTCTGGGAACTGCCCCTAGCCTCCATTCTCTCCTGATCAACAAACATAAGCTTTCAGAAGCCCAGTCAGCACTGCATGGCCTTATTTATCCCTCTAGCCTATCTAGACCCTTGAACATTTGATCCATTTGGGCCTATTTCTTTCAATCAGGAATGTGGTTGGCATTCAGAAATGGCCAGTCAGTCCCTATTATATAAACTCAGGAGCTATATGGCAGCTGGAGCAAGTGGTAGGCCAGTAGGCAGAAAGAGAAGAAAGCATTAATGCAGAAAGAACCATTCAGAGATCCTGAAAACTTTCCAGATTCTTCATGGGACTAGAAGCAAATCTATACTTGTGTTTACCAAGACTTTATTGTGCCCTTGGGATCAACTCCCCATTTTATGTTTATGCTAAATTGAGGTGGGGATTTTGTCCTGGCAGCTAAGGGTCATAATACTAGGGAGAGACTAGTGTTTCATATTTTTTCAAGACTGTAGACTACTGTTACTAATAAGCTGAGAAACAAATAGGCTGAGTCAATTAAGAGTCAACGTATCTTTAAAAGACTGTCAAGGTAAAGGTCTGTGATTTAGAGGTTACCTTCTAATGTTTACCTGCCAGGGAACATCCCATAGGTCTTCCACAACTGCTTTACCACCAGGATCACTTGCAAGGCACACTCAACAGAATCTGATAAGATATGTGTGTGCAGAGAGAACATGAGATGTTGAGGGCAAGGCAGAGCCACACAGCTCCTGCAAAATAATCCAAGTGACAAAGCGAGCTAGCACCAGGATACCTAAGGAAATGCTGTATTTAGTGCTGGAAGGGTCCGTAAAGGAAGTGGGCACAAATGCAATTAACAGCTATTGCTTGAAGTAGGCTAGGAACAGAATAGATGCTCAATCAACGAACAGCAATAGCAAGACAGATCAATTTTGGCTTTTTTTTGTTTTTTGTTTTTAATGTTTATTTCTGAGAGAGAGTGAGCAGGGAAAGGGCGGGGGGGGGGCAGGGGGAGGAAACAGAGGATTTGAAGTAGGCTCTGCGCTGACAGCACAGAGCCTGAGGCAGGGCTCAAACTCATGAACCATGAGATTATGACCTGAGCCGAAGTCAGAGGCTCAACTGACTGAGCCCCCCAGGTGCCCCAGGACACATCAATTTTGTAAATAAATAAGAAAAAGGTTCTGTGGAAACATTGTTGCCTCCATTTACTTCTCCCACACAGGATGGAGAACCCTTTGAGGACAAGGTCTATAACCTTGTAAGATCAGTGCCTATCACAAAGTCCAGTATACAGTAGGCAATGAGTGAATGCTGACCGAGTGAGTGGAAAAATTAACAGCATTTTACAAAAATGCTACAACACCTTGTCTTAAATGCCCAAGGCCAGATGTTTCAGAATACAGTTTTTCAGGTGTTAGATTGGTAATCATGATGTATATTACATAACACTCTCATGAGGTCTGGGACAGCACCTCATTAGCAAACATACAGCAAATGTAAGCAGAGTCAAACTACGTGGAATAAAGTAAGTCTACAAAGAGCCTAACATCAGGTCAGGTTTTGCTGCCAAATAAATATTGTCACAAAAGTTATGAATTAAAAAGCGCTCTAGATTTCAGACTTATAGACAAAGCTCTACTAAAGATGAAAACTCAAGAAACCCTAGAAAGGACTACTAACTTTCACTTATTTATTGGGAAGCCACAGTTAGTGGAGCATATAGTCTACGTGGGTTCACAGATAACTTTGACTGATTAGACTTAGTGGAAGAAAATGATAGGTCAGTAGAAACTATTCAAAATAAAGTATACAAAGTCAAAAATATTGAAATAGAGAAGACGAGTTAAGACACAGATGGTATATTGAGAAAGTGTAACTGGAATCCTGGAAAGAGAGGGAGCTCCTGGTCTGAAAGGGGATACATACTATAATCAGTTAAATTACAAATCAATGTGATAAGTACAAAGAGGGAATGACAAAGCACTGAGAAAGCACATCCAATTCTATGTGGGAGCATGTAGAAAGGCTAAGCTCATCCTGAAGAAAGGGAATTATGCCAAGGCACAAACCCAGGCAAAGGGAACATGGGCATGAGTGCATAATGGCATGGAAGGGCAATTCATGTCCCATCACCTGCTGTAATGTCAAGGTATGTATATGAACACCTCATCTTCAGCCTATGGGGTCTAACCATATTCTTCAAGCTTTCAGATAAGTGAATCAGAAGTCGGCCTTACAGCAAATGAGAGTTCACATGCTTCACTCACTCATCCGAGAGCACCATTGAGTAGACAATCCACTAGAGCTATGCTTCTCAAAATGGGGTCCTAACTAGCAGCATCGGCACCACCTGACACTTGCTAGAAATACAAACTCTTGAGCCCCACCCCAACTACTGAATCAGAAACCTTGGAGGTGGGGCCCAGCCATCTGTCTTAACTAACAAGCTTTCCAAGGGATTCTGATGTATGCTAAGTTTGAGAACTTCTGATCTAAAATAAACCCTTCTCACAGTGTGATTCTCAGACCACTGCTTAGAATTTGTTACGAACTACATCTCTTGGAACCAGTCCAGAAGCATAGTCTGTACTAAAGTGGAGTTTGGACTCTACACCTCTCATAAGCACTTCCTGAGAGTCTCATGTTTCTGATTCCAAGTTTCAAATGCCACTGCATTAGATTATAAACTTCTCAAGGCGCCAGGGTGGCTCAGTCGGTTAAGCGTCCAACTTTGGCTCAGGTCATGATCTCACAATTTGTGGGTTTGAGCCCTGCATCAGGCTCTGTGCTGACAGCTCCCTCCCCAACTCATGCTGTTTCTGTCTCAATAATAAATAAACAAAAATAAATAAATAAATCTCATAATGAACTTCTCAAGGGCAAGCAAGAACTGTCTTGTTCACAGTTCAATTTGTTTCCAATAGGTGGGCTGTAACAGACACTCAGTGAATGTTTTTGAATGATTAGCTAGCTCTGGATCAACTTGCACATGATTACAGCAACTGCCCAGATAGCTAAGACCATGACTGAGAACTACAGGGGATATGTGCTTGTCCTACCTTGTCTTATCCGCCTTAAAACAAGAACAATTTTATTTATTTGAAAATGGTGGTCAGCAGCTTGCTAATAATACCTGGATTATTAACTGAGAAATTAAAGCCATCTTTTCTTTTAAGCTTTTTGGTTTTAAAGAAAGGAAACTATGGGTTGGGAGAGCAAAAGAGGGAGTTGAGGGCCTTCGTGTAGTACCTCAATAACCTTGAGACGAAGTTCAGACTGAGACTCATTTAAGAAAAATTGACAGACTAACTGTGAGCCGAGGGGAATATGATCCATTCAGAAACACTATTCTGGCAAGAAAAGAAACTTCTATTAAGAGATGGCTTTCAGCACCTACATCATTTGTTCAGTACTAGAAGAAAGGCAGCCAAGACAAGGAAGAAAGAGACCTTCAGAATTCAGGTTCCTTAGTTATCACTGAACAAAAATCACCCACCAAAGTAGTTCAGTTACAGGCAATCACTAATTTATCAAGAAGTTAAACCTTTTCAAGTTTTGCAAGTAACTGAGGCTTGGCTGAAATAGCTAAAGGAACACACACACACACACACACACACACACCCACACACACCAGACATTAAATAATTGACTTTGAGGATACACATATTTTAATTAATAGTCCCATTTAGAAAAACTGTCAATTTATTTTTCTACCCAATTCAGTATCAGCAATATACAAAAGGATATAAACAGATTATCATATTTACAGGAAGACACACAAAACAACTATCAAGGAACAAATCCAGCAAAATAACAAATTGTTGCTTACCCACATCTACTCAACTGTACATGGTTCATTCTAGGACAGTTTCTCAGTTCCCCAGGAAAGAAGCTACGTGTACTTACTCCTCCCATAAGGTGAAGCAAACATTACAAGAGCTGAAAAGAACCAGTTTTTACTGACCGTCAGAGAAAAGCTTTTAAAGAACACTCTAATTTTCAGGCCAATGTTATATAGCATCACTGGGCTCACAAACAGGATAGGACTTCATCAAAGGAAATGTTTCTTGTTGGCCTTTCTAAGACCCTCCTCCTTGTACACAGGAGAAGGAGCTCCCTTTAACAGCAAGTGGCCGAGCAATGCCCTACCTCAACAGATGGTGTGTAGGCCGAGCAACAGCCTACCTCAACATAATGGGGAAAAGGAACTGCCTCTCTTATCTACTAAACACAATCCAGATTTGGGGTGGCTCTTTCCAGACCTCTACCAGGCAGACATTATGTGACCTGTATTTTGTACACAGCACATTCCCTTGAGAGAAAATAGGCATGAACACCTCTCCAGAAATTTTCACATTATTCACCACATATACTTTTTCCCAAAGCATATGGGAAATGGAAAAAACCTAAACCTGGCCAGATACTTTACCCAAGTCACTCAGAGCTTACAGGAACCATCTCTTTGTCAGTCTCAGGGATCCAGTGGGTGAAGTGCCACAATTCTTTAAGGGAAACAGAAGGTTAAGAGTCTTTTTCTCCCAAAATGCCTCAGCCAGGGATAGACAGCACAGAGTGCAACAGAAAAGACTCAAGGGCTCCAAAACATGGAACTCAACAGTCTTCGGTCAACCTCACCACACTCTTCTGGACATCTGCAAGGAACTACCACATTCAAAATTTAATTTTCATATTCAAAAAAGAGATCACTCCACTTCAGATGAAAAAACGGAAAGAAAAAATAAAGCAATGGCAATTAGCCTAAATACTCCAAACACTTGACAACTAGGGAACTGTCTCCTAATGACGCTCTGAAGGCCAGCAGGATTCATTTATAATTTGGCATGTGCTGGCTGATGGGGCAACAAATAAAAGGAATAAAGATATAATACATCAAGTAATCAGACAAATGGTAGACATATATACCACATTAAAGATTCATATACAATACTGTGCTGACTTTAAAGAAAAAACTGGGAGAGGGTGGAGGGAAAAGATAATAGGAAAAGAATTACAAGGGAGCATTTCAGTCCAACACTAGTCCAGTGAATACCTACCAGTGGGATTTCCAATCTTCCATCTCCCAAGAAGCTGATCTAATAAATTATAAAATTACTTTGCTCATTTTGGGGACATACAATATACTCCCAAGTACAGTAAGCCCTCTGACATTTTGGTTTCACTTGCTATTTGATGACTAAGTTGTTTCTTGTTGTAAAGATTTTCCTAATATATTTTTATTAGCCAGTTAACACAGAAAAGGCTGCTCCCTCTGTGAGGCCAAACGAGCTTCACCAAATAATTTGATCTAATGAAGATGAAGGGTGGAGGGGAAAAAAGGGAAAGTTTCCTGGTTTTTGTTGCAAAACTTTTTCTCTCACTTAAAAAGCTCTGCAACCACTTAATGTTTTGTTCCAGAAAAAGAAAGGAAAACTAGTGGGGAAAAAACCCGTACACTTATTGTTTACTAGCATGATGCAAAACAAATTTATAGTTGTCAGTCAATCGTCTTTCAAAAATCAAATGTGAATGTTTAATCTTGTAACTTAAGAACTGAATTCTTCCACATTCCTTTATAGAGAGTTAGCATCTGTAAATCGAGACTTTGGACAATCATGCAAATTTAATTTGTCCCTGGAAAGAAAAACACAACTTACCAGATTAACAAAACATGTCCTTTAAACAATAATTTTTCTGTGAATTTTTCTCCACTGTTACCATTTTCATCAGTAAGCAGAAACTAGTCTTACAAAGTTCATGTATTTCGAGTGTACAGAGAGTTAAACTCTCACAACAATCAGGAGGACCAAATCAAGTCAATCTATTTTACCTTATGAACTGGTTCTACTTCGCTCAAAAGTAAATTCTAAAAATTTTCCAGTTATCATTATTAAGCTATAGAAGCTAAAGACATTTCTAGTGCCATAGAGGCTTCTGTAAAATTGAATAAAGATTTTATTATACCACACACACAAAAAGACATCGGTACAGAAAAGGGGGTTTTCGGTTATTCTGTTAGGAATTTCTTTCCATGATTTCTCCCATTAAAGTATAGTTTTCAAAGCAACCACCACGACAAAGGAAGCATCTAATTAGTCCATTTTCTTCTGATCCAAGAATGCTGAACATTTACTGTCCCATCTGTAGCTGTATCAGCAGTGTAATGAACACAGTTTATATTACTGAGCTATTCTTTGAACTCCAAGAACTGTTGAAGTCTTTTCTGATGTTCTGCAGATGCTTGCACAGCACTAAATGAAACATAAATTCAAAGCATAAGCTTTATTTTACATTAAGCATATTAAGTGAACCACAGAGCACAGAGTCAATATTTTTCAAAACAATTAAAAACGAATAGAAATCCTCACTTATTTAGTACTTCTGAGAAAGCTGGATGAAAACCCTCCTTAATCTAATGAGGAGGAGGGCTCACATTCAGTAACGGCATTCTTCTACCTTCTAAGAGACCAAAGCAAATTAAGACTGACAAGTGAAAGCATCGATTTTAACCTGCTCTGCTGTGGAACCTGCTGTGCAGAGTTCCAGGCCTTGCAGTAGATTTTCTGGATTTTATTATTTTATTTAAACCAGATTCCAACATTATCTTTGAGTTGTGGAGTATTTGAATTGCCTTTAATATAAAATCCTTTAAACTAAAATGTTTGGTTAAAACACAATAGACTCCACTAATCGTTTTCAAAGGTAACAGCTTGGTGGTTTAGATTTAGTTTTCCCTTTGAACATAAGTTATGTCTTGGATGGGGAAATCGAGTTCTCTCCCTACCCTCGCCCCCCATGAAAATTATACATTACCTTGACAAAAGTGGAGCAAATATATTCTATAATTAGTATAAAAATTTCTTTCAAACTTTTGGGCAAAAATTGAATACAATTCTGGTTTTCTAGTTGCTGAAGATGGTATTATTAAATGATAAAAATCCAGGTTATAGAAAGTTTCCACTTGTAAAAGTGACCAAGAAGTCTTATTACAATAATTCTGCTTCAAATCATCCCAAATCGCCTTATAAATACATATCGCTGCTTGCTTAAACCAGGTGCCTCTAACTGAACCATTTCAAGTACTTTACTATGTGGACTCCCTCCGGGTGCTGGTGAGGCCAGATAACATACCCTTTTCACAGGAGGGCAAACAGTATCACAAAGGTCAGAGATTAGAGGAGACAACTCAGCCTCCTGGTAAAGAGTAGACACCGTTAGAACACTAGGGTCAGAAAGACTGGAGTCTGAATTCTGGTTCTGCATAATCGTGGGCAAGTTAAACCATTAGGTAACTTGACATAACCACAGGTAGTCAATGATGTAACCGGACACAAATCCAGGCATTTTAACTCCAAATCTTTTTTCCCACCATACCATTTGGTCTTAGACATACAACAGTCTCTGCTGACCTCATCGTATATGAAAGATGGCTCAGAAAAAAGAAACTAAGGCAGAATTTCAGTCTCATAATTTTCTTTATAGCCGTCATCCATCCCCCTTCCTTACCTAAAACTCTCTATTTCCTCCTTTCTCCCTGCTTCTGCTCTATCATGAATACACATATTTCATGCTCCACATTCATCAAGCATCCTCCATGGCAGTTCACATCTCAGAGGCAGTCTATTCACCACAGGGAGAAGTGGTGGTATTTTACGAGTAAGAAAGACCTGATTTCAGGTTCATGTTCTAACAGCAACTAGACTGTGCTTTTAGGCAAGTCCTTAATCTCCTTGAGCCTCAGTTTCCATATCTATATAATAATAACCTCTATACCTCATAGACTCTTTGAGAGAAGGAAATGAAACAATGTATTTAAAGTGCTAAGTGTACTGTCTAGAACAGTGCTGTCTTGATAAACTTTCTGCAATGACACAAATGTTTTAGACCTAAGATGTCCACTACAGTAGCCACTAGCCACTAGCCATTTTAAGTTACTGAGGACTTAAAATGTGACCAGCTTTACTGACAAACTGAATTTTTAGTTAACTTAAATTTAAACAGTAATATGGACTTAACATATTGGAGAGCACAGATCTAGAAGGCACTCCATAATTCGTTTTGTTTGTTTTTAAACAAGTGAATAAGCGTCTGAAACAGAGATTATCTATTGCTCTTTACATTGCCACACAGAGCTAAGCATCCCATAAAAACCTGCTATTACTCGTGCATTGTGGAATTAAAAGGAAATACACTACTCTTTCTAAAAGCAGTCAGTATGCGGAAGTTCTAAACTACTCATTGACCGCACACAGAAAAAGCAATCTTTTGTGTCTTCTTAAGTTCATTTATAACTGTGATAAACACAGTTTAGTTAATAAACTAGCATCCCTTATCCTGCCGATCTGGATTATTTCATGAGAAGAAAGCAGTAAACATCAATGAAACTAAATATAAACAGGCCTGGCATTTGTGGTTTTCTTTCTGGTTCTGTTTCCAAAGGTGTCATGATCTGTCATCGTTTTTCCAGTATGATTCACAAAGCACCAAGGACTCACTTATGGAACACTCTGCTCACCCCAAGTCTTAGTTAGCTGACCAAGATGTAATGTCAGAATTATTTTGTATATGCTTTTCTGGAAAGGTAATCCATTTTTTGCCTTTTTTCTCTGGGAAGGATGTTTTGGCAATTAAAAAAAATATATATATATATATACATAATTACATTTGCTGCTTTTTTAACTTTCTATCCTCTTTGTTGTCCATCTGAAAGAAGGCCCTAAAGCTTATATGATAGGCCCAATTTTTAAAATATAAAGTCTAAATCAAGGCTGTTAATTCTCAGTAGGAATCACAAACGTTACATGTTGAACACGTGCACCTTTATAATTCTCATACCTGTTTCTTATGGGAACTCCTGAAAGTAGATTCTTATCATGGATTAAAACAGGTAAACTTACTTCAGATGTTCACCAAATGTAGTAGTTATTCGATAGATGGCAGTTTTTAGTGATGCTCTAAAAGCAAATCTTAATGTCTTATAAGAAGTGTCCACGAGGCTTCCTGAAATCCGAGGCGGTTTACTGGAAGCATGAGGAAGCTTGAAGTACTTGTCAACTGCCTAGATCAAGAAAGAAAGAAGGCACATTAGTTCAGACTATCAAGAAAGCCTTATTAGTCCAAAGAATCAAGGAGATTTTATTTCAAATAAATTGATAGACAGATACACACATCCTACAAACAGACTAGAGAACACTTTTTTGGTCAGTCAAAACCATCTGAAAGACCACGCAGTGGAAGCTGAGCCACTAGAGCAGTTAGCAGAGAAAAATCCAGACCTGTCCTCTGAAGAGTAGCCATTCTGCAACAGTCTTGAAAATGCAAAGCTTGGAAACCTAATACAGATACCTACTCTGCTGATGTGCGATGGCTAAGAGTACTTTTATTATAAATCTCAGCAAAAAGGAAAAAAAAGACTGAAACTTTATGCTTTACATAGTTATTTACTAAACTACCTTATCTTCATTTGTAGATGATAAAACATCTATGAGCAAGAATAGGTAGGGAGAGAGAGAATTCACAAGTTAAACTGACTTCTACTTGATAGAAAAAGAAATATAGATTTAAGTATATCTTTTTGAAGGCCAAAGGTAAATAATATAATTTTTAAATGATATAACTACGTTAAGAAAAGCAAGAACTGAAGATACAGAAGTTTAAGTGTATTAAACTACTACAGCAAGATAATACTACAGTGACAAGAAATAATACTGTAAGATTACCATTCATAGTTATGGATATAACTACCAAAAGAACTAAAAACAACAGTTAAAATGATTTCTGCCATCATGTTTTTAATTTCAAGAACTCCTTTATATCATCTGAGTGATCCTTTTTATTTTAGCATCCTAGTTTTGTTTCAAGGATGTAACATCCTCTCCTATTTGAGGATTTTGATGTTTGTTGTGGTTCTGGTGTTTTGTTTTTACAGTTTCTTCCAAGCTACTTGCTCTGCCTTTGCTTCTTTGGTCTTTATCTTCTGCCTTAGAGACTGTGCTCAAAAATCTAGTGATCCCTGGCTCATGACTGTGAAAGGGGCCTCCTAAAAAGCTGACCAAAAGCACTGAGTACACAGAGATTACTGACAACAGGCTTCACAAGAGGTGATCTGCATGGATTTTTTAAAGTGAGTCCCGGACTCAGTAACTTTGTTTTTCTTCTTGGATTAGTCAGAGTTCCCAGAGAAGAGTTTTCCAGTACCTTGTCTGGAGGGCCTTTACGCAGGCAAGTATACCCCTATCCTATAATACAGAACCCACAGGCGTGGCTGTCATGTCCACTCACAACTCTGCCAGCCCAGAGAGCCCGGTGCTCTACCCTCTCTAAAGGACAAATCTTCACTGCTGGAGGCAGCAGCACCAGTAGACAATCTAGGGATCTCACTAATTTTCAAACAGCTCTCAGCCATCATTCTTACTTTGGTACCTGTCCTTTCATCCGCAGTTCCAGAGGTACTGGGGGCCTGTCCCACTACCAACTTCAGATTTGCTTCTGGGATCTACTAAGTTAGTGATCTCAACCATCTCCTCTCCAGCTTTGAAGACTCTGTTGTTGTCTCCTCTCCTGTTGGTGGATTTATCTCTCTTTAAAAATCCTTTTACTGTGGTTTAGCAGAGTTTGGGGGAAGGAACTAGATTTAATGTGTGTGTTCGGTCTGCCAGGATAAGTTCAAGTCCAATCATTTATTCTTTTAACAGTAATTTATAAGAGTGTTTCCTAAGACCAGGATGTACTTGAAATAAGTTGAGGCGGAATGGGAGATGGTATTCAGTGACATACCTGAGCAACATTAGACAACACTGAATCATAATGGAAAAGTTACTCCCGCTTCAATTTTCTTGCAAACTTTCTCATTAATCTTCATTAGACCAGGAAAAGTAGTTATCATCATTTACTACTTGGGTCCAATGGTCCCTTTTTATAATTTAAAATTATCTTACAAAAACATCTACATCTACAGAATAATGATACCATCGAAATGCAATTATTTTTAAAAAAACTTTTGACAGCTCATAATTTTGTTGAAGAGAATTTAGCCATTTTCCTTGTACCATAATTGTAAAACATTTTCAGTCTTAGCTTTATAAAGAAAAATTCAAATGACAAATCTAGTGAGTGTTTTCATTTCAACATCATCTATTTCCTTCCAATCACCTCTGTACACACCTTTGTATCCCTTCAGCATTTATCCACTTATGAACAATTTAAAGTAAATTCTGCGGCAAAATATCACAGAAAATGGAAGAATACTGTCCATATTCTTTCAAGAAAATCAGATGATTCACAGGTTCTTATTATAAAAGATTTTGGGACAAAGTCCTTCCTCTTGAATGACTTACTGAATAAGAATATCACATATATTTCCTTTCTCCTTAAAAATACATCGTTCTGTCATCAATTTTTGAGTTTGAGAACATATATCTATCATCTGAAGATTCAGTTTAAAATTCCTCTTCTATGATTTTCATTAAAATCTAGAGCTGTGTGATCCAATATGGTAACCATTAAGATAAATGGAAATGTGGCAGGTCTGAACTGAGATTGCCTAAGTGAAAAGTACACATCAGATTTTGAGAACTTAGTGTTAAAAAATACATAAAATATCTCAGGGTTCCTGGGTGGCTCAGTCAGCTGAGCATCCAAACTCTTGATTTCAGTCAGGCTCTGTACTGAGCGTGGAGAGTGCTGAAGATCCTTTCTCTCTAACTCTGCCCCCCTACCTGACCCGCGCATGCTCTAAAATAAAAAATAGGTATAAAGTATCTCATTAATAATTTTGTACTAATTACATAATAAAATTTTATTTTAGATATGCTGAGTTAAATAAAATATATCATTAAAATTAACCTCACCTGTATTTTTTTAATGTAACTATTAGAAAATGTAAAATTACATCGCATTATATTTCTGACAGGGCTAGTCTAGAATGCTATTTGCATTCATCTTCTCATTTATCTAAATATATCAAATATACTGGCAATTTTCTTCCCATTGCCAGTGTGAGCAAAAAACTTTTAAATTCTGAATTAGTAACTACATTCAATGAAAAGTTTTAAAAAAGACTATAAGGATATATGTTCAGATTGCTTATATACTCTTCTTGAAAGATGATGTAATACTATGTGATTCCATCATTTTCCTGTTTCTTATTGGGCTTTCTTTTTACCACAAGTGGGAATAACTAATGAATAATGGTGAAATAATTCCTAGGATGATCAAACAGCAAATCTTGAATCTTTTTATTTCAAGATAACAGACATGTAAAATCACTAAGATTCCAAAATACATCTTAGATTTATATACTTATTTATTTTAAATGGTTAAGTTACTTTCTGTAGACTGCTGATTTTTTTTAATGTTTTTTAAATTTTTCTGCGAGACACAGAGACAAACAGCATGAATGAGGGAGAAGCAGAGAGAGGGAGACACAGACTCTGAAACAGGCTCCAGGCTCTGAGCTGGCAGTCAGCACAGAGCCCAACGCGGGGCTCGAACCCACGAACCGTGAGATCATGACCTGAGCGAAAGTCGGACGCTTAACCGACTAAGCCACCCGGGCGCCCCCTTTTCAATAAATTTAAGTTAGGGGCACCTTACTGACTCAGTTGGTAGAGCATGAGACTCTTGATCTCAGGGTTGTTGAGTTCAAGTCCCATGTTAGGTATAGAAATTACTTAAAAATAAAATCCAAATTAATGAATTAATTAAGCTTAAAATGAGTGACTTAAAATACTTATAAATAAGTAAATAACAGTTCAGGTGGCATACAAATATGACTACAATTATCACAATAACATATGGTAATAAATGGTTACAGTAAAAACTATGAAAGTGGTACATGAATAACTTCCATCTGGGAAAACATCAGTTTACAATATTTAACGATGTGCCCCATAGTAGAACTGAAGTACATAATAAGTTGTGAGATTAAACAAGTATCTATTGAGCATTCACTTTATGTACTACATGTGGCTTCTGAAGACACAGATTACACAACTGGAATCTCAAATATCTAGTTAAGAATTATCCCAAACAATGGAAAGGGTGAGCAGTAGGTACAGTACACCACTAAACAATATACTCTTCAGGAAAAATTAAAAATGCCAAGAAGGCCTTATGTTAGCCCTTATGAAACCCTAAAATAGGGCTATACTATGAAAATAGGCACTTTTGGCCCATTTATATTTATATGCACAAAAGCCAAATAAAGAGAAACCTCTAGTTGCTCTCCTGTGCATATTTATCTATCAGTATCATTAACAAATTGTCCACTGTGCAGAGCTTTGAAAGCCCCTGGTCTCAAGGATCTTACCTACAACCTAGTTAAAATAAAGGTTTATTCCACTAAAGCCAGAATCCCAAACAAATGGTAAGGAGAACACCTAAAGAGCAGAGCTCCTCAACCTCAGCACTACTGACATCTTGGCCCAGGTATTTGTCAGTCATGGGGGCCGCTTTGTGCAGTACAGGCTGTTTAGTGGCGTCCCTGGCTCCACAACAGACTCCAGAAGCACTCCCCCTCTATCTGTGACAATCCAAATGTCTCCAGACATTGCCCAAAGTCTCCTGGGGAACGGAACTGCCCCTGGAGAAAACCACAGCTATGAGATACTACTGTTAGATGATGCTGATAGCTACATTTACTGATGGCAGTTACCGTGAGCCAGGACTGAGTAATCTGCTTTATATATGTTACCTCATTTAAATAATAAAATAATTTGCTAGCAAAGCCACCATGCTAACATCACAACTATTTCATTTAATTAGATGTTTTTATAACTGCATGTGCTATTTATTGCCTAGCTGTTTTATGTTCTCTGATCATTTTGCATTTCTATACATTGTGGCACTCATCACAATTGTTGTTAATTATTCATAGGTTATCTGTTTTATACTCTGTAAGCTAGAGGGCTGCAATCATGTCGGTCTTTCTCTAGTCTATATCTTAGCACATGGCAACTGTTTGATTATTGCCAGGCAATTGATAACTTGAGACACCACTCCGGACTCTACGGACTTTATCTCTAACACTCAAAATAACTCTGCAAGGCACTATTTCTATTTTAAAGATGAAGACACTAATCTGAAAGATGTTTAATAAATTCCCCTTGATCACTCAGAAAGTACTAGAGCCTGGACTTGAACTGGGCATCTGACACTATGTCTCTTTGACTGCATGCTAACAGTACTGATAGCAATACTTTTTTTTTAATCTTGAAAGATCTTTTCTCCTGCACACTAAGAATTCTGTCATATAACAAAGCAATAAAAGTTTACATTTTTGGGGCACTTAATATGGGACAGGCACCCTGAGTCCTGACCTCATTCATTCTTCATATCCCCATGAGGTAAGTACTACTATTACTATCTCCATTTTCCAGATACAGAACCTGATGTTCAGAGATTGCTATATTTACTGGTTATACAATGCACTCCCCCCCATCACCATTTTAAAATTTCTGAAATGGTGATGTATCTTCTAATTAAGGATATCTTAGATTCAATGAAATATGGTAAATGTATTTCTAGGATTTAGACACAGGTAGGACTGGCTCTAGATCTCACACTTTGGTCCTTCAAACATGCTGCCATTCAACCTCAGGAAAGGAGGTTAGTATAGGCATACCAAGCCCTCACAGAGGCAAAGGACCTGGGGTCTAGGAGCCTGGTTTTCAAATCTGACTCCACCATTTACTGGGCATAATCTTAAATAAGTCATACCAGTAGATATAGACTTTTTGAGAGAAATACAACCATATACAATAGGTCTTATTCAAACTTATGGAGCTGTTAAAACCTTAAAGAAGAATCATTTCTTTAGCAGAGCACCCAGACATTAGGTAGAGCAGCACAGGATTCTCCAAAGAATGAACTCCAACTTCTGAAAGAATATTGGTCAAGGGTCTCTGAGCCGTCAAATCCACAGTTCTACACTGCTAATGCCCTGCAAACAGCTCAGGTTCAAGTCCCAGCTCTGCAACCTATGAGGCTTATGAGTGATACCTGAAACAAGCCTCCCTCATCTATAAAATAAGGCCTAAAACACCTCCATCCTACTTCCTTCACAAGGTAGTTATGAGGATCAAAAAAAATAACAGTATGAGTGAAAGTTTATGGTATTTGTCTTCGATTTATTTCTCTTTTCTTATTTTTTGAGAGAGAGAACGAGTGAGCAGGGGAGAGGAACAGAGAAAGAGGGAGAGAGAATCCCAAGCAGGCACCACAATCAGCATAGAACCTAATGTGGGGCTTGATCCCACAACCTGTGATCATGACCTGAGCTGAAATCAAGAGTCAGACTCTCAACTGACCGAGCCACCCAGTTGACCCTAACCGACTTATTTCACTTAGCATAATACCCTCTAGATCTATCCACGTTGTTGCAAATGGCAAGATCTCATCCTCTTTTATGGCTGAGTAACATTCCTTTGAGTGTGTGTGTCCCACATCTTCTTTATTCATGCATCTATGGATGGACACACTTGGGATGGTTTCATATCTTGGCTGTTGTAAGTAAATGCAGTAAACACAGGGATACATATATCTTTTCAAGTTACTGTTTTAATTTTCTGTGAGTAAACACCTGGTAGTGGAATTACTAGATCACAGGGTAGTTCTATTTTTAATTTTTTGAGGAACCTCATACTGTTTTCCACAGAGTCTGTATGAGTTTGCATTCCCACCAATAATGCATAAGGGTTCCTTTATCTCCACATCCTCGCCAACACTTACTTCTTGGTGTTTTTTATTTTAGCCATTCTGCTGGGTGTAAAGTTAGGCATAAGAAACAAAACAAAGAAAAAAGAGACACAAAAAAAAACCCAGACTCTTAACTGCAGTGAACAAACTGGTGGTTACCAAAGGGGAGATGGGTGAAATAGGTGAAGGGGGTTAAAAGCACACTTACTGCATGAACACTAGCATAGCAATGTACAGAACTGCTGAATCATTATATTGTACACCTTAAACTAAAAAGCACTGTGTAGCAATTATACTTGAATAATTAGTATTTTAAATAAAATAAAACAAAAAATATATTTTAAAAACCCCAGATGTTTGGTATTAGGAGAATTTAAAACTAAGTCTTCCTAACTGAAACAAAACAAAACACAGTAAGTGCTCCGTAGACTACAAAGCACTGTACTGTTATTGTTATTTTACTGTAAACTACATCACCCGAGTGATGATAAACAAACGATGCTACGCGTGTCAAAGATATGCCCAAATCCTGGGTATCCTACTGTGTGGTCAGGCGAGCCGAATATTAGAAGTTGTGGGGAAATATTAGGAAATTATTTCTTTAGAGAAAAGTAGCTGGGAAAAGAGCACAAATAATAAAACTATACACATGTACACACGTCTCAAAATACTCATGAGAAAGTGGGCACAAAAAGAACTCAAAGAGAGAAGAAAGACTCACTGGCTCTGATGCCTAAGACTTGCTAAGAGGTAAAATAAATCGAGGGTGGAAGAAAAGGATGGCGAAGCATGTTTCATATTGTACATTCCCTCCCAAGACCCAAAGATGCACCAAACGTTCTCCTTTCAGCCTACTTCAACACCACTCCTTTGGAACACCTACTGCACAGCCCAGCTCCCACCTGGAAATGCTTTTGGCACTCAGCGTCTGGATCTCTCACCTGACATACAATGACAATGACAAGACAGCGTAAAACATACCACCCAACGTGAAGTCAGGAAAGGCAGCCTACTCAAAAGCAAGAAGCTTATGTTTTATCTCTGTCTTTAAGTCTAGGACTAAAAGGTCCTGCTACTTTTAAATATGTGCACCCAGCGTGGTAGCAGGGATCTGGCCCATAGGTAATATTCATCTGCAAGGATAAATGAACTACAGGTCATTCTTAGTAGCTACAAGTTGTGTAACGATCCAAACATATACCACTGAACAGAATCCTAATACTCTAAGTAATCTGATTAATACTAGAGGCTTAGCGGCTTCCTTTTTTCTGTTTATATAAAATTATTATTTATAAACGAACTAGAAGTTTCTCTTCCTGGTCTCTCTTATATTAGAATTTCCCATGGGTGAGAACAATACCATATTTTAACTTCTAAAATACGTTTTGTTACTTGATAAATGTGATATGTGAGAAACAAACTGAAAAACCTGGGAGGGAGGGAAAAACACGACCATCTATCTCCCCCCAACCCACACACTGCCTACCTCTTGCAGCGTCAACAAAGTATTAAGAATAGCTGGTAGTGTGGTCTGGACAACTCCGTATCTATCTTCAGTGAATGATGCTGCTACTAAGTGAGACAGACCTCCAAAAGAAAAGGGGAAAAAAAATTAAAAGGAAATAAAAATTAGGCAATACATCTATTGGCAATACATCCATTGAGAAAGGATTAATATCCTGAGAATCTAAAGAACTTAAAATAAGGGAGAAGGGCAATATGCTAGAAAAGTGGGCAAAAGACTGGAATATGCACTCCAATATGCACCTAGAAAAGGTGCTCAACCACACCAGTCCTGAATAAGATGACGGTCTCTACATTTTAGTAGGAAGAAAAGTTTTTAAATGATATTGTGTCTGGTAATGATGAGTGGTAGAAAAACAAAGCAGGATAAGAGAAAAGAGCGAAAGCTGTTGAGGGCACTTTTCATTAGGGTGGTCAGGTAAGGGCTCTCTGAGGAAGTATCATTTAAGCACTGAGAAGGCCTTATCTAGAAGATGAAAACAAACAGTTCTTTAACAACTAAGTTTTCATATTCAAGCTAAGTTAAATACATTAAAATGTTAAATATGTTAGGTCAACATAAGTTGACAGTTGAAAACAATCTATTAATTGTTGCACCTTTTTGAAGTAGAAAAAGATAGGTTAAGAATCCCAGACTCAGTTTCGCTGCTTATACATCAGGAAAATTTCTGCCCAAATTAAAGCACACCTAAGTATCTAAGAAAGAAAAATGACCAATAGAAAACAAAGATATAAAAACGTATCTAAAAATTAAAAGACTGAGACAAAGTCTAGAATTGACTTCTCATGGATTACACTTCAGTATTTAACTGGTAATGAAAATCATAATTGTAGTTCACTGAGATTGCTTACCTTCTAATGCCCAAATATGCATTTGGGCATCTGAAAAAACAGCCTGAATAGACGCCTCTGGGTGCTACAAATACAACAAAAACATTTAAGTAAGTTCTCCTGGGCAATAACTCTGTTATTTCATCTATCAACTATGTAGCCTATAACAATAAAAACTTTACAGCTGCCTCTCAAGAATTAAAATCTGAATTTTTTTTTTTTTTTTTACATTTATTTATTTTGGGAGAGACAGAGAGACAGAGCACTAGCAGGGGAGGGCCAGAGAGAGGAGAGACAGAATCCAAAGCAGGCTCCAGGCTCTGAGCTGTCAGCACAGAGCCAGATACGGGGCTCAAACCCACATACTGTGAGATCATGACCTGAGCTGAAGTCAGGTGTTCAACTGACTGAGCCACCCAGGAGCCCCCTAAAATCTGAAATTCTTATACAATATGATTTAACTGCAATAAAGCAGTCTGTCACCAATTTATTGTGCGACTCTTGCCCAATCTCTAAACCTCTGTATGTCTTAGTTTCCCACTTAAAATAAGAGTTACATATACTCAGCCCACCTTAGATTAGTATAGAGATCACCTAAGACAAGGTTGCAAATGCTCAGAACACCTAATGTTAAAACCTCAGAATGCCTAAATACACATTACCGCTCTTAAACTGTCTACCCTCACCCCCACTCCAAAGAAACACCATCCAACCTTTTTAATACAGCAAGGTCAAATAGTAGGGAGCAACAACTGGCCCACTTTAACAAATGCTGACTTTGGTAACGCACCCAATAAAGCCTATTGAATGCATTGGGCATGTTACATTTTTCAACATCCAACGGCAGTGTCTACACCTCCTCTTTTTAAAATAGATCCACCCGCAAAATCAGAATCAAAAGCAGCCATTCACTTCCGAGGGAAAAGGAGACTTTGTTCAGCATCTGCTCTGCCACGTCCTCGCTATGTGCCCTTACTTAGCCTAGCTACTTGACCCCCTCTGAACCTCAGGTTTCCTTATCTGTAAAATGAGGACAACAAGACAGCTGATAGGAATGCTGTTAGAATTAAACGAGGGAACTTAAGAGAAAAGAGCATGGCATACATAAGACACAAGGGTGGTTCTCTTCCCATCCTTCTGAAGTAAAACTTCGGACATCCCCTCTTCCTCTTGGTGGAAGACAGGACAGCTTCCTCAGGGGCTGATAGTTTGCCCAAAGCTCTAATGGAGAGCCTGAGGTAGATTCTTTCTGGTAAAGGTAATTGCTAGTTGGGTGGATCTTCCCTGCCACCAAAGCGAGAAAAAAGTTTCAAGCACTTGAAATGATTCTTTGTTCTGTGTGCCTGCCTATGTTCTATCAGAGTTACTCAGATCTCTCTCCCACAGAATGAAAATGAATAATTATACACCAGTGCACACTTTTCACTTTAACTGAGTACAATATTAGCTAATACTGCAGTATCTTCAGAACGAAAGAAGTTAGATTTAAACAGCTAACAAAAATTCCTTCCCCTACATATGGGCAAAAGTTTTGCTCATCAAATGATTAACATGCCACAGCTGTAGTCAGTGAGAAAGGAATGACTCTTTAGCTTCTGCGATTCAGCCACTCTCCTGTGGCAGCCAGGGTAGCGGACGGACAAGGTGGAAAGTCATTTCATTTGTGGCCTGAATCACACAAGCTTAACATCTATAATCTAATCCAGCCATCTCTCTTCTGAACACCAAACTGGCCACAAAGATTTTAGCAGGATAGTGAGCCATGAAGGATCGCCATGGATTTGATCATTCTGCAGGAAGAGGCTGCATATCAGCACAAAGGTGGCCCCAGCCAGGAGACTCAGGAAGCCACTGAGCCGAGGTGGGTCTAGGGCAGCGGTTACTAACATGGAGGTTTAGTGGAGCACCACGCCAAGCTGTTTGGCCTGCTAGGATCGAGCTACATATTTAGAAGTCAAATCCAATCTAGTACTTCATTTCTTGTTTCATTTCCTCTTTCCCCATTCCCAATGCTGTAACTACACATTCTTACCTTACTGAAAAAATACATTATCAGCACCCGTTTTGATAAGAAATTCTTAACCTGAGTTGGAAAAAAAAGAATTAATACATGTAGTTTTCAAATCTATTCAAACGTAATGTTAACACATCCCCAGTTTCTTCCTGACACTAATGAAACACTTCACACCTTACAGAGAATAGTTACAGTAAACCACATAAGTAACTACCTTTGGGCTATAAACTGGAACTAAGATGGGCCATCTAACCTAAACTGCATTCTCAAGTACACATGTCTAACCCCACAATAAAAGGAATTTGAATTGATGCTGGTGATGTTTTCTTACTCAATTCTTGACAATTGTCTTGCCCCTTGACGAATTAATGCCAAAAAAAAAAAAAAGTATTTCCTTAGACAACAAAAAAAGAAATCTTAAGACATGAAATGGTTTTCTATTAGTTGATCTTGATGTGGGAAACAATCTTCTTAGTATTAAGCTGAAAGCTATATACCCCAACTGACTTGAAAGTGAATTCACGATATGGCAGTACTTAACGACATGTAGGGTAAAGGGATCCCGAAGTTTGTATAATGCCTGTAGTGCCTCGCTATTAATCAATCATTCCATTAAAAATGATTTTATTCCTCCCATCTTAAAAAATAAAGCCCTTCCTTGCCCCTCAACTCCTTCCAGCTACTAATTACCCCATTTCTCTGTACCACTTATTGCAAAACTCCTTGAAAGATCAGTTTTTCTTGTGGCCTCCAATTCCTCCCATCTCTCCTGGACCCGTCCAACCGGGCATTCATCCCCATGGCTCCACCCAACACCTGGACAAGGACTCAACGACCTCCACATTTCTAGCACAACAGTTCATTCCTAGTGTGGATCTCAGGCTGTGTACCAGCAGCATGTGGCACTTACTTCCCCTTCTCTTGGTTCTTTCCTCAATTCAACAGTCACCTGGTCTCCTCTGCTATTCCTCATCTCTCAGACCTTTAGTCACTGGACTGTCCAGTTCTTACATGTCTTTTCTTTTGTATCCATTCCCAAAGCATTTTTTCATGGGAGTCTCATGACTTCAAATACTGTCGATATTCTGATGACTTCCAAATTTGTATTTCTAGTCCAGAACTTTCCCCTACACTCTGGATAAAAGTCTCAGTTCTTACTCAGTATTTTCAACTGGTTGTCTAATAAATATCTCAAAATGGACATGAATCAAACTCATAATTTCCCAATCTCATCTCTATCAAATCTCTTCAAATCAGTTACATTTACGCCATAAATTGCAACTATATTATTTCAGATACTCAAGCCAAAAACTTGAAAGTCAACACTGATTCTCTCTTTCACAAAACCAAATCGTCAGCAAATCCTATTATACCTACTTTCAAAATACATCCAGACCTTGATCACATCTTACGGTCTCCACTACAACCACCCTGATCACCGATGCCATCATCTCCCACTAGACGACTTCACAGCTTTACAACCGTCTCTCTGCTTTTGCCCCTGCCATCTGAGAGCCTAGTCTCAACGCAACAGCCAAGCAGCACTTTCAGGATGTAAGGTTACATCACGTCATTCTTGTGGACAAAATCATCCTGTGGCCTTCCATCTCATCAGAGGAAACGTCAGTTTTCACGATAACTAATGTGCCTGCTGACTCTCTGACTTCATCACCACCTACTAGTGTCCATGCTGTTCCTCACATAAATCAAGCACACTCCCCACCTGAGGACTGCTGCATTTGTCTGTTCTCTGCCTTCCCATCAGGTCTCTAATCAAGTATCAACTTATCAAGGAGACCTCCTTTAATGGCTCTATTTTCCTAAATAGCACGTATTAAGAAATCAACTTTCTTCCCCTTTAAGACACATATTTTTCACATTTTGAATATAACATATTAGGATGCATCTTACAGTTGACAGCATGTGATGGCAACTTTTTTTCTTAACAGCATATGAAATAAGCCTCACAACAGTATTATATTCAAAGAGATCTGGTTTAATACGTTTGAGTGCTCACTGATGGTCAGGGACTTTTGTTTGCTGTTTTCCCAGTGCCTAAAACCATACCCTGCATATATAAAGAACTTAGTAATTGTTTATTAAATAAAGGAATTCACACATCAAAGGTGTTGTATTAGGCTCAGTCATATGAAATTGCAATTTATATAGCTCAAAACCAGTCAATTACTGGCAATTTCATATGAGTCAACTTAATACATGAAGCATCATAAAAAAAAGTCCTATTTATCCCTGATGGGTTACTCTTGTGAGATTCTTAACGCTCTCAATGTTACATGCAAATACAAATCCTATAACCTATAATCCTACCTGTTCACGTTTATTCTGAATCCATGAATAAATCATACTGGGCTGTCTTGCTGTCTTACCCTCCGCACTAACAGAGGTAGATGCAAAAGGATTAGAAAATTCAGTCACTTGCTGATCTAAATAAAAACAAAAAACAAAAAACCCAAGAAAGTGAAAACTTAGAGGATATCGGATTCTCTACAACTATGACATTACAAACTTTAAAAAACAGTCCTCACCAGAAGCAGAAGTCCATAGTCTTGGCCCTCTTCTTATCAGCTGAGAACTGTGAGGGGACCCATAGCAGGTATTTACATCAAAAATTCCAGCCATTCGATTCACTACACTAGAGCCAAACGGGGTTCCGAGGGGACTTGTTGCATCAGGTGTAGATAATTTTGAGGAAAACAGTGACGTCCTAACTAATGGTGGCACTGAAGGCCGAGGCATCTGGCTAGATTTCGGGGTCTGAAACGTAGTTTCTTCTGTAAAAGAACAGATCCAGTGCTGAAGAAGCAGCCTGAACAAATTCTGTATGTCTCAGTTTTTCGCTTAATGCATTTACCCAAAGTTCAGTAGCTTGTTTCCACATAACATTTACCTTCCCCACATCCAGCTTTTATGACGGCAACTTGGTGACCACTCAAGGGGTGTTCTACATCTTCTGTCAAACTGGTGCAACTTCCCTCATTTTCTTCCCCTGGAGAAGATCTTCACCTTCGGGGTCAGTTTCTCTAAATCTAAGCTGTTTTGAAGGAACCTATCAATTTATATTTTATTTTTAAACGGCAACAACTTCAGTTATTGCACTGGGATGTATCCTATGTTACTGCAAGTTCCCACTGCAGCTATTACTCAGCTACAACAAATCCGTATTGTGAAAGCGTACTGATAAATGCACACTTATATCCATTTTCCACAGAATTTTTTTAAGTTAACGAAAGTCACACCAGAGACGAATTTGTCCAGGATTATCCACAAATATGACCTATAAACGCTTTCTTCAAAAATTATCTTATAATCACCAATTTATAGACTCCACTGAACAAAAACAAAGGAATATTTTTCCAGCTATTCCAGGGCAAGGAACAAAGACAAATATATTACACTGGTATTCTACCTTAATAAAGCCACTATAAAATGTCAAACATTTAAAGTGCCAAACTTTTATTAACGACTTTTTAAGGTTAGTGGCAGATGGAAATATTTGAAGAATTGATTTAAAAATTAAGACTGGTTTTTTAAGTTCTGCAAAATGTGAAATAAATATTCACTGAGCAACGGGCTGTGACAACAATTTAAAATAATGAATAATTCCTATTTGGTCAGACCCATGATTCCCTCCCAACCCAGGACTGCATTGATCTAACATGCTAATTTGATATAACTAGCCTGTTCAAAAGTCTCAAATGGCTCCATATCCCTACAAAATGTAAACTCTATATACATGCTAGGCCTTCTTTCATGATCAATCATCATCCTACCCGTTTAGACTCCTTTGTGACAGACTTCCTTTTAGCAATTCCACTGTCTTGTAATTATTTGTGTACCTCCCACTAAAAGGTCAGTTCTAAGAGTGTTTTTTCATCTTTGATTCTCTGGTTTCTAGCACATTGCTTGGTATATAGTAAGCATTCAATAAATATTTGTTGAATAAATAAATGCTAATCTGAATGTGGAGAACAACTGAAACACTAGAATCTTTTAAAAATCTGACATTCATGATCTTACCTAACTTGTTTTTCGTTTGTAATCTCTCATTTTCATCTATGACCCTTGAGAGTCATGATGTTTACTGTGACCCATATGGTGATTTTTCAAATATCAAGATTAGTTACCAACATTTAAAAAGTGGAAATTTCAGGGCACCTGGGGTGGCTCAGTTGGTTAAGCATCCAACCCTTGATTTCAGCTCGGGTCACGATCTCATGGTTTGTGAGATCGAGCCCCGTATCAGGCTCCATGCTCACAGCACAGGGTCTGCTTGGAATTCTGTCTCCCTCTTGCTCTGTCCCTCCCCCATTCACAACCACATACTCTCTCAAAATAAATAAACTTTAAAAAAAAGTGGAAAATTTCACCCACTATATTTTTAGACTTCAGGCTTCTCTTAAAAGGGGGGAAGGAAGTAGGGGCACATAGAAGTTCAGATACTGGGTCAAAATTCCCACATGGGAACAATGGACTGAAGCTAACCCCCAGCTTCCCGTGCATATGAAGCCAGTGCTCTCACATTTACCACAGTCCTCACCCAGCCAGTTTTGCCCATTTTCATTAAAGGCCTGGCTCCAAAAGGCAGGTGGACATTAAGTTGTTTCATTCGTCTTACATTCCTTGGCATCTTCGACTTAAGGAATTTGGTCAAATGGCCAAGGTTCCTCCACTGTGCCTCTTCCCCTCAGCTTTCATCTTTCAAACATACTATCAGGCCCTCTGAAAACCATGAAAGTGATGCCCGCACCAGGAAATCACTCAGTCACGCAGTTACTCTTCACTGGGCATTGGCCAGCAGCTTTCTGCCTCTGGGATACTGCAACAAGACCAGCCCCAGCACTATCTCTAAAGCTTCACCTGGCTTTGTACCTGAGGAAGCTGAAGCTTCCTTCTGTTTGATGAGCCACAGTTTGTTAGCCTTTTTAACACCATCAGCACACCAGACTTAATTTCTTCAATCTACAATGGTACTCAGGCTTTTTTCTTGGTTCAATATAGTATCCCACATATTAGATCAACTTTCCCTAAAAATTTTCCCTAAAAATCCTTCACACTCATGTATACATATCTTTAGATTAACCACCATCATCTTTCTTAGGAAACAAAATGTACACACTTTGCCCTCTCTCAGTAGTACAGGCATTACCTGGAGAATTCGATTTCTTAGGTTCCACAGAGTATGAAGGCACCATTCTCCCATTCGTAGCAGCTGCTTCCTGGTAGAGAACCAGTTTCTGAGTCATATCGTTTAAAAGGTTCAAACACTCCCTTGAAATGGCTGTCCAATTGTGGGGATGTCCACCTAGGGGGTTGAAAAACCAGCTTTTAAAATGTACGTAATCTTATAGTCTCCTCTCAAAATGAGGAGAAAACTCTGCAAGAAATGCTACATTACACTTTGCATCAAGGCCCACTTTCCATGGCTAAGCTACTATTTATGCTCCTGCCATCTAATACACAGCAGGAGTTCAATACATGTTTGGACAAAATCATTTTCCAAAAAGTACAAGCAAAAATTTGCTATTTTAGTGTGAAGAAAAAAAAAAAACTATCAAATTGTTGCTGAAATAAAGCCAAACACTAGAGCATGGTGTGAGTGAAAAAGACTAGAGTTACTTCCCCACCAGCACTGAACAGCCTGAAGACTAAGACAACGAACACAAGCATGTCTTGTGAGATGCACCCCATGGCCCCCAAAGACCCATAAACTGTGTCTGGCCCACCGTGCGTCCTTCCATTCTCATTTACAATGGCCCCTATTTGTTATTATGTCTGTAGGAAAGACTATCATACTTTATACACATATCTGTTACAAACTACTATGATCCGCAGTCTTGTAAAAATTCCTTTACTCTCATCTTTTCATTCCCTAAAACTTTTCTTTCCCACAGCTGCCACATAAAAATCAACCATGCTTCTTTCTATATTGAAAATAGCCAAGGAGTCCACTGAAAACTGGTTTCCCATTCTGGCTGCCAAATAAGCTTTCTGTCTTCACTTAGAGCCCTCCTTAAACATTTCCCCCATTTACAGCTCAAGAGCTTAACCTACAGGCAAACAAAATACTTCATCAGTAGGTTCCAGGATGTTTTGCACTGCTATAACTCAGGACCACTAAAGAACGATGTGATGGTCCAGTGAAACTTTAATAATATGCCCTAGAATTTAAGTTCTCTAGTGGAGAACATGTCACCCTGCTACAATTCACTGGAGTATCTGGTGAAAATATTTAATGCATAGAGAATTCCTAAGTGAACCGAAGTTTGACCAAAAAGAATTGCTAGTTAATAATTTTCCACAGCATCAGCTCTGCATTTTTCATGCTACTAAAAGGAGAGAGTGGCTCTAATTATTTATATTTTTATGTAACTGAATTTCATTTCCATGTAACATTTAACCATAGAAGGTTTCTTTTATAATGTGGGAATTAGCAAGGTTAGCAAAAAAATGAAGAGCTGATTACAGAGATGAGCAGCTAGCTAGGGCCTCTGTTCTCCACTGGTTGCTAGGCTGGAATGCTTTCCATCCAGGAACAGGCAGAGCACTGGCACAGCTGCGGTCTTGAGGAGTTTGTAACAACTGACGGGGGAAAAGTGTTTCAGGGGTGCCGAGAGCACTCTTTTGGGTCACCACCAAATCTAGTACTTTTTTACTTTTCTTTAAAGGGAGGCAAAGTAGCATGACAGACAGAGGGAGCTCTGCACTTAGGAGTCAAATGACAGAATTTCTTATTCCAGCTCTGGCATTAACTGTATATAAGCCACTTAATATTTCTGAGACTTAGATGCCCCATCTAGGAATAAGACCACCCGATTTTCAGACACTCTATAGCATGAAAACTTTAAGGATACTAAAACTGTGCTCCTCTGCTCTAAAACTGTCAATCTACCTCATAATTTCTTCAGGTTAAGGGAAGGAGGATGCTGAAGAAAGTTTAAAAATACCTTTCCTGGAAATATAACTTATAACCACAGCAATGCAAACATTTAATGGTATATGTCATTTAAATCAAAACTTCATTTAATGGACTCACAGTTGTGTATTTTATTAAATACATCTCTGTCACCAAAAATTTTAAGTCGAACACCTTCTGCACACACATGCCTATATCTGTCACGTTTAGCAATACCTGGTTGGCTAAGGCTAAAAACTTCTTGTCTTCGTGAGGGAGAATACTGAGAAAGCAACATCAGGTCTTGTAAGGCCAAATACTAAAAGGGAAAAAAATATACATTATTTATGCTGAGGCATAGGAGCACATGTACCCCAATGTTCATAGCAGCACTCTCCACAATAGCTAAAACATGGAAAGAGCCTAAGTGTCCATCAACAGATGAATGGATCAAGAAGATGTGGTTTATCTATACCATGGAATACTACATGGCAATGAGAAACAATGAAATCTGGCCATGTGTAGCAACATGGATGGACCTTGAGGGTGTGATGCTGAGCGAAATAAGTCAGGCAGAGAAGGACAAATACCATATGTTTGCACGTATAGGAGGATTAGGAGGAACTTGACGGAGGAACAAGGGGGAGAAGAAGGGCGGAAATGGTAGGGGAAAGGGAGAGAGGCAAACCATGAGAGACTCTTGAATGCTGACAAAAACTGAGGACTGATGGTTGTGGGGGGGGGGGGGGGATGGGCATGAAGGAGGGCACTTTGGGGATGAGCACTGAGTGTTATGTAGAAACTAATTTGACAATAAACTATTTGTAAAAAAAAAAAAATAAAAAAAAATAAAAATAAAATAAAATAAAATATTGAATAACATAGCTAAAAAAAAAAATTGAATAACATAGCTAAAAAAAAAAATATACATTATTTGTTTTAAATTTTTTCTAATGTTTATTTTTGAGAGAGAGTGTGTGTGTGCACATGCATGCGCAAGCAGGAAAGAGACAGAGAGAGGCAGGGAAAGAGAATATGAAAGCAGGCTCTGGGCTGACAATAGGCCGATCAGGCACTTAAACTCATGAACTGCAGGATCATGACCTGAGCCAAAATCAAACATTTAACAAACTGAGCCACCTAGGTGTCCCTAATTGTTTTAACTTCTATATATCAAATCTTAGTTATGAATTGAGCTCAGCATCATACAGGTAAGGGGAAATCGCTGAAATTTCTCATGAAGGATATTCAGTTTGTCAGTCAAGCTGGCCATAACCTTCCTTTCCGGACTCCCAGAATTTTCTTGCCTCTACCTTCTGTAAGCTACCCTACCCACTGTAGGCCCCAGCTACAAGAAACTCTGTGTTCTCTCTCATCTCTATGGTGGGAAACATAAACATCACTTCCTCCTGGAACTTCCCGGGCCTCCCCCACATAAACATACACTCACACAGCTCTCAACCATGGCACTTAACATAATTTACTGTAACTGCCTGTTTACTGGTCTCATCTGGTTCCACCCACTAAACTCTGAGGCAAAGACAGCATCTTGCTTGCCACCACATCCAAAGGCAGTGCCTGGCACAGAGCAAACACACAACATATGTTGAACTTTTTACTGAAAATCTTCATTTTGTTTTCTGGCAAACCCATTCACTCATCATTCAAGACACCATCGTTTCTATGAAGCTTTCTTGTTTTGGTTCCAAGCAGAGTAAGTGGTTCCTACTGCACTTATCACAACAAATTTCCATTCTTCTGTGTATCTGCCTTTTCCATTAGGCTGTGCTAAATCTTATTCGTTATTATGACGTAAGCAGCTAGCAATGACTGACACCTACCCAGTAAATAAAGATTTGTTAAATAACCAAATGAGTACCTGATATTTTTGTATATCTAATAAGTTAGTCATAATTGATGTTTAAAGGTAATCAAAACCTCAGTGGTTCATTTTCTTATTTGTTTACACCTTTCTAGAACATATTCCAAACTCTGGGTTCCATTTCTTTGAATTATTTTTTAAGTACTATGACTTCTTAACAGATCACACATATTACATATAGATAGATCTACTTTAAAATTTCAAAATGCAATTTGAATCAAAACAATCTATTCTTAATTTATAAATTTACTAGAACTTCTTTAAACTCTTTTGATTAAAATTTAATTTAGGATCACTATCATTATTCATCTTTTAAGACAGTTCATTATATGTGTATACATACCAAGCACTACCTTTGATCTAACTACCAATACTACATGAGTAAAAACATGTCTTGACTCCATAATAAATAAATCAGAATATTTTGTTTTGCCATAATTTTAAGTTTATGAAAAGCTAATGCATGCGGTTGTATATCATAGTATTTCATGCCAGGAAATATTTTTATGCCTATTCTAAGTATAGTTTGCACAAATTAGCATAGCTTGCACATACACATTGCAATATACCCTTGCATTTTAGTCACATGGAATGAAAACTAAGAAAGTGAACAGTACTCCATGCAGCCTGTAGATGATGTTTCAAAATACTGGTGCTAGAATATCCTAGGCCCTCAAAGGTTAGATCTAAATACACTAAATACCAAGTCCACTTCATAAATAGGTTCGAAATGATTGTGTAAAGACACAAAACACACAGTTCAGGCACCTTTATGATGAGGGGGGGATTGCTGTTTAAGACCTTCGGGAGGCATTCATCCGACTCTTCTGAGAATGGTGGCTGGACAGGGAACAGATGAGCCTACCAAATAGAATCAAATAAGACTATGAAAATGATGATTTTCTTGACTCTATTATTCAGTAAGTTAGCACTATTGAAATTTGTTACAACAGGAAACAATACAACCAAATTAACATCTTCAGTGTTTTAATAATGGATTGCATCAAAATTACACACACCTCAACAAGCTACTTTCTAAAATGTTACTCTCCCCATTCTATTAAATTTCTGGCTTCCAGTAACAAAGACTATCTGAAGCTACTGAAGGACACAAACCTACAAAGACAGTAAACTGAAAAACAGACACTCATTTCCTAAGACAAACACTCAGATGATAAAGACAATGTAATTCCCATTCATCTAAAGTCATTTCTATACAAATCTTAAGACTTTCTTTCAGAACAAATATTTTATTGCTTTATATTAAATAGTTTCATAGTAGCTATGTCAATAGCATGCAAAACTAATTTAAAATTCAGGCACTTAGTATGTGCTCACTAGAGGAATAAGAATTACACTACAGATAAAGCAAAGTAAGTTCCACTAGCAGTTCGTGTAGTTTAGTTTCCAAAGATGAAGAACACTAACACTGTTCTTTACACACACACAGACACACACACACACACACACAGACACACACACACACACACACAGAGCAAATTATGGTTACAAATGATACATCCCTAATAAAGTCTCAGAACAGAGACCAAAACCCAATTTATCAAAATGGCTTTAGGCACAATAGCATACTGCTTAGTGCTCTGCTAAAAATAAATCTGTGCACTCTGAAACACAAATGTATTAACAAAAAAACTCAACACTAACCTCTGTGGCAAAGATTTTGAAGAGTATCCATGAGATATACCAAGTCATCAGAAGAAAGACACCACATAGCCAGACATGGTACAGTAAGGAGAGATTTAAGAGGCCACTCACAGTGTCAAGAGGCCTATGAAACTGCCTATGAAAGCAGAAATTACTATTTAATCCAATGAGGAAAATACAGTCTTAGCATTCAACAGTCTCACAATGACAAACAAATAAATCTTATTTATAAATAATAATGGTGATATAAGGGCACCTGGGTGGCTCAGTCAGTTAAGTATCTGACTTCGGCTCAGGTCATGATCTCACAGTTTGTGAGTTCGAGCCCCACGTCAGGCTCTGCTGACAGCTCAGAGCCTGGAGCCTGCTTCAGATTCTGTCTGTCTGTCTGTCTCTCTCTCTGCCCTTCCCCCACTCATGCACGTGCACGCGTGCATGCTCTTTCTCTCAAAAATAAACATTTAAAAAATATTTTTAATGAAAAAATAAATAAATAATGGTGCTATAGACTCCCGTCCTTTTGCACCCTATACAATTCTTTCCCTAATACCTTCTTACAAACTACATAAGGGAGCCTTTAAAGGAAGAATAGACCTAAACTCATGCTCAGTTTCTTGTGCTCCAAATCTTCACTGTCATTTACTATGGAGAAAGAATGAGCCAAGCCTGTAAGCCAACCCTTAGTGGCTGGGTAAAACTTTACTACTGTTGCTTTGTAGTTTATACATAATCATTCAACAGGCCTACCACCTCTCCTGGGGCGGATTTCAGCTCTATCTGTACACCCTATAAACGGTTCCACAAGAGTTGGGAGCACCTACTACTATCAGAAAAGCATAATCTTTACTTTTAAAATAATTTAAGGGGCACCTGAGTGACTCAGTTGGTTAAGCATCTGACCCTTGATCTTGGCTTAGGTCACGATCTCATGGTTCATGAGATCAAGTCCCACGTGGAGCTCTGCACCGAGTGCAAGGAACCTGCTAGGATTCTCTCTCTCCCGCTCTATCTGCTGCTCCCCAGCTAGTGCTACCTCTCTCTGTCTCTCAAAATATAAATAAACTTTAAAAAAAAATTTTAAGAAAATCTGTTAGAAGGCTAAATAAAGGGAACACTACTTTACCAAAACCTTGAGTAGATGAATTAGCAAAGTCATCATAATCCTACAGTCACACAACTAGTAATTTTAAAGCAGGATTAGAACCTCTGGCTCTGCCATCTATGACTGCTGTGATTACCTTTAACTGCTTGACCTAACCCACCCTCAATTTCCTCATCTATATAATGGTGCCATTATCTCTTCTTTCTACTTTTTTTTTTTTAATTTAAAAAAGGGTTTTTTTTTAAATGTTTATATGTTTTTTAGAGAAAAAAAGAGAAGAGAGGAAGGGAAGGAGGGAGGGTAAGAGAGAGAGGGAGACACAGAATCCAAAGCAGGCTCAAGGCTCCAAACTCTCAGCCTGACGCGGGGCTCAAACCCACAAATTGTGAGACCATGACCTGAGCCAAAGTCAAATGATCAAATGACTGAGCCAGCCGGGCACCCCTCTTCCTTCTACTTCTTAGGGGTATTCTGACATTTAAATCACCTTAGGTTATGAATGCCTAGCATAGTGCTTAACATTTTCTAGGAGAATAAAGTTACTTTCAGATTTTAAGTATTTATATATATATTGCCATATATATATATTCTTTTTTCTTAAATGTTTATTTATTTTTGAGACAGAGACAGAACACGAGCAGGGGAGGGGCAGAAAGAGAGGGAGACACAGAATCTGAAGCAGGCTCCAGGTTCTGAGCTGTCAGCACAGAGCCCGACGTGGGGCTCGAACTCATGAGTTGTGAGATCGTGACCTGAGCCGAAATCGGACACTTAACCGACTGAGCCCCCCCAGGCGCCTCAATATATTGACATATATTAAGGACAGAATATTTGGCACTACCATACAAATAAAATACATTTTAAGTGAAAGAAGGAAAAAGTACTACATTAAATTACAATCAAATGTCATTAATTTTCTCTTTCCATTAGACCCAAGGAAAATCTGGGCTAAGATAAGAAATGACCCATGCATTTGGTTTCGTATCTAGCAATTAAACCGAGGACAAAACTAAATTTACCTAGAAATTTTAAAAGTTAGAAATCGAGGGGTGTCTGGGTGGCTCAGTCGGTTAAGCATCCGACTCTTGATTTTGGATTAGGTCATGATCTCACGGTTCATGAGTTCGAGCCCTGCACTGAGCTCCATGCTGACAGTGCAGAGCCTGCTTGGGATTCTCTTCTGCTTGAGAGTCTCTGTTTCCCTCTCTCTGCCCCTCCCCTGCTCGCTCTCTTTCTCTCTCTAAATAGATAAATAAATAGACATTAAAAGAAGTTAGAAACTGAAATACATAATGTAGAAACCATAATATCTCAAACACCTACAAATGTCAACATCCCCACTCCTCAAAACTGCTATTAGTTAAATCTACATGATATAAAAAGTCTCACAGTAGAATAATAATTAAAAGAACAAATACTGATAGAAAATTTCCATTTTTTTCTCAAATAAAGATTAAAGCTTTATCTACGTGCAAAGTACATGGGAAATAACTAGAGTAATACACCCAGTGCTGCCACTTGATTACCACTTATTGACCTTTAACTGGTCACATGACCCTGCCCAATTTTGGTTTTCTTAGCGGCAAAATTAAAATACCACAGCACTGTGCGTGCATACCACAATAGTAGAGAATGATTACTGAAGAGGAACATAAGAGAGATATGCCCATACAACACAAGAAGTCCGCTTGTCTACGATATAAAAGCTGAAACAAATTGTCACTGCTAACTTCCAGGGAGAGGGACCTTGTGACTAGAGACAGGAACAAAAGGATTACTCTTAACTGTATTCTCTTATATGACACTGGAATTTTAAGTTATATGAACTAGGTATATTCCAAAACGAATACTATTATTTTTTAACTTTAAAAATTTAAAGGCTAAATCTAAATAAAACATCTGTTAAGTGGTAAACACCTAAAATGATGGAAACAACTAACGAGAGTTAAAAATCACTTACTCATCTATTTGAAGGTCCATTGCAGTGCTAATCCAAGCTCTGGGAATATGGCCTAAGAGGAAAAAAATATCATGCTATGAACATAAAAAGTTAGTAAGTCTTATCCATACTTTGTAATATGATGTTGATGAGATGACCAAGTAGACACCAAGACCTAGGTCAATGCACCAGGTTGTTTGATTAGGAATGGGCAGGAAAAGGGAATAATTTCTAAATATAGGAAGTCCTTGCTTTGCATAGGTCTGATTATGTACATATTTCAGTGGTGGTTTAGTTAAATCACACTAGTCCCTCAACAGCATAATTCAAATTTCAGTTACCAATGGTATATTTACAGAGAGCAACTGAATATAGGACTTCCAGCTCTTCAGTACACAAATCAGTATGTTGATAATGGATACACACCACAGTCTGACTAATCACATCCCTTCTTTCTAAGTCTGTGTATGATGGTCATTGACATCTGTTGTTCAGTTCAGGCACAGACAGCAAAGCATGAAATTGTGTTGCCTCTTTGTCTCTCATGAAAAGCCCACATGACGTTTTATAAAAATGAATAACTGAGAGAAGAAACTGGCCAAAAAGACCCAAGTGTAACAAAGAAATGAAAAGTGCTAACATTTGAAATGAAATCTGAATGGAACATGTACGGAGTTCTAGAAGAAATGGCTGACCAGGGGAACAGTGACAGAGCCGCTATGTCAGCCCAAGTGTACAACGGTAGAGGGCCAGCCAGGCTGAAGACAGTAGGTTAATAAAAACAACAAGGTGTTAACATCAGAACGACAACTCTAAGAGCTGTGTAAAACAACGGGGTATATAAACTACATGTAAAAGAAGTAGACAGGGGCGCCTGGGTGGCTTAGTCAGTTAAGCATCCAACTTTCGCTTAGGTCATGATCTCGCGGTTCGTGGGTTCGAGCCCCACATCGGGCTCTGTGCTGACTGCCAGCTCAGAGCCTGGAGCCTATTTCAGAGTCTGTGATTCCCTCTCTCTCTCTGACCCTCCCCTGCTCATGCTGTCTCTCTCTCTCTCCTAGAAATAAATAAAACATTAAAAAAAAAAAAAAGAAGTAGACAGCACAACCGCCCATGCCCAGTAAAAACAATTCAATAAAATGATTCCATAGAAAAAAGTAGGATCAGAAAGTTATACAGATATCCCCTGCTTTTTGCAAGTTTGTGTTATGTCACTTCGCTTTTATGAAAGGCCTACACTAGCACTTGTTCTCATTAACTGAAAGAAATCCAAATTCATGAAGAAGGCACAAAAGCGAAAACAACACTCGGCATTTGTGTGGCAGCATGCCGGCACAGCTGCCGGGTAAAGGCCGCACACCTGAGCAGCGAGAACGGCCCCGCCAGGCTCCTTTCCCGGGAACCACCCGCAGCAACTCAGCACCAAGCCTCCAAAACTTTGAACTGTGTCTGTGAGCATCTGTGCTTTATCTCAATTTGTTCTGTGCATCCATTAGCGAGATGTGCCCTAACGTATCAGAAAAGCCTAAGAGAGGTTATTTTGGGAGTTTGGGATGCTCAAAAATCTTTCCATATAGGGGCACCTGAGTGGCTCAGTCAGGTGAGCATGTGACTTCAGCTCAGGTCATGATCTCAGCGTTCCTGAGTTCAAGCCCCACATCGGGCTCTATGCTGACAGCTCAGAGCCTGAAGCCTCCTTTGGATTCTCTGTCTCTTTCTCTGCCCACCTCCCCACCCACTCCCACCCCCCACCTCACACTCTGACTCTGTCTCTCTCAAAAATAAACATTAAAAAAAATTTTTTTAATCTTTCCATATAAATTAACAGTAATTGCTTCTGGAACACTCCACTTCTGGATAGTGGTGGAAACCTGTAATCTGAATACAGTATTTTACAATATTGAATTTTGTTTATATTACTATATATTGCTATTGAGATTAATATTTCCTTTCAACTTGAACTGCCTTAATATATTAAATAAGCTGTTTCTGTGCTTAATATTCATGTTAATAAATTCTATAGGTTTCCCTTAGCAGCAGGATATTCTAGTATATTAGTACCAACTTACAAAAAGTTACAAAGTAGAGTATTTTATAGAATGACCAAATGACATACGTTTTCTTTTTTTTTTAAATGGTAAAAACCACACAACAAAATTGCCAGCCTAACCATGAACTGTACATACACTATTGCACCTTGTGCAACAGATCTGAACTTTTTCATCTTGCAAACTGAAACTCTCTACCCACTTAGCAACAACTCTCCTTTTTCCTCCCCCACATAGCCCCTGGCAACCACAATTATACTTTCTATTTCTAAGAGTGTGACTGCTTCAAATAACACCTCATGTAAGTGGAATCACGCAATATTTGTCTTTTGATAGCTGGCTTATTTCACTTAGTATGCTGTCCTCACGTTTTATCCATGTTGTAGCATGTGACAAGATCTCCTTCTTTTTTAAGGTTGAATAATATACCATTGTTTGTATACACATTTTCTTTAACAATATTTTCCTTTAACTAAATACACTTATGCAATCTAAACATTGAATCAGTTAGGATAATCACCTACTTACAATTAAGAAGCAAGCAAATAAAATAAAAAATGACTTTGTAACTGATGAGCTAACACATACACTATATCAAAAAGCAGAAATTCTTACCAAGGAAGTAATACAGAACGCAGAAATTTCTAATCAGGAACAAAGATTCCACACAACTATGCTTAACTAACAAGAGCAGAGATCTCCTGAAGCGCAAGAACTTGTATTGCTGAGGAAAAAAGAAAAACAGAATCAAAGGACACTTCCAAGTAGAGGTTCTATTTCATTCTAAAGCAAGCACTAAAACAGTCCACATACTTAAAAATAATAATAATATATCTGCATAAAAAGACAAAGTTTATTCCAGAGGTAAAAAATCAACAATTTCCAATGTTAAAATATTTAATACTTACATTATACAATGTCTCATTGATGGGATCAGAAATGACAAGATTGACAGGATCGATCTATACTGCTGCTAAGCACTGTGGAGCTGCATGTACAAACACGACAATCACAAAAGCAGCAGCTGACAGTCTGGGCGCTTCGCATGCACCAGGTACTCTTCTAAGCACAGCGCTATGACAGAGACTCCATTATTATCCTCATCTTACTGGTGAGAAAACCGGGGTGCAACTTAACCAACTGAAGAGCTAGCTAAAGGAAAGTCTGAGATTTTAAACCAGGCAGGCTGGTTTCAGAGACTGTAATCTTAAATATAATGCATGCTGCCTCCACACTCAATGTTTTCAAATGCTGTCTGCAAGAAAAATAGGCAGAAGGCACGAGACTGAGTCAGAAGACCTGAGTTTTAGTACTTCTCTCTGTGTAGCGCTGAGCAAGTCGGGTCTCCTAATTATCTGTGAGATAAGAAGGCTGACCCAGCTAAACAGTGCATTAATGGGTACCTTCAATTCTAACCATGAGAGAAAAATCAATTAAGAAAAAATACAAAATGCTTTGTCTGAAAAAAAAGGCTTGTTTGCTCCTCCCCCCCTCCCTGCCCAAAAAATGCCAATGGAAAAATATTTTTAAATTATTGGAAAGAATCTAAGGAAATTTAATAAGGCAAAGATGAATTTCCCAAATTCTGGTTTTCTTTTCTGCTCCTATTATGGCTGATCCTTCTTTAAGGAATTTCAGAAGCTAAAAAGAATAATTACAGTACATGGGTGGAAATTAGTTTCATACTGTGTCTGTGAACTCCTACAGTATCTTTCAAAAAGCAACCCATATGAATAGTTGGTCACTAACCACACAGCTTCAAGTATCCTGGTTTATTCGGATATATTCAAAGTCCAAGATATGGAGCAACACAATTCTGCACAGCTACTGTGTGCTACCACCTTCTTACCTCGACCTCCCAATTAAAGTGTATAGTGCCTATACTGATTGTACTGAAGCTCTCTCCTCAGCCACCACTCACAGCTGTCCCGGGACGAGGCAAGCTGGTAGGCATTTCAGTAAATATGCAGAGAATAGCTAACACAACCTCTTTGTGCTCCCCTCCCTAGTGCGTTTCTTCTGTGATTTGGCTAAAAAAACTACCCTTCACTGAGTACCTACTATGTACCAGCTCTATAAATCTTACCTTATTTAATACTTTCAGTCTTGTTGGCCTAGAGCTTGCCAAGCCCTGTCCTGACCTTCATCCACTTCTTTGTCTCCCACTCCAGGCTAATGTTCTGTTTTTCCCTATCAGTCTCTCATTAAGAATTTGATAAGGACAATGGAACTGGTTTTAGTACTGTACACTAGTTTAAAGAAAAACTAATAGGCTAATGGTAAATTGCTTAGAATCAGATTTTTAAAAATAACTAATTTTTCATAGTTACGTGAAAATAGTAGTTAATGAATAATATATACAACATAAAACTTCATGGAAGCTCTACCCTACAAAATATATAATGTTACAGGTACTATATATGTAACCATACAGTAAAGGGTTTAGCAGAACATACATTAAACTGGTCATGGTGATCTCTGAGGCAAAGACTGAGATTGGTAGCAGAATGACCAAAGAGAACTTTCTTTTTATCTATGGTATAGGAACATTTTATAAAAAACTGTTACCACCCTACTCTTAGAGGATGTAAGCTGACAGGAAGCACCAATAATAATGATGATGATGATGTTGCTAATAACAATGGCTGTTACGCTTGTTAAAAAAAAAGTAAGGTCTAATATTCTCTGGTCAGCTTGGCCAGTAAAAGAAAAAAGTAAATAGCTATTACCATCATCTCATTTTATGGAGGCTCAGAAGAAGAAATTGGCCTGATCGCACATCAAGCTTGCAAGTCCTGACCATCAATCTTGTTTCCCTTAGCAACTGAAGTGCATATGGGGAGGTCATACAATGTGCACTGTGCCCCTAGGGCTAATCAAAGAAGGCTAAGCTACAGTATCTTCCTTCCCCATCAATCTTCTGAGGAGGCAAATCTCCTCAGGCAAAGACAGTTACAAACCTGATGGATGAGAAACTGTGATCCTAGGTACAAAGATCCATCATTTCAACTACTCTCGCCAAAATCTGTACCTCCCTTACTCCACTGTGCCCACCCACAAACCCCTGTTCCAACTGGCCTCTGGCTGGAGAACAGCACCTACCTGGGCAAACCAAACAGCACTGCTCCTGTACACTCATGGTTACGCGAGATGCCCCCAAAATAGATTTTGGCCCATACAGAATGGCCAAATGTGCCAAAGTTGAATCTGAAGCCAGAGCTAAATATTAGCATTAGAAAAGAAACTTCAGGGGCCCCTGGGTGGCTCAGTCGGTTGAGCATCTGACCTCAGCCCAGGTCATGATTTTGTGGTTCACAAGTACGAGCCTCACATCAGATTCTGTGCTAAAAGCTCCAAAGCCTGGAACCTGCTTCAGATTCTGTGTCTCCCTCTCTCTCTGCTCCTCCCCTGCTCAGATACTGTGTCTACCTCTCTCTCTGCTCTTCCTCTGCTCATGCTCAAAAATAAATAAAAACATTAAAAAAAAAAACTTCATGGGTATAAAAACAAATCTAAAATTTTATCAAAGGACAGGGCACCTGGGTAACTCAGTCAGTTAAGCGTCCATCTGCAGTTCAGGTCATGATCTCATGGTTCCTGAGTTCAAGGCTTGAGTCAGACTCTGTGCTGACAGCTCAGAGCCTGGAACCTGTTTTAGATTCTGTGTCTCCCTATCTCTCTCTCTCTGCCTCTTTCCCACTCATGCTGTCTCTCTCTCTCTCTCTCTCTCTCAAATATTAAAAAAAAATTTTAATAAAATAAAATAGAATTTTATCAAAGGAAATTACAAAAACTTTAGTAGTCAAATTTTACAAATATGACATTATACGGCAGCAGGAAGCCTCTACTGGCACCGTCAGTTATTGGACTGTTCCTACATTTACTCTATTGCATCAACTGAGGTTCATGGAGGAGCAAGTGATTTCGGGGTATCTTGTTTTTCTCTAACACTTATATTCTCTATATTCTTAATTATATTTGGATCAAATACGATTTAGCATGGATATGCTGTACAGAATTTTGGGTTTTCTTCTCCTAAAATTTTAAGGTGGCAAAGCAGACACTCTGCTTTTAATTCATCTTCTCAAGATGTGAAGAATATCTAATCAGGACTTTTTCCTTAACACACTCACAGACTGCAGGGAAATAAGGGCCAGCTGCTTTTCTTTTCTTTTTCATGTTTATGTATTTTTGAGAGAGACAGAACATGAGCAGGGGAGTGGCAGACAGAGAGGGAGAGAGAGAGAATCCCAAGCAGGCTCCACACTGTAAGTGCAGAGCCCAATGTGGGGCTCAAACCCAGGAACCGTGGGACCACGACCTGAACTGAAACCAAGAGTCAGATTCTTAACTGACTGAGCCCCCCAGGTGCCCCCACCAGCTCCTTTTCTGTGAGCACTATCACCTTGCAATAGGTCTATTTTCAACAAAGTGTTCTCATGGAAGCCACAGGCATATGGGGCCTTCAGTTAAATCAGGAGAACCCTCATCTACACTCTTGGACTCTCACGACACATCATTTGTTTACACATCCCTCCTTCCCCACCAGACTGGGTCCTAGTGGGAAAGGACTGGTCCTAATAGTTTTGCTCCAAAGCCCAATCCTCGGGCTGCCACAGCATAGGAACGAGGCGAATAAGAGCACAGTCAAGAAGAGCGGGAATAGCCTGGAGACAGCCTTGATGCCCCAGGAGAAAGCTCAACCCATCTTTCTCTCTCCTGCCAAGGAGGTGGTTGTGAGTTCCACAAAAGGCTCCTAGCAGATGAGATTTTTAAAAACCTAACTGAAAGACAGTTTAAACCATCCAGTCACGCTAATCAAAACTGTTTTATTTATTTATATGCAACATGTCTTATTCTGGAAAAGACATGAGACAGTAACTGAGATTCTACGTTATGTGGACACCTTCAAGCCCAGGAGTTCTTAGGTGCAAAAAGAAGCTGGCAGCTGCACAGAAGCACACTGCATGAGTGTCCTCCCCACCTCCGTCCCCACTCCTGTGAGTCACAGCACTGCCACTACCTAGCAGGGATGGAAAGAGGGGGGCAAAGTGGATCCTCAGAGTGCCAATGTAAAGGGCCACTCTAGCTCTCAGACATATGCTAAATCCTCATGAAAGTAAATCTCTTCTCTAAATGGCATTTTGACGATCTCAGTCCTAAGTTTTGCTGCTCAAATCTTGAATTAATCAGAGGAGGCCAGTTATACACACATACATCAAGGCAGTTTTAACTCTGCTAAATTCTGACATAATACTCAAACAGTATCTTACCTGTATTATGGGAAATGGAAGATAGTTCATGTTGTTAATAAAATACAGGAGACTGTAGCTATAGCCCATAAATGATCCAGCCAGGAGAAAAAACAGGTGATACTCATTTAAGCAGGTTTGTGCAGCAGGGCTATTTAAACTGGAGAGAAAAAGTTAGGTTATTAATTCAATGATCTTCCCTGCTTTCTGAACCGCCACAGGTTTAACGTGTACACCTTACTTTCTTATTCCCTCCCATTTCACATAAATTCCTACTTCTTACCTATCACATCCAATTGTGTCCATGTCTTAATTCCCTTACTGTTCTGAACTCTCCAAGACTTTATAGCGTTATGCGTGAATCACTCTCACAAATCCAACAGCACCTAGCATAGCACCTTGCACAGAAAATGGTTTTAAAAAAACTACTGAAATTCAACAAGCATAAATATCAAAAATATCTGATGTTATGCATAAAAGCATCTTCTGTGTAAGTCTAGAAAACACACAATGCCCATAAACTATTAACTTATACAGGTCACCTTTGGATTAGTAACTATCCAAGTTCCATAGAGAAAACATATTTAATATTACCTTTCAGTGGCGGTGCAGGGAACCACAAGAAAACCATAGCGGCCCTTAGACATCACCGCAGCACACCAGGCCACCATCATCCCCATTGCAGCATGAACAAATGAGTGCATGAGCTGTTGAGGGTGAATGATCTTCCCGATCAGTGCCAGTCTGGAGCAGGGAATGGAAGGCACAACTGCAAACAAAGCACATTACTGCGGCTTTATAACCTGTAGCACACGAGGTCAGGGGACACGAACTGTTACTCCCTCTCATCCTTGCACAAATATTCCAAAGGGCACAAGAAAACCCAGAATCAATGTGAAGTACAGAAAAATTCTACGCTAAGAATTGTAAGTTAAAAATATGTTGAAAAGATTGAATACAAAGAGATGCATACAAAAAAGAAAATCCAAAGATTCTAGAGAGGTGAAACCTAAGAACAGCATGATTAATATTTTTCAGTTCTTTTTAATTAAAATTTCCTGACAGCTCAAATACTGTCTACCCTGCCAATCTCATAGGTGCCATAAAAGAACAAATAATGATAGTTTTTGAAAGATAGTGCTTGCCCTCCAACAAGTAACCTTCGTTTCAGCATTTGAACTTGTCAAAATAGAGTCCAATTGCGAAAAATAAACCACAAATGAGGTAAATGATGACAACACTGAATACTAAAATAAATGCTTGTACAGTTATTTTTAATACCTCTCTGATAAACAAAAAAAGTTTTCAGGAAGTGTGCTAGGGCAGGTGAGTGTGCGTAGGAGGGATACTGACCTTTGAAAACAGATAGCGGAGGGTTTCCTGACCTACTCATACACACATTCTTTTTTTTTTTTTTTTTACTATTTATTATTTTTGATAAGCATGAGCTGGGGAGGGGCAGAGAAGAGAGAGGGAGGGACAGAGGATCTGAAGCAGGCTCCATGCTGACAGCAGAGAGCCTGAAAGCAGGGCTCAAAGTCACAAACTTAAGATCATGACCTGAGCTAAAGTCAGATGCTCAACCAACTGGGCCACCCAGGTGCTCCTACACATTCTTCTTTTAAAAGACTCCAAGAGATAGAAGAAAGATGGAAAATTCCTATGAAGGGAGAGGGCTTAGGTGCTTTACATTTTGAGAAAAAGGTTGCTATCCCCTTTCCCTGGCCCCCAGAAATGCCCATGAGACCCAGTGAGCATGCAACTGACTTACAATACTCTGAACATACCAAAGCTTCTCATGTCTCTATGTTTGTTTTTGAGGAGAGCATATGAGGAGGGAGAGGGGCTTAGAGAGAGAGCGAGAGAGCAACAGAGCGACAGAGAGAGAGGGAGACGGGGGGAGAAGGGGTGAGGCAGGAGAGAATCTCAAGCAGGCTCCACACGAAGCACGGAGCCTGACACAGAGCTCAATCCCACGACCCTGGGATCATGACCTGAGCCGAAACCAAGAGTCAAGAGCTCAAACAAGCCACCCAGGCGTCCCTAAGCCTTTCTATATACTATATCTTTTCCCTGGATCATCATTTTCCTTCTCTAATTAATACAACTCACCCTTCAAGGCTTGGTTTAAGCATCATCTCCTTCAGGGAGCTTCCCATGCTGGGTGAATCGTGCTTCCATATATTCCCATTCTATCCAGTGTATTGTAATTCAACACGTTTGATTACCTGTGATCTTCTGGGACAGTTGGGACTGTAACACTTAACTCTTATCCCCACACAATGTACGGCACACAAAATGCTTCTGAAGGATTGATCCAAAGTGACTAATCAGGCTTTAAGAATGACAAGCAGGACAGCCCTAGTGCGGCATCTACATCAAGATAACCTGGGTACGTGCGGCCATGTAAGAGCACAGTGCTGTAAGCGAGGCAGATCGGTGTATGGCTTGAACAGAAAAAGAGATCCATCAGCTAGGAGTGAGGGATTAGGAAAGCAAGGGAAAAGGGCATATATTATAACAACCAGAGGAGAACTTGAAATTTTATACCATCTCTAAGAAGCAACTACTGAAGAGCTAAAAAGAGGGACGATGTTCTAGTCAAAAACAAAAACAATGAAAAAGAAGTGTCTGAAAAAGCCTCTTACTGTACCATAAGGACAGATGCAGGAATGAGAAAGGGCATTAAGGGTAAAAAGAGAAACCACGAAAAATAAAAAGCTCTGGAACCCAGCAGGTGATTTTCCCAAGGCAAAACACACAGGTTTTTTGTTGTTGTTTTTTTAACTATAGAATTATAGACTTTTATATTTGAAAAGGACCTTAGAAATCATCTGGTCCTGATCTCCTACCCTATAAAGGAGTTATTTTTATAATACATCTGCTGAGTCACAACTTTAACAGCAGCTGTGAACTATTAAAAGGTCTAAATTTTTTTATTGTGGTAAAACATACAGAAGTTGGCCATTTTAACCATTTTCCCCTATTTTAACCATTTTTAAGCACATAGCTCTGCAGCCTGAGTTTGCTCACTGTTGTGTAAGCATCACCACCACGCCCCCCCCTCAGGACCTTCCCATCTTGCCTGAATGAAACTCTGTGTCCATCAAACAAGGGCTTCCCATTCTCCCCTCCCCCAGCCCCTGGCAACCCCTATTCTTTCTGTCTTTATGAATTTGATTCTAGGAACCTCCTATATAAGTGAAATCATACAATATTTGTCCTAAGAGCTCTAAATATTTTAAATATTAAATAGATTTCATGCCCAACATGGGGCTTGTACTCATGACCCTGATATCAACACCTGAGCTGAGATCAGGAGTCAGATGCTTAACTGACTGAGCCACCCTGGTGTCCCAAACCTCTAAATATTTTTAAACACAGAGAAACTGGCATTCAAATAAATTTTTAGTTAAAATATTCAAAGTAGATGATTCTATATACATATCTTAAACTGACTTTAAACAAGCCTCTGTTATATATACTCACATACAAAATGCATTGAGTATACCTTTAATAATATAAATTCGTATATTTTTAAGACGGTTAACATTTGAACACTCACCTGAATAGAACTCCACGTTAAAAATACTTATTATCACTACTACCACTGACAGGAGCAGGAGGTAAAAAATTACATAGGAACTATATAGATCATTGAAAGAATCTAAAACACAAGAGAGATGAATTAGTAAATTCATTCAGTCATGTAGTCATGATCCATACATTGCGATAGAAAAGGGGTTTGAACCACAACTGTAAATTTCATTGTAAAAGTTACCTTTTCTTCAAGAATGTATTCATACACTGCTGACAGGTCCTATAGGACATCAACTCAAGAACTACAGTGTGGGTTACTTACACCAAGCTCTTGGTCCTTTAAAATTATACTAGAATTTCCTTTAGATGACCCAGATGTTAACATCAGACAAAATACTACCATATGCAAATGTACTTCATCGTGCGAAACAGAGAAGTACCACATTTAGTAATATACCAACAAGGTTTCTTTTTAAAATGTAAATAACGTTTTTCAGATCTCTTCTTAATAAATGCAATTAGCTCCTACAGCTAAAAAGGTAACATTTCTGGAAACAGCATAATCCATAAATCATCTAAGTGAGCTGAATTAAAAAAAAAAAATCATGATATTCTTGTAAAATACTAACATTCACATTTTAGAGTAGTCCAAACAAGCAAATATTCCATTTCAAAAATATGACCAAGTTTAAAATGTATACATTATGTATATGTTATATATATAAAACACCAAAAAACATAAATAAGAGAAATAACAAGGAGATATATTTGCTATATAGACTGAGACTTAATAATAAAACCTGTAATTTTTAGGAGTATAATTTATTGACCAAGATTAATAAAGAATATTTATTAAATATTTAATATTTAATTTAATTCACAATTAAAGCCAAACATTATACTGAACTAAAAGAATAAAAGAACTGATTCATGGGACTAGAAACAAGTAAGGGAAGGGCATAGTTTCTCTGAAAAGACTTTGTGAGCAAAAGTTGAAGGAGATGAGTAAATTAGATGATAAAAATGGCACAAATCAAATCCCATTTGGAGAGAAGGCGTTATAAGTATTAACAATAACAAATGCAAAAACTTTTCTTAAGTGCCAGTTCTGAACAACCGGTAATGGTTCTCGAACTCAGTACTGAAGACTCAGGAGGGTGGGACTGGACAGCCAAGATCAGTGAGCGATGCAGATTCAGGCAAGGTGGTTACAGAAACACTTGCCGTCCCTGTGCAGGCTGACAGCTTAATTTTATCCGCCTTGTAGGACCCATGCAAGAAATGACTGAGGCATCTCAACAAAAAACTTCACATGACTAGAATTCTTTAGTAGCAATGTCTCCAAAGGCCACAAGGTAAAGCTTCTAACTCCTTGAACATTGGTATTTTCTTCTGAAAATTAAATTAACAACACACTTTCCACTTCCCAAAGCAAAAGAAATTTGTTGTTATTGTTGTAGAGAGGGAAATAAAAAGAATTTCAAGACTACTTGTGCTTCTTAGCCTTAGGCAAGACTTTAAAGAGTTCAAAACCTATCCTGGCAACATCTCTGTCTTTTTAATTCTAGTGTAGCACAGCGGAAAAACACAGGCTTTGAAGTCAGAGCCCAACCTTCAAATCCTGGTTAAGTTACTCACTAACTGTGTCTCTGCACAGACTTATATACAACGTGAGTCTCAGTTTCTCATTTATAAAGCAGGGATGATACCTCTTTATTATACAGGCTTGTAGGATATTAGGATAACAGCTAATATATTGAAGGGGCTCAGTGCAGTGTGTGTGGCACACGGTACACAGCAATAATTGGTAGCTATTACTAACATAATCATACTGTAATAAATTCAGTACTTTTGTCTCGACAGACACTAAGAAACATGTAGTCTGCTCTAATCTTTTCCTCCTCATCATTGCATTTAACTCTATGTTGCTTAAACTTTTCCCTCCTTTTCTCTCTTCTCACCTTTTTCTTATTAATCACAATACAGAAATAAAGTAGGCCCAATGTTAGGCAGGTTTCTTTAAAGAGCTAGATGTCATATTTTCGATTCCAAATTTTTAAGTAGATAAAAGGAACAGTTCTGGTCCTTAAAAAGACAATGTCAAAAGAAAAGCAATAAAAAAAAGATTCCCTCTCTCTCTGACCCTCCCCTGCTCACGCTGTCTCTCTCTCTCTCCTAGAAATAAATAAAACATTAAAAAAAAAAAGAAAAGCAATAAAAAAGACAAACAAAAATTAAGGTAGGTTTTCATTTATGTGATCTCCTAATTATTTTTTGCTCATGTGATAATACAGTCTCAGACAGGTTTACTATTATTATTATATAGTGAAAAGGCGATTCATAAAGGGAGTGCCTTAAGATTACCTCAAGGTGAATATTTTGCCATATCAATATAAACAGTGATTAAAAACAAATGATTTAAAACGTAACACAGTTTTTATGCTGAGAAGTAGGTCCTGTAAATTTGACTTCCCCAAACTGAGTACCACTTACCAGACAGCCACTGAATAGGATGAAATTCCCCAAACTGAGTACCACTTACCAGACAGCCACTGAATAGGATGAAATAAATCAATGCTGCTGAAGATGATAAATACTGTGGTACAGATGGGTAGAAGCAGCACTGACCAGACAATACTTGCAACTATCCTCCAGCCCAAAACCTATAATTAAACAAAATCCCTCAATAATGAAGTCAAACTATTTTAGTTACTTCAGTTATGCAAATCCTACCTTTTCAGACGGGATGTTAACCACTAACATTTACACCCAGATCATAACGGTTACTCCTATTAACAATACTGCATACAACTACAGAATACTGTAATATCAGATTAACTGACACCTGTGTTAGTCCAGAGTCAAATGCCACATTAAAGATCACACTTTGGGAGAGGGGAGGAATTGTCTTATCTAGCTTTACAACTGTATTTTACAGCAACTTGTCCCTGTCTCTCTAGGTTTAACTGATAGATAAGTCAGCATCTAAAAGATGTGTACATTTTACAGGACGGCACACTGTCATTGTGTTTCCATTATGAGCTACGGACGATCATCAGGCAGTTACGCACTGTATTCATATGTGATCACCACGACCTGCCACTTAAGAGACACTAGACAGAATGCTGAATAAGTCAATACAAGAAGAGATACTGAGGGGTCTGAAGAAAGAAAATGACAATCGGATTTACATTTTGGAAGGTAAATACACTCCCGTGTTTGTAAGGTGGCTATAATGAAGATGGATCAGAAGGAACAAGACCCACAAAAGCCACAACGAGGAGGCGGTTTACACAACTGCCCAAAGCCTTACAGTCTGTCTCTGAAGGAAGGCAGTGGCAACGGGAAAGGAAAAGAAGTGCAGCCGTATTTTCTGTCTACTGGACATCAGTCATTGATAACATAAGCGATAAAAAAAAAAAAAAAAACTTAAGGACTCATTCGTTTTTAGCTTGGAAAACAGCCTCTGCTTAAGGCCACACCACATTCTTTCCAATTCTGGACATTCCTTCCCACTTGTTACTCCAAGTAACCAGTAAGAGACCTACGAGGCAGACCATCCCTGCATAAAACTCTTGCCCGTTCCCTGCCCCAACTCCCAGGCAGGTCATCCCTCTCATTCCGACCGACTCCTCTCCCACCCCGTAACAAGTCACTCAGGACGTCCCGCTCGCACACACCACTAATCAGCTTTCCTCAGCCCGCTCCGCCCACCCTATAACCAGATTCCACTCGGGATGTCCCGCACATTCCTGTAATAAGTCCCTCTGGTCGCCCCCTCCCCACGCACTCCCCACGCGACACAGGAGACACCGCCCCCCCCCACTCGCTCACCGCGCACGCGCGGTTAGCACCCGCCCGCCAGGCCCCACAGCAGCAGCAGGCAGAGCGCGAGCACTTACGCGCCACAAGATGTCCCGCGACCCGCCGGCGCAGGGCCGGCCCGCAGCCGTGGCCATGGTGATGGCGGCCCTGACTCCGAGGGGTGCGGGAGACCGTGCGCCCGCCCGCCACCACAGTTCAAAGAGAGAAAGGCCCCAGGAGGACCCTGTTGGGGCTGCCTCAAACGCTGCCTGAGCGAAGCCCGCCTCGGGCCCCAACCAGTCCCTTCGAGGCTTTTTCTGGACAGGCCCAACGCGCCAGAACTGCCTCACGGATACGTCCCCCAAAGGGAGCTGGGACTTCAAGACTCGCCCCCTGGCGTCCAAAAGGTCTTCCCGAAGCAGGGTCCCCCGGGGCGCCAGAGACTGGGGGCGGCGCTGCATTCTGGGAACTGTAGTCTCGACTGCGCTCTAGGAGCAAGGGGAGCGTTGCATTCTGGGACTCAGTTCCAAAGTGCGGCATGCCGTGAGTGGAAGTCTTCCCAGAGGTACCTTGTTGCATGCTGGGAATCGTAGTCTTTTGTATAGCCGATAATAGTAACAGTGTCATTTGCTCGGAATTTTACAGTTAGATCTGGCAAAATTTTCAGCCCTTATATCTCCCAGTTTTCTTTATCGACTGCCTGAAAGTGAAACCAAAGGATGGTGTGGACTTCACCAAAGAGGTACTCACTAATTTTACTGATGGGAAAAAAATGTCTTTCCATTAAGGTGAATTTTGGTTTTCTAAGATCAAGTTCCTACTTCCAGCTCTGCCACTGGCTAAGTGGAATGTTTTGACCCTCAACCTCCATTTCTTCATCTATAAAGATAAAAATAAAAGTAGCATCCAGTGATGTTGCAAAGATATGATAAAATGCTATGCAAATATTATCATTAATTTCCTGCCAGTAAGGAAAAAGGGTTTTACCAACCCGAGTCCCACTTCATGAAATCTTCTCTGACTGCAACAGCCCTCAGTGAGATCCTTGGAGACATACTGCTAACACCTTTTAGTACCCAATTACATACCATAGTCAATATTCAGTACTCTAGTAACAGAGATTCAGTTATTTACTGACTCTGGAAAAACTACTAGTCTAGTGAGAGAAATTGAGATCACACATAGCGCTTTGTAATGTTTGCTAATAATGGTTTCCTGACTTGCTTTAAGATTATACTCACTTCAAAAAACTTGTTAATATCAATCATGTCTGAAGCACTGAAGAACAAACTGGGAATACAAAGGTAGATCAAGTATCTGCCAACCTTCTATCTGGTGGTAGAGAAAGATTATAAAGAATCATTCTAAATAAGGGTCCTTAAACACACCCTAGGAGAGACGCCTAAGTGCTCTACTTCAGCTCAGGTCATGATCTCATGGTACAGTTCATGAGTTCGAGCCCCACATTGGGCTGTCTGGAGCCTGCTTAGGATCCTGTCTCCCTCTCTTTGACCCCTCCGCTTGCACTCTGTCTCTCTCACCCTCAAAAATAAACAAATACTTTTAAAAAATTAAACACACTCCAGGTTACTTGCGATCAGATTACCTTGTTTAGTTCCTTTAGTATCTCGTTTAGACTACTAATTGTCTACCCCAGTCTGTCTATCCTCTCCTTCTAAGTAGAGTCCCCAATTTTTAACTAGGCATGTGGCTACATTTCCTAGTCTCCCTTGCCACTAGGTGGAGCCAGGTGACTGATGAGTTCACCTCATCAGGTCAATAAAATGGAATCGAACAATTGCGTGGTAGCTTCCCAGAAACTCCCCTTAGCTACCTACCCAAGGTCTTTGCCCCTTCTTAATCCCTTGCTCCATCCAGCTGCATGGAATATGGATGAAAGGAGACTTGAGTATTTGGAGCAACTAAACCAATCCTTAGGCTACCTGCCCTTACCTCCTGACTTCATTTACACAAGAGACAATTATTTATTGTTTACACCAAGTTTATTTTTAGAGCACTTACCACAATGTGAAATCATCACGTGTAACTACTTATTTATTGTCTGAGTTCCTCACTAGCATATAAGCCTCACATGGTCAGGGGCTCTGTCTATCTTCTTTATCACTGTTTTGAAATGTCATAACATTAGACAGTAGTCAATAAATGTTTGTTAAATGAACAGAAGAATGAATGGAAGTAACTACATCAGAAAGTGTCTGTTCAGGACAACAAACTTTGCTATCTAAATCAAAGAGGGACTGAATGTGGAGAATTGATAACAAAAGTATTGGAAGGGCTGAAGAGCACAGGGAAGAAAGAATAGGGGTGTAGTAGCAAAAGGGAGAAGGGAGCTCTTGTCCAAAGATCATGAAGGTGCTACTCGTATTAGAACCCATGAGCGCGCGCTCACGAAGGGAACGCCAGTGCTGCTGTTAGAACTACCCTGTGGCTGTAGAGCAGGAACCTGCACTATTTTCTTAACTTACTTTAGCTTATTTTGAAATATTAAATTAGACTTTTTATGTGTTTTTTTATGGGCATGTCTTTCTGGAATGTTTTCATATCATTAGGGATATCATTCTGTTCTGTATTTCCATTTTTCTAATAAGAACTTCATGATAAGATATGACTGCAGTCCTTTCTGTTGCTCATTTTTATATGAAACTAGTTCTCCTGCACATTTATGAAGGATGAGTGACTTAGGATAGCTTTGCTAAATTCACGACTACAGCTTCTTTTTCTGTTTTCACAAAGTGTTCGAAAATATGGCTTCGTACTTCCTGAGATCTCCTGGCTGTGTGCCGTTCCCCCACTCTCACCTGACTTCCCTTCCCTGTGCCCCAAATATCCCTGGTGGACTCTATCTGTATTCTGTTCCCTGCAGTTCCTGCTCTGATGTCATGGGAAGATACTTTGGCTGGTACTTTCGCTGATACTTTTGAGAGTTCACAGGACCTGGGCTGCTCCAACTTCTTCAGACCTTACTTCAGACCCCATGTGCTCATCAGCTACAAACTGAGTTGTACAAAACTGCCCCCAAAATTGAGCCACTGTTCTCTCACTGGCCCACTGGACTCTCTAGGAAGCACCTCTTGGCTATTTTGAGGTTCTCTCATTTTTAGATTTCTCAGAAACTGAGCTGCTTCCCTTTGCTTCTTTCCACAAAAGTGCGAATACAAGTCTTTGAGTTGCTAGTGACTTCTACCTGCTTGAATTTCGGGGTTTGTGGTAATATCTTGTCATCCAGTTTTGTTGTAGATGTTGTCCATAGGTTTTGGTTTTGCTATCCCAGATGTTCTATTTTGAATGGAGGAATTTGGGGAGATTCAAATATGCCACTGCCATTGTCTCAGAATTCTTTTCCCTTGAATCTTCATATGATGCCAGCCAGTGAAATCAAACTGACAATGCAAAACCACCATCCAATAACTTTTCAAAAGTAGGGGTTCCAAGATGTAGTAGTTATCTAAAGCTCATTCTGGTTTCATTCATGGTGGCAGTGTGCCCAGCTAAAGAGCATTTCCCAGGCTCCCTTGCAGCTAGGGATGACCATGTGATACAGTTCTGACCAATGAGATATAAACATAAGACATTAGATGAAGTTTTGGAGAGAGCTCATTAAAAAGTGGGTTCAAGTGGTCAAAATGACAGGTCATTCTTCCTGTCAAAAGATAAGCTAAGCTGGAGACAGCTGAGCTGCCAGGTGTCTGAGTGAACATGAATAGTTACAATAAAGCCTTTAATCACTTACTGTGATGGTATAAGCAAGATACTAAATAGAAGAAAGCACTGGCTCCCCTAATGTTCCATTTTCCTCCATGGAACAGTGGCAGGCAAGGGTCAAGTGGATTGGTACAGATGTGGGGCAGTCTTACTGCCAAAGGATGCCTAAACAAAAGTCACCTGCCATTTTACAGCCCTGAAGGGTAGGAGAAGGGAGAGGGGAGGGGCTATGGGTAGAAAAGTACTGAAGACTGGGTCAGAGTGGAGAAAACATCTTCAAGCCCCCACCCCACCCCTAGTATGTTGGTCTAGCAGAGGCACCTGAGAGAGTCCACAGCTAGGGCCCTCATCCCTTAGCTCCATCCTCCAAAGGAAGGAAGCTGCGCTATAAATGGAGATCTGCATAAGAACAAGGCTGGGGTAATGGTAGAGTGAGCCCAGAGCCCCTGACTGCAACTCCCCTCCGAGAGCACAGTGCTAAGGCTGTGCACCTAGTCTTATGTGCAGTGGGCAGCTTTCCCAGAGGCCTGTCAGGTAAAGCCCTTTAGGTATATAGCCCCTAACTGCCTATGGTCATGTCAGAAAGATATAGGGTTCTGGCTTGGAGCTGGACTCCTTACCGCCTACACTTTGCTGGAAGACAGCTGACATCTTGGGATCAGGTGATGGCAAATTCACGCTAAGGACTGCTGAACCGAAGGAAAATGAAAAGAATTCAGAATCCCGAAGGGCACCATGGAGCAGCTATATTAACCTGGATGGGGCTATCTCTAAGCTTCTACTTGCATGAGAAAAGTAAAACTGCTAATGTGTTTAAGCTACTGCTTTTTAGAATTCTTTCATGGTTGAATACAATTTATAAGTGCTTCACAGGGGTCCCAGGAGCAAGGGCTCCCAAATGGCAGTGCTAGTCGGTTCATGAAATTTTCACTGGTCCTTGGTAGGTGAGAAAAAAGTAAACAAAGTAGTCAGCTTCATTAGTACTGAGAATATGCCCCTCCAGATTAGTTGATATTATAATATCCTCTCTTTTATAAGATGATGGTGGTAATTTATGATAGAGTGGTTGTGTCTAAAATTCTTACTTAAAAATTAAATCCTGACCACTGCAGTAAAGAATCTCTAAACATTTTTTGGGGTGGGGGAAACTTTACCAGTCATACCACACTTGAAAGTACTCAGTAGTAACTAAGTACTCCCTCAAATGTGGATATTTATACATGCCTAGAAAAAAACTCACTGCTCTCCTTCACTTTAAAACTTTTAACACTTCTGTGACCAGATATGTGGGTTTTCCACACCAAGAAATTCTGCCATTAACTGCCTGGAGGTGGTACAGAACCCAAAGGTCAGGGGCGCAGTCCCACAAGACCACCCCGCTGACTTCAGACATTAGTGGGTTTCCAGGTTACCCATGATTTCTGTATGACCTGGCTATAAATTGTGGGTTCCCATGATCCCCTCCCTGAGTTTGATCATTTGCTCCCAGAATGCAGGAAAACAGTGTACTCACTATTGCTGATTCACTACAAAGGAAGTTTTAAAGGATACAAATAAACAGCCCGATGGGGAGATACATAGGGCGAATTCTAGAAGGGTCCCAGGGGCAGGAGCTTCTGTCAATCTTAGAGTTGGGGGTGTACCACCCTCCCAGCATGTGGATGTATTCACCAACCTGGAAGCTCTCCAAACCCCATCCTTTTGGGATTTTTATGGAGGCCTCATCACATAGGCATGATTGATTATTACCTCCATTTCCAGCCCCTCACCTCTCTCCAGAGAATGGGGAGTGGGGCTGAAAGTTCCAAGCTTCTAATAATGGCTTGGTCTTCCTGGTGACCAGCCCCTCCAGAGCCTCCCAAGAGTCACCTCATTAGGAAAAAAAAAAAAAAAAAGTTCCACTACCTAGGAAATTCCAAGAGATTTGGGAGCTCTGTCACACACTCTTTCTCACCCAGGAAAATGCAAGGGTCTTAGCAGCTCTGTCAGAAACTGTGACAGAGACCAATATATAGATTTATCATTTCGCAATACGTGTCTCTTCTTCAGTCGGAGAAAAGTCCTGCCACTCTTGCTAGGGGACAGGAAGAGGAGGTTACAGATGGCCCATACAGGGAATTCACGGGACCTACATGTTTAAGAATCACTGCCTTGGGCAGTAGGAGTTAAGTTTTAAAGAAAGAGCACCAGGGTACCAGCTCAGAGGGTGACCAGAAGGTACAGACACCAAGTTCTTTGAAGAGTCCTTGAAGATAAAAGAAACACTCAGCTGGTGAAGACTCAGGGGGTGCAGAACAGCTGTTTTCAAACATCTGAAGTCCACAAAGGGAGGAAAGCTCACACCTGATCTGAAAGGCCCAGGGGTAGAGCTGGGACCAAGCAGTGAAAGCTTCAGAGGTACACACAAGAATTGTTCGAGGAGGAGATGGCGGCCTCAGAGAGGCCAAGGCTGGTGACCGCCTAGCAGTGATCATGTGACTGTGGGATCCAGGGGATGGGGGACCTTGTCTGTTTTGTTCACTGCTCTAGTCCCTTTACCTAGAACGGTGATCAGCACGTAGTAGGTGTGCAACCTATATGTGTTAAGTAAATCAGTGGGGGGAATACTCCGCATTTGATGGGAGATTTGCCAAGGGGACCTTAAGCTCACTGTAGCCGGAATTTGTATGCATCTTCCTTTTTCGGTGTGATCAGCCTGTAAGTCCGAGTGTGTCTCTGTAGCTGTCTCAGAAATACATTGGAAATTCCTGCCCTGAAGGAGGTAACGAAAACAGTAGGGAATCAGCAATCCCACCCTGGCAGCAGCTCAGCCTCCCAGGTGGTATGCATTTTGAGTACAAAGTATTTAAAAAGTATCTGTGAGTTGTCACTGGTTTCTCCCCTTAAGGCACCCTAGCCAGGTCATGCCACCTCAAAGAGGCACTCACTCAAAGTGCCCTTTCTAAAATCTGTGTCAGAATAGGGTGTAAGTGAGCATGTTCTTTAACCCTTCTGTTCCATCCTTCTAGGAGGAAGAATTCCAATCTCCATTTTAACTCCCACACCCCAACAGCTAGCACATTTAATAAATCAAGATTCCCAGCAGCCTCCAGCATGCTAAAGATAAAACATCCAGAAGAACTTGAGATCAAAGTCATGAAATGCAGACAGACCTTCTATGAGGTATTTATTTGCAACGATTAGGTTTGGTTGCCCAGTGTCAGGTCACCAAAGACAAACGTTCAGGCTCCCAGTGAATCCAAACCAAAGTTCTTATAGTTTGGCCACTTTAGGATGACAAGCATTTGGAGAGGAGAGGATTGCCTTAGAGGAACATCTGTACACCATTCAGAACAAAGACATCAGAAGTTCGGGATGGATCCATTGCACGTACTAAGGGTAGACCTCACGTGGGGCATGTCACATGACAGTGAGGCAAATGCAGGCACACATCCCACGTTCCCTTGGATTTCATTCCAAATCAGCATATGGTCCCCGAGGATAATCGACAGTTGAGAAAGAGCTGAAAGACACAGGTACTGAACAACATTTAATTACTGTGTGTTAAATTAGGTGGCTGGGCTTCAGTGTGACACCTTACAGATGCCGGAGGGTGGTGCCATTCCATCAGTTTTCCTGCTGCTTTCCTGCAGGAGAGGCCACGTCCAAAAGAGACACGCTCCAAAGCAAATAAAAGAGAACTGAAAAACACAAAGAGTAGCTTTTAAATGAAGAGTCCCCCAGACAGGAAGGAGCTAAACTGCAGGACAGGGTATTTATGTTTAGAGGTAAGCTTCAATACCAGACAGCCTTGAGCCCTGATTTACCATGACATTTTTAAAAGTTTTCCTCTATTTCTTCGGAAACCCAGTGATTTTTCTCTGGCAGATCCCAAAGCTACCTTCACCCATCCTTCTTTCTCTCGTCTTTGTGACAGCTGTTAGGTGCTAAAGGAAGAAAGTAAATATGGAGGCACATAAGATTTGGGAGCTAGGGAACTACTTGTGGTTGTTGAAACATGTGGTTATGCAGGGGACGATGGCAGGGTGTGAGGCAGGACACTAGATGAGGGACAGGTCCTGCTATCCGGGGAGTTTAGACATTGTCTTGTAGACAACAAGAGTTTTTAAATAGAGGAGTGACACAGCTTTATCATATTTTGAAAACTGCTTTGGCTACACATAGGACAGACTGGAAGAAAAAAAAGAAAAGGGATAGAAAAACCCATCAAGTTACTACCACAGTCCAAACGTGAGACGATGGGATCCTGAACACAGCACAGTACTGACAGGACAGGCCTGAGAAACATTTCAGGGGCCGAAAGGACAAGTTGTGCTGATAGATAAGATGTAGATGATAAGAGGGAGGAATCCACACTGATGATGAGGTTTCTAGCCTGGGTGACTGGGTTGGATTTCTTCATTAACCCAATAAATACTGATTGAGGACTCATGTGTCAGATGTGTCGGGCACTGGGGAGAGTGATGAATAAGGAAGACGTGGTCCTAACTCTCAAGAAACTTACAGTCTAGCAGAGAAACTACAGAGGAAACAAATACATAAAACATTGCTTATGTAATTACAGTTACAAGGTAACTGTGAGAGAGTGTGATAAAGAATCCAACCTAGTGTGAAGTCAGGGGCAGTGTGGATGGTAGTGCCAGTCACTGAGTCGGGATAATACAAGGAGGATCTGGTTGGGGGCTGGGGGGAGTTTAGCTTTGAACATAATGAATTTGAGTCCTCTGTTGGTATACCTGGTTGGGGATTTGCAACAGATGGGAATTTGGAAAGAGGGGCTAGAGATATAGTTAAATTGGGGGAAGGGGTAAGGAGATTAAGAAATGCGGCTGAGAGGGTTTTCTAATAAATGGCCTTGAACCTAAGAGAATGTGCCAGGCCTTCCTAGAAACCATCAGGGGCAGTATCACACCTAGATGTCGGCATCTGACCACACTAGGAAGGTGGGGCTAAGGCAGAGGTATCTGCCTAAATGGCCCGGCTCTAGAAAACGGAAAAGTGGTCAACAATATATCTGGGAAGAGTGGTTAGAGAAGGGTGAATGCTGCTGGGACTTGCTGGACCATCAGGACCTAAAGTCCTGACTGGCCTTCTGGTAAACATCAGCTCGGGTTTCTGAAATGCTAAATAAAGGTAGGGACAAACGAGCCCACAGGGCAGGCACTGAAGATTTTATTTTCATAAACCTACTCTTTTTCTCTCATCTCTCTAGCTGTCTGTTCCAAATTAATGTCAAGACTAGATAGAGGAGGAACTGCAGACAAAATTCCCTTGCCCTGCTGCCAACATTTATAGGTAGCCTGCGGGACACAGGCTGGGAATTGCTAGGGCTCAGGCCAGAGGGTGGCAAGTCAGATGATACTGCCCTTTGTGGCACACTTGGCCCGTAACGCCACCAACAGCCAGAGCTCCCTCGCCTCTTCCCTGCCAAACAGCCGGTTCCTGGCCACTTTTGGCTCCCCAGCCTGGGTGGCCCCACTGTGGCACAGGCATGTGCCGTGTCCCCTTCGTGGATGCAGCCCAGCACCCAAGCCTGATTGGGGGTGCTCCAATCAGAAGTCCCCAAAGTTAGAATTCTCTCTTTAATTTAGCAGAGCCTTCTAGTCCATCTGAGCGTGTGAGATAGAAAATCGGGGTGTAGGGGCACCTGGGTGGCTCAGTCGGTTAAGGGTCCAACTTCAGCTCAGGTTATGATCCCACGGTTCATGGGTTCAAGCCCCACATCAGGCTCTGTGCTGACAGCTGGCTCAGAGCCTGGAGCCTGCTTCAGATTCTGTGTCTCCCTCTCTCTCTGACCCTCCCCTGCTCACACTGTCTCCCTCTCTCTCTCTCTCTCTCTCTCTCTCTCTCTCAGAAGTAAAAAATAGAAAAGAAAAGAAAAGAAAGAAAAGAAAAGAAAAGAAAATCGGAAAATCGGGGTGTAAAATCTGGGAGGGTAAGGACTTATCACTATTGTTCAACCCAGTCACCCAGCAAAAAGTAGGTGATTACCTTTGCAAAGGGTAGTTCTCATCGAATGAACAAATAAAAAGTTCCTCAGTAACCTGGCAAAAGAACCGAAGACATGTGCATGGGACAGGTGTATCAACCGTCACTCGTTCAAAATCAAGCTCTCCCCAAATGCCTGCTGGAAGCTGCGGGTATACTGCTAAATACATCCTCACTCTCAAGGAATTCTCAGTCTCGATTAGAGTAAATAGGAAAATTGCTGTAACAGAGAAATACACAATGAGCTGTAGGTCAGCACAGAGGAGTAAGTAACACAAACTTCCCCAAGGAGAGGGTGTCGGAAGTGGTCCTGAGGAATAAATAGTAAGCTTCCAAGCAGGCAAGCCAGGGAAGGGACTTCCAGAATTAAAAAACAAGACCAAAGACAAAACAAAAAAAAACCTTAAAAGGTTTTAAAGCAATATTTTCACTAATTAACGGTAGTGCTGTTGCTGTTATTCTGAGACCGTTGTGAGTGTCTGGATGCAACAATTAAGTATGTATGAGACAGGCCAATCCTACCACTGCTGGCATCGTTGAAAAGTGAGATCCTCAGTAGGTGAGAAAGGAGATGCAGATATAAGATGAAAGCAATTTAGTGAAAACTCTGTAGTGCTATATAAGAGTTGAAAGGCTGGGTATGAATTCACAAAGTATCTTCATTAAAGAAGAAATAACCAAGCAAACTACAAATCTGTTTCCTGACTCTGAACAGCAGAAAGGCCTGTCAACAACCAGGACCACTGCCGCAAGCTCCGCTAGCATCCAGACCGTGATCTGGGGTGTAACTGCCTCCCCACTGACCAGGGCTGAGGCTCCCTCCCCCTGAGGCATGACTCAATCTGGGTCTGGCACAGGAAATGTTCAGAATGAGCCCAGAAAGTTTTTTTTTGTAACAGATAACAAGGCAGTTATCAGAGACTCTTAGGGGCATGGCAACAGAACTCGGGCCAATTTGAAGAGTTCCCACTAGCCAAAGATGGGACAGTTTGACCACTGACAAGCATAATACTTGTGATGGACTGAAACCAGTTTGGTCACTGCTGCCGAGTGCTGGTGAACCAACTACAATTTTGAAAATAGGTGAAAAAAAGAAAACATCATTTATCCTGCGTTTCTATAGAAACTATATCACAGATAGCCAAATAGTAGATAAAGGGAAGTTTTTGTAAAAGAAATATCTAGGGGCACCTGGGTGGCTCAGTCAGTTAAGCATTTGACTTCGGCTCAGGTCATGATCTTAGTCTGTGGGTTCGAGCCCCGCATCGGGCTCTGTGCTGACAGCTCAGAGCCTGGTTCAGATTCTGTCTTCCTCCTCTCTGCCCCTCCCCTACTCATGCTCTGTCTCTGTCTCTCTCTCTCTCTCTCAATAATATTTTTTTTTAAAGGTAAAAGAGATCATTACACATTATGAATTTAGGGATGGGAGAATTTACCACCATATATCAAGTAGTCTTGCCAAAACCAACCAACCAACCAAAGCTGAATCTGAACAAACCATTAGATACAGCCACCAGTTTGCAGAAAACAAAAGACAGAGCAACATGTTAAATGACACCATACAGTCAGCAGAATCCAGACAGTAAGAAGCTGTAGGATAAATGATTCCTCAACAAATACATGGTAAAGGAAGAGAGAGGGAAATGGAGTAGGAATCAAATCTAGAATTTAAAAAACATTTAAGAGATACATCGATAAATTGCAAGATGAAATTAAAATATTAAAGTATCTTTGATACAGGTATATCTCAGAGATATGGTGGAGATATTCCATACCATGGCAATAAAATAAACACCACAACAAGGTGAAATCAAATGAACTTTTTGGTTTCCAAGAGCATATAAAAGTTATGTTTACACTCTACTGTAATCTATTAAGTGTGCATTAGGTCTAAAAAATGTACGTATTTCAATTAAAAAATACTTTATTGCTAAAAAGTGTTAAGCATCATCTGACCTTTCAGCGAGTCACAATCTTTTGGCTGGTGGAAGGTCTTGCCTCAGTGTCAATGGCTGCTGAATGACCAGGGTGCTGCTTGCTGCACACCAGAGTGGCTGTGGCCATTTGTCATAAGACAGCAATGAAGTCGGCCATGTGGATTGATTCTTTCCACAAACGATTTCCCTGTAGCTGTGATGTTGCTTGATAGCATTTTTGTGACAGTAGAACTTCTCTCAAAATTGGGAGTCAGTCCTCTAAAACCCTGCCACCGCTTTATCGACCATGTTTGTGTGATCATCTGAATCCTTTATTGTCCTTGCAACAATCTTCACGGCATCTCCTCCAGGAGGAGATCCCATCTCAAGAAACCACTTTGTTTGCTCATTTGTAAGAAGCAACTGCTCAGGCGCTCAAGTTTTATCATGGGATTGCGGCCATTCAGCCCCACCTTCCGGGTCCACCTGTCATTCTAGTTCTCTTGCCCTTTCCACCCCATCTGCAGTTACTTCCTCCCCTCAACTCTTGAACCCCCTCAAAGTCATCCATGAGGGTTGGAATCCACTTCTTTCAAACTCTTGCTCATGTTCATATTTTGACCTCTTGTCATGAATCACAAATGTTCTTAATGGCATCTAACATAGTGAATCCTTTCCAGAAGGTTTTTCATTTACTTTGCCCAGATCCATCAAGGAATCACGATAGCCTTATGAAATTTCTTTCTTAAGTAGTAAGTCTTGAAAGTCAAAATTACTCCTTGATCCGTGGGCTACAGAATGCATGTTGTGCTAGCAGGCATGGAAACAACATTCACCTTGTACATCTTCATCAGAGCTCTTGGTGACCAGACGTACTGTCAATGAGCAGTAACATTTTGAAAAGAATCTTTTTTTTTGAGCAGGTCTCAACAGGGGCTTAAAATATTCAGTAAACCATGTTGTAAACAGATGTGCTATCATGTAGGCTTTGCTGTTCCATTTAGAAAGCACAAAAAGTGGAGATTTAGCATAATTCTTGAGGGTCTTGGGGTTTTATTAATGGTAAGTGAGCACTGGCTTCAACTACCTTAGAGAGTCGGCCTGTCCTTGCAAGCTTCGAAGCCAGGTGCTGACTTCCTTCCTTTATAATTATGAAAGTTCTAGACGGCATCTTCTCCCAACATATGGCTACTTCGTCTGCATTGGAAATCTGTTGTTTAGCGTGGCCACCTTCATTTATTATCTGAGCTAGATCTCCTGGAGAACTTGCTGCAGCTTCTACATCAGCATTTGCCGCTTCACCTTGTAATTTCATGTTATGGAGATGGCTTCTTTTCTTAAATCTATAAACCAACTTCTGCTAGCTTCCAACTTTTCTTCTGTAGCTTCCTCTCAGCCTTCACAGAATTGGAAAAAGTTAGGGCCTTGTTCTGGATCAGGCTTTGGCTTAAAGGAATTTTGTGGCAAGTTTGATCTTCTATCCAGACCACTCAAACTTTCTCCCTATCAGCAGTAAGTCTGTTTTATCTTTCATGTGTTAACTGGAGTAGCACTTCTTATTCCCTTCAAGAACTTTTCCTTTGTGCTCACAACTTGGCTAACTAGCATAACAGGCCTAACTTTCGGCCTATCTCAGATTTTGACATGCCTTCCTCACTAAGCTTAGCTATTTCTAGCTTTTGTTTTGTTTTAATGTTTATTTATTTATATTGAGAGAGAGAAAGGAGAGAGAAAGAGGCAGAGAGAGGGAGACAGAGAATCAGAAGCAGGCCTAGCACTGTCAGCACAGAGCCTGATGCAGGGCTCAAGCTCACGAACAGTGAGAACATGACCCGAGACAAAGACGCTTAACCGACTGAGCCACCCCAGTGCCCGTCATTTCTAACTTTTGATTTAAAGTGACAGATGTGTGACTCTTCTTACTGGAGCACTCAGAGGTTATTGTAGGGTTATTAACTGGCCTAATTTCAATAGTATTGTGTCTTTAACAGAGAAGCCCAAGGAGAGGGAGAGAGATGGGGGAATGGGCAGTCATTGGAGCAGTCAGAACACACATAACCTTTACCGGTTAAGTTTACCATCTTATATGGGAGTAGATCAAACACCACAAAACAATTACAATAGGAAGTAACCTCAAACAGCAGTGATCACAGATCACTGTAAGAAACATAACAATAATGAACCTCTTTAAAATATTGCATGAATAATGAAAACGTGACACAGAAACAAGAAGTGAGCAAACGCTTTTGGGAAAATGGTGCCGACAGACCTGGCCTGACGCAGGGCTACCACAGATCTTTAATTTGTAAAAATCACAGTATCTGTGAAGCACGGATACTTTACAATACAGATACCAATACTTTACATTAAGGGGTTATAATTTTTTAGATGTGATGATGATATTATATTTATGTTTTTTAAAGTATCTTCTGTAGATTCAGAATTTAAATATCTGTGGATCAAATAATAGGATACCTTAGATTTGCTTCAAAAGAATAGGAGGGAATAGATGGGTGTATGGATGAAATCAGACAGACCATGAGCTCACAAAATGGAAAATGAGCCATGAGTACGTGGGGATTCTTATACTGTTCGCTCTGCTTTTGCCCATGTTTGAAGACTTGCCACAAAATAAGTTTAACACAGAATAAGAAGTTACTGTGTTGACCCACTCTCCATCCCAGGTTCTCCCAGCTTACTTCAAAGAAAGAGAACCAAGAAGAAGAAATAGCACGGAAACTGCAAATGGATTCTCCAGCAGGGACTTTTCAGACTTGGTGTGGAAAACAGATAGGGCTGGTAGAAAACAGTGTTAGCCGTGGTGTAAAGTCCCACTGTTCGGATGCTGTGTTAAAGGGGATGGCAGCACTGGGTTAAAGCTGATTTCAGGACAATGGAATTGATGTGTATAAACGTAGTAAAAGGGTCAGCTTTGGCTGGCCAAAGGACCCCTCCTAACCCGAGTGAGTGAAAGGATAATTGCAAAAAACCTATGTATCAAATCAGGAGGGTTTTAATTACAAAGGAATCTCCTCAAGTGCTCTGCTGATCTCTTATTAAAGCCCTATCACACTGCAATGTATTTATCTGCTGGCCTCCTTCCTCCAGACAGACCCACTTGTCACTGCTCCTGGGAAGGCAGCCCCGTCTGAATGCGGTCCTTCACATACTCCCTCTCACAAGCCAATGTAAGACTCCCAAGGGACAGTTTCTAGGCTTCCACAGGGTCTTGGCTCAGAGAAGAAATGGCACTGGCCCTCGGGCGATAGGTTAATTTTTAAAAAGGAAGAGCAAAGGAAAGAAGAAAAGAAAGGGGGGAAGAAGAAAGACAAGTATCTTCTATAATATCTCAATGACTCATATAGTGGTAGTTTCCCTGATCACAAGTAATTGGAAGCTCATCTATGATCCTGAGTTTCCAGGAAGAGCTCCCCCCATAATCCATGCCAAGCTAAGCCCTCCAATGCACAGATTTACATGAGGAAGATTATCTGTGAGATTAGAAGCCATTCTTTTTCAGTGAAAGCTGGGAGGCTAGAGATTATAGTAGAAGGCAGCCAGCTCATAAATCTGCACTGCCTGGGGCTCTGGACACCCTCTCACTGGCAAAGCGATTGATGCTTCTGCCAGGGAAGCTCCAAAGAAACTGTTCATCACTATCTCATTTGTAGATGTGACGCCCAAATGGAGACACTGACACCCAAGTTTATAGATCTGAGCAAAGCCCAAAGGCGTCAAATTTGTATAAATCAGGATGGGAGGTCTGCAAAGGGTCCAGGCTTTTCTCAGATGACAGCTTCTGACTCTCTGAAGGTTTACAGCACCTGGGACATTAGTCTGGAGTCTTCATAATAAAATGTAAGGAAGGAACTCAAGTCCTAATGCAGGAGCAGGCTGAAAGAGCCCCTCACCAGGCTGATGTCAGGTATTCTCGGCCAAGGCAGAGAGACCCAAGCAACTGTTGCCCTTGCAGTCTCTACCTCTCTCCTCCAAGTGAGCTCAGATGTTCTTGTTCTCAGCAATGTGAGCCCACATCGCATCACTGTGTCCCAATGAACAACCTATGACTTCACCTTCCCAAATGCTATGGGAAGCTGACTACTCTCTTCAGAAAAACAGGTAATTGATTGCTTCTGCTCAACCTTAAGGGCCTGACTCAAACAAGACCCCTTCTGTGAAGCCTTCCCTCAGACCAAAGGAGTCAGTGCTTCTGTGCTCCCACCATGCTCATCAATTCACAATTTGGGTAGGGCACTTCTCACATAGTCCGCCATTATCTATTTAGCTATTTTACCCATGGACCAAGGCTCCCCGTGGCAGATTGTATCTGATTTTCTAGGTCCCCAGTGCCTGGCCCATGGGGGCCACAGAGTTGCCTCAAGTAAATACTGAGTGAGACAGTAAATGATGTCTAGGACTCTGTGAGCCAAGACACGCCTGGTAGAAGCCCACATCCCACTCTTGCCTTAATCTTATTAAGGGTCACCTCTAACCACCCAACTTTAACTGAGCACTCGCTCTCTCTGTGCCAGGCAGGCATCAGGCCAAGCACTGGGAAGTCCAAGTCCAAACAGATTCAGTCTCTTCCCCCTGGACCTCAGTCTCAGGAAGAGACCCACCTTGTTCCAGGGCCTTCTCTGCTAAGACTCAGTGAACTCCATCTGCAAGAGGAGCTGAACAAGTGTGTAGACAATCAAACCGTAAGGCAAACAAGCTACCATGTGCCCATTCTAAGGCAGTGGGCTGCAAAAACAACCCGCCTGATGGAAGAGAAATTTTAGAACTTCTGTTAATATCTATTTTTCATCAAAAAAAGAAGAAACTGAGCTTTAGTGGTTACTGTATGGATTGACAACAAAATGCATAAACACTTTAAATACACACATATTACTAGGGTATGTGCTTGTGGCAGACAGACTGCAAAATGGCCTGCACACAATGTATACGTATATCAAGTCATCATGACAGGCACTTGAAATATCTTACAATTTTATTTGTTAATGATAGCTTAATAAAGCTGAAAAATAAAATGATATAAAAATGCCCTCCAACGACCTTGCCTCCAGGTACTCATGCCTTTGTGTAATCCCCTCCCACTGAGTGCGAGCAAGACTGGTAACTTGCTGCTAATCAAAAGAATACAGCAGAGGTGATAGGTATCATTTCCATGGTTTCTTTACATTACAGATATTCTGTCTTCCTAACAGACTGTCAATTACCTCCATTTACAGCTTTGATGACTTCGGTCATTCTATGGAGAGACCTGTGTGGCAAGAAACTAGGGGCAGCCTCCAGGCCACAAGGAAGTGAATCCAGCTACCAACCACGTGAGCTGGGAGGAAGATCCTTCTCCAGTCCAGCTGTCAGATGAGACCCCAGCCCAGGCCAACATTTTGAGTGCAGCCTTGTTAAGAGAACCTGAAGGAGAGAACCAAGCTAAACTATGCCCAGATTCCTGGCCCACAGAAACTGCGAACTAATAAATGGGTGTCATTTAAGGTGTGAGGTTTGAGGTAATATTGTTAGGCAGCAGTAGATAATTAATACAGCCCTCAAAATTCTTAAATTCTTAACTTGATAGGTTGTGCAATCAAAAAAGTATGGATTCTCTGAATTGAACCATCTCTAGACCAGCAAAGGAGGGCTCCTTAAAGGGGGCAAAGGCCAGCAGCAGGAGCCTGCAAATTTTATTGGTAAAAAGAACATCAACCTGAAAGGTAGGAAATTGGAAAGACCTCAGGAATTGACTCCAGAAAACATGAGTTTGAGTCCCAGCTCTGCCTCTAAGAGGTAGGTAAACTTAGTCAGCTTGGACTTCATGAGTCCAGATTCCTCATCTATACAATGGGGTCAACAAGGCTGGTAAGAGTGGACAAAGAGAGAGTGACCTGGAAAGTATTCTGTAGAATGAAATGCAATGTACACTTGTTGGTTTGCTCCAAAAGTCTGGGATGGCCTTGGGCAAGGCACTGTCCTCTCTCGGCCTCAGCTTCCTCATTATAAAAAATGGAGGGAAGAGAAAGAATGAAATCTGGCCATGTGTAGCAACATGGATGGAACTTGAGGGTGTTATGCTGAGCGAAACAAGTCAGGCAGAGAAGGACAAATACCATATGTTTGCACGTATAGGAGGATTAGGAGGAACTTAACGAAGGACCATGGGGGAGAAGAAGGGGAAAAATAGTAGGGGAGAGGGAGGGATGCAAATGATGAGAGACTCTTGAATGCTGAGAACAAACTGAGGGCAGATGGGGTGGGGGAAGGGGGAGGGAGGTGATGGGCATGGAGGAGGGCACTTGTGGGGATGAGCACTGGGTTTTATATGGAAACTGACTTGACAATAAACTAATTTTAAAAAAAGGGGTGGGGAGGGAAACCCATCCTGTATGCAAGGGCTCTGATCTTTGATTCTAACATCATATCCCCTTGTGAAGAGAGGAAGGAGGGAAGGTGGGCTGTGACATTTACCATAGTCATTCCATCGGCTGGGGCAACTGTCTTTCCAACCACCCCGCCAGAGGTGTCTTTGTTTGACCAACCATATCTTGTCAATGTGCAAGGCCTGCAACCCAAATTCCTCAACTAAGAGAAAAAATCCAGCTGTTTTACAAGAAGGAAATAAAGGCTCAAGGTAAAAACCAGTGATAACCACCAAATTTCAACACAAATTCAACACTCTCAGACTCATTCAGTCTGTCACCAAGTACCTTAACTATGTGCCAGGAGCTTTTATAAACGTGATCTCTCATCTTCACTGAAGTCTTAGGGTATGTATTGTATCGTTCTTATTTCACAGTTATGTTGGCCAAGGCTCCGAGAGAGTAAGCTCCTTGCCCCAGGTACACAGCCAGTACAAGGTAAGGCCGGGATCTCATTTTAGTCCTACTTGACTCTAAAGGCCCTAGTCTTTGCACCACTCAGTGACTCTGGTAGAGGAGGTCACCCTATGATTACAAAACAGACTAAAGGTTCTTAGCCCGCTGGGAGATCATGGGCAGAGTATAGCTTCATTCATTCACTCCACAAACATTTACTGAGCACCCACTGTGTTGTGGTGAGCAATGAAGATAAAGGGTAATACCCATTTCTTGTTCTCATGGAACTGAGTCAAACCGTTCATACCTCAGGAGGACATACCAGTCCATAGAGGACAAATGAATCAATGAATGAACAAATGAACAGGCAGATGGACGCGCAGTGAGCACTTAGTATTTCAAGCACCATAAGCAGTGATGTATAATACAAGCTATACTAGGATCACAAGGTAAGTGATGACGATTGGAAGAGAGGGAACATATCAGCCATCTGGAACAGCAAGTACAAAAGCATATGTGCTCTGGCAAGGGCAAGAAGTTCAGCATGGCTGCAGCCTTGGTACACAGAGGAGCTGGAACAGGGAGGCAGGGAGCAAGCCATGGAGGAATGGCCTCCTCTTCCTGTGCTCTAACCAACGGAGCTAACCATGGAAGTGGAATCATCCAAGAGGCCATAGAGCAAACCAGGCATGAGAATGTGTAAGCTTTGGAGAACCCCGTGAGTAATTCAAGAGAAGTCACACCCCGGGTGTGAGGCCACGGTGAGAAGTCACAGGGAAACTAGAAAAACCACCAGGATGGTAACCAAATAGAATGCAGCCACACTGTGCTCCTAGGAAAGGGGGCAGAGAGCAGAGGGTAGGGCACGCTGGGACCAGAAGGCAGGACCTCCTCTAATGAAGAAGCTTAGAGCTCACATCTCCCAAATCTATCAAACCAAGCCATGCCACGTGGGTTTCACAGTTGAGGCCTTCAGCTAAAGGGACACATATAGGCAGATATGCTCATGTACAAATGCCACAGTGAATCGTACGGAAAGACAAAAGGGTCTGGCCCTCTTGGTTCTTGATTCTGACAGGAACAGAAGTGTTTCACTTGCCCATTTCTGACTGTACCAAACAGCAAAAAATACAATGAAAAGATAATCTCTTACTTTCCTCTTTAGCTGGCCTTGGCTGCTGCAACTGTTTGGTTTGGAGCAGCTGTCGCTGTGGGGAGGTGGTCCATCTCCGGTGCGTCAAAAAAGTAGGCCTGCAGGAGAAGGAAACCCATGAGGGGAGTTAAAACACAATGATCTGCTCGAGTGTTCCAGACTTCATGCTAATAGTACCTCTGGGCTCTAGCGGCCCCTATGTTCCCCTCTGTCACACTTGTCATCCCACTAAACTATAATCGGCTCTGTTTCTGTCCATCTCACCTACTCTACTGTAACTTTTAAAAATTTAGCCACTATTTATTGGGCACTTACTACATATGACTTCATCTGCATAACAACCCCAGGAGAGTGCTACTGGTGTCTTCATTTGACAAATGAAAACTGAGGCTCAGGGAGGCTGTCACTCAATCAGGTGCACATGGCCAATGAGTGGGAGCGTCGTGTCTTTTCTGACTCCAAGCTCCTCGGGCTCTTAATCACTACCATACAGTCTCTCCTCCAGGGTGAAGACTACATTCTCCTTGTCCCTGGGCCACCGGCCTCTGACGTGGGGTCCGGCACATTATGCAAACAGCCAGTATTTAATGAACTTAACTACAACAGATTGCTGCTAAACCCGCTGGCTCTTGGTAAAGACCTTTGAAAGAAAGCGCCAGGCAGGACTTACCTCATAATTCTTCAGCGTGGAAATGAAAGGTTTGATAAGTGCTTCCACTCAACGTCTACAATTTAACTGTCAAAAATCAGGAGGAGACGGAAGAGGGGGAAAACCAAGGAGGATCTTCCGACCTGTCTCAAGGTCTGCGAATCTTGACTTTAGCCCAGGGAAATACCTGGGTTGCTCAAACCAAAGGTGAACTCTTAATAGATCAGGGATCACTGCACACTTGTGATTCCCCCTTGGAGCCAGGGCATTAGGAGTAAATGGATAAAAAGCCAGGAACAGTTTCGCCAGCTCTGCTATCAGCCAGAAGGGGGCACCAAGATGACACACTAGAGCTTTCCCCAACATACTCCTATTCTGTGTTAGCTCGTCAACAATCCATTTCCAAGTTTCCAGCTGCAAAGGCGACTCTAGTTTGTCACATTCCCTGAGCAACCCTATTAGCCTTCCTCCTAGGGTCCCTTTGGGCCCTTGTTTTCTGAGGCAGGGAAAGAATGGTCCCTAAATTAAGGAGGGGACAGGGGCCATGCTGCTAGTGTTGGGCCCCTCCAGTATCTTGAAGGTGGAATCACAAAGCCCCCATGAGGCAGGAACAGTGCCTCTCTTCCAGACTACTGGACAAAACCCTCATCAGAGGGAATGAGCCAAGAGGCCAGGTTCTAAACTTGGCTTTGTTAGTAACTCACACAGTAACTCTGGACAAATCACTCTACCCCTGTGAGTCTCAGTTTTCTAATCTGTGAAATGGAAGGACTGGAAAAAGTGACCTCTAAGGGAAAACTATAATTCTGTCACTCATTCGTTCATTAATTCCACAAATAGTTAGCAATAGTCACAGTTGTCATTCAGGGAGTGCCTACTGTGCACCAGGCACAATAATCCTGTAATAGGCAATTTTATCCCCATTTTAAAGAGAAGCAAGTAGAGGCTCAAAAAGATAGAGATTTTCCCAAGGCTACACAACCCTGTGTCTAAGGGCTTCAATTGGTTGTGTCTGGCTCCAAAAACTATGTTCTTCTCTTCTCCAGTGCAGCCTGCAGTTTGGCACCTATCTCTAAGCCCAGTCTAGATCAGACAGGATGGGGCGCATTCAGGGTGGTATGGCTGTAGACTATACCCAGTCTTTACCTAGGCACTGTGGAGGCTCAGGATGAGACATCAGGCTTTCTAGAAGTAGGGCTGGGAGTGTCTGCTGGCAGAGAGTTAGGGCACAGGGCTGCCCACTATCAGCAGTAACCACGGTAAACACAGGCTTGTACATCTCAAATACACCAGTCAAGGGTGCACCCTCTGGTGCCGCCTCAGTCCCCCCGACCAGGAGTGTCCCACTACCAACTTAGCATATAGCTGTGAGCCCTGAGGGGCCCTTGGCACACAGAGGGCTGTCATGCGCTTTAGTATCTTGAAGCTTTAAAACTGGCAATCCGTGCTCCCTGGGGCAGAGTGAGAAGCCAAGCCATGTGACCGGCCAGTGCCCTTCCCCTGCCAATTCTTCTCCCTTCTGCCCTTCCAATAATCATAATGTCTGCCATTTGCATGGCTTGTATCATCCATGTTGCACATATCACTCAATCCTTATAAAAGTAAAGATGTTCCTGCAGCTCCGTTTTCTAAGTAAGAAGGTAGGGTCCAGAGAGGGGAAATAAAGCAGAGAGGGATGGAGCTGGGACCAGACCTGTCTCCTAACATCTGCCTCAGCCTCTTGCACTGCACATCTCCAGAAGAGATAAGAGGAGGCCATGTCTGGCACGGAGAACAAAACCCCAGGCACAGGGGGCCTGGGCCAAACACCTGATCATGGGATGGTTCCCTTCCATGAGGAGGAGAAAACTCGCCTCCCTCCCAGAGGGTTCCTACACTTGCAATTCCCTCCCTACTCCATCATCCAACATGCCCAGCTCCTCGGAGCCCAGTAGAAGTGAACGAGAGGCCTTCTCTCCTGCCTCCTTCTCTCCTCCAACTTCCCAGCCGGGTGTATGATGGAAAGGATGTTCTGGAGAGAGGCGGGAAGACCCCGGTGAGAGGCACCAATGAAAGGGCCCTGTCTTTCGAGCTATGTGACCTCGGACCGCTCTCACTGGGCACTCAGGAGGAACAGGCAGCAGGGCGGCCTTGGCAGCTTCGGATCACACAGGGCTCTCTTGGTAACTTCTTTACATCTGAAGAACCCTTCACAACATATGAAGGGCTCTCACAGCCGCCTGATGGAGTCTCACAAGAGCCCACAAATATGAATCTCCGTGACACCGGAGGAAGCCAGCGTTCTGAGAATGAAGTCACTCTGCTAGGCTCACAAAGCTAAGCCCAGTCCAGTGCTCTTTCTACTTCATCACGGAAATTATAGCACTATAATTTATATATATTTATAACATATAGTACATTATAGTGCTCTCTTCCAGAAAGTTCCAGCGCAGCAGGATGGGCAGGTAAATCCTCACTTCAGTGTCATCTAGCCCAGAAGGGAGTAACAGGCATAGGCGGTAACAGATCCTTCCACCCGTACCAAAGGGAACAGATTCTCAATAATATTACCCCCCCCACCCCTCCCCGCCCCATCGTCTGATCTGCCAGCCTCCTCTCCATTCTTCACAGAACTGAACACAGCAATGCTTCCTCTCTTGCCTCCTTCTCTCCACCAACTCTTCAACTGAGTACGTGGGGGGAAATATTCAGGAGAGATATGGGGCGACACCGGTGAGAGGGCTACAATGAGAAAGGACATTCTTCCTCAGCGGACAGAAGGGTCAAGAAAGCTGCAGCACCATTACAAGGGATCAGCCCAGGGACTGCAAGTGCCTGAAATTAATGGTGTCACTGCCACGAGTCAAACCAGCAGTCCTCTGTCCCAAGAATTTAAAGCTTAGACACGGAAAGTGCACATAAACCAGGGCTGTGTTTCAGTTTCAAAAACTTGGCACTTTTTGAGACTTGTTCAATGATCAGGTATCAGGATTTTATTAATGACCCAGCTTCTCTACATAAAAATATCACAGATCAAATGGTGCCAAAGAAATGTTTACTCCCACAACTGTAAAAGCTGACCGAGGGTCTGGACACACGCAATATGGAGACCCTCCTGTGGGCACATCTTTTCCTTCGTCAGTGACCTCAACATTCTTGGACTCAGTGTTCTTTACAAACCTACATCAGGCCTTGTTAAGGATGTGGACAGCAATTTTCACGTGCAGTGTGCACAGAAGATATAAAACAGTGTCTCCTCAGGACCATGGGAAAGGGACCTAACTTATGGGCATTTCTATATTAACTAGTTCTATATTAGTTCTATATTAACTGTTTCATATGTACTATTTTATTTTATCCTCAGAACAACCCTAGGTGGCAGGAAATTTTATGCCCACGTTACAGATTAAGACGTCCAGATTCAGAGAGGTTAGGCACCATGGCCAAGCTCACACAGCCCGTGAGTGACAGAGCTGGTCTTCAATCTGGGCCTATCTGAGAAGCACACACTCTCTCTAGAAAGACACCCAAATACATGAACTCAAAACCTCATTTAAATGTTATTCACCTTGAGGGGCGCCTGGGTGGCTCAGTCGGTGAAGCGTCCGACTTCGGCTCAGGTCACGATCTCACGGTTCGTGGGTTCAAGCCCCATGTCGGGCTCTGTGCTGATGGCTAGCTCAGAGCCTGAAGCCTGCTTCAGATTCTGTGTCTCCCTCTCTCTCTGACCCTCCCCTGCTCACGCTGTCTCTCTCTCTCTCTCAGAAATAAATAAAACATTAAAAAAAAATATTTTAAATGTTATTCACCTTGAAAATATCTCCCCTTTCCTAATTTGACTCCGTCCTCACGCTTTCCATCTATGGAACCTGATATTTCAAAACTCTTTCTAGATATGTGCAGAAAACCAGGAAAGACATCCCCCCGCCCCTGCTCCCCCAACCTCTTATAGACACTCATGCACCCCCACTTCCTCTGGCCAGACTCCGTATCTTAACAAATGTCAGGAATTAGGTAAAGCCAGAGATTACCATCAAATTCTCATCAACTTACCACTTCCCATTTAGGACAGTCTATTTAAAACAATATTAATTTTATGGAGCCTGTCTTAAAAGACCCGTTTGTTGTGAATAACAGGTTGAGGTCTTTCAGCATCTGTATCTAAAGCACACACGAAGATCGCAGGAACAAGACCGTACCAAGCAGCCCACAGAAAGCAGCGTGTGAAGCAACACAATGGTCACAATTGTGGCCAGTGCAATGCGGCGGTTATCCTCACGGACAGCTGGCCAAAATGTCATTGCCAAGACAGAGCCTGAGAAACCCAGGGCAACCATGACTAGAATCCAACGAACAGCTCTCTGGGGGATGATCCACAGCACCTGAAAGACAAGGAGGAAGGGGAGGGCTTTTTGAGAGGCAGTTCGGAGAGGCATCTGTTCATTCCAGGCACGGGTATCTGTAAAGGCCCCTGAGCCAATCAGCAGCTGGGCCCCCTCTGCCACTGGGGTCTCTCAGGACAGCTGGAGAAACATGCAGACTGAGGTACGTGCTCTCAGAACAAAGGGCTCCAGATCCAGCAAAGGTGCCTGGCTCCCTATCCCCATGCCAGCTGAACTTCTAAATTCAAATGGCATTTTTCAGGTGTGCATCGGTGTCACGCTAGGAATGATGACGCTGGCTGAATGTCCAACAAGCCCAGAGCATCACTCAGAATAAGTAAGTACTTACTGCCGTGGGGATATAAATGAAGAGTGAATATCCATAGACGCAGACAATCTCCAGAAACGAATAGGAAACGATGTTCATGACTTTGCTGTTTCTCCACATGAGGAAACCCCAGAGTGCAAGAGGAACCAGCCAAGCATAGGCATAGATGATTGTGGCCGCTATGGACACTGCAGATGACAGGACACAAGTTTTAATCCTCATTGTGCCTTTCACTACTTCCTGCATGTGCACCTGCTTCACTGGATCGTGGGATCGGGTCTTAACTGGCCCTCGTCCCTGTGGCCAGCCCAGTACTCCACAGAGCAGGTACTCTAGGGCTGTGCTGATGAAGCTTTAGCACTGCCTTTATGTGAGGACCAGCGATCTCTCACATGGTGTTTATAATTTGTTTAATAACAATAGTACTAAACAACTGAATTACCCAACTGAAAGACTTCAGAGGGCCTCAAGACAAGTGTTTAAACATACCAAGCATTTCAATCAAATGAAAGCCAACTATCCCCTTGGAAGAACGCATCCTCTTTGCTGGTATAACAGGAGCTGACACTATAGTCTTGAGCAAATGTGTTAAAAGGCCCTGGGTACAGATTAACTTGCTCTGCATGCTACTTAGAGAGCCTGCTGTCTCTGAAATAGGGAACTGCAGTTCATTGATGAATTGCTCGACAGATTCTTCACTTTTACTTTCTTCATTAAATCATTCGTGTCTGTGGCAGAAACGCTACCTAGCAGCTCCTCAGAACAGCAGTGTTCGTCTATTACAGTCCCTTCCTCCTCCTCCTCCTCCTCCTCCTCCTCCTCCTCCTCTTCTTCCTCCTCCTCCTCCTGCAGCACCATGCTCCAGAAGATTCATTTTCCCTCTTCTGGAGTAGAGGACCATAAAGTGTGGCTAAGCCCATGGCACCAGCTCTTCCTACAGGAAAATCAGTAAGTAATGCGCTTAACGCTCTTGACAAGCACAAAGGCACCCCAAGCAGTTGTAGCCAGACTCTGGTTAAGACATGTGATTGGCCAAAACATTTTCAGCTCCCAGATGAGATTTTTCATACTGGGAACTCCCTCATTAAGCCAAATGTAAGTCTCCTGCTATACTGCTTTTTGTTTTTGTTTTTTTAATAACTAAAGGAAGGGGAAGGGAATTGCCTATATGCCTACAGCCAACCAACCACTGGGTGTCAGGCATTTCATGGAATATTTTATTGAGACAACACTGTATAGCAGTCAAGGCCACAGACTCTGCATGTGGACTCCAAGAGTTCTAATCCTAGCTCTGCCACTTATAGCTAAGTAACCCTAAGATTACTAAGAGAATGAGGGGCTCCTGAGTGTCTCAGACAGTTAAGTGTCCAACTCCTGATTTCAACTCAGGTCATATGATCTCATGGTTCATGGGATTGAGCACCTATTCCAGGTTCCACACTGACAGCTTGGAGCCCATTTGGGATTCTCCCTCTCTCCCTCTCTCTCTGACCCTCCCCAGCTCACATGTGTGCACTCTCTCATGCTCCCCCCAAAATAAATAACTTTAGGGGAGCCTGGGTGCTCAGTCGATTGAGTGTCCGACTTCGGCTCAGGTCATGATCTCGCGGTTCATGGGTTCGAGCCCCGTGTTGGGCTCTGTACTGACAGCTAGTTCAGAGCCTGGAGCCTGCTTCAGATTCTGTGTCTCCCTCTCTCTCTGACCCTCCCCTGCTCATGCTGTCTCTCTCTCTCTCAGAAATAAATAAAAAACATTAAAAAATTTTTTAAATAAATAAAAATAATAACTTTAAAAAAAGTTTAAAAAAACAAATATACTTATAACACTGATTGATAAATAAATGCTCATTCAAGAACTAACTTTTCATATCATTAACTGATAATGTAAATACATTATTTCACATAATCTACATCTTCATTTTAGAGATGAGGAAATAGAATCAGAAAAGTAGTTTGGTTAAGGTCAAATAATTAACAAGTGGTGGAAGCAGGATTTGACCTTGGATGTGTGGATGTATGCTCTTTACATAAAATGGAAAAATGTTTATTGATAGAGCCAACGACTATCTTAATTGTACATTCATCCCATGACCCCCTTGTACTGTGCAACCAAGGAGGATAAGAAAAGATAAAAACTCTCCTGAGCTTCCAGACCCTCAGGCAGAGTAATTCACTCCTTCTTTTCTGTCAATATACCTATACATACCTGTGATACAGAAATTAACACATACCATTTATGGCAATATTCATTTACCTGACTTTCTTTACTTAGCCATTAAACAACCTGAAGGCAGGGTCTATATCTCATGAATAACATTTACAAGCCAGGATCATTTGACAAATGGGGCTGGAAATAAATCAGGACTGACTCCATGAAAATGGGCATGGAGGGTGGAAGGAAGAATACATGGACACACACACACACACACACACAGAAGGAACTACATATCTCTCTAGACACACATATATGTGCATGTGTATGAACTCTTTTTTGTACAAGGCACTAGTCCAACCTCTTTACACACTTTACGCACTTTCCAACTCTTTATTCTTACAATAGCCCTGTAATATTAGGTATTATTATTCCCATTTCACTGACACGGAATCTGAAGTCAAGACAAATAAAATAACTTGCCCAGCAAGTAGAAGCTAATGAATGATGGAAATGGAACTTGAAGCCAGTGAACTAGTTCCAGAGACTGTGCTCGTAGACAGTCTGTATACAGCCTCTCAACAGGACAGCAGGCAGGCAGGGGGGTGGAGGGAGGGAAGGAGAGAACTGAGGAAGTGTTACACAACCAATCTCCTAGAAAGCCAAACTTCCTCATTTTGAAGTGGCTGTCATCTACAAGTCCCTAAAAAGCTGTTTGTTTGTTTGAAGTAGAACAAACTTCTTTCTTTGTATGATTATCCAATACTGCCACAAGAAAGAAAGTTTTAAAACAATGTCATCCAGAGGCCCATCACTAGGACAAACTTATTTCTTCATCCTCCCTTCTAGCCCCTGACCATTTGCAGACTCCTCTTTAACAGAGTTGCTAACAGCACAGGCATCATTTTGGATTATCAGTTTTCCACATGGTTCTAAGTGCTTCATAATTAGTGGCTACAGACCCAGCTAGTTGAGTCACCATGACTTAAATAACAATGGCCCCTATTGTTTCCAACATCTGGGTAACACAAATAATGCCACAATGGAGACTTTCATGCATGCTGCTTTTTACTTACTTTGCACATTTTGCTTTGAATAAACTCCAATTGCTATTTGGCCTGGCCTTACAGCTTTCCAAAGATATGTGGACTCACAATATTGTAAATGTACTCAATGCCACTGAATTGTATACTTTAATAGGTAAAATGGTAAATTTTATGTTATGTATATATCACCACCATAAAAACAGATCACGTCGATTGACACAGACGGTTGGTAAATTCTGAGGTAATACAGATGTCTGAATCTTTAATACAAAAAGCAGGGGCTGCGGCACCTAGAGACAGGGTCTCCAGAGCTCACTAAAAGGAACCCGTGGTAACAAACTGAAAGCATTCCAAATGAGTCCAACTATTCACCAACCTTTTCGGAATTCGGGCACATAATGGTACGTCCTCTCTCCCAGATGGATTAAGAAGTTGGAAAGATTCCCGCTAATTGCTATGGCAAAGACCAATGTCGCACATATCCAAAAGGGGCCTGCAAAGAAAACCAGAAAAGTCAGACCAAAAAATGAAGCACCAGCTTATAGACTCTTAGAGAATTTCTTATCTCCCTCGCCCTATTCATATAAGCAAGGGAAAATGAATTTTAGATGCAATCAATACTCATTTAACAGGAATTTTCTTTTGTAAAAGGCCAAACACACAACTCAGCAATTAGGTGCGTTAAAGACAGGGGAGATTGGAATGAAAAGGCCAAAATACCTTCCACAATTAGCTGAATAAAGACACTAATTTCTTTATAGCTTCTTTTATTAGAGGCTCATCCAAAAACTCGGGGACATTTTGTGAAATCTTCACCACCAGGATACAGAAAGCAAAGGTTACTTCCCTTATCTAAGTGCCAAATGTTAATGCCAACGAAAAATAACTTAAATCAGACAGGTTCTTCCGCAGTCTAAATGGAAGAGTAGTGCAAGCAGAACACTTTAGGGAAGAATTAATTTAATCTAGCAGTTTGTCACGGTTATATGTGTGCATGTAATATGTGTTTAAGGCTTTTCTTTTTAATGAAAAAGCAATACATGCACACAGTTCAGTGTTCAACAGGTACAAAAGGGAATATAGAGAAAAGTAAATTCCTTCTCTCTCTGTTCCCTGGCTCTGTACATTTCTCCTCCCCAGAGCTCGCTCCCATAACCAGTTTCTGGTGAATCCTGCCAGAGATTTCTATATGCATATAAACAAATGCACATTTTGTGTGTGTGTGTGTGTGTTTATATAAATAATAATGCATATATATATATGCATATATATATATATCTTATTGCATAGTTTGCTATTTTCACTTTAATATATCCTAGGGATTCTACCATAGCTATTCATAAAAATCAGCTTATTCTACGGGGGCGCCTGGGTGGCTCAGTGGGTTAAGCGTCCAACTTGGGCTTAGGTCATGATCTCGAGGTTCACAGGTTTGAGCCCCATGCTGGGCTCTGTGCTGACAGCTCAGAGCCTAGAGTCTGCTTTAGATTCTGTGTCTTCCTGGCTCTCTGCGCCTCCCTTGCCCATGCTCTATCTCTTTCTCTCTCTCAAAAATAAACATTTAAAAACATCAGCTTATTCTACTTTAGTGATTATCAACTATTCCACTGAGTGAGTGAGTACACCATGCTGTGCAAATCCCTTTTGCCATTTCACTTGATTTCATGAACACTACCCTTGTTTCTCCTTATCTAGAAAAAATACAAAAGTAGAAATAATAATTTTTAAATTGAAATATTTCTAACAAATTGTATGAATTTAATTTTTCAATTTCACCAATACTTTGCAACACTTTTTGGAATAACTGAAGGCACCCTGACCTACCACAAAATTCAGAAAGTTGCTGTGTCGCAGATGACGGGCAGAAATGGGTTAGCGCTTCTCAAAGCCAAGCTGGCTCCTGAAGGTGGGAAAGGGAACCCAAGCAATCGACTGGGATACTCCAAAGAATTACCAACATTGGCTTTCCACATACTGCTGTTGACTCACTAGCCTGCAAGCTCTCTGCTACCACCAAGGACTAAATCTTGTTCACTGTATTCTTCTCAGTACTGATGATACAAAAGATGCGACAAATGAACAGGCCAAAAAAGAAAAATTCCTACAATTCAACAATTAAAAAAATCCCCAAAAGCTTTGTTGACAAAATGAACAAAAATGACCATGTGTTGTCAACGGGCTGAGACCATCCAAGATCTGACCACAAGTGGCCAAAATATTACAGTACCTATAACAAGAAAGCAGAGGTGGTACCTGGGGGGCTCTATCGGTTAAGCGTCTGACTCCTGATTTCGGCTCCAGTCATGAGCTCATGGTCTGGAGATTGTGCTCCACATCAGGCTCTGCGCTGACAATGCAGATTATTTGTAAGAACCCACTGTCCTCTAGACCCTGGCCCAGGTGCGAGGGACACAATGATGCATAACAGAGGCAGTTGCTGAGTCCTGTGCCTATAGGCAAACAGGAAGCTCGGATTCCAGACACACCACCACCTCCTCATCCCAGGGCCTGCCAGGTTGATTTGTATGCCTTCCCTTTCCCTCTTTCCTGCCAAATTCTACTCTTACTATGGGGTGGGGTGGGAAGGAGTCTTAATTTAGTTTGTATTATGCATTTTTATATTATAAAATATTTCTAACATACGGAAAAGCACAAAGAATGATAAACACTGGTGTACTCATCATGCTACTTTTTGAAATCTAACGGGATCATACTACTCACATCCTTCAAAAAAAACATGCCTTTCTTCATCTACCCTTCTTCTGATAGTTAGCCACATTGATGCTCATAGATCTCATTCATTCTTAAAAACTACAGAATTCTGTGTATGAATACACCACAATTTATGTATCTCTTCTCCTGCTGATGAGTAGTTTGTTTCCAAATATTTGCTATTATGAGCACTGTTGCTGCAGTGAATACTATTCTTCTATATATCTTCTTTTATATTTGTGTGTTTCTCTAAGACCATACATCTAGGAGTGGAAATGCCAATTTTAGGGTATGAGCATCTTCAAATGGCTTCCATTTGTGCACCACATACATACCCACCAGACACACATTAGTTCCCATTGCTGGACAATCTTGACAACTCTTAGTATCAGTGTTTCTGAAAATCTGACTTAAGAGTGTGTCATTACTCTGCTCAAGCCCTCCAATGGCTTCTCACTTAAGTAAAAGCTGAAGTCCTCACCGTGACCAAGATGCTACACAACTTACCCCTCCATGTTGTCTCTCCGACCTCATCTCCTAGGCTCCCTTCTTCCCTCTGGCCCAGTCACACTAGTCTATGGTGTTCTCTGAGCATATGAAGCAAATGCCTGCCTCAGGGCCTTCGTGCTTGCTGTGCTCACTGATTCAGATGCCTTCCCCTCAGATATCTACACGTATTGCTCCCAATTTGTCCAGGCCTTTACTCAAAATTCAACTCTAAAAAAATTTTTAAACATAAGTCCGTGTACCTACACAAATATTACCTGTCCTTTAAAATTTTCACTTTGCCATTTATCATTAGCATACTATATATTTGACTTATTTTATTTATTTATCATTAAGCTCAGTAGATTCTAAACTGCCTCAGAGCAAGGAGTTTTGTCTGTTTTTCTCACTGCTATATTTCCAGTGCCTACAATAGTTAACTGCTCAATACTTGTTGAATTAATTGAATGAATGAAGACAAGCCAATCTGTATGTTTGCTAAAATGAGCATAATATAATCTCTTGTTTTGTTTTTATTTCCTTGATAACAGGTGGGGCTAAGCATCTTTTCATATATTTGTTAGCCATTTGGGTTTCCTATTCTGTGAATTGCTCATTTTCCCCCACAACTTATAATTGGTTTTATTCTTATAATTGGTAGGAGTTCTAAAGACAGTCTTGCTTTCATCCTTTGTTGCTTATGAGAATTACAAATATTATCTCTGCCTGTGGTTTATTTATTTATTTACTTTGCTTATATTTATTTTGTGGTGTAGAAATTTTTTTTTTTTTGCTTTTTTTAAAGTTTATTTATTTATGGGGTACCTGAGTGGCTTAATCAGTTAAGCATCTGCCTTCACCTCAGGTCATGATCTCGCAGTCCATAGATTGAGCCCCTACGTCAGACTCTGTGCTGACAGCTCAAAGCCTAGAGCCTGCTTCAGATTCTGTGTCTCCTCTCACTGCCTCTCCCCTCTCATGCTATGTCTCTCTTTCAAAAATAAATAAACGTTTAAAAAAAATTTTTTAGTTAAATAAAAGTTTATTTATTTTGAGAGAGACAGAGAGAACGCACCCACCAGTGGGGGAGGGGCAAAGAGAGAAGGAAACAGAATCCTAAGGAGGATTCTCTCTCCATACTGTCAGTGCAGAGCCTGGTGTGGGGCTTGATCCCACAAACCATAAGATCGTGACCTGAGCTGAAATCAAGAGTCGGACGCTTCACCAACTGAACCACTCAGGCTCCCCTAGTAATTTTATATTTTAACTTAAATGCAATCAAATTCATCAACCTCACCCTCTGATTCTGCAGACTGGCACTTTGGTCACCTTTTTCCTGACCACCTTCCCCCAACATCCCCACAAGGCCCAGTCCTCTCCACTAGCAAACACTTCACCAAACGGTACCTCTTTTTTTCCTTTAACCATGTCTATGAATTCATGGGCTAACAGTGTTATGGAAAGAAGCAAACTTTGGGTTCAAATCCTGGCTTTATCATGAGAGGTGGTGTAAGAGAGTGATGAAGAGTATGGATTATGAGCTGTGGTGCTGATTTGAAAACGGAGCTCAGCCACTTACTAGCTATACTAGATGCTTGACATCCGTGTAACTGAGTGTCCTTGTTCATACAACGGGCATAATAATAGTACTTACCTCATAAAGTTGGGGTTGTTAGGAGGATTAAGTGAGTTACTATAGGTTCTTCCCTAATAACAGCGCCACATAATAAGCACGGCATGTGTTTGCTAGTGTCATTTTCATTGCCAACTCTGACTATGAGCAAGCTATCCTCCCCAAACTTCCATTTTCTTTTTTGTAAGATGAGCCTACCTCGGGGTGTGGGAGATAAAACTATAATCAGTAACACAGGGAGAAGCTCTTGGCACTTATGAGGCACGCAGCACACACTGGTTCTCTCATTTCTTTCTTCCTGGGGGTGGAGACTGACTTGATCTTTGCATCCTCAGCCTGTAGCACGAAATAAGGTGCTCAAAAATTGGTCACATGTTCATCTGTGCCAGAGCTTCACGGGGCACTGATGACATGAATCACTCAGACACATCGCCTCTCTCAAGGTCTCAGGCCAGAAGAATAAACAAGAGAGCGAGGAAGAGAACCTGCCTTGGCCACATTTAGACGAGAGGCATGCGCCAAGGCAATGCTGTGCACGTACGTGGTACTCCTTGGACTCAGGCATTGTGCCGGCATCTGGCTGGAACTTTCAGTGCTGCCAGAGAGGAGCTATACAGAAGGGACCCTCTCCCCAGTATCCCCCACAGTGGTTCTGCTTTCACTGGTTCCAAGTATCAGACCTCCATGCCAGCTGATGAAAAGGTTCTGTAGCTTAAAACCACCAGGCAAACAGAATATGGGCTTCGTGTAACACTGAACTAGTTCTAGCTCTCCTTTTTCAGTTTGACAACTCTTGGCCCTGGTTTCCTCACAGGAAAAAGAGGGATAATCACACTTAATATAGTCTTGTTGAAAGGATTAAACAGTGTATGCACTCATTGGCACATAAGAGATCTCAAGAATTCCTCTCCTCTTATAATCAACATATGTATGAAATATGTAACATATGACTCTAATGATTATTCAGGATGGAGCGTACATATTACTGAGCCTCACAGAGTCAGCTCCTCATTTGAGAAATGGGGAGAAGAATACCTACCCCAAAAGTTGTCACAAAAATTACATGTGCCCACATACAGTCTTTTGTAGGGCATCTGCACACAGGAGGCACCCAGAGCCGTTGGCTCGCTTCTCCCTTCAAACATGGAAGGCCACAGCTGCGGGAGCCTTTTCCCTACAGGAGTACCGGGTGGGTGTCTGACCTCTTCTCAGATAGCGGGGAGGTCAAGGATGACAGTCACCCCTGGCCCATCCCTCTTACAGACCTCCAGTGCTGCTAGCTGAATCCCAAGGGGAGCCAGCTCCTCTGAGGGCAGAGCTGTGACTCTGCACAACAATGAGCAAGTGTGAGAGCACTTTCACACTGACTGTCACCCTCAGATCCTCTCAAGTTGATTTTTTTAAATGTTTTATTTATTTTTGAGAGAGTGAGACAGAGCACGAACAGAGGAGGGGCAGAGAGAGAGACAGAAAGAGAGACATAGAAACCAAAGCAAGCTCCAGGCTCTGAGCTGTCAGCACAGAGCCTGATGTGGGGGCTCAAACCCATCAAGCATGAGACCATGACCTGAGCCAGAGTCAGATGCTTAACCGACTGAGACACCCGGGCTCCCCAGATCCTCTCAAGTTAAAATCAACAATCTCCTCTTGGACAAAATGACTTAATTCGTCTCAGGTTCGCCATGTCATCTGAAGATGTTCAAAGGCCATACCAATTACTTGTAAGCACAGCTTTCATAGAACACAGAATTTCATTTTCCTCCAAACTTTTTGTAAGGGCTGTTACTGAAGTTCAGAAGGGTTGAGTGAAATGTTGCATGCCCCACCAAAAGTGCCCTTCCCCACCTTTTCAAGCAGGTCACACGCTCACCTGAATTCAACTGGTACATGGTAAAGAATCAAAACAGCACTACACATACCATAAAGATCTGGATTGCTGCGGATATATAACCTCACGAAGTTTTTCCCTGGTATTGGCAAAAGGGACCCCTTGATTCTGTCAAAGACCTGGAAAACAACATAGGGGTAAGTCTCCTGAAGATTTCTTATAGCTTTCATGATAGTATTTTCAAACGCTAATTTCCCTTTATTTTTGTAAGGCCATATCCAGTCTATAAAAGCTTTCACATCATGTGACTGTTTAACCACAAAAGACACAAGTCTCCATTACGTGTAAAAGGCAAGGTGAAATGGGTTACAAACCTGGTAAGTGTCTACGTCAAAGAACGTTTGATAGTATTCAAATGTCCAGAAGGGGGAGCTTTTCTTCTGGCCGGCAAGTAACTGTCAGAGGTGAAATAAAACATAATGAACACAGAAGGAACATCCTTATATCAGCGATGCAGACAGGGAGCTGCTCTAATGGAAAAATCAAGATATATCAGAGACCAAGCTCTTGTGCATTCATCAACTTTGCAACTGCCATGCCCGACTCAGCCTGACAGAAAACAAGCATCTGTTTTAAGTCAGACAGAAAGGTTTCAATGCCTGGTCCCTCCACCAGGGGGAGACTTTGTCAAATCACTAGACTTCGTTCTCCAAAAAGTACAGCCAACAAGAGCCATCTCATAGGATTACAGGAAGGATTAGATCGATTATATATAATATGTATCAGGTACAGTGACATATATGTGCATTTTTACACAAACAAACCTATACATACAGAAGGCAGTGTCAGATCTTCTGCTCCCCACCTCCTCAAGATTCCTACTACTATCACCACCTCAACTCTCAAAAATCTGATACACCAAAAAAAAAAAAAAAAAAAGGAAAAGAAAAGAAAGAAAAAGAAGAGGCGCCTGGGTAGCTAAGTCGGTTAAGCGTCCGACTTCGGCTCAGGTCATGATTTCACAGTTTGTGGGTTGGAGCCCCACGTTGGGCTCTGTGCTGACAGCTCAGAGCCTGGAGCTTCCTTCAGATTCTGTGTCTCCCCCTCTCTCTGCCCCTCCCCTGCTCATGCTCTGTCTGTCTCTCAATAATAAATAAAAAGGTTAAAAAAATTTTTTTAAATAGCTTATTTAAAAAAACTGATACACCGATTCACTCTAACATACTACAGACTTACAATATACTCCTCAGACAAAAAGAAAACCCACAAAACTCCGACTTACGAGCAGCACATATGGGGCTCTTCTATCCCAGCAGTGCAGCTATTCAACAGCAGAATGCAGACTCCTTGCCAGGAATGAAGACTGCCACCCAGATATTTCGTGAGGATTCGTGCAGCAAATGTTCAGATGGACTAGGAGGTGCTTTGCAGGACAAGGGCCAGGGTTTTTTTGGTCATTAAAAGGAGAATCTCTCCATAATTAAAGCTGTCCAACAGGGGCAATGCTGCTTTACATGGTAATGAACAGCCTCCAGAAGGAGGTATCCAAGTGCTGCTTTCTGACCTACCACAGGCAGCATTAGTATCTTGGGAGGGAAGCTGACATACAGGAGACTGAAGGTTCTTTCAAACTCTAGTATTAGAAGATATTGAACTCCAGACACCCACGTTCTCTAAGCAAGGACAAGGAATTCAGTATCTCTCATAGAATCCTGGTGACTTCTTCCCAATTCCCAGACAAATTAACATGATGGATAGAATGTTTTCAATTTTTTTAAAAAAAAATTTTTTAATGTTTTTATTTATTTCTAGGAGAGAGAGAGAGAGACAGCGTGAGCAGGGGAGGGTTAGAGAGAGAGGGAGTCACAGACTCTGAAACAGGCTCCAGGCTCTGAGCTGGCAGTCAGCACAGAGCCCAATGCGGGGCTCGAACCCACGAACCGCGAGATCATGACCTAAGCGAAAGTTGGACGCTTAAATGACTCAGCCACCCAGGCGCCCCAGAATGTTTTCAATTTTAAGACTTTTCCCCCTCATACATTTCACAAACTTTTGACACCTGCTGTTGTTCAGTGTGATGGTTAATTTCATGTGTCAACTTATCTAGGCCATAGTGCCCTGGTATTTGGTCAAACATTATTCTGGATGTTTCTGTGAGGGTGTTTTTGGATAAGCTTTACCTTTAAATTGGTGGGCTTTCAGGGAGCCTGGATGGCTCAGTCAGTTAAGCATCCAACTTTGGCTCAGATCATGATTTCACGGTTTGTGGGTTCGAACCCCACATTGGGCTCAGAGCTAACAGCCTGCTTCAGATTCTCTGTCTCCCTCTCTCTCTGCCCCTCTCCTGCTGGTGCTCAGTCTCTCTCTGTCTCTCAAATACAAATAAACGATCTTTTTTTTTTAAACTTGTGAGCTCTCTGAGTAAAGCAGATTGCCCTCTATAATGTGGCTGGGCCACAGCCAATCAGGTGAAGGCCTGACTAGAACTGACCAATCAGCCTGACCTCCCTGAGCAAGAGGGACTTCTTCAGCAGCTTGCCTTTGGCCTTCATCTGCAACCCCTGCTCTTCCTGGATCTACAGCAGAATGCCTTTGGACTCAAACTCCAATTCCTTCTGGGGTCTCAGTCCACCAGCCACTTCCAGCAGGTTTTGGACTTGCCAAGCATCCATAATCACATGAACCAATTTTTAAAAATAAACCTCTTCTCTCTACATATACACATCCTATTGATTCCATCGCTCTGGAGCATGCTACCTAATTGTGTGTTATTTAACAACTTATTTAAACTTTGTGCCTCATGTTTCTCCTTTGTAAAATGAGGATAAGAATAGGTCCTGCTGTCCAGAGCTGTTTTGAGGGTTAAGTGAGATGATCCAAGTAAGGAACTTTAAATGGTGCCTGGCAGCTATGAAACACGGGATAAACACTGTAATGATAATGATGACAATAGTCAACACATTTTTTTCTTATATTTCAGGTGAGAAAACTCAGTCTTAGGGAAGTTCAAGTACCTTACTCAACACAGCGAGCACTACTGGCTGGACCGGGATTCAAAGTTAGGCGCCTGGTCTAAACTCTCGCCATGATACCTAGCATATATGAGTATTTAATGTAGCACAAGCTTCGGTATTCATTTCGATATCTCACGGAGTTCCACAAAGAGCACCAGGAACCCGGGAGCTCTGCTATTTAATCAGCTTGAGAACTCAATGCTGTAAACTGGGTGCCCTGCTAGAGCGCCACGGTCATGACTGCATTCATAAAATAGGAATAGAAATACTGTTTTCCTGGAACACACTAACAGAGCACATGGAAATAAATCGTTGTGATCAAAAACAGCTGCTATTCACCGCCCAACCCGGTGCAGACACCTAGAAGTCTCGCTAGAACCTTTGCTCTCTCTCCCTTACCTCTTCTCCACCAAGTCCTACGGAGCCCACCCCCTAGCCACCTGTGTCTGGCTGTAGTTTGGCTTCATCACTTCTAGCCTAGACCACTGCCACGGTCTCCCACTGGCCTCCAGTCCATCTCCTTCCAATTTCTACCCCACAAGCCCGCCATACCTTTGTCTTTAAACTCTCCTGCCATATCATGTAAAATCTTTCAGTAGCTCCCGATAGCCTTCAGCACACAATTTGTACTCATTTGGTTGACTCCTTGCCAAGCCGTGATACCTCACCTCCTGTCTTCACCTGTAGTTTGCTCCAATGTACATGAAGACGGGAAATGTGCTGTGTGTGCCACGTTCTTTCATGCCGCTTTGGCTTTGCTGAAACAGCTCCCTTTGCCTAGATCACCCTTCCCTGCCTTCTTCCCTTGGCCACCTCCTACCCTTGTGCCAGGACCCACGTCAAGTGTCGCTACCTGCACAAGGCCCTCGCTCCACCCCCACAACCCCCGTGCCCCCTCCCGCAGCACACTCCCTGTGGGGGACAATTGCCTGCGTGCCTGTGTGTCTCTCCCCGAGGCAGAGGCCACATAGATCACACATGGGCTGCCACTGCCTGGCACTGTACGGGGCACACAAGAGACAGTGAATAAATGCATGAGGCTTTCAAAAAAATTAAAAGGAAAAACCAGTTTCAAAGACAAGTTCGAACCTCAGTTTTGTCGGAGTCATCGTTTCCCAGCAACTCGTCGTCTTCTTCTCCCCCTGAGCCTCTTGGGGGTCCTGGTGGACGCGTCGGGCTTTCACCAGGACCCTCGATATTTATCGTAGTGGCACCTGGGTTTTCTGCTGGAGTAGTGGCCTCATTACCAAATTCTGAAAGTAATTAGAGCACAAGGGCATTGGAGACCTGACCCACACTGAAAATGCTACACTTTTCATTTAAAGACAAGCTGTTACAGCCCCAGCCTCGCTGCAGACCCTACTTGGTATAAATTGCAAAAGGCTCTGAAAAATAACCTCATCTAGACATCAAGCTGACTTAGAAAAGGGGTTACGAAGATGATGGAATTTGGAGTCAGACCTGGATTTTACTCCTGGCTCAGCTACTTATTAACTATGGGAGGCTGAGGAAGTAACTCAACCTCTGTATGCCTCAGTATTCTCATCTACACAATGGGGAGAATAACATCTACTTCAGAGAATTTGGGGAAAGTTAGGAATGTTACCTAAGTCAAGTCCTTAGCAGAGTGGCTGGCCCACAGCAAGTACCCAATCGATACCTGTCTTCTTTGATTCAAGTTCAAAAAATTTTAATGGAAGTTATTTTTTCCAAGGAGTCCAATATAATCACTATAGAGAATAGAGGATCAAAAGTGAAAGTAGAAACCATAAAATAAAAATCACTTAGTCCTACCACGTCAAGGCAAACACTAATAATTTTTGGTACGTTTCCTTTTCTCCATATAGTAACTCTCTAAGATTCATTCCAGTGATTAACATTCATTCATTCATTCATTGAACATATATATACTGGAGGCTTCCAATGTGCCAAGTACTGATGTGATAATATATAAATAATTTTGTATCCTGTTCTGTTGGCCAGAGATTATAAAAAAACGATTTTTTCATTTTATATCAGTCTTACAATAACCCTTTTCATAACTGTATGATATTCCATCAGCTGGGAGGTGGAGGGAGTAGAAGAGACTGTAAGTTGGATGTTTAGGGTGTTTCCAGCTTTTCATTATAAAAATAACACTGGAAGGGGGCGCCTGGGTGGCTTAGTCGGTTAAGCGTCCGACTTTCGCTTAGGTCATGATCTCGCAGTTCGTGGGTTCGAGCCCTGCATCGGGCTCTGTGCTGACTGCCAGCTCAGAGCCTGGAGCCTATTTCAGAGTCTGTGTCTCCCTCTCTCTCTGACCCTCCCCTGCTCACGCTGTCTCTTTCTCTCTCTCCTAGAAATAAAAAATTTAAAAAAATAAAAAAAAAATAACACTGGAAGGAATGTCTACAAAGAAAAAGCTTTTGAGTTATTACCTACAAACATCTGTCAGTACAATCACCAGGTCAAAGAGTTAGTTAAGACTAATACTCCATGACCTTGGGCAAATGACATTATATCTCTAAGTCTCTTTTCTAAAATGTAGATAATTGGGGCACCTGGGTGGTTCAGCTGGTTAAGTGTCTGACTCTTGATTTCGGCTCAGGTCATGATCTCACTGTGAGTCCAAGCCCCACATCAGGCTCTGTGCTGGCAGTGCAGAGCCTGCTTACAATTCTTTCTCTTTCTCTCTCTCTCTGCCCCTCCTTCGCTTGCTCTCTCTTTCAAAAATAAATAAAATTTTAAAATAAAAATAAAAATAAATAAAATGTAGGTAACACCTATCTTACAGAGAGATTTTGAGGATAGGATATAAAAATATTGTCATAGCTATCATTTGTTGATGGAACAGGACAATAACATTTAAAAAGATGACCACAGCTGAGGGAATCAGACAGAGAAAGATACACTTAAGTCTCATATTTAAGTTTTTTTAATGTTTATTCATTTTTTGAGAGAGAGAGAGTATGTGTGCACGGGAGCGAGCAGGAGAGGAGCAGAGAGAGAGAGGGAGATACAGAATCCTAAGCAGGCTCCAGGCTCTGGAGGTCTTGAACTTTGAAAGCGTGAGTTCATGTCCTGAGCTGAAGTCAGACACTTACCCGACTGAGCCACCCAGGCGCTCCAAGTCTCATACTTAAAAAGTAGTAGTTCAGCAGGCGGAAGGGCCAGAAGGAAGAACAGAGGGTCACTTTAGAAATGCAAAGGCCAAAGGAGGATGTGCAAAGGGGGAGGATCACTTGTCTATTTGATGAGCTTAGGAAAGGATGCCACACGAGAAGGATGGCCAGATGCTTGGGGATGGCATCGCACACAAAGGGCGTGGAATGAGAAAAAGCAGAAGATGTGGGGCGCCTGGGTGGCTTAGTCGGTTAAGCGTCTGACTTTCGCTTGGGTCATGATCTCGCGGTTCGTGGGTTCGAGCCCCATGTCGGGCTCTGTGCTGACTGCCAGCTCAGAGCCTGGAGCCTGTTTCAGTCTGTGACTCCCTCTCTCTCTGACCCTCCCCTGCTCACGCTGTCTCTCTCTCTCCTAGAAATAAATAAAAACATTAAAAAAAAAATTAAAAAAAAAAAAAAAAGAAAAAGCAGAAGACAGAAGATGTGTCCCCTGTCTGAGAAACAGCAGGTAGCATGGGCTGACTGGAATGTAGCGTGTGTGTACCTCTCACAGGGTCACTTGACCACACATTCTGCTCCTTATGTGTCACTGCTGGTGTCCATCACAGCTCCTGGAGGACAAGACTGGCAGGTTCTTGACCTTCACCATCGCCACTCTCTACTTCTACATGCTGGCGTGTCCAGTGCTATGTGTGGCCTCTGATCCTTTCCTGACACCGTGTCTTCCACCTAAAGGGTCCCAATCCCCACTTTCTCACCTGAAGCCCCACCTTCCTCAGGAAAGCCTTCCGTGACCCCCACAGCATCCTGCATTCTCTTCTAAAGAGCAAAGTCCTTAACAAGGTCTACAGAGTCTTCTGTGATTTGGCACCTGCCTCCTCTCTAACCTCACCTTGTGCTCAGCCCTCCTTCTGCCTCAACCATCTGTGTTCTGGCACATTAGCCTTCCTTCAGTTACTGGGGAAAAAAGTCAAACTTCCTCCCTAACCACCCCCACCCCCCGCCCCGGGTACTTTGCATATGCCGTTCTCTACATGGTACTTTCCCACACTGTACTCGAAAGGGTGGCGAAGGAAGGCCTCTCGAACGAGGTGAAATGTGAACAGAGTGAGGGAGCAAGCTATGCAGCTGTCCGAAGAACAAAATTCTCAAATAGAAAGAGAGCACAAACGCCCTAAGCTGTGAATGTACTTGGTGTCTAGGAGGGACAGAGACATGCCCATGTCCGTAGAGCAGAAAAAGAAAGGACGAGAGCAGCAGGAGAGATCAGAGGGCGTGGAGCGCTGGGATCACGGAGGGCCTCCAAACAGAAAAGGCTCTGGCTTTCACACCTAGTGAGACGGGGGTGACTGGAAGGTTTCGAAGGAATGACATGATCTGACGTCGTTTTAAAGGACCACTTGCACTGGCTGCATGATACAGACTGTAAAAGGGCAAGAAAGGAAGCAGGAAGACTAGAAGGAAGGGAAGGGCTCTAATTCATACAAAAGGTGATGGTGACCTTGAGCGTGGTGAGAGAGAGGTAGTGGTGATGAGACATGGTGAGATGCTGAATGTACGTTAAAGATGGAGCTGACCGGATTTGCCGAGGGGGTGGGTTTCTCTTTAATCATCCTATCTCTTCCTCAGAGAGCAGTGAGGTAGTACTGGCTGTGAAGCCAGGCTGCCTGGGTTCAAACCCTGCTTTACCCCGTGCTATGTGGCCTTAGGCAATTTACTTCATTTTTCTGTGCCTCAGTTTCCTCACTGGTAAAACAAGGAGACTATTTCATAAAGTTAACATAAAGACAAGATGAACTAGTATTTGTAAAGCATGTAAACTAGTGCCTGACATATAGTACGTGTTGTGCAAGTGTTTACAAGACAAATAACCATTCATCAGTCCCTAGTCTAGGTTAGGTTCTAGGATATGAGTGATGAACTGTTCTGGAGTTTTCATAAACTGTGCTATATACTTAAGTGATTATTTACCAAATTAGTGTCTCCCTCACCAGACTGAAAGCTACATTAGGGAGTGAAGCGTCACTCTTCCATCCCTGACAACTAAAATAACTGCCTGGTTCATAGTCACACTCATGAGATATTTATTGATTCAGTAAAGGAATGACCTGATCACATTTCATCATAATTAGTTTTTTACACTTTTATCTACTCCAGCAGAGTAAAAACCTCCCCCTTTCACTTTTTATCTCCTGTATCTAGTAAGTTCTAAGCAGAAAGTAGATGCTCAGTAAATATTTGTTGAACTAAAGCAGTAACTCTATAAGCATTTTTTGTAATCACAGTATTAAATTAATGACGCTACCAATCTGAAGGGCTATTTGGCAAAAAAGAACAGCCGGTGTGGACAAACAAAACCCTGGATGTGGCCAACATACTTGTACCAAGATGTTTGAAATAATCTCCTTAAATATATATGCCAGTATATCAGTCAGAACCCGTTGCTGTGACTGGAGGTATGGATCGTAAAAGGGGGGGGCACCCAACTGATGTACCTTCAAACTGCAAGTCATCTACAGCTGCCATTCAGCCAGTGGGTCTTCTCCCAATTATTCAGAAGAAAATTTGCAGAGGTCTAAAAAGGAAAAATAGAGAAACTTCATAGGCTACCAGAATAAAATATATGCAAACAAATCTTGTTTCGGCATTAGAAATGGTACTGATTTTCCTTGCCTCCTTCTTTAGGGGGGTATGATAGGTCTATATGAAGATAACCGCTTAGCATCAGGTATTATTAAAACGGTCATAAAGAAACTAACCCTAGGGGGTCCAAAGGTTCCATCCAATCTCACTCACTCTGTGTTTAAGGACCAGGTGCAGCCTGGAAATGTAATGGTGAGGAAGGGGAGGCTGGAGTTTAAGAGGTGGCTATGAGGACACTGAAAAGCAAAGACAGTTAAGCCGAGGCAGTGGTTAAGGGCACAGGCTCTGGGGTCAAACAGACCTGGGTTTGATTCCCGATTCTGCTTCTCCTCGCTGTAGGACTGTGGGTTCGTCGGGGCCTCAGTTTTCTCATCTGTAAAGTGGGTTCATAATGGCACCTACTCACATGGTGTTGGGGGCCATTAAATGAGACAGTGAGTGTAAGGCGCTTTGTGCACAGCTGAGCAATTAGTAGGCGTTGGAGTGACGGCGACCCTGCAGCCTGGGACACCCTAAGCCCCGGCAGGCCTGGGCAAGAGCTGCCCAAAAAGCAAAAGCAGAGTTGTAGGGGGGACAACCGGGGTGCAGCGGCCCGGCGGCCAGGAGATAGCGGGCCTCCTGCGTCCCGGGCTGTCCCTGCAGGCCCGGCCGCCTCACCTCAGGGGCTATGCGTCCAGCTGGTCGGGGGAAGACTCCAACCTCAATAATCCCTGGCAGGTTCAAGCCCAGCCGAGTTGCCGGAAGCCGGAGGTCCGGGAGGAGGAACTTCTCCACCTCCTCCGGGCAGAGCCCCGCCTCCTTAAAGAGACCGACGCCTTGTCTCAGACACAAGGCCGCCGCGGCTTCGAGAGCAGGCTCCGAGCCCCGCCCCTGCGAAGCCGAGGCTCGGTTCTTAAAGAGATAGGCGCAGCCCGGAGCGGGGGGGCGGGGGGGAGGAGGAGAAGGGGAGGCGCAGAGAATTCTCTAGAGTGTGGGGTCTTTTTTGTTTATTTATACTTCTATTGTTATTGAAATATAAAATAGCGAAATGAAGGACGGTTGTCCAGAGACAAAAAGTCATCAACCTCTCGCATTATTTTCTGGCTAAAAATTTAATGAAGCGGTGAGAACGAGTCCCATCCTTTCTGAGTTGTGAATGAGTGAGCGAGAGCAGGATGACGTCTGTACTAGTGGCCGCCGTCCCCAGTGTGTGTAGTTATTTGTTCCTTCCCTCCCGCGCCCGCCTCGCTCTGCCCCGGGGTAGGAGGGGGCGGGGGAAGCGGCAGGTTGTCCTCAAGCACCCGTCAGTCCCCCACGGCATTGACCGCCACCCGGCACGCGACGAGGTCCCAGTAAACGATGGCGGGGGTGCACCAGCAAACCTGGTGAGAATCCTTTTTGCCTTGCACCTTCCGTCTTAGCCTGGTTAACAACGCCTACACAACCCTCCAGGTTTTGGTACATTTTCTCCTTGCAGAAAAAGCCTGCCTTGCTCTAGCACAGCGCAAGGACATCTTGGCTCCCCGGGTCCCCAGGGCTCTCTTCTACCACTGCAATTGCTGATTTGTTTTCTGCCCGTCTTTGCCAGCCTGTGAGCGCTTTGAGAGCAAAATGATTATGGTGTCTGGGTCCCCCGGGCCCGGCGCAGGGGCCAGGCACGTAGTAGTTGCTCACTAAAGGTTAACTGTGGCGTGAAGAAGGTCTGGCTGTCTGAGCAGCAAAAACATAATTCGCGGCTCACACGAGGTGGAACGGGTGACTTCAGCCTTAACCACACCGGACCCTTGTGGTCAATCGGAAAGACTACGTCTGACACACACACACACACACACACACACACACACACACACACATTTTATTTAGTGTATTTGGTTTTTGTTTTCTTTTGTTTTGTAACCTAATCTTAAGCATTTTCTGGAAGTTTTATTTTCTTGTTTCCTTTTTTTAATTTTTTTTAAATTTATTTATTTTTTGAGAGACAGAGCACAAGCGGGGAGGGGCAGAGAGAGAAGGAGACACAGAATCCAAAGCAGACTCCAGGCTCCGAGCTGTCAGCACAGAGTCCGTCACAGGGCTCAAACCCACAAACCGTGAGATCATGAACTGAGTCACCCAGGCGCCCCAACATTTAGTGTATTTGTTGAGCTGACATCCTGATCAGGCTTTCTACATGCAGGATCTCTAAGTCTCCAAATAATCCTGCAAGCTTGAGGTGATTATCATTTTATAAAGAAAAGGCTGAGGCTTAAGAGTATGAGAAGGGTACTTTGGTTGAATAGGTATCAGGGATGAATCACAATGTACAAATTCAGGTGGGCAAGTATATTAAACACCTCTTATGCCCCATTTCAGATCCCCTTGGCCTCACCTGCTGCTTATTTCACCACCACGGATCTTATTCGACTCCAGCAGGAATAAACTTAAGTGGGCTTCACCTCAGGCCCATGACTCCAGGTTCTCACCTGCGTCATGGCTTGTGTCTTGACCCCACTGGGTCCTGGGGCTGTTGGAACTTGTCAGCACCAGGACAGGAAGAGCCTAGAAGTGCGGGGGTGGGGAGTGGTTGATGCCTGGTGGGACACATTTTTGACCAATGGGGTCAACAACTGACGCTTCTCTCTTTTTCTCCTCAGAAAGACTCTCTTCAGACATTTCGTATTTAACTTCCTAACTCTCTTGTAGTATCGAGCAACAAGTACCTTCAGAAGTGGCCAATTTGGTAAAGCATCCTTGCAATGGTGCTCCTTCCTTCCTTGCTTTATAACCCCTATCCGTCACTCCTGGTTCTTGGACCCACACTTGCCAATGTAGGACTCATATGAGGAAGCTACGCTAAGGCACACTGGTACCACGAGTGGCCCCAGTGAGCAGCCCTCAGCTTGGAATTTTAGAACTAGACTGCCCGTCGGTCAGATGGCAACCGTCCCATCGCTGGTGGTAAAGGTGTGTGTTGGCGGGAGGTGATGTATTTCTTCTCTTGGAAACAGAAATAAATGTTATATCGGTATGTTAGTTATAATGATATAAAAGTTTTGGCTCAAACTGAGATAAGAATAAAAAATTACTAGTTTAACTAAAACAATGATTCTCAACTGTAGGATATTTTGCTCCGAGGGGTTATTGGCAATGTCTGAGGTCATTTTTGATTGCTATAACTTGGGGGGGGGGGTGCTACTGGAGTTTTCCTGGCCATCATACTTCTTAACACCCTATAGCGCACAGGAGACCCCTTCCCAACAAAGAATTTTCGAGTCCCAAATGTAGACTCTTGGTGTCAAGGTTAAAAAACTGAGCTCAAATGTTCAGATGTCCTTAACTTGTCTGCCCAAGTATGAGAAAGTAGATGAGCTCAGCTGCTGATGCTAATTCCGCCTGTACTGCTCTGAAGGAGAATGAACCAGTGAGAGGTGGAACGCCCCCCCCCCCCCCCCCCCCCCCCCCCCGCTTTGATAGAATGAGGGAAGCATGAGAGGGGAAGGAAAGCTGAGGAGCGTCTTGCTCTGATGGATAAGGATGGGGATGGAGGGTGAAGGGGACACTCTGCATGTGATCCTGGCTTTTTGCCGGTGTCCCCATAGCTGAGCCATCTCTACCACCCCCTGAGCAACACCCAGCACAAAGAGAGGGCTGCTGGAGCTGTGGGAGCATCTCACCCTGACTCTAGGATTGCTTTAATCTTTCTCTTTTGGATTTCCTAACAAACAGCCCTCTTGTCCTTTTTTTAATGCACCCGGTGTTAAGGGCTAAGATTGGCTGAAGCGACCGTGTGGGTAAGGGAGACCTGGCCTAGGCTGCCGGCACTTGCCCAGGGTAGGCCAGAGCCATCCTGCAACAAACGGGACGCAAGACTCATATAAGTGTCCCCCCTACCAAAATTTGATTATAAAAATTTGTAAACCGACTGCATGCATTTTAAAAGACAAAACGAGATTTCAAAGTCTTTATAAACTGAGGGGGCTAGTCCCAGATACTCAGTAGTTAGCAGTACTTGGGAGACAAGGTGCAGAAGCATGGCTTGGACTGCATTCTGTTGCATGCCCTGTCTGATAGAGAGGTTAAGTGATTCGGCCTTGATCATCCAGCCCGGTGGAGATCAGGCCAGTGGTGTGCTGGAGCATTCTTGAACCAGTTCATGAGAGCCGGTTGTTAGATTTTCAGGAATCCTGTGAGCCAGTTAGTAAATCCAGCCATTATCAAAGTTAAATTAAAGAAATTATATGAACAATAAATTATTTTAACAAGAGGCAATAATGTTCAAAACATCACTTTCTAAATATTTCTCTACATTTCACCATTGCTTTCTAAATATTTCTCTACATTTCACCATTATCTATTCTCCTGAAGCCCTATCTATCATATACACATAGTGTGCTTCTGATACTCTTCCCAACCCAGTGATGTCACGTTGGTAGCTTAAAATTAGCAGTGATGGAATTAATTACATCACAGATACAGGCAAAAGCTACGTGTCTAGGATTGATTATAATAAATTGTCTCCACCAGAGCTGGCAATCTTTTTCTAGCTGCAACTCTGTTGCAACTAGTCAAATCTGCTGTTGTAGCACAAAAGCAGACATAGACAAAAGTATAAATGAATGACAGGCTGTATTCAAATAAAGCTTTATTTATAAAAATAGGCAGAGGGCCAGATTTGGCCATAACTCACCACCATTTACCAGCCCCTGGTCTAGATTTAAGAAAGTGATGGGGAAAACGAACAGGTTAAATATAAAAATACATGCTGTATCTGTAGTAGTAATATTGTGAATAACACAAAAAAGTTGAGGCAGTATTCTTTGAGTATTCAAAAACAACATCATGAACAAACAAGTCAAATCTTGACATATGTGATGATTTTTTCCCTTTTATCTTCCTCCTTAACTTAAAGGAAAGTATTAACAACACTCATATCCAAATTATCCTATTTCTAAATTGTAAACATAGGTAGGCTCAGGAAAAGTATTTGGCAAAAAAGCAATGAAAGCATCCTGTGAGAACTAATTGGCAATATGGAATTTGCAATAAGGAATATTTTATATTTTACTGTCATTTGTAAATGTTTTACTACACATCCTTGATATCGGTAAATTTTATAACAAACTTACAGTCTTTTTTTCCCTAGAGATCCAGTGATTAAACTTTAGGTTCAGATCCAGCTCTCTCTGCAAAGCCCACAGGGAGCCACAAGCTTTCCAAAACTCAGCTGTCCAGGGCTACCACCATGATTCCCAGCATACCTGACAGCTACCTGCAGCTACGCTGTCTTATTTGCATAACCCCCACTCACCTTTGAACAAAAATTGACAGAAGGTTAGTACCTTGGCTTTGCAGATATCAAATTAATCTTTAGAATTTTATCTTTTTTTTTAAATAGACATTAAACTGTATGAGATGCCTTTTCTTGATTTAATGAGAAATCGCGTGATCTTTCTACTTTAGCCCAGTAAAGATGCTATGCAGTAAAAGATTAACTCTGCAGGTCTGACTTGTCTAAATCCTGCACATTTTAAATGAAAGTTTGCCTCTTGTCTGGTTACTGGAAGATCCCTTCTAAGCCCTTGGAATATCCTGCCTGTTAAGAGAGTCCTTGTTTACCTGAGGCTTTGGGCCACACCAGATAATTTATGCTAACAATGTGATTCTGTTGGAAACCTTGGGTCATATGGTATCAGTTTCACCTCTGGAGGGACTGGAGATGGAAGCTGTCAGTCTTCCCAGTATGATCAACCATCAGAAGCTCTGGACATCAATGCTGGGTGAGTGTTTCTCCATCTTGCCACCCATTTCTACCCGGAGAATTAAGCAAGGTCTGTAAACTTCACGGAGGGAGGACAATTAAAGGCTTGTACTTGGTCTCACCTACATCCTGCCCTATGTCCCTTTTCTTTGCTGAAATTACTCTGTATCCTTTCACTGTAATACGTTTTCAACTATATCCTTTTAACTGTAATTGAACCAGAGGGTAGTGTTGGGAACCAGTGAACACAGATGGCAAACTGCTTGACTTCTGTTGCATTTCATTAGCTAATATTGTTGAGAATTCTGGGAATTTTTAGATTTATGTCCATAAGTGAAATGGACCTATACTTTTCTTTTACGGTCTTTATCCAGCTTTCAAATTAAGGTTATATAGCTTCATAAAATTAATTGAGAGGCACTCTCTCTTTTGCTATTTTCTGGACATCTTGTACAAGGCAAGTATTATCAGTTTGGTTAAAACTTCTGTAAAGATTGGTTAAACCCTTTTGAAAGTTTGGTTAAACCCTTTTGTAAAGTTATGTGAGGCTAGGATTATTTTGGTGGGAAAGATGTCAGGTTAGAGTTTCAATTTTTAAATGGGCTTTGGTCTTTGCAAATTTCTCTTGCTTTTTACCAATTTCAGTATCTTGATATTTGTCAGAAATGTACATGTCATCTAAGTTTTTTTAAATGTTTAGTTATTTATTTTTGAGAGAGAGAGAGAGAGAAAGAGAGAGCAGGGGAGGGGCAGAGAGAGAGTGGGAGACAGAATCTCAAGCAGGCTTGGAGCTGTTAGCACAGAACCAGATGCAAGGCTCGAACTCACAAGCCGTGAGATCAAGTCATCTAAGTTTTTAATTTATGAACATGCTGTTCAAATGCCATTTTATTTTTAAAATCTCTGTTGTGTCTGTTCTTTTTTTAAAAAATGTTTATTTATTTTGAGTGGGAGAGGGAGAGGCAGGGTATAGAGAGAGAGTGAGAGAGAGAATATCCCAAGCAGGCTCTGCACTGTCAGTGTGGAGCCCCACACGGGGCTCGATCTCATGACTATAAGATCATGACCTGAGCAAAAATCAAGGGCTGGATGCCCAACCGACTGAGCCACCCAGGTGTCCCTCTGTTATGTCCATTCTTACTAATGTTTATTTGAAATTTTTTAAATCAGATTTTGTTAGAGATTTATTAATCTCAATAATCATTCCAAGGAAAAAGATTTTGAGTCGTTTGTTTTTTCCTTTTAGCTCTCCATTGGCTCCCCCGTCCGCCCCACGCTACCAATTCATTCTGTTCTTTCCTTTTTTTTTAAATTTATTTATTTATTTATTTTATTACAAATAGTTTATTGTCAATTTGGTTTCCCTATAACACCCAGTGCTCATCCCCACAAGTGCCCTCCTCCATGCCCATCCCCCTTCCCCTCCCCACATCCATCAGTCCTCAGTTTTTGTCAGCATTCAAGAGTCTCTCATGGTTTGCCTGTCCCCCTTTCCCCCACCATTTCTCCCATTCTTCTCCCCCATGGTCCTCAGTTAAGTTCCTCCTAATCCTCCTATATGTGCAAACATATGATATTCGTCCTTCTCTGCCTGACTTATTTCCATTCTGTTCTTTCCTTATCTTTATGATTTCCTTGTGAGGGGGCTCATTCTATTATCCTTTCTCTCATTATATATTTGAATCTTTCATTCATTTGTTCATTCTTTCTTGTTTTATTAAAAAATGTATTTGTTCTTAGTAGTGTTTCAGCTGTGACACACATTATGCTTTCATTGTTATTCAATTCTAAATATTTTATAATCTCCCAAGTGATTTCTTCTTCAACCCAAGACTTACCTGACAGCGTATCTTAAAGTTTCAAGGTATAAGGGATTTTTTAGCTAGCATTTTGTTCCCAAATTTCTAATTTAATGATGATGTACATGTCAGTCGTTATTAGTACAGTCACAGAGCTGTGTATCCAGCCCCATTATCTAATTTTAGGATACTTTCATCACCACGGAAGAAACCTTGTACCTATCAGCAGTCATTCCCAATCCTATCACCACCTCACAATCCCTGACAACCACTAATCTACTCTGTCTTTATACAGTGGTCTATTCTGGGTATTTCATATAAGTGGAAAAGTATATAGGTTTTTAAAACTTTTTCAATATATGGTTTTAAAGACTGGCTTCTTTCACATAGCGTAATGATTTCAAGATCCAGCCATAATGTAGCATGTATCAATGTGTCGTTCCTTTTTATTGCTTACTAATATCCCATCGTGTGGATATACTACAATTTGTTTATCATACCCCAGTTAACAGAATTTAGGTCCTTTCTACTTCTTGGCCATTATGGACTATGCTGCTATAAACATCCATGTACAGGTTTTGTGTGAACATGTTTTAATTTCACTTGGGCATATACCTAGAAGTAGAATTGCTGGGTCACACGGTTCCTTTCCTGAACTAAGGCTTTAAAATCTGTGTTCTTTGTTGTGTGTGGCTACTGAGGCCTCTGCTTGGTTGCTTGAGCAGTTAGCTAATGATTACACAGATTTCCTTAACTGCCTGGAACAAATCAGTCTCTCAGACTTTGCTGAGGGGCTCTGTGTGAATGTCGGCTCCTGCCTCCAACACTGAGCCAGACAGGTGACAGCTCTTAGGCTTCACTTCCCGCTTGTGCAGAGCCTCGAGGTCAGCCAGAGATAAAGACGAGGGCCTTCTTGGGTCTTGTATGCACCTACAGCCCCACGCACGCACATGGCCTTCTGGATTTCCAGGAATACGATGCAGCTTTGCGAGACGTCCCTTGGACATCTCATTCCTCGATATTATCTTCTTAATTGTCTTGGTCAGCTTTTTATCACCCTAACCTTGCATCACCTCAGACAACTGTAGTGTTAAAGAATTGCCACTGATATTTTGACAAATGCCCCGCTTTTATTGAGTGAACTCTGACTCAGGTCAAATAAAACCAAGACCCAAGAATGGGGCTTTCCAAGGAAGACATTAGACAAGTCAAATAATGGCAGTTCTCTGAGGATAGGACTTTTTTTGAAGAGCTCCAAACCCATTCTTCCACATCCGGTGGCTACTTGATGGCTGTTTTTCACAGCGGCCATGGTCACGAAGCTGACTTTCTGGTGGAGCTGGGTGAGGGGCATGGGAATAGAGAGAGTTAAAACATCACAAAGCTCTTCCCAAGATTCAGCTGTTTTTCTTGAATAGACACTTTTCAGATTATTACAAACTGTTCGCTGGTGAATTTAAAGAATTCTAGGAAAAAAAGTTGATTTTGACAATTTTTACTATTGTTCTCATCACCTTTATAAAGGAGTGGGTTTTCCAAGGTCCTTACCCTTCCTTCCTTTCCAGAAGCACTTCTGACTCATTTATATTAAATGTGATTATTTTCTATGTTTAGATACTTCAGTCATATTTTTGCACATTAATCACTTCCAAGCCTTCTTCATACCTCCTTTACTATCTTTCATTAGCTAGGTTAATCTTTTCTTGCTAATTCAAAGTTATATATCCATTTTATTTTATTTTGTTTGTTGCTTCTAACTCATTTTATTTTTTCATATCAACTTATTAAGCTTATACATACTATCCTATTGAACAAGAAAATACCCTAGCACGTTCTCTAGAATTTTATTTCTGTATTGTTATTATATACATTGTTCTGATACCTGCTCATTTAGAAAATGATAAACTTTACAGAACAAAGTTAGTCGTTCTTATTTTCCTTAGCTCATGGCATTTTCCTGGCTTCATTTCTCTTCTTGCTGAAGAAATTCCTGTGATAATGTTTTCAAGATGTATCTCTGTGGCAAACCTTCCAATGGCTATATGTGCCTCATAATATCTCAAATTTATTTTACCCTCATGTTTAAATATTGATTTAACAGAACGTGAAATTCAGTCATTTTCCCTCACCAGTTGACAAATATTATTCCCTTTTCTACTTGCTTCCAATGGTTCTTATCATTATTTTATCCTTTCGTAGATAATCTGCTCATCTCTCTAGGTGGGACTATACATTGTGCTGTGTTGTGTTGTTGTATTGTATTGTATTGTATTGTATTGTATTGTATTGTATTGTATTGTTTTAGAGAAGTTTTAGGTTCCCAGCAAAACTGAAAGGAAGGTACAGAGATTTCTCCTGTACCCCTGCCCCACGTATGCATAGTTTCCTCCATTATCAATATCCCCTATCAGAATGGTTCATTTGTTATAGGTGATAAACCTTCACTGACATATCATAATCATCTGAAGTCCATGGTTTACATTAGGTTTCACTCTTAATGTTGTATCTTCTTTGGGTTTGGACAAATGTGTAATGACATGTATCCACCATTATAGTATCATACAGAGTACTTTCAATGCCCCCCCCCAAATTCTCTGTGTTTCCTCTATTCACCCCACCCCAAATCCCTGGAAACCCCTGATATTTTCACTGTCTCCATTTTGCCTTTTCTAGAGTGTCATATGGTTCAAATCATACAATATGTAGCCATCTGAGATTGGCATCTTTCACCTAATACTACACATTTAAGGTTCCTCCATGTCCTTTCATGGCTCCTTCCTTTTTAGCACTGAATAGTATATTCCATTGTCTGGATGTATCACAGTTTCTTTATCCATTCACCTACTGAGAGAAATCTTGGTTGCTTCCAAGTTTTGGCAGTTGTGAATAAAACTGCCATAAATATCTGTGTGCAGGGTTTTGTGTGGACTTAGGTTTTCAAATCCTTTGGGCAGATACCAAGGAGCAGGATTACTGGATTGTATGGTAAGGCTATGTTTAGTTTTTGTTTTGTTTTGTTTTGTTTTTTTAATTTTTTTTAAATTTTTTTTTAATGTTTTATTTATTTCTAGGAGAGAGAGAGACAGCGTGAGCAGGGGAGGGTCAGAGAGAGAGGGAGTCACAGACTGAAACAGGCTCTAGGCTCTGAGCTGGCAGTCAGCACAGAGCCCGACGTGGGGCTCAAACCCACAAACCGCGAGATCATGACCTAAGCGAAAGTCGGACGCTTAACCGACTAAGCCACCCAGGCGCCCCGGCTATGTTTAGTTTTTTAAGAAGCTGCTACACTGTCTTCAAAAGTGGGCGTACCATTCTGCATTCCCACCAGCAAAGAATGAGAGTCTTACTGTGCACCCTCCCCAGTATTTGGTGGTGTCAGTGTTCCAGATCTTGGCCTTTCTAATAGGCCTATGGTGGTATCTCATTGTCATTTTAACTTGCAATTCCCTAATGACATACAATGTGGATCATCTTTTTATATACTTATTTGTCATCTGTATGTCTTCTTCGATGAGGTGTCTGTTAAGGTTTTTGCCCATTTTCTAATTGGATCGTTTGTTTTCTTCTTATTGAGTTTTAAGAGTCCTTTGTATATTTTGGTAACAGTTGGTTATCAGATGTGTATTTTGCAAATATTTCTCCCAGTCGGTAGCTTGTCTTCTCATTCTCCTGACAGCATCTTTTGCAGAGCAGAAGTTTTTGATTTTAATAAGTCCAGCCTATTCTTTCTTTCATTGATTGTATCTTTGGTGTTATATCTAAAAAAAATCATCAACAAACCCAAAGTCACCTAGGTTTTCTGCTATGTTATATTCTGGAAGTCTCATCTTTTTGTGTTTTACATTAGGTCTGTGATCTACTCTGAGTTAATTTCTGTGAAAGGGGTAAGGTCTGTGCCTAGATTCTTTTTTTTTTTTTTTTTGCATGTGGCTGTCAGTTTTTTCAGCACCATAGTCGAGGAGACTGTCTTTTCTCCTTTGTATTGTCTTTGTTCCTGTGTCAAAGATTACTTGACTATATGTATGTGATTCTATTTCTGGGCAGATCCCTATTTCTTTCCATTGATACTTGTCTATTCTCTGCCAATACCACACTGTCCTACCATTGTAGCTTCATAGTAAGTCTTGAATTTGGGTAGTATCAGTCATATGACTTTGTTCTTCTCCTTCAGTATTATGTGACATCTGCTTTTTCTCTCTGGAAACTTACAGAAATTTCTCTTTGTGACTAATCTTAAACTTCACGATAAGATGACTAGGTGTGTTTTGTATTTTTTGTTTAATGTTTATTTATATTTGAGAGAGACAGAGTGTGAGTTGGGGAGGGTAGAGAGAAGGGAGAGACACAGAATCTGAAGCAGGCTCCAGGCTCTGAGCTGTTGGCACCGAGCCCAATGCAGGGCTCAGACTCACGAGCCGTGAGATCATGACCTGAGCCGAAGTCGGATGCTTAACCGACTGAGCCACCCAGGCACCCTTAGGTGTGGTTTTTTAAATTTCCCTTTAAATCTGAAGGCTTACATATTTCTCTAATTACAGTGGTTTTTAATCGGGATTTTATGAAAATCCTTTTCCCTTTATTTGTTTCCCTCCTACGTCTGCGAATCAGGACAGGCTAGGTCATGCTGCAATAACTGATGACCCTCCCCGCACTGCATCCTTTGATACTCGTTCAATTGAATCTTTTCCCTTAAGTTGGTGTTTCATCTTTCCTAATGAACTCTTACTCTCCTAGGGGTTTTAGCCCCTGTCCTGGTGATGACTGCCTGACAGAAGAGCCTAAAAAAAACAACCTGTGCTCTATGTGATGAATTGGGAGAGAAAGGTGTGGAGAGCTACCGAAGATTGCAGAGAGCGGCTGTGTTATACTGTGCATTGGTGCCCTGGCACTGCTCATTGTCAAACACTGTTCTCTTTAGCTACAACTACCCAGTCCTTGGAGATATGGAGAGAGATGGCAGAAGGGGGACCACTGAGGACTGGCCAGTCTGCCTGAAACTCAGTTAACCTTGCCACTCTAGGCTGGTTTAACCAGTAGTGATGGGCTGGGTACTGCTTTTTTTTTTTTTTTTTAATAAGAGGGAGTGAAACAGTCTATCGGTGGGATGTATGGGACAGCAAAGGACACATGGAAACACGTAGTCCACGCTCTCTCCAGTCCCCAGTGCCCAACCATCTTCTCTTAGGTGTTGTCACTCTGTCCTGGGCCTTCATGACACCTCCTCACCCTCTGTTGCCCAGGAAGTTACCATGGTGTTCCCATTAATTTGACAGATTGACCAACCACCTTGGCCCCTGGGTGTTTCCAGGTGTCTCTATCCTGTTAGGAACAGACTTTAACATTTCCCTCCAAATTGATCACTGTGGGGAGGAGGGCAGCGGGGGGGGGGGGGGGNAGGAAATTAGGTGAGATCCACATTAGCCTGTGCCTGAGTTCACTGAACTGTGTCAATGTCAACTTTTCGTTTTTGATAAGGTGATGTGGTTGAGGGGGGGGGGGGGGGGGAGCGGGGGGGGGGGGGGTAGCTGATGCCCAACCCTTTATTTCTATTCTTCTTTTTCTATTCAGAAAATATTTATTTAAACTTACCCATATGTTTACCAGTTTCATTGCCACTATGTCTGCTTGCATTTTAGACATTCCTCCTGAGAGCATTTCCTTCGTCCTGAAAATTTGAAAAGGAATTTTAATGAAGTCTGTGATCTTAAACTCAGCTTTTGTTTATTCAGGAATACTTTCTTTCATCCCCATTCTTTTCTTTTAGGAATATTTGATACATTCTTTTTCTTCTTAAGTTTTTATATATTTATTTTGAGAGAAAGAGAGAGAGTGTGCACACAGGCAGGGAAGGGGCGGCGGGGGGCAGGGAGAGAACTCCAAGCAGGCTCTGCACTGTCAGCACAGAGCCCGATGCAGGGCTCAAACTCATGAACAAAACCACGAGATCATGACCTGTGCTGAAATCAAGAGTCAGACGCTCAACCAACTGAGCCGCCCAAGCGCCCCTATCCCCATTCTTAAAAGACAGTTGGGCTGAGCACACCGTTCCTGATTGCCATTTATTTTTTCCCTTGGTACTTTGAAGGCATTATCCTGCTACCTTCTGAGGACTCTGCCATTGCAGTTGGTGCCTCACCTAGATCTCCATGACTTCTGGTGCATCCATTCCCCAACTTCCAGGGTGACTACTCACAGCTCAGAGCTCCCTTTTCCCTTGGAGAATTACCCTCAGCCAAAGGATGCTGCTTTGCCTGGAAATGCCTGGGAAGTGACCTGTACCCAGGAACTGAATGATATGAGTGTACTAATGGTTGACCCCTCTTTGCCTCAAATTGATATAACTCAGTGGTGCCTTCATGATCCAGAGCATCCTCATGGGATCAGGGAAAGCCTGGACTTCATCTGAAATGACATTTTACTTATCGTCTTCCCTTGCCCTGTCCTGCTTTCCTATTCCTTAGAGGTTCTCCTGAGAGCACTCTGTCAGTAAATCATGTCCTGAAGGATCATGCCTCACTCAGGCTCTGTTCCTAGGAAAGCTGCCTCCTGATTGCTGTCACTATGGTTCTCACTTCTTTGTAGGTGATTGTATCTTCCCTCTGACTTTTCTTTTCTTTGCTTGCTTGCTTTTACTTACTTCCTGTCCCCCCATGCCTACTTGAAAATCTCTTTTTCTTGTTTTGTGTGTGTCTCTGTGTGTGTTCCATAGCCTCACTAAAAAGCGTACTGATGACTTTTTGTAAATGTTACTCTGAATTGCTTTAACTTCTCTTTCCTGTCTTCAAATAACATGTTCTCATATTTTTCAAATCCTTTGATCTGTATGGCATCCCAAAGTATTTCTTTATATGTCATTCTAGTTTATTAATTCTTTCTTCAGGGGTTCCTAATCTGCTATTTAAACCACCCCCTGAGTCTTTAATCCAACCGTTATGTATTTATTTTCTAAAAGTTCTGTTTGGTTCTTTAAAAATCATTTTGGATAACCCGTGAATGCTTTTTTTTGTGTTTAATAATCCAGGAAGACAAATACTTAATAGCTTGCTGGTAGAAGCTGATCTTTGTCTTGAGGGTTCCCTGGCTCCTGTGAATGAATTAAACTTTTAACACATAGTTATAATTATTTAAATAGTCTGTATTTGATAATTCCACTATCTGAATTCTTAAGGATTTCAATGTTTTTCTGCTGACTCTCACCCATGGTGGTTTGTTTCTTTGTACCACTCGTGGCGGTAATCTTTGCATGCTCATATCAGTTTTATCCTAATCTATGGAAATCCTCAAGGTCTAAATATTTTTCTTTTCTAAAAGTTCTGTTTGGCTCTTTTTGCAAATGCACACAATCACTGTTGACACCAAGATACGGGGATACCTTTTCAGAGAGGAATTACTATTGCTTCTTCCGGAAGCTGGAAGTCACTGCCGACATGGGACCACTTCCATATCCTTCCAGGAGTCTGTGTCTTAATGCAGGAACCTCAGAATCAGCTGCTCTGTCCCATAGCATGTTCAGGACTTCCTTGCACAGTCACAGAACTGATATGGCATTTTCCCTCAGGGCTGCTCTAACTTTTCCATTTGCCCAAACTATTTTGCCCAGTTCCCTATTTTGGTTTCACCCAATATTTTTTATGTGTGTGTACACTTACACGTGAATGTTTGGAGATTTTTCTTTATCTCCTATGAAAGTAGTGCATTAAAATAGCTTTTTCAGGGGCACCTGGGTAGCTCAGTGGATTAAACGTCTGACTTTGGCTCAGGTCATGATCTCATAGTTCATGGGTTCGAGCTCTGCATCAGGCTCTCTACTGTCAGTATGGAGCTTGCTTTGGATCCTCTGTCTGCCTCTCTCTCTGCCCCTCTCCCTTGTGCACTCTCTCTCTCTCTTTCAAAACTAAATAAATAAACATTTAAGCTAATAAAATAGTTTTTTCATGGAAAAGCTAGCTGTTTTGTGAACAAAAGGCTGGCATGCTGCTAGAAATGAATTTCTTAACTTTTTTTCTACTATTCAAAATTCCAAGCATGCAGGAAAAGTAAAGGACAATTCAGTGAAATCCCATATACCATCACCTATGTTCACGTACTACAATTTTGCCGTCTGTCCTCGTTTTCCTTCTCTTTTTTAATGATTTTGTGAGCTCATTCTTTAAACTTAAATTATATTTTTTTATTTTTTTAAATTTATTTTAAGAGGGAGAGAGATAGTGCGAGCAGGGGAGGGGCAGAGGGAGAGAGAGAATCCCAAGAAGGCTCCACTGATGGCAAGGAGCCCAATGCAGGGCTCGACCTCACGAACCATGAGATCATGACCTGAGCCGAAGTTGAATGTTCGACTGACTGAGCCACCCAGGTGCCCCTAAATATATTTACTTTAAAGAGAAGCTTTATATCAACTCCATGAAATGGAAAACCATGATCTCTTACCATTAATAGAATGTAGCTGTACTAATAAATACAATGAAAATCAAAGTCATTAAAATTAAGAAAATAAATGATAAAATATATATAAAAGTAATAATTGATTTGTACAAATACATATCTAAAATACTTTTTAGTGAGAATAATGAAACAACACATGATCAATCAGTAACACAGATATATTAAACTCATTGTCATTTTTAACATTTATCATTTATTTTTGAGAGAGAGAGAGTGTGTGAGTGGAGGAGGGGCAGAGAGAGAGGGAGACACAGAATCTGAAGCAGGCTCCAGGCTCTGAGCTGTCAGCACAGTCCAACACAGGCTCGAACTCATAAACCATGAGATCATGACCTGAGCCGAAGTCGGACACTTAACTGACTACGCCACCCAGGTGCCCCTCATTGTCTTTTTATTTAAGATAAAGATTTGTTTCTAGAATGATAAAATGATTCTGTTGTCTGGTTTCAGTGCTATCGCACCAGGAATCCCAACTCCCAACACATATCTGCAATAGGAAAGGAAGGGCAAAACATTTAATCCCTTTCTAGATGTCAGTGAAACATGTTTATACCTACTTTGCATTATAAACAATTGTCAGCTTCTGAAGTGATGGTTATTGTATCACTGAAAATAACAGAAGTCCTGGGGGTCTGAAATACTACGGGCAGCCTGTGTAACATGGTGTATCATAGGTCCACGCAGGTTTCAGTGATCTGCAGGAGGTCACAGAGAACTGAGCATATAGTCATACTCACAGCTGTGCTTTCACAGCGAAAGAATATAAAACAAAATAAGCAAAAGGAAAAGGCACACGGGGCAAAAGACCAGAGAAAAACAGTCCAGAGAAGAAGTTGTGACAACATGTACGAAATATTGTCTTTCAAGGAAGCTCATCAAAGACTCAGTACCTAAGGTTTGTTTGGGTTTTTTTACTGGAGGCTGATCACATAGGCATCTGTCTAGTACACATCGAGATTCCAGATTCCCAGAAGGAAAGCAGGTGTTCCGCATAAGGTATTCAGCAGGCGTTCACATTGTTTCATAAACAGTTTGTGCATAGTGAACCTCTATCATTAGTGGTGGGAACCCTTCTAAATTCCAAGTGTGTTGGTCTTATCCTAAAGTGATAATAACTATGAAATGATAGTTTTAGTGTGCTTCTTTTTTAAGTTTATTTACCTCTTGGGGGGGAAGCAGAGAGAGAGAATCCCAAGCAGGCTCCAGGCCATCAGTGCAGAGCCCAGTGCAGGGCTCAAACCCACAAACCATGAGATCATGACCCAAGCCGACACCAGGGGTCAGATACCCAACTAACTGAGCCACCCAAGGACTCCAGTTTTTGGTGTGCTTTTTATATGTAATACAAATTGAAAGAAATATATAACTATTAAAATTTTAAATATTAATGTTTATACCATCTCATACCGATTGGGATAGCTAGTATAAAAACAAAACCAAGGGGTGCCTGGGTGGCTCAGTCGGTTAAGCATCCAACTTCGGCTCAGGTCATGATCTCATGATTCATGGATTTGAGCCCCGCACCAGGCTCTGTGCTGACAGCTAGCTCAGAGCCTGGAATCTGTTTTGGATTCTGTATCTCCCTTTCTCTCTGACCCTACCCTGCTCATGCTGTCTCTCTCAGAAATAAATAAAAAACACTAAAAGAATTTTTTTAAAAAGACCTATGTTCATAGCAGCGATATTCACAATAATAACTAAAATATGCGAGGAACCCAAGTAACCATTAAATAGATGAGGGATAGGTAAAATGTGCTATATACATACACTGGAATATTAATCAGCCTTAAATTAGTAATGAAATTCCTCAGTATGCTACAACATGGATGAACCTTGAGAACATAATGCTACGTGAAATAAGTCAGTCATAAAAAAGACAAATACTGTATGATTCCATGTATATGAGGTATGTGGAGTGGTGAGATTCATAGACACAAAACGGTGGTGGTTGCCTGGGGCTGAGGGGCATGGGGAGATATTGTTTAATAGATATAGTTTCAGAATTGCCAGATGAAAAGAGTTACATGAGTGGATGATGATGATGGTTGTACAATAGTGTGAATGTTCTAAATGCCACTGAATTGTATGCTTAAAAATGTTTATGGTGGTAAATTTTATGTACACAATAAAACTTTACCACAATAAAAAATCAAAAGTAAAAAAGTAATAGGAACAGTGACTATATAAAGCATATCGTTCCAATAACTGTTTACATAATAACTCTATTTTTTAAAAAAGTAAAGGGTTGGAGAAAGATGCACTATGCTAACACTAATGAAAAGAAAGCTGGGATGGGATGGTTTGCTCAGACAGAGCAAACTTCAGAGCAAGAAAAATTACCAAGGATAAAGAGGAGCATTACATAATGATAAGGGATCAATTCTCTAAGAAAACACAACAGTCTTTAATGTGTATATGCCTAACAACAGAGCATAAGATGCATGAGGCAAAAACTGATAGAACTGAAAGAGGAAATAGATGAATCCACTATTATAGTCGGAGACTTTAATATCCTTCTATGAGAAATGGACGGATCTAGCAGGTAGCAAATCAGTAAGGACATAGTAGAACTTAACAGCACCATTGGTCAAGTGGACATAATCGACACACATAGACTACTTCATCCAACAACAGTGGAATATACATTCTTCTCAAACTTAATGGAACATTCACCAAAATAGACCACATTTTGGGTCATAAAATATACCTTAACAAATTTAAATGAATAGAAACTATACAATATATGCTCTCAAGCCACACTGGAATCAGACTAGAAATCAATTAGAGAAAAATACCTAGAAAATTAGAAAAGAAGAAAGATCTAAAATCTGTAATCTAAGCTTCTACTTTAGGAAACCAGAAAAAAAGAGAGAGAAAATTAAATCTAAAGTAAGCAGAAGAAAATACCTAATAAAAATTAGAACAGAAATCAATGAAATTGGAAACAGAAATTCAATAGAGGAAATCAAGGAAGCCAAAGATCAGAGGTTTATTGATAAACTCCTAGACAGGCTAATTAAGGAAAAAAGAGAGATGACACAAATTTTTAGTATCAAAAATGAAAGAGGGCACATTACTACAGTTCCCAGGGATATTAAAGGAATATTATAAACAGCTCTATGCCCACACATGTGATAACCAAAATAAAATGGACTAATTCTTTGAAAGACACAATGTGTGAAAACTCACACCAGAAGAAATAAACAATCTGAAGAGATTTATATCTATTAAAGAAATTGAATCAAGGGGCACCTGGGTAGCTCACTTGTTTAAGCTACTGACTTCAGCTCAGGTCATGATCTCGCAGTTCATGGGTTCAAGCGCCACATGGAGCTCTGTGCTGACAGCTCAGAACCTGGAGCCTACTTTAGATTCTGTGCCTCCCTCTCTCTCTGCCCCTTCCCCCATCTCGAAAATAAGTAAACATTAAAAACATTTTTTTAAAGAAAGGAAGAAATTAAATAAAAAACTTTTGAAAAACAGAAAATGCACCAGGCCCAAATGAACCCCCTGGGTTCACTGGTGGGTGAGAAGAAAGTATACAAATTCTCCACAATCTTGTCCAGAAATTAGAAGCAGAGGGAATAACTCCTAATTCATTCTATGAAACCAACATCACCCTAATACCAAAACCAGACATTATAAAAAAAGAAAATTAGAGACCAACATTTTTATGAATAGAGATGCAAAAATCCTCAACAAAATATTAGCAAGTTGAAGCCAACAATGTATATAAAGAATTACATGCCATGACCAAGTGAGACTTATTCCACATATATAAGGCTTGTTCAACATTCAAAAATGAATTAATATGATCCATTACATCAGCAGATTAAGGAAAAATCACATGATTATAGCAATACATGCAGAAAAAGTATTTGACTAAATCTAACACCCATTAACGATAAAAAAAATCTCAGAAAAAGGAATAGAGGAAACTTCTCAATTTGATAAAGAACATCTACAAAAAAACTACAGCTAACATCATACATAATGATGAGAAACTAGATGCTTTCCCACCAAGATAAGGAACAAGGCAAGGACACACCCTGTTGGTTTACAACCTGGCCCTTTTACACAGAGGGCAAGGAGAGACTGCAAAAGAGGCAGACTATTCCAGATTGGTAGGTGGCAGTTTCAGTAAGCAGGGGAACTTACTTATGAGGCTTGTCTTGGGCAACCACAAGAGAAGTAGATCTCTGCACCTGCCAGCCAGAATCTTAAAAGTTATATAAAGGCCTTAACTGGGTTCCGTCATGTATACCATCCAGATGGTCTCCACAGCACATTACTATGTGAAGGCTGTGTCCTTGGGCAGCTTCTAGCACAGGGAAGGCAAATGGCACACACATTCCAAATATGGGGGAGGTAGTAAAGGAGCCCCTGATTTCCCAGGCCCAGCTTGCAGGTCAACTGGCAGTCATGTCCTCCCAATAACCTCTGCCAACATCCCTTCTAACACCACCCTTTTTCAACATCATACTGGAAGTCCTAGAGAATGCAGTAAGACACAAGAAACGGAAATAAAAATGTATGCAGATTGGAAAGGAAGAAATACAAGTTTCTTTGTTCACAGATTACAATATTGAAAATCTGAATTAATTGGCCAAAAAAAAAACCCTCCCAGAACTAATAAGTGATTATAGTAAAGTTGTAGATACAAAGTTAATATACAAAAGTCAATTGCTTTTTTATATAACAGCAACGAGCAATTGGAATCGGAAATTAAAGTCATATTACCATTTACATTAGCACGCCCCAAAATGGAATATTAGATATAAATTTAACCAAATATGTGAAAAACCTATACAAGGAAAACTTTGGTGAAATAAGTCAAAGAAGAACTTAAAAAATGGAGAGATATTCCATGTTCATGAATAGGAAGATTCAGTATTGTCAAGATGTCAGTTTTTCCCAACTTAATCTATAGATTCCACACAACCCCAAAGCAAATCCCATCAAGTTATTTTGTGGATATTGGCAAACTCATTCCAAAGTTTATATGGAGAGACAAAAGACCCAGAATAGCTAATGCACTACTGAAATTGGAGAACAAACTTGGAAGACTGACACTGCTCAACTTCAAGACTTACTATAACGATGCAGTAGTGATATAGACAGAAGAATAGACAAAAAGATCAATGGAACAGAAAAGAGTGCCCAGAAATAGACCCACACAAATATAATCAACTGATCTCTGCAAAGGAACAAAGATAATACAAAGGAGAAAAGACAGACTTCAGAAAATGGTGCTGGAACAATTGGACATCCACATATAAAAAAAATTAATCTGGGCACAGACCTTTCATAGAAATTAACTGAAAATGGGCCTTAGACCTACATGTAAAACACAAAACTATAAAACTGCTAGAATATAACACAGAAGAAAACCTAGATGACTTTGGGTTGGTGATGACTTTTTAGATACAACACCAAAGGCACAGTCTGTGAAAGAAAGAATTGGTAGGCTAGACTTTATTAAAATTTAAAACTTCTGCTCTGCAAAAGACATTGTCAAGAGACTGAGAAGACAAACCATAGACTGGGAGAAAATATTCACAAAAGACATAGCTGATGAAGGACCATTATCTAAAAGAAACAAAGAACTCTTAAAACTCAACAATAAAAAATGAACAAACTGATTTTAAAATGAGCAAAAGATTGGAACAGACACTTCGCCAAAGAAGACGTATGGACGGCAAATAAGCATATAAAAAGCTGCTCATTATCATATGTCATTAGGGAATTGCAAATTAAAGCAAGAGTGAGATACTATTACACACCTATTAGAATGGCCAAAATTCAGAACACAGACAACACCAAATGCTGGTGAGGACATGGAACAACAGTAACTCTCATTCATTGATGATAGGAATGTAAAACGATGCATCCACTTTAGAAGACAATTTAGCCACTTCTTTTTAAAATTAATCATACTCTTACCATAAGATCCAGCCGTTGTGCTCCTTGGTGTTTACCCAAATGGGTTGAAAACATGTCCACACAGAAACTTGTGTGGAGTTGTTATGGCACCTGTTTTAATCCATTCATGCTGCTATAACAGAATACCATAGCTTGGGTGGGTCACAACAGAAATTTATTTCTCACAGTTTTGGAGGCTGGGAAGCGCAAGATCAAGACACCAGCATATCTGGTATCTAGTGAGGGTCCACTTGCTGGTTCCCAGAGAGTCAGTCACCTTCTTCTTGTGTCCTCACACGGATGAAGAGGTGAAGGAGCTCTAACTCATTCATTATGGCTCCACCCTAATTACCTAATCACCTCACAAGGCCTCACAAAAAACCAAATACCATCACTTTGGGGATTAGGTTTCAACATATGAATGCGGGGGTGGGGGGCAGGGGGGTGGCGGGCAGGACACAAACATTCAGTCTATAGCAGCAGCAGCTGTATTTGTAATTGCCAAGACCTGGAAGCAACCAAGATGTCCTTGAATAGGTGAACAGGTAAACTGTGGTACATCCAGACAATGGAATATTGTCCAATGTTAAAAAAAAAAAAAAAATGAGCTATCAAGTCCTGAAAAGACATGAGAGTTTCTTAATTGCATATCACTAAGTGAAAGAGGTCAAACTGAAAAGGCTACCTGCTTTAAGATTGCAACGATCTGACATTCTGGAAAAGGTAAAACTATGGACCCACTAAAAAGATTAATGGTTGCCAGGGGCTGGGGAGAGGTAGGGATGAATTGGAGGAGAACAGAGGATTTAAGGGCTTCAAAACTATTCTTTATGACACCTTAATAATGGTGGGTACATATCATTATAGATTTGTCAAAACCCGTAGATTGTACGACACCAAGAGGGAAGTCTGATGTAATCCATGGACTTTGTGATAATGATTTGTTAATACAAGTTCCTCAGTTGTAATGCATGTACCACTCTGCTGGGATATGGATAGTAGGCGAGGCTGTGCATATATGGGGACAGGGGGTAGTTGGGCACTCCCGTACTTTTGGCTTAATTTTGCTGTAAATCTAAAACTGCTTGAAAAAAATATAGTCTATTTAAAACAAACAACAGAAATGCTTTGTATGGGAAAATACTATGTACACATTACTGCTCAAACAGGCAGGTGCTATACTACTTTGGGGGCACAGCTTGGCATTTACAGTGAGATGCTTAGAAACAGAACAGCTTTTGGAGCTGTTTTTTTTCTTCTCTACATAGAGTTAGTGTGCTAGAGGCCAAGGTTAACACCTACTTGACTGTGGCAGTCAGCTTTCAAGCCTTTCTTCCCTCGGCCCTAATGTGCAGGTATGCAAATGCGTGAGGGAGAGGTAAACTTCAAGCTTTGTTAACTAACTCCCTATACAGTAGTTAATTGCAGAACTGGCCTCCAGTCCCTTCCCCTCTCTGGGCCTCAGTTTCCCTGCTTAAAAGGAAAGCAGTTTTAGATGTTTTCTAAAACACTTTCCAGCTCTGAGCTTCTAGGATTCTTCTTTAATTTTTCCAGTAGGCCATGCTGTTTCTGGCTTCTAGCTCTTTGGACATGTGGTTCCTTCCACTAGGACCAATGTCACCATTTGCCTGGCTTATGGCTTGCTGTTCTGCCTTTCTGGTTGCAGCATAGATATCACTTTGGGAGACGTCATCATGACCTCTCTAAACAGGATTGACTGCCCTCTTCCAGGCTTCCAGACCGCCCCCCCCCATCTTCTGTTTCTGTACTTAATATGCTAAATGATAACTTCTTGCTTACTTGTCTCTTCTCCACTCTAGACTGCCACCCTACTGAGTGCAGAGTGTCATTGTTACATCACACACACACACACACACACACACACAAGTCCAGGTTTTCTTGGGGATAACCCAGCTCTGTCTCTGCCTGGGGAGTTTCCAGGCCCAAAATCCTCTGGGGAGGCTATGCCTCCAGAAACATTCAACCACCAAGTAAGAAGCTGTGAGTGGGAAAAACCTCTTTCATTAGTAAAGGAACCATTTACATTATTCAAAGAACAATTAGTGTTAGGACTTACTCACTTGCAACAGAGCCTTTCTAAAGGAACACAGAGTCCCTTGAAGTGTAATCCTTTTAAGTATTGGTTTTTAAAAATGTATCAGAGGGAGGATTTAAAATCTGAAGTCTCCCAATCCAAGGAGACACCAACAAGGATCTCTCAAAGGTTAAGGCAAAGGATCAGAAATGATAATAATTAGAAGAGACCTTTGAGCACTCGCTTTGGCAGACACCTTCCGTCCCAGCACCTTCCTGCTGTCCCGGGTTGGCTACGTCCGCCCTGCACCTTTGTTCAGCTCCGCCCATTACCGCCTGGCTGTGGCCTCTCTGCCCACCGGCCCCAGAGCCAGCTCTGGCTGTGCCAGGATGGGGCTGCCCTGGGTAGGGCTGTGGCTGAGGAGGCTCTGGGTCCTCTTGCAGGTGGCCCTGCATGTGGCTGTGGGCAAAGTGTGCCTGATACTCTTTCCCACAAGAGTCAAGCAACACATCATGGCCATGAACCGGAAGAACCCCCACTTTTCCTACGACAACTGGGCCCCGACCCTGTATGGCATGCAGTATTTCCGGTTTGTCCTGAAGGTCCGATGGCAACGACTCGAGGACAGGACTGAGCCAGGAGGTCTGGCTCCCAACTGCCCTGTGGTCCGGCTCTCGGGACAGCAGTGCAGCATCTGGGACTTCATGCAAGGTCAGGAGACTGCTCCAGGCTTGAGACGTGCTTGGAGAGGGGGAACCAGAGGTGGGTGGGGAAGTGGGAAAGTCATGAATTCTCTTCTGGCTGCTCCTTTTTTTGGCTTCTTGTCTTCTTCTTACTTCCTGCAACTAGGACTTCTAGATCCTGTTCTTCTGAGGGGCATTACCACCTTCCCAGGCTCTTAACCCACAAACCAGCTACACTGGCCTTCCGCTCCTTCCACATGCTCTTTATTTTTTGTTGTTGTTTATTCGTTTTTCAGAGGTAGGGGAAGGGCAGATTTAGAGGGAGACAGAGAATCTGAAGTAGGCTCCGTGCTGTCAGCACAGAGCCCAACGTGGGGGTCGAACCCACAAAGCCATGAACCATGAGATCATGACCTGAGCCAAAGTCAGATGCTCAACCGACCGAGCCACCCAGGCACCCCTTCTACACACTCTTAGGCTCTTAGAGTCACTCTGCCTGGTCATCTCCTTCAGACTTGCTCAGTGACACTTCCTGCAGCAAGCCAGCCCTGGCTCCCACGGCTAGGTGACCTCCTCTTCCATGCCGGACGTCCTGGACTTTTCTTTACTGCACCTGACCTGGTAGGTAGTTCTGCGCCGCCCCCGCTAGCCTGCACACTCCATGCAGGTGGAGCCTGCAATCTAACCCACTTTGCACCCTGGTGGCTGCTGCTGGCCCTTGATAGGCACCAGTAAATATATGTTGAAGCTCCCACTCTCCCTCTCCTGTGTATCTCAGCTCTATCGATCTGGGGTCTAGCAGACCTCTTTTTTTGTCCTCCTACAAGGCCTTCCTCCTCCTCCCCCTCTTGCCCTCCCTCCCCACCCAACTTGTGACTGGCTGCGAGACCACCCCTCCACAAGCGCATCCTCAGCTCACCAGCGTCCTCCGCTGCCCTCCGCACTTGGAACGAAGCCCGGGCCCCGCCTCGTGCTCAAGGTCCTCCCTGAGCCAACTCCCGCCTCCCTCTCACGCGCGGGCCACCACTCATGCTCTGGCCTCCAGACCAGTCCCGGGCCTTGCACATCCCTTGTGCTTTTCCTTCTCTGCCTTGCTGATGTTGTTGGCTCTTCTCCTCTATTACAGTCCAAGCCCCTCATCAGCGGGGGGCCTGCTCAGGCCAGCTCAGATCCCCACAGCTGGGCGTGGGCTCTCTCTCCTGGACTCGGGGCTGTGCACCTGCACCTCTCCTCAGACACTGAGTCTGTGCCCCAGCATCTGGCTGCCTAACGGGGAGCCTCATGACAGCACTGTGTCTAATCCGTCTCTGAATTCCCAGGACCTAGAACCAGCGGATCGAGTAGAGAAGGTCCCTGAGGCGGGTGGCTAATCTAGTGTTTCTCAAAGCATGTTTTTGGAGGTCAAATCCCACAGATACGCTTTACTACCTCAAGTTCCCTGACTGAAGCAGTTTGAGAAACCCTGCACACCATCCCCTCCTCCTGGAAATTCGTAAAGCCCGTGAATATTTTATTTTATTTTATTTTATTTTATTTTATTTTATTTTATTTTTAATGTTTTATTTATTTCTAGGAGAGAGAGAGAGAGAGAGAGAGAGAGAGAGAGACAGCGTGAGCAGGGGAGGGTCAGAGAGAGAGGGAGTCACAGACTGAAACAGGCTCCAGGCTCTGAGCTGGCAGTCAGCACAGAGCCCGACGCGGGGCTCGAACCCATGAACCACGAGATCCTGACCTAAGCGAAAGTCCGACGCTTAACCGACTAAGCCACCCAGGCGCCCCAAGCCCGTGAATATTTTAAAAGCTCTGAGAAGCCCTGAAGCTTCAAAACAAAACTTGGGGGGAAAAAAGAAAACCTGACAAAGCACTGACTGATTTCCTCACACACACAACCCCCAGCTCTCCCCCCTGAGGAAATGCCTGTCATCTTCACACAAGATCCAAAGAACACCCTTTGGGAAAAGTTGACCTAATCCAGTCCTCTCACTTTAAAAGGGAAATGAAGAGCACGGAGAGAGGCAAAGGCAACAGAGCCAGTGGGTGACCAAGTCAGACCCAGAATCTGGGCTTCTTCATCTCATATCTTTCAGTATCATTCACAAGCGCCTCCTCTGTGCCCAGCCCTCAGCTAGACGCCAGGGACTCAGAGTTAGGTCAGAGCTTGCTCCTTCACTCAAAAAGGTTGAAGTTATGGTTTCACAGCATAGATGGGCATAGTAAACGAAGCCTCACAGCTCTGTGAGGTGGGGGAGGCTGCAAAGGTATAAAGTTCGCCCGCAGGGCTTGGAACACTTTCTGGAGGAGGTGGCTTTGGAACTAGGCCTTGAAAAATGAGTAAGATTTTTGTAGCATGTTAAGGGAAAAGCGTTTCAAGCCGAGCAACAGGCCACAGATTCTTGCTCATGACTTTAAACTGCGGTGCACAAATGACCTCTTTTTATCCAGCATTTTGCTAAGGGACCACTGATCATAAGAATCCTGAGAATAACAGCTAACATTTATTGAGTGTCCACTATGTGCCAGGCACTGAGCTAGAAGCAGGCCAATTTGATGAATGTCAATCATCTACTGACCAGTTCCCTGAAAGCCACCTTGCTTCATGGCCAGTTCAACGCACTCGCTTCTTTTAACTGTTGACTTTCAGCGGACCAGATTACATGTTAAAGACTGTTCTATTTGCCTCTGCTCCCTGCTATTGCACCTGAGACCGAAGAATGGAGAGAGAAGGATACCAAGAGACAAAAGAAAACTCTGTTTATAAAAGGAGTTGGCTTTCAGCACATGGACCCAGAAATAATGGTACTGAGTGGTCCTGAAATAATAGATACGGTGATACAGAAGTCAACACAACTGGTATGTGCCCTGCAAAATCTCATAACCCAGAGGGAGAGATGGTGTAGTGAGAGAGGTAAGCAGGGGGTTCTGGAAGAAGTGGGGGTGGGGTAGGAAGGTGGTCAGAGGAAGGCTTCCTGGAGAAGAGGATGGTGAGCCAATTGTCTATGGACAGCGAAGCCTTGGAGTGTGTGGGGAGTAGGGGAGTGGAGGGCAGAGCAGGACAGAGGGGAGGAAGGAGCTGCAGAGATCCAAGATGTGAAGGAGCGTCAGTTTGGCAGAAGTGGGGCTGTGGGAGGCGTGAAGTGGTGAAGGATGAGGCTGGAGACGTCATCAGGGACCAGCACTTAAGGGACCTTATGTGTCTTACTGAGGAGAGAAGACTTCATCCTGAAGGTATTGGTGACTTCTGGAAGGATTTTCAAGCAGGATGTTAACATGATCACTTCTGCTTAATAGAAAGATATCCTTTAACTGGTTTGGAAACCCACCAGACCACTAAAAATCTCTGATGTATGCTTTAGGTATAAATCTGAGCTCATTTCCAGACACAGACTGGAAGAGCTAGAAGACTCTATGGATAATCTAAAGGAGTTCTTTCATTTTTTTCAGATGCAAAGGCCCAGAGAGGTAAATTACTTGCTCAGAGTCATATAGCAAGTTCTTGTAGAGCTTGAATTAGAACTTGTGCTTTCCGACTCTCAGCTACTGTGCTTTTTGTTGTTGGATAAGACAACAGAGGCTCAGAGAAATTCCCAGCCACCTCCTGTTGTCTGCATGTACATGCACATGTACCCACATCACACACACACACACACACACACACACACACACACAGCAAAACAGTGATGAACTGGTGTGTTGTAGTAGAAGGCAATGCTAGGTATTTTATTGTCTAGGTATTTGGGAGTTAATATGGAATTGTATTTATTTCAGCCCCTGTTTCCAATCCTCTAAAATCTCTCCAAGTGTACTTATGAGGTGTCATCTAGCAAATATAAATGGGCTTTCTCTGCTGAAAGAGCCTGGTATGGGGGTTAATTTACTGGCATGGAGGTTATGATGGGGGGTTCAAGTCCAGCTGCAACAGAGCTGTTTTCTCATTTACACAGACAAGCTGGACTTGACAGTACTTGGCCGACATCTGAAATGGTGTTCTCTGCACCGTGGCTTGTGCACACAGGCAGAGTGCCAGCCCCCCGTACCGCTACCCCCTTGCACCCATCCTTCCTCTCTGCTACCACGAAAGTGAGGAACTAAGTTTAAACTTTGCCCTCAATACTGATCACTGCACCCAACCCCACTATAAATAATTAAACAAATGTCTCTCTGTCTCTTCCAATGGCCTAATCAGTGTTGAATTTTGTTCCAATTAAAAACAAAATTCCAGACAGCTAATATTTAGCACTGGTCCTGACCTTAAGTCTTTTGGGTTCTTATCTAAAGCATGACTCTCTGAGGTCATTGGAGGCCAGTGGCTGACCACTTGGCCTTGACTTGCCTCTGAGGCTGCCCTGATGAGGCCTGGGCAACCCTGTCACGTGGATGAGGACTTGTGTAATCAACCAACAGGGACTGAGGCCCACTCAGTGCCCCGTAGGGCCTCCTAAGAGAAAATCTGTGAGCCAAGGGCAAGGAGTGCTTTGTATCTCCTGGCCAGCTTTCTCCTCGGGTACTGAAAATGAGGACTATATAAGCAATTGTTTCTGTCTTTCAGTCCAATATTAGTTCAGTTATAATGAATGCATGGGACCTCAGGACTGGTTTATTTGTCTTCACTAGTTACCTCCTGCTCTGTGCCTCCCAGAAAGGCCTGATTTTTTTTTATACTTTACTGTATGTGTAAGCTGCTTCAAACCCATTGCACAGTAAGGTAAGGATATAACTAATGGAATGAAGCAAGTTTATCGGCAAGTTAAAATGCCCTCTGTTCCCCTCCATCAGCAAGTTCTATCTTTCGCCTTCTCCGCTGCCCACATACTCGCCCGGGCTCCCATGGTCCCTTACATACATTTCTCTGACACCCCCTAACTGGATCCTGCCCACTTCCATTCCCATCATCAGGCCTTTCTCCAAAGAGTGATGTCCAAGTGTAAATCCGATTGTGTGTCATTATATACCTCTACCTAACAGTCAAGGTTCTGGCTTGCAAGCCACAGGAACTCACTCGGGTTTTCTTAGGCACACACATACGTGTACAAAAGAACATATTAATCAGGTGTTGCAAGATTTCTGGAATCAACTATAGCTGGAGCCCTGGGCCTGGACTGTCTTTTAGCATCAGCAGTCAGGCCAAGATGCTGCTGTCTCTGTGATTGCCTTGAGAACCAACCCCCTGTCCCCAGGACCCCACCGTCCTGACAGGGGCACCACCACTGGGCCATGGATGAATTCTGCCATCTCAGTGGATCCATAATCAAAGAGCTATGTGGGAGGGTCCAATCAGCCTGGCCTCGGTCACTGCTTTGGCTGCTCAGGACAGAGGACAGACCTGGCCCCTCTGTCCTCCACAGAGGCAAACTCTCCCATGAATAGTGTACAAAATAGGAAATTCCAGCCAGGAAGGAGGCTTGGGAGCTGGGCAGCCAAAATTGCAACAAATATCCACCATCCTTGTTTTATATCTCCATGATGTCCCATTGTACCTGGAATAAAATCCAGATTTTTCACCAAGGCATAGGACAGCCTGCCTCCCCTGGCCCATACCTACCTCTGCAGTCCTGCCTCTCGTTACCCCCCACCTCCTCCGCAGGCCTGGCTCTGGTCACAGTGACCTCGCAGGTCCTTGAAGACACCAAGCTGTCTCCTGCCTCAGGGCCTTTGTACATGATAGAGTCCCTTTGTCTGGAATGCCCTTCTTCTCCCTTTGCCCATGGCTTGCTCTTTCCTAGCCTTCATTTCGCAGGTCAAATGGCATCTCCTCAGAGGCCTTTCCCGCCCCACCTGTCTAAAGTAGGTCACTCCTTTACAGTCTCTTTCGTAACACTTATCGCAAGTTGAAATTACCACATTTATGTGTTTACTTGGTTTTTTGCCATTAAATAGACCTCAAATTGCATGCAGGCAGGGGCCTGCTGGCCTTGTTCTCTGCTGCATCCGTGGTGTGTGGCAGAGAGCCTTGCACATGACGTCAGAACAGCTTGCTTCTAGGTGGCATGAGAGCGTGCTTGGGGACGTGAGGATGAAGAAGGAACAGGCCTGGCCCACAAGGGGCAACAAGCAGCCTGGGGGACACAGACACGTCACAGTGTGCAGCCTGTGTGCTTTTACAGATATGAGGGAAGGGCTCAACAGTGTCAGCTCGAGCCACAGGTAAGCACCAGGTGCTGGCAGCTCCCCAGAGTTACCCCCGATCTAAGGTGGGAGGGTTGCGTAAGGCCCCCACCCGGGCCTGGCTTTGCAGGTCACACAGGGTTCCACATTTGGGAGGGCCCCGTGCTTGGGGTTCACCGTCTTACAGCAGCTGTGTTGAAATCCTGAATCATTTTATCTTTGAAGCTGCATTTTATAAGTGAGGCCTAATGGGACAGTCCCCGCGGCAGGGGACTTGGAGGCTCAGCTCCTGCAGGACCCTCCCTCCCTCAGCCCCCTTGCTCTCTGGGACATGTTCTCCACGACCCACTCTTCCCACCTTGGACACAGGGCTTGTCCTGCCTCCTTCCCAGTGCTATCCAGTGACTGCTGCCACCTTCAACCCCAGAGGGCCTGGACGCAGACACGGGGAAGGTTGGGGCCAGCTGTACGCATCCTGCCGCATCTCGTGGTCGGGCGTGGAGGCGGCCGTCCCCAACCTGGGCTGACAGTGCCTTGTGCAGTTTGCCAAGTGTGGGGAGTAAAGTGGGGCAGAAGCCTCTTGCCCACCTCCTGTCCCCCATCAAGGAGCCTGGCATGTCCCTGAATGGAGGTGGTTATATGCTGTGGGGTAGGAGGTGGGCATGGGGGAAGAGTAAATGAAGGGCATGGGGGAAGAGCTCAATTTCTGCACTCCTAGCGGAGGCATGGTGTGGGGATCTCGTGCTACAGGAAGAGGAACACTGGCAGCCACTGGCCACACACACGGACATGAGCACTGAGTCTGGGGGCTCCTGGGTGACTGTGAGGGTCTGCACAGTCCATGAATATCCCTCTGTCCGTGGGAGCATGACATTAAGCGCTAGCTAAAAAATACCATGCCAGTGCAGGAGAGAGATCATGGCAGAAAATCTTTTTATCTTAGTATACTTTGGGGCACTCCCCCTCCCCACTTTGTAAACAAGGGGCTCAGCATTTTCATTTTGTCCAAGGCCAGCAAATTATGTAGCCAGTCTCGTCCTCACCCTTCCTTCCCCTCGGTGGCATCCCCTTTGCTGTTCCTCCCCACTTCATAGCTCAGGAATCAGACAGCTGATAACAACAGCTTACATTTATTAAGTACCTACTATAAGCCAGGCACCATTTTAAGCCCTTATCTGTACTACCTTCTTCAATCCTCATAATGATCCTATAAGGTAAGCATTATTATTATGTCTATCTGTGAATGAGGAGACAGTGGCTTTGAATGAAAAGAGTACTAAATTAAGAGTCTAGAAGCCAGAGTATTAATTTTAATGCCACCACTGACCTGCTGTGTGGCCTGGAGCAAGTCTATAAACAAGGGAAAAATTTGCCTACCTCGCAGTATACGAACCTTATCGCATGAGAAAACAGATGCGTGCCTGCCTTATTAACTGCAGGAGAGGGACTCTATCATTATTTTAATGACCACCTAGTGGCTGCAAGTGGTCCACTGAGGCCCCTTGATAAAATCGCTTCATTGTGGAGAGGCGTAAACTGGCTCCAGCCTCTGTTAAGTCTTGCCCTGTAGGCGGCAGACCCCAACTGTGGTCTGGCTCCATCTCTGAGGGAAAATAAAGGTGGTAACAGAATATGGGTGCCTGGATGGCTCTGTTGGTTAAGCGTCTGACTCTCTTGATTTTGGCTCAGGTCGTGCTCTCACAGTTTGTGGTTTCAAGCCCCACATCGGGCTCTGCAGTGACAGTGTGGAGCCTGCTCGGGATTCGCTCCCCCTCCCTCTCTCTCCGCCTCTCCCCTGTTCTCGTTCTCTCTCTCTCCCTCTCTCTCAAAATAAATATAAACATCAAATTGTTTTAATGGTGGTAACAGAAGTGAGGGCAGGAGTAAAGATGGTACTGGCATATCAATGCTGTGTGTAGATGATCCGTTGTTGATGGTTCCGTTCCTGTTTCAGGCAACAGACCGTTGGTGCTGAATTTTGGAAGTTGTACCTGACCTTCATTTCTTTTCAAATTTGACCAGTTCAAGAGACTTATTGAAGACTTTTGCTCCATAGCAGACTTTCTCATCATCTACATCGAAGAAGCACACGCATCAGGTAGAGACTCCCTGCCCTTACCTCTTCCTACCGTCTCTTTTTTCTCTCCTGTTTCCTGCAGGCCCTGACTCAGGGGTGGGAGGTGGGGAGGAAGAGGAGGAGTGAGGGAAAGAGCCCCACTGTTCACTGAGCACCTGCCAGTTCAGTCCCTGCTGGGTTTACCCACCACCACTAACTCCGCCGCCTGTGCCTTCAACCAGGCACACCTGGTTGGACGGGTCTAAGATGGAGAGCACCCACCATTTTGAATGGATAAACAAGGAAATCAAGGGAGAGAAGCTAATAGGAGGAATTTAGACCGGAATGACTGTTCCATAGCTACTTGTGAAATCCAGCCTAAGTTTCTCGAAGCTCAAAGGGACACTGGTTCATCTCAGCCAATGGTTCCCAAGCTTTAGTGAGCATTAGAGGCACGTGGAAGGCTTGTTAAAACAGACTGCTAGAGCCCACCCCAGAGTTTATCAGTTAGATCTGGGGTGGGGCCTGAGAATTTGAATTTTTGACAAGCCCCTGGTGATACTGAAGGTGCTGGTCTGGGGACCACACTTTGAGAACCACTACTCCAAGGCTAACTTTCATCTGGGGGCAGCCATTCTTTCTTCAGCCCCTAACAGGGGGTCACACATCTTCATTACTTCACGTTTAATCTCGTTCCTTTCCTGGGCAGCTCTGTCCGGGAGAGCTCTCCCGGAAATTCCAAAGCTAGTGGTCTAAGCCCTTTGAACTTTACAAAATGGTCAGACACATCCCCTGTCCCCCGATTTTCAAGGGGATTGAACCTGTGAGTGTGGCCCAACTCTCAAACCCAAAGACTGAAGAAGGCAAGTGGGACAAGTGTCATTTACTCGCCCATCTCCCACATGATTCGTCTGTCTCCCAGCACCTGGCAGAGCGCATGTCGCAGGATCAGAGCTCAGCAAAAGTTGGGTGAATGAGTGTACTTAGGCCAGTATTAGCCTTGCTGGTTTATCCCTGTGCTGTCAAGTGCAGGTTGCTCTGAATTATCAGCGAACTTGGTCCAGAAGTGCTTTCTCCAATATGGTCCCTGGATCCCTGATGTCAGAGCTCTGTGGGTTGCTTGTTAAAAATGGATATTCCAGGGGCGCCTGGGTGGCTTAGTTGGCTAAGAGTCTGACTTCGGCTCAGGTCATGATCTCGCGGTTCGTGGGTTCAAGACCCACGTCGGGCTCTGTGCTGACAGCTCAGAGACAGGAGCCTGCCTCGGATTCTGTGTCTCCTGCTCTCTCTGCCCCTCCCTGCCCCTCCCCTGCTCATGTTCTCTCTCTCTCTTTCTCTCTCTCTCTCTCTCTCAAAAATAAATAAACCTCAAAAAAAAATTTTTTAAGGATATTCCAGGACCCCACCCCAGGCCCACTGCATCCTGATTTATTGCACCCAAAGGTTTGAGAACTTCTTTCAACTTAATACTATGTTCACTTAACTGGCAGCTTCTGTTCTCATTAAGGGTTTGGGGCAACCTGAAATATTAGCACAGGGGAACAGGTACACAGAGGTTCATCACACTGTTCTATTTGTCTGTGCTTTCAAATTTTTCCGTAACGTAATCTAAAGGAGTATAAGTAACAGGAGAGCAAATGGAAGCGCAGTGTGTCTCCGTGTCAAACGCGTCTTTGGAAGAGCAGCGGCCAGGAGTTCCAGGGAGGAATTTGGGTGCCTTCAGGTGCCTGTGGTCTCCATGGCTGAGAGGAGACACTGACCTGATGTCATCACAGCTGACAGTCGAAGCTCAGCCAAAGCTGATTTAAAAAGCTGGGGCAGCACTTGTCAAACTTGACCATGGGCGTCAGCGACCTGGGGACCTTAGCGGGTTCTGGCGCAGCGCTGCTGCAGTGAGCTCCCAGGTGAGGTGGAGGCTGCCGATGCAGGGACCATACTTGTAGTGCCAAGGTCATGGAGGATCCAGCTTTTGTCTCTAGAGGAACAAACTGTAAACTGTGACAAGAAGGGTGGACCGTCACAGAAATTGTTCCTGGTCCTGGTACCTGTCCTGTTTCTCCTGGAGTCAGCCCCAGCAGGTTTGACCCTTCCAGAACCTCAAGTCTTTGAGGAAGGACTTCCTGACCCTGGTCTGACACAGACCGTTCTCTTGCTTCTGTGCTTTGGCACTCCTCGTTCAGGCATTTCTTCCTCCTCCCCATCTCCTTCCCCAGCTGCTAGAATCCTGCCCTGGCTGGTCCAGGGGTCCCTGAAGGATGGACCGCATCGGCCTGAAAGAATGGACACAGACAGCTCGAGTGAACCAGTCTGGACAGTTTATTGATTCTTCAGCAGGCTTATATATGCTTTCTACTTCCTATGTGTTTGTGTCAAGCTTCTGTTCTTATTCTCAGAATGTCTTCCAGGACATTCATCCGTGAGGAAACTTTTGGGTTATTTCCTTGCGTTTCTGCTCTTTTACTTTCAGATTTAATCTCTAATCTTACTATTTCTATGCCTAACAAGCTAAAGGGCTAATTCTGTTTTCTATATTGCTAGTTTCATGTGTTATAGCTGAGATAAGTAGAGCCTATTCTTTAGAGAAATTGAAGCGTGACGGCTTTCTTAGTATCTACCCTTACTGTAACCTTTTACAGGGACATGCTTTCTTTAAAGTGCCTTTAATGATCAACTAACTGCCAAGTCGTAGGGAAATGCCCAGTATGAAAAATAAGCTGATTGAATAGCAGAAGAGATATCAGTAGCTTCGCTTCCAGAGAACCACTGTGCAGTCTTCTCTTGTCGACCCCCTGGGCTGTGTCATCAGGTGGGTGATGAAGTTCGGCTCCTGGCACCCGGCGCACTTGTTTCTGTCAACCAGACAGAAGTGAGTATGGCCTGAACCGCAGAATTAAAGTGCACAGAGCCACTGTCCACCCATCCCGCCAGGTCTGGGGTCTGTGGCCCAAATCAGTTGGCTTCCTTTTCCTCCACACGCCACATGTTTGTCCAGGTAAGTTACAGGGAGGCATGAGGCCTGATGGGAAGAACACGGACTTTGGAGCTTCAGACCGGAGTATGGCTCCTGGCTCCATCACATGCTGGCCACGTGACCGTGGACAGCTTCCCTTCCATGCCCACTTCTGCGACACTGAAATAGGATGACAACAGCAACCTCACACTCACTCGACAATATTTAAGGAATACCTGCTCCTTGCCAGCCCTGGGCTGGGCCCAGAGATATTGAGACAAACGATACACACAGTTCCTGCCTCTCAGGAACTCCCTGTTAGAGCTGGGGAAGCACATCACTGCTCCTCCCCGGGCCTCCATGTTCTCAGCTTCAGGACAAGAACGTGAATCCCGCCTCAGCTCCTGTAAGTGGCTGTTGTGAAGCCCCGAGGAGCTGATTGTTGCACAAGACTGACTGCCTGGACATGAGACCAATGTAGGCTGGTGTTATTGTCATCTACAAAATTTCGATGTCTTGGGGCAGGTAATAATTACCTTAAACTACGGCCAGGCACTTGTATCTTGGTGTGAATTTCTCCTGAGAGCTGGTTTTTCTTGGAGCAAGCTTCCCTTGAAGCCCTGAGGAGGTAGAGCCATTTCTGCTGATAGACTTAATCACCTTATATTACCCGAGGAGGCAGCCATTCCCATAAACACGGGCCATGTGGCTTCCGAAGGAACCCATGACCACATTACCTGGGTCCCAGACTCCCCAGAAATGAGGCAAGTAGAAGGGCAAGGCCAGTAGCACTTTGCGGTTGTTTTTTTTCAACCCGTGGGCCCATTAACTAATGAGTACCACTTCCTGTAAGTAGGCAGAGGGACACCTTGGCAAATGAGGCCAACTGAAAATCCCCTTCTATTTAAAGTTAAGCAGCCTAAAATGCATCTCTAGAGCAAAGTAGCCATATTCTGCGGTACAGAATAAAAACTGGGTTCTTTCCCACCTGTCCACTACTTAGAGCAGACGGGCAGAATAAACCAACATTTTTCAAGCAGCTTCTATTAAGGGGTTTCCATGCAAGTTATGTCATCCAAGCCGTTACACCAGCCCTCTGCAACATAGATTCTAATATTCCCACAGCAGATGGGGAAACTGAGAATTTAAAGAGATTTCAGGGGCACCTGGGTGGCTCAGTTGGTTGAGCATCCAACTTCGGCTCAGGTCATGATCTCATAGCTTGTGAGTTCGAGCCCCACATCAGGCTCTGTGCTGACAGCTCAGCGCATGGAGCCTGCTTTGGATTCTGTCTCCCTCTCTCCCTGCCACCTCACTTGCTCGTGATCTGTCTCTCTCTATATATATCCAAAGTAAATAAACATTTAAAAAAATTTTTTTAAGAGATTTCAAGATCCTGCCCAATATCACACAGCTGAGCATGTCAGGGAAAGCTTCCTAGAGGAGAGGGTGTTAGAGCAGTGGTTCTCAGCTGAGGGTGATTTTGTCCCCCAAGGGGTATTTGGCAATGTCTGGAGACGTTTTTGGTTGTCACAAATTGTCAGAGCCATGCTACTGACATCTAGTGAGCAGAGTGCAAAGATACTGCTCAACATGGGGGCACACTCAGGATGGCAGCCCCCCCCGCCCCCGAACGTCAGTAGTCCCAATGGTGAGAAGCCCTGTGGTAGACGGGAGCCTTTTAATTTTTTTATGTTTATTTTTTTGAAGGAGAGAGAGACTGAGTGGGGGAAGGGCAGAGAAAGAGGGAGACACAGAATCTGAAGCAGGTTCCAGGCTCTGAGCTGTCAGCACAGAGCCTGATGCAGGGCTTGAACTCACGAGCTGTGAGATGATAACCTGAGTGGAAGTTGGACGCTTAACCGACCGAGCCACCCAGGCGCTCCAAGGCGAGCCTTAAAAGGACAGATAGGATCTCAAATGTGGAAGGGATGGTAAGGAAACAGGGAAGAGAGGGGTCGGCATCATTTGAGGAGAAGTCACTTCGGCTAGATGTGGAAAGACCAGGAGCCGTGACTGGAAGTACATGTGGAGAGAGATGGTAAGGATCATTACGTGCTGTGCCAAGGAGCTGGTTCTGTAACTGGTTTGTAGGCAGAGAAAAAAATCTGATTACGTTTTGTGGTAGGAGCGTTGTCAGAGATCTTCAGAGAAGCACCATCAGGAGGCAGGAATACTTCTTAGGAGGGGTTGAAAGTAAGGGTCACTGCCAGGCCTGCAGTTGTACTTGGCTGTGGGTTCACCCTGAGTGGCAGGCACCCCGAGGCTGTCTGAACAGCTAACACCAGCAGCAGTGCCAGAAGTCGTAGGAAAGAGAAGGTCCTGTTCCCCTCACACCGTGGGTGAAGGCAGCACTGTGAAGAGGGTGGAAGTGAGAGGCAGCTTGGGGGTTGTGAGTCAAGGGGTCCCAGGTATTTCACCCACAGGCCGGTCACTGGGGAGCTTGCGATTTATCCTGAGGATGACAGGGAGCCATCAAAAGCCACGGCAGGAGAGTGCCACAGTCAGATTTGCATTTTGGAAAGAACATTCTGGTGTCGGGCAAAAGTGACGTGATAACCCCTATACTACGGAGACCGCTGCTAGGAAAGAACATTCTGGTGGAGAATAATCAGAAGAGGGAGATTGTCTAGACTCTCGTATAGTAGTTCTCAAACTTCAGCGTGTGTTAGAATCATTTGGAAGGCTGTGAAAACAGATCGGTGGGCCCCACTGCCAGTCAGTCTCAGGGTCTTCCTTTAACAAGGTCCTTGTGAGGATCAAATGCACATTCACGTTCAAGACGCAGTGGCCTACTGGACTCTCGCAGGCTGAAGAGCCGAAGTCTGGGAGTCAGGAGCCCTAGGCTTCGTCTTTGGATCTGTCAGTACCTCCCTGTGAGATCTCATGCATCCGCCCATAATAGGAAACTGGGCCAAATTATGGCCAATGGCTCCTCTGTGTGGGACCCTCTGTTACAAAGGGGTGGATGTGGGGATGGGGGTATTTAATCCGTGGGAAATACGTGCCATGCCTGTGAGGCCCACTGCCGGTCCCTCCTTTTGCAGATGGCTGGGCCTTCAAGAACAACGTGAACATCAGGAATCATCGGGATCTCCAGGACCGCCTGCAGGCGGCCCGCTTGCTGCTGGACAGGCACCCCCAGTGCCCCGTGGTGGTGGACACAATGAGGAACCAAAGCAGCCGGCTCTACGCAGCACTGCCCGAGAGGCTCTATGTGCTCCAGGAGGGCAGGATCCTCTACAAGGTGGTGACCAGGGGCAAGAGGCCCAGGAGGGGCGAGGGCGGAGAGGGCTTCGTATCAAGCAGATGTGCATTCAAGTCGTTGCCCAGCCGTTTACTGGGCATGTGACCAGGGGCAAGTCCTTTCCTGTCTCGGAGTTTCCCTTTCCTCTTCTACAAAATGGAGGTTCTGGCCCCCCACCTCACGGGAGGTGAAATAAATAATGGGACTTTCTTGTCCCTAGCATTTGGACTGGAGCCACAGCCTCCTGGCTGCCTTCCGAATCCGGAAGACTGGCCCAGCCCTGGTTCGGTCTGAAGCTGAATGAGAAAATGTAGTTTCCATTTCATAAACAACACTCAGAGAAGGACATTGACTTGCCCAAGGTCACCCTGCACAAGGCTCTGATTTCAGTTCTGAATCCTTTGAATGGGAGAGGCCAGGAGTGGGAGGGTCTGAAGCTGCTCCTCTCAAGGCAAGCCTGAACCTGGGTGAGGGGGTAGGGGAGGGGGTGGTGTAGGAGGGAGAAGAGAGCAAACCCTGTAGTTAAGAGCTGGAAATGCAGAAGCAGGGATTCAAGGAAGGAATTGAGTCCCAGCCTCCTTTCTGGTGATTGTGTCCCGCCTTAGGGCTTCCAGCCTGGCCAGGGTGGGGGATGTAAGCACAGCCTCCAACCACTCGGGCACTGTTGGCCTTCCCTGGGAGGGCAGAAACCGGTTCATAGCTGCCGAAGGGATTTCAAGCCTTGGAGAGCCCATGAAGCCCAGCCGTGTGGATACTCCCCTGCCGGCTGCCAGCCCTGCTTATGCGGGTAAAATGAGCAACAATTTGCAGATCAATCTCCAGGGTGCCAAGGGTCACAGCATAAGAAGTCAGGTTCTTCTGCCTTTCTCCTCCCCAGAGACACGGCTGTGAGATGGCATGATCGAGGCCAGCAGGGTTAGGCCCCGCACAAGTACTGGCAACACGGAAACAATTTGAAGATGGCTCACCCCTTCCTTGGAGGTGCTCACAGTCCGGAGGATGAGGACGACAAGTCGAGTGTCCAGTGTCCCAAGGGCTGTGAGACTCCAGAGCAGGGATCAGCACACCTTTTCAGCAAAGGGCCAGACTGTAAATATTTTTGACTTTGTGGACCAGACAATCCCGGTTACAACCATTCAATCCTGCTGTGCTAGCACAAAAACAGCACAGACAATATGTAACTGGAAGAGTGTGAGGCATCAGGACAGATTTGGCTCTCAGACTGTAAATTTCTCGACCCCTGAGGAAGGGTGGGCTCTTTGGAGGTGGTGACAGTTGCTTGGACCTTGAAGGCTAGGAAGCCAGCCACGTGAGCATGGTGAGTGAAAATCGTGGCAAATATAGGGAAGAAGGTGAGCAAAGGCACTGAGGCATGTTGGCAGGATGTGAATGGAGAGTTGGGGCATTTAGGTGACTGGGGTCTCATTCCGGGCCAAGGAATCCAGCCCCCTTCTTAGGGCAGAGGCGAGCCATGGATGGGTTTTGAGCAGGAGACAGGCATGATTGGATCTGTACTTTAGAAAGATCAGTGGCTATTGGGTGAGGTGTGGACTGGAGGGGGCAGGGACAGAGGACTTCAGATAGTCAGGAAGTGGGGTGCCTGCCCAAGTAGGGGATGCAGAAGCTGAACTAGAGCAAGGGGACAGGAGACGCAGAGGTGGTTCTGATGTGTAGAGAAGATAAGGCCTGTCTGAAGGTCTAATTATGGAAGAACAGCTTATGTGTAAAGACCGGTTTCTCCTTTAGAAACGATTCCCTTTACCCCAGCTGGTTCTCCTCGCACTTCTCTCTCCAGTCTGTCCATTAAATGTGAGTGCCACTCTACACCCTCTCCCTGGGTGATCTCATCTGCTTTATGGTTGCATCTGTCATTGTCTACGCCATCCTGACAACCCCCACGTAGCTATTGCCAGCCCAGTACTCTCAGCTAAGCTCCAGACCTACTAATTCCTATGAGTCGGACATCTGGGAATGCTGATTTGTTTCTCTTACAGGGTAAACCTGGCCCTTGGAACTACCATCCAGAGGAAGTTCGTGCTGTTCTGGAAAAGCTTCACACTTAGTCTGGGCAGATCTCCCAGCCCTAGGTGATCAACAGGAGGGATCCTCAAGTCCTGGCTCTCCCCCCACCCAGCCCATGTGGCTTTTACCTCTTGAGCTGTATCCCCAAGCTGAACCACTAGCTCACATCTGTCTGATCTATCCCAGCAACTGTAATCAGAAAACGAAGCAGCAAGGGTAAAGGCTGTACAAAAGGTCAATGCTGCCCCCACGGCAGAGACCACATTCATTGCACGTGGTCCCCAACTCTAGCCACTCTGATTCCAAGTGGTTAGATACGGCAGTCCTTGTGTGAGGTAAATCCGTCTTACCAAATTTGCCGTTTATGGAATTGATCATCTAAGACACTAAACTGGTTTCTAGAACCAAGCATGGGGAGAACTCCTGTTGTTTAGAGAGAGAGAGAGAGATGAGGAGTTGAGAGCTGTCATTCATTTATGCAGAAGCTCGTCTTTGAAATTGCTTCTCTCATTTCTTTGTGAGTCTCCTGACGGTCATTTGTGTTAGATTACATCACACTAAGGGATAACCATTAGTATTCATCTGTTTTAACTCTGCTTCTTTTCATGTTTGTCTATGACGGCCACAGCCTAAAGTACACACAGCTGTGACCTGACTTGAAAGAAAATGTTTTAAGATGCAGCAAGCTAATACAGAATGATTAAAACATAGCAGGCAATCTGGGACGGCTTCGGTGTGATCTTTTACATTTTCTTTTCCAGTGTGTGTCAGCCTGTTTTATCTTTTTATTTATTTATTTATTTTTTTAAAATGTTTCATCTATTTCTAGGAGAGAGAGAGAGAGACAGCGTGAGCAGGGGAGGGTCAGAGAGAGAGGAAGTCACAGACTGAAACAGGCTCCAGGCTCTGAGCTGGCAGTCAGCACAGAGCCCGATGCGGGGCTCGAACCCACGAACCGCGAGATCATGACCCGAGCGAAAGTCGGACGTTCAACCAACTACGCCACCCGGGCGCCCCTATCTTTTTTTTTTTTTAAATAGTTTATTGTCATGTTGGTTTCCATACAACACCCAGTGCTCATCCCCACAAGTGTGTTTTATCTTTTATTATAGCCCACTGTAATCTGATCTGCAAAAATACCATATGCTGGCAGTGCCTCATTTGGTGGGAAAAACATTCCCTGTGGGTTCTGTATCAAATGTGTCTTTGCCTCATGAACTCTTGCTAAAGAATGTTTCACGTTGGAGGGGCGCCTGGGTGGCTCGGTCCATTAAGTGTCTGCCATCTGATTTTAGCTCAGATCATGATCCCACGGTTCGGTTTGTGGGATCAAGTGCCTAGTCAGGCTCTGTGCCGACAGCATGGGACCTGCTTGGGATTCTCTCTCTCTCCCTCCCTCTCTGCCCCTCCCCCACATGTGCTCTCCCTCTCAAAATACATAAACTTAAAAATAAAAATCGGGCAGAGCCTTCAGTGGCCGTTGCCTTTAAAGAAAAAACAAATTTTGATTCACATTGGGATCAACCTACCTTCTCAACATGACAAAAGAATGCATTTGGGAGACATTTTTCTTTTCTTTTAAAAATTTTTAAATGTTTTATTTATTTTTGAGAGAGAGAAAGAGAGTATGAGCAGGGGAGGAAGACACAGAATGCGAAGCAGGCTCCAAGCTCTGAGCTGTCAGCACAGAGCCCAATGTGGGGCTCGAACCCACGAGCAGTGAGATCATGACCTGAGCCGAAGTCAGACGCCCAACGGACTGAGCCACCCAGGTGCCCTGGGAGACATTTTTCTAACAACGAAAACTAACTCTTGGCTCTGCCTTAGTTGCCACAATGTTAATACCATTAGTGTTGCTATTTCATTCTTTTTCAAAAAAAGTTATCATTAATCATCTACCAGGTACCCATTTTCAGATATGTGAACTCATCTAACCTTAATATATTTCAAAGAAGAGATTATGATCTCATTTTATAGATGAGGAAATCAAGGCTCAGAGAGAAGTAACTTGTGGAAGGTCTCAGAACTAGCAAGTAACACGCAGAGATTCACCCCCCATCTCTAACTTCAAGCCAGAGTCCCGGCTCTGCTCCCCACTAGCCACATGGCATCTTGAACTATAAAACGGGGTATCAGTAGTGCCTGCTGCATATTGGATTCATGAGTAAAGCACTCAGAAAGTGCTACTCTCAGAAAGAGTAAAGCATGGCGCCTGCCTTGGAGAAAATGCCAGGGATGTGTTGGCTATTATTATTGTTTCACAACTGCCTCTTTGGGCCTTTTTAGGAAGTGGGGGAAGGAGGGGAGGCAGGACAGTAGGGACACGGAATGAAAATTTTTCATCCTGCCGAAGCAGTGCTGGCATGAGTTTGTGAGGTCATTCCGAGAATGAGTAGCTGGGGAAACAGCGCGGCTAAGGCACAGCCGAGCACTGTCCTTCCTAAGTGCCAAGTTCCACAAAAGGAGACAGCAGCTAAGACCATGCTCCTCTGAACCACTTCTCGGATGGTCCCCGATTCATGCCTATAAATGCACAGTAAGTCCCAGCTTTCAATAAGTAATAGTGGCTGGAACAGAGGAGGTTTTAGAATGTTAAAATAAACCCCAAGCGTTCCAATTCAATTCTCTTCAGTTTAATGCTTCAGACATTAATTGAGCACGGATTCTTCTTCCCTGGGTGCTAAGAAATGCATACTTGGACGAGGTCCAGCTATCATTATCCAGCAGCTTAACCTCGTGGGGGACTAGGCATACATGGCAATGACCATAACTCAAAGCAAACACGATGGGGACAGCTGAGATAAAGACAAAAGTACAGAGCAATTCCTCGGAGCTGGGTGGGCCTGGAAAGGCCTATCGGAGGTGGGGGCATTTGGGCTTGGTCCTCAAGGGGACCCAGGCCTTCTGTATTCTGCGATGGGAACCTGGAGAACGCGGGAAGGGTAAGGCGTATTAAAGTGGAGAAACCTCGGGGTGCCTGGGTGGCTCAGTCAGCTGAGTGTCTGACTCCTGATTTCAGCTCAGGTCAGGATCCCAGGGTAGTGGGATTGAACCTCACATTGGGCTCCGCATGAATGTGGAGTCTGCTTGGGATATTCTCTCTCCCTCTGCCTCTCTCCCCTGCTAACGCTTGCTCTCTCAAAAAAAAAAAAAAAAAAAAAAAGTCTCAAGTAGTTTTCTCAAGAAGAGCACATGGATCTTGTATTCCCTGAAGTCTTACATGCTTGCAACCGCCCATCTATGGTCTGTAAGCCTGCAGGACACCTGCAGGTGTCTAGAAGTCCTGAGAGGAAAAGTCAGGCCAGCCTAACTGATCACCCCTAGCACTGCTTGAATTGCTTTATTGTGCCCAGAAACCCATCAGACTCTTTCTTTATACTTGAGGTTCAGTAACTTCACCAAGATATAGTCCAGGGGTGAATGTTCTAATATCAAAATGCCTGGAATGCCACTATAGTCTGAATATTCATGTCCCTCCCCAGATTCACATGCTAAATCCTGAAGCACAACATGAGAGTATCAGGGGAGGAATGGAGGGACCCCTTATGGATGAGATTAGCGCTTTTATTAAAGAGGCCCCAGAGAGCCAGCTGTCTCCCTCCACCACGTGAGGACACAAGAAGTCTGCAAACCCAGAAGAGGGCCCTCACCCGACCTTGCTGACACCCTGATCTCAGACTTCCGGGCTCTGGAACTGTAAGAAATAAATTTCTGTTGTCTATAAGCCACCCAGTGTATGGCATTCTTGTTACAGTAGTCTAAGCAACTAAGGCACATACAACCCCCTCTTCTGGTCCTAAGATTTAATTCTTACTATTTTTTAAACTGGTTTTTGCTCAGGTCACGATTTCACAGTTAATGAGTTTAAGCCCCCATTGGGCTGACCATACAGAGCCGGCTTGGGATTCCCTCTCCCTCTCTCTCTCTGCCCCTCCCCTGCTCTCTCGGTCTCTCTCAAAATAAGTAAATAAACTTAAAAAAGAAAGAAAGAAAGAAAAAATTGCATAGTAATAGGTAGAGCCATCCCTGTCAGAGCCAAGGGCAATTCAATCAATGGAGATTGCCTTCCTTTCAAAGCCTGCTTGGGCTATGATGGGGGGGACGGGGGGGGGGGGGGGGGGGGGGCGGGATCTAAGTTGAATTTTAGTGAGAAAAGAGGAATAAGGTACCAGAACCCCTGAAACACAGGACACAGGGTGGCTTGTCCCAGAACACGGGAGAAAAACAACAGGGAAGGAAGACTGAATGTGTTCACGTTGCGGTGGTGTGTGCGGGTGGGAGGCGGCCGGGAGGATGAGAGACGATAATTTTAGGTACCGGAGGCCAGGGAAGGCCTGACTACACTTTGTGTAAGGACCTGAAGTAGCCGAGGAAGCTAGCTGTACAGACACCTCAGGAAAGAGAAGGCAGACTCAAAGGTCTAAATCACATAGCACACACAGCACAATGCGAGGCAGGAGTCAGTGGCGGTGGTGATAAATCCAAATGAGGGATGAGGGGGATGGAGGAAGCCAACTGGGGACAGATGAGACTTTGAAAAGATGATGGGGTTCAGCAATGAGGAGAAAAAAAGATAAAGCCACATATTGTTATAGCTACTGCTTGAAGCCTGGAGAGGGTTTTATAAGGGTGAAATAAGTTTTTAAAGCCCAGGAAAATGCAGGTTAAAGAATGCTGTTTTTAAGTATCATAAAGTGGTATGACAAGCACTAACACTGATAATTTGTTCTCTGCAGCCGCAGAAGGCAGAAACAGAGAAAAAAGGCTTAGAGATCATTTACTAGGCCTGTGCCAAAAAGAGCAATCAGACAAACCCTGGACATCCCTTCCAGAAATCTGTGAGCCTTTCTTACACAAAGAACCACTGACATTTCAGTTTAGGAAGTTGGCCGAAAGAAAATCCTTAGCACTTTATTTTATTGAACATGAACACAATTGCTCTACGTCACCTTCCTTCTCAAAAACCTTAAATGGCTCCAGTGTTAAGGGAAACTATCTGAAAGTATTAAAGGCTCTCTGTGATCTGGCTGTGATATATGGTTTTCGTCTTCTTTGCCCTAGTCAGACTTAAATATTCATCGCTCTCCAAATGCGTGTGATCAAAGAGGACCCATCTTCACATCTCCAATCACACCAGCATTGCTCTTGAAATACCTTTCCTACTCTCCTCCATTTATTTAAAACTTACCTAAGAGTAACTCTGTGCAACAAATCTTGGTAAGTAGTTTAGCAAAAAGTATTAAGAGCCTTAAAACTGTTCCTAACTTCGACCAGTTCCCTCTGGAAAGGAAATCATCTGAGGGGCAGCACAAAGATACCCTCGGTACCATTGTTGATTTTTATTTTTCTATTGTGAAGAATGTCAGGCATACACAAAGATAAAGGGATGGGTACAGTGAAGCCCCCCCCATACATCCACCACCCAGATCTAACAATTTGCCATATTTGTTTCAACTTTTTTCCTTAAAAAAATCCACTTAAGTATTTTAAAGCAAATTCCGGTTATGTCATTTTACCCCTATTTACTTCTATACACCTCTTTGAAAAATATGAGCATTTTCTTGCCTAAGCTTAATGCCAGTAACACACCTAGCAAAATGAACAGTAACACCCAATCTGTAAGTGTATTTCCCCAACTATCTTTAAAATGTCGTATTTTCAGTTGGTTTGCTCAAATCAGATCCAAGTAAGATCCACACATGGCATGAAGTTATTGGGGCTCTCATTCCTTTTTGAATCTAGAGTGGCTCCTCTCCCTTAATTAATTCCCATTTTTCTTCTGTACGTCCATCTCACAGTGGCTGAGAGGCCTGCTACCTGCCATCACCAGGTTCACTTCCAGACCCAGACTGATGAAATAGTTATTGTGTAGAGCATCATTGCTGGTCATTCTGACAGAGAAAGGAAAGAGGTTTGAAGTGTCTTATGCAGGCAATTAAACAGTCAGCCTAGCAATCACCTTCCCCTCATCTCATTACTCACACTTGGTCACATGGCCCTACCCAAACAAAGGTGGCCAAGAAGTATATCTTACCATGCACAGGGAAGGCACAGGTCTGCACATTTCAGTGAGCTACAAAATGGCTTCTAATCCATTTGCATCCTTGTGGTGTCATTTTACTTGTTTTTCCATCCCTTGTATTCCCTGAAAATGGAAGTGAACTCTAGAACTTGATTCAATTTAGACTCAGTGATTCTGGCACGAGGACTTCAGAGGCTGGCCTGTGTGCCTCATGCTGCATCACATCAGGAGTGTGTAACTAGTAGCTTATAGAAGTGATAGCCACTGCCTTCCTCTCCTTCCATCATGTGTGTGTGTGTGCACGTGTGTGCGTGTACATATATATATACACACACACATACATACACTGAGAGAGAGACAGAATGGGAGAGAGAGAGAGGGAGGGAGAGAGATTGATTTTAAGAAGTTGGCTCCTATGCTTATGAAGTTTGGCAAGTCCACAGTCTGTGGGCTTGGTTGACAGTCTGGAGACCCAAGGAAGAGCTGATGTTGTAGTACAAGTCTGAAAGCTGTCCACTGGCAGAATTCCTTTTTGCCTGGGAAAGGTCAGTCTTTGTCCTACTGAGGTCTTCAACTGATTGGATGAGGTCCCCCCACATTATAGAGGGCAACCTGCTTTATGCAAAGTCCACCAATTAAAATGTTGATCTCATCCAAGAACCCCCCCCCCCCCCATAAACATTCAGAATGTTTGAACAAATATCTGGGCATTGTGGCCCAGTCAATACAACACATAAAATTAACTATCACAAAAATACTTCACTAAGATTGTATTGTGAGTTGAACTGTCTCTAAAAAGACATGTTGAAGTCTTTAAAATAAAATTTTTTTTTTTAATTTATTCCTGAGACAGACAGTGTGAATAGGGAAGGAGCAGAGAAAGAGAAAGACAGAGAAGCAGGGTCCAGGCTCTGAGCTGTCAGCACAGAGCCCGATGCAGGGCTCGAACTTGGGAACGGTGAGATCATGACCTGAGCTAAAGCTGGACACTCAACCGACTGAGCCACCCAGGCACCCTGACATGTTGTTGAAGACTTAATCCCTGATTGTGACTTTACTTGAAAATAGTTGCAGATGTAATTAGTTAAGATGAGGTCGTTCTGGGGCGCCTGGGTGGCTTAGTCGGTTAAGCGTCCGACTTCGGCTCGGGTCATGATCTCACAGTTCATGGGTTTGAGCCCCATGTCAGGCTCTGTGCTGACAGCCATCTCAGAGCCTGGAGCCTGTTTCAGATTCTGTGTCTCCCTCTCTCTCTGACCCTCCCGGCTCATGCTGTCTCTCTCTCTCTCTCAGAAATACATAAAACTTTAAAAAAAAAAAAAAAAAAAAAAGATGAGGTCCTACTGGAGTAGGATGGGCCCTAATTCAATATGACTCATGTCCTCATAAGAAGAGAAGATACACAGAAACAGATCTGCCCAGGGGGAAGATGTGAAGACACACAGAGAGAATGCCACATGATGACAGAGGCCGAGTGGAGCTATGATGCTACAAGTCAACGGTTTCCAGCAACACCAGAACCTGGGAGAAAGGCATAGAACAGTCTCCCTCAGAACCTCCAGTAAGAACAAACACTGTCGGGGCACCTGGGTGGCTTAGTCGGTTAAGCGTCCGACTTTCACTTAGGTCATGATCTCGCGGTTCGTGGGTTCAAGCCCCACGTCAGGCTCTGTGCTGACTGCCATCTCTGAGCCTGGAGCCTATTTCGGAGTCTGTGTCTCCCTCTCTCTCTGACCCTCCCCTGCTCATGCTGTCTCTCTCTCTCTCTCCTAGAAAAAAAAAAAAAAAAAAAAAGAACAAACACTGTCAATACCTTCACACCTGACTTGTAGCCTCTAGAACTGTGAGAGACTAAATTTCTATTGTTTTCAACCACCAAATTTGTAGTAATTATGGCAGCCCCAAGAAACGAGTCTGAACCTCACAGGCAAAATGCTATGTTGTAATGCCATTGTTTCTGTGTGTTTATCAATCCGAGATAAAGTTAGTTTCGTGCATTTGTTTGTTTTCGATATTCTGGATTTTTAAAATTTTAATTCTTGGCTATAGTAGTTATTTATGTTTTCAAAGTCAAGCTATATAATGAAGTACATTCAGAGAAGTTTTATTTCCCTCCCATCTGTCCTATACTGTTCCTTACCTCTCCAACATATACAAAAAATCAAATAATATCCCGTAATGGTTGTTTATGGGAAATCCAATGCTGTTTTTCCTAATTCTCTGAGATTTTCAAATCAGGACAAAATAAAATTAAGAGAAATAAAATTACTTGTCCTACAAGGCCCAACTCATGTCACCTCCATTAAACCTTCCCATAAGTACTTTCTCTTTTCTGAACTTATACATTCTGTGTCTATATTGCTCACATAGCCCTTTTCAACAATCAGTTAAAAAATTAATGCACCAAACCTAAAGAAAATTAATGCACTGAGACCTGAAGGGTACCCTGTTAGATGTTGTGAGTACACAATACCATCAGTTAAGTTTTCACAGATAGTCATTTCCTTTATTAAGCTGTATATTGAAGTGACAGCTTTCTTACAGCCTACATGGAGGCCAGCACTCCTGATGAAGAAACCAATTCCTTTGCACAAAATGTTGAAGAGAAAATAAAAGCTGAAACAGATTGATACAAATCCCTTTAATAAAGTGTATCAACGACAACTTCGACAACTTTGTGTTTAAATAAAACATATTGTTAAAAAATCATGCAAGTGTATTTTGTTATACCGACTAAGAAAGATTTGAGACTGCCATTCCCTCTGCAGAGACGCTGTGCACGGATGCAAAATGATCAAAGGCGGACATAATAATGAATCTCAAGTAGGTGGCGTGGCCATCCCGGGCCTGTGACGGAGAAATCAATATGAATGCTTTTAGCGACTCCAGTTAACTGTTGAATGGCAGCTAGCAGAGGAAAGGGTTTGATGCAAGAATGATATCCTAAACATATAATAATATATAAGGTGTAACACTCAGAAGAGAAGCCAGCTGCATATAACAGTATAGTTGCTCTGATGTATTAGCAGGCAAATACCAGCATTGATTTGATGAATAAAAGCAGGTGGAGCTAACAATTGCAACTTTACATTTCTGATTCATTTTTAAAAAATATTTTTATTTTTGAGAGAGAGACAGATCATGAGCAGGAGAGGGGCAGAGAGAGACAGAGACACAGAATCCAAAGGAGCTCCAGGCTCTGAGCTGTCAGCACAGAGCCCAACACGGGGCTTGAACTTATGAACCGTGAGATCATGATCTGAGCTGAAGTCTGACGCTTAACCGACTGAGTCACCCAGGCGCCCTATCTGATTTATTTTTTTAAGTGTCTTTCTATGGGGCGCCTGGGTGGCTCAGTCAGTTGAACCTCCAACTTCAGCTCAGGCCATGATCTCATGGTTCAAGAGTTCAAGCCCTCCTTCGGGCTTGATGCTGTCCCATATCTGGCAGGCTTGATGCTGTCCCATATCTGGCAGGCTTGATGCTGTAGGCACAGCCACTTCAGATCCTTCATATCCTCCCCCTCTTCCCTCCCCTGCTTGCACTCTCTCTCTCAAAAATAAACATTTTTTTCAAAAGTGTCTTTCTGAAGTATTTTGCATCTTAGGCGATCTCCCTCGTTTTATGATTCCTCTGACTATATACCCTGCAACATTATTATACTTTCACATTTATATAATTTCTCTGGAAAGCAAATTGACAATATACATAAGTAACTATAAACATGTCTACACTGATGGACACAATTAAATTTCTCTTCCTTGAAATTTAATCTTAAAGAATAATTTACAAGGTGATGATCATGGTAGCAAGAACATGCAGAACGTGACCCCTGTATATTACTTGCAATGACAGAGGGAGGAAAATTGAAATTAGTACACATTTGCCTATTTTCATACATTAATTATGAAAGCTGTAATATAATATTGTTTAAAAAGATACAAACTTCATTTGATAACTATGCGATGCATACTGACAACAAGAAGAAAAAAAGTGTAGTAAAAGCTGTTGTGGCAGGCTAATAAAATCATGGGTGATTTCCAGCTTCCCGTTCCCCCTTACTATTTCCCAAATGTTCCATATAATTATGCAATGCTCCTTGATTCACAGTGAGTCCTGAAACAAAATACTTAGCAGAAGCTTACTAATCATAACCCATTAGTAAACATAGACAAAAACGGGTGATAAAATTCAGTCTAATTAATCATTTTTCTGGCCCCCACTGGCCTCCCGGGTCGTTGGACACATGTGGGTGGTAGAGAAGATAATTAATAGGATTCAAAAACTTCCTACAGAATCCTTTGAAATGCTGTGCCCAGTATGTCATGAAGAAGGAAACTTAAAAGACTTTAAGCCTCATTTAGAGAAACCTTAATTAAACAAAACTACCATCTTAAAAAAAACAAAACAAAAACCACACATTTAGTTGTTTCACTTTTTTTGTGTTTGTCTGAAACCGGGGCCTGATAAACTAGCAGGAACAGAGAAACCCCTGATGAGGCAGCAGCTTCATCAACGGGCATTCATTCCACTTGACAGGCAGAGCCCAGTGGAATGTTGTCGAAAAATGCTGGTTCTCTTTCCACCTCATCTCTCTTTGGCCTATTTGTTGCTGATCCTATGCTCCAGTTCCCCTTATGTGAATCTCCCTTGTCCTTTCATGCTTAAATTAACACCCGATTTTGGCATCTCAACCTTTTCTGATTCCTATTCTAAAAGGCCTAGGGAATCAAACGAAAGAAAGCAAAGCAAGTAAATACGTCAAATCAATGAACACAATAAAGATAAATAAGTGAACTGCTTTATCCTTGCTGTCATTCTACTAGAAAAGAGCCTAGTTTATGAATGCTATATTTAGATTATAGTATTACTGAGAATAACTTCTCTGTTGGTTGACTGGATGTAGAACCAATAACAGATCATGAAGGTATTTATTAACTTTATGACTAAAGAGATAGATTTAAATTTTAAATACATTGTGCTGGCTAAAGATAATGTTTATCTCTACAACTATATTTACTTACCATAACTTCTTCATTTTGAAGCTGCCCCTCTGTGTGGACTAGATCTAAAACAAATTTAACAGAAATGAGTTAGGGATCAAAATACATGAAAATACATCAAAATACAAAACCTACTGAAGTTTATGCTCAGCAAAACATGATGTCTGGTAAACTATAGTTAGATCAGACTTATCAGGGTTTGGGGGTTAAAATTCAATTTCAAAATAGGAATATGTGATACAAAAGGCATGAACGATAGACTGTGAGCTCTAGAACATCTATAGTAAGTATAAACAAAAGGAAATGTAAATTACAGTAAAGGAATATAAAGTAAGGAATGGATAAAATGTGGAAATCCCTTTTAAAGATCAAACTACTAACAGTTATTACAGGCCTAAAAGGAGCCATTTTTTTTTAAGTTTATTTATTTTGAGAGACAGAGACAGAGTGGAGAGAGAGTGGGGAAGGAGCAGAGAGAGAATCTCAAGCCTCAAGCAGACTCCATGCTGTTAGTGTGGAGCTGATGCAGGGCTTGAACTCATGAACCACTAAATCATGACCCGAGCTGAAATCAAAAGTTGGACGGTTAACCAACTGAGCCACCACCCAGGTACCCCTTGAAAGGAGCCATCTTATTGCCACTCTCACAGGTAATGACTACAGCTCGATTTCTCACACTAAATTTTTACTGGGATGTTGAATTATGCTGCCCATCAATTGGTCTTTTCAGGTATCTAACTTAAAAAACCTTTACTTATGCAATTTCAAAACATTAACTTAGTTGGTCACAAGTTAATCATATCAAACATTTTTTGGAAATATTTGAAATTTTTTTAATGTTTATTTATCTTTGAGAGACAGAGACAGGGTGTGAGTTGGGGAGGGGCAGAGAGAGAGGGAGACACAGAATCCAAAGCTGGCTCCATGCTCTGAGGTGTCAGCACAGAGCCTGACGCCAGGCTCAAACTCATGAACAGTGAGATCATGACCTGAGCCGAAGTTGGATGCTTAGCCGACTGAGCCACCCAGGCACCCTGGAAACATGAAGTATTTGATTGATATAATGATAAATATTGACATTATTGAGAAATTAATTTTATCTGTATCAGAATAGTTAGTATACACAATTTTCCAAGGCACATGCTACAAACAGAGTAGTCTCTGGGAAGTAAGATGGTGCATGACTGTCTCCTAACCTCTCTCTGAGGTAATGAACAGTAATCCCCTGCTTGACCCTTTCTTTCTCCTCCAGTCCTGCTCCTGAGAGGTCATGTTTTCAACTCCTTAAGCTTTTTTTTTTCCTGGAATTGTAACATGTTTATATTCCTCTTCTCAATTTATAAATGTTTACTGACTTTATATTACGGTAGGAGAAAGTTTAGGTCTCTTACACCAATATTCTCTTCTTCTTCCTCCTGTAACTTTTCCCTCCTGCCATCCTCTCAATTTTGAAGTCAATACTTGATGGTTCCATTATTGCCTATATAAATGTTATTTACTGCTGAAATGAGTAATGGACCACAATCCTATTTTCTTTCTTATACAATTCCTCCTCCACCAGGAGTTAATAATAAGCTCTTCTTTGATTTGTTTACTTTTATAATGATGAAAAGTTGGAAAATCTCACATACATAAAAGAAGACAGGATATAATTCCTGTATACACGTATCATTTTGATTTTATAATTACTAACATTTCAGTGTACTTGATTTATGGAATTTTTTTGCTCAAGTATTTTAAAGCACATTCTAAGACAACATGACATTTCACCTCCAAATATTTGGTTATCTATCTCTAAATAATAAGAGTATTTTCTTATGTAACCATAATACTATTATCATACTAACATTAAAAAAAGCTTTAGGGGCACCTGGGTGGCTTAGCTGGTTAAGCGTCTGACTTCAGCTCAGGTCAGGATCTTCCAATTTGTAGGCTTGAGCCCCACGTCAGTCTCTGTGCTGACAGCTGGAGGCTGGAGCCTGCTTCAGTTTCTGTATCTCCCTCTCTCTCTGCCTCTCCCCTGCTTGTGCTCTCTCTTTCTCAAAAATAAACACTAAAAAAAGTTTTTTAAATGCTTTAATAGCATATAATAGCCAATCAACATTCAAATCTCCCAACTATTCTCAAAATGTCATTTTATAGTTGCTTTATTCAAATCAGAATTTGATTTAAAATCTTTTAATCTCTGATAACCCCCCCATTTTTTCCATGTCAGACTTACTGATGAGACCAGAATGTAGAATGACACACATATTGTCATCTTGTCTCTTCGTGGTTTCATTAAATTTGTTCCTCTATCCTCTGTTTCCTATTTACTAGAATTAGAACTAAAGGCTTCATTATATTAGGGGTTTGAGGCCTTCATCAAATGTCTTTGTCATCTTTGGCTGTCTTTTGTTATCTTTTTTTTTTTTTTACTTTTTTTTTAAATGTTTATATTTGAGAGAGAGAGAGACAGAATATGAGTGGGGGAGGAGCAGAGAGAAAGGGAGACACAGAATCTGAAGCAGGCTCCAGGCTCTGAGCTGTCAGCACAAAGCCAGACGCAGGGCTCAAACCCACGAACCGTAAGATCGTGACCTGAGCCAAAGTCGGACGGCAAACCGTCTAAGACACCCAGGCGCCTCTGTCTTTGGTTACTTATAATAAACCACTTGAAAATTGTGTGCATCAACCAGGCTCACTGACTAGTGGATTTCAATAAGTGACCAGGAACGAACTAGCCTTTGTCAGCATCCATAGGTCTTTTTTCTGCAGCCATTCAGTTTCTACAAAAATGAATCATTCAATCTCCTGGCCAGGGCTATATTCTTGGTGGCCGTCATAAATAGTAGAGCACAGAGGAGTTCCCACCATTCAATACACAGGCTTCCACTTGAATCCTGGTTTCAACTCCATGCCTCACTTTTTCTACTATGCCTGGTCTCGCTGAGTTCTAAGCCTCAACATTCAGTGATTCTAGTCATGCCTGGCAGGTGGTCTGTAGTCCAGCATTGTGGGATAGGAGAACTTACCTAGGGTCCAAACACCCTATATATAGATATTCAACTACTCACCCTTTTTTTCTGGCCCCTGTCTCACTTGCACTTTCCATGGTACCTCTTACATTCAAATTCTAGATCTTTCTAGGGTTCTGTTTGAGCAAACTGGCTTGCTTCACATTGATATTCTCCTTGATGGGCACTTGGGTTATAACCTACTCCATTCAGCTACATAAGTTACTTCTCTTCCATTTGTATCCTCTCTTCCATAATATCCATCTCTCACATCTACTTTGGTCTCCTGTGTTTTTTGTTTACTTTTATTTTTTCTCTTGTAGGTTTATGCCTCATTTTCTTTTTTTCTTATTTTTTATTTATTTTTGAGAGAGAGAATGTGCTTGCATCGGCGAGGGAGGGGCAGAGAGGTGGGCAAAGGATCTAAAGTGGGCTCCACGCTGACAGCCAAGAGCCCCATGAAATCATGACCTAAGCCAAAGTCAGATGCTCAACTGAGTAAGCCACCCAGGTGCCCTGATTCCTTTTATTTCTTTACTATTATTTTCATGATATTTTCATGGAAGGAAAAGAAATAGACACATGAAAGCAGTATGTTTTGTTTAACTAGAGGCAATTCTGCTGATGATATTTAAATAGTACCACTAATTAGGAAAGAAGGAAAGACCAGAAACTAATATTTACTGTCTACCATATGCCAGATATTAAATTCACAAAAACCTTAATTGGTAGGTTACCGTCTCCATTTTTCAGATCAGGATTCTGAAACCCGAAAAAATTAAGTATTAACATGCTAACAGTTACATAACCAGTAAGTGAAAAGGCAGTCTTGTATTCAAACATGGGTTTTTCTAGGCTCTCAATAAGTCACAAGAGTCATCTTTTTCCACGAAAATGCACTCGAACTGGAAATATAGAGCCAAAGCACAATACTTCTTCATGATCAGAACACTGCCGGTAAAACAAGCACATACCTCTTTCAATCCATAGCTCAAAATCCACTGGCTCTTTAGATGTGCTCTTTTCAATCCTCAACGTCCTCACTGACATTGTAAGTAAACAAAATGAATAAAGTGTTAATTACCTACCTGATTTTATGTTGCTGTCCCCATATTCCTTTTTTCCTGTCACAAAATGTCAACCACTGGTGGGACTGCACAAAATACTGGGATCAGAAACACCATTGAAAATCATTCACATACTCTGTTTTTCTGTAGGGCTCAAAGGTAAAATGCGGTCTTGTGTCACTGTCAACTTATAAATGTTTGCGAGCACATAACACAAAGTTAGTAGAGTCTTTGAATTTGGTATCATCCAGGGTTTTTTGAATACTGGTAATAATAATATATTATTATTTTTTAATTAATTATTTTGTGCCTTCTGATAGTATCAATTATTAATAATGATGATATTATTATTATTATTATTAGTGGTCTTGGTCGTAAACCTTTATGGAGAAACTACTGTGAATCAGACATATTTACTCATTCACTCTTGACCATAATCTTATGAGAAAAAAATATTCCCAATCCACTTTACTGATGAGGAAAACAGCCTTAGAGAAATCAGGCACCCTAGAGAAGTAAGGCAAAGTGTTCAATGATACACAGCCAGTAGGGACCAGAAGTGGTATTCAAACTTTAGGTGTGTCTGACTCCAGAGCCTCTACAATTAATGACAGAAGAGACTTTTAACCAGAAGGTAGGCATCTTTCTTCTGCGTTGATTTTTCTCCATTACTGCTAACCCAGATCCTGCTACCCAGAACCACTCTTCTCTTCTCTGTGCCCTAGGGGGAGGACCCCTGTGGAATGCACCAGTGACTACTGGTCAGGTTTGGCTAATGGGAGGCACTGGGAGAAATCTGGAGGGCAGTGGTGAAATGAGATCAAGCTGTTTTTTCACTTCCTTCCAGCTTCCATGCCATGTCTTTCACAGTGGTTGGGTCCCTTCATGACTACAGCTGCTGCTGGGCCACAGGCTCCAGCTCCCACTGGGCTCTGGTAATGCTGCTTCTGTCCCTTAGCCCAGGGGTGGTAATGATTTACTGCTGTGGCCGGTTTTGGGGCGTTCTCACCATCCCTGGTTTGTTCCCTTATCCAGAACCATAATTTTGTAAGTAATCCCATCAATACAGTCTTTTCATTTGAACCATCTGGGATATACTGTTTCCTGCCATGACTTTGTCTGAAATACTTTATCCTTAAATAAACATAAGGCAGGATTAGAATGATGTTCCAATGGGAGAGTCTCCTCCTAAACCTCAGAAAATACCATTATTAATAGAAGAGTCAAAACTATCCAATGCAAATAATCAGGGTTATCAGATTTTCACAAAGAATTTGACAGAGAACCCTAAGCCAAATGAATCTGGAATAAAGATGTTGAAGAACTTAGTGTTCTGGCAAGCTGGCTTCTTATATTCATAATAGGTCCTTTGCCAAAGATTTTCGCATAGTAAATTGCATGGAAATTATTATGTGCTCTGGAAGGGTTTCAAATTCGCAATTTTAGAGAAGCTATCTGTGCTCAAGGCAGTTAACCCATATTCCTCACTCTCCCACCCCAGTCATAAAACTGCAAAAAAGTTAGTGTTCTGCCAAAAAGTTTACTTGGTTTGCCAAAAGTTTGCATATGTGCCCCCTGTCTGTGGGAAAATTAAAAGAGGATGAATAATCACATATGATATGCTTACCAAAGTAACTTTGGATTACAAGTCTTTCAATCCTTACATGTTTGTGAAAACAAATAATGAACTCTTGGGGAAACATTCCTGTTGTGGTCCAAAATGTTTCTGGATTCCTGTTGTTAATTTTAAAGAAAAAGAGAAAGAAAGAGCCAGATAAAAATATTTAATCACAAAATTCTAGTGAATAAGTATTTTAAAAAATAATTGACCCTGGATTCTTCTTATCCCTTTCTATCTCTTCCTTCTGCCTCTAATCTCTCCCCAACTTTAATAATTCGTCTTTACTCTTAGCAGATCTATTTTTTAAAAACCCAGAAACAGAACTGATATCACTCTGTGGTCTAAAAGCTTTCAGTGGTCACTTCTTGCCCATAAATATGGCTGTGTAGTATGGCATTTTACGGCCCTGTACAATCTGGTCCATTATTAAAGTACACCATCTCCCATCACATATCCTCTCCCATTACCATAGTCACATTGGGCCAATTAAGATTCTGCAAACACGTCATACAGGCTCATGTTTCTGTGCCTTACTTAGTTCACGAGGTTCTCTTGACCTGAAAGCCTTTTTTCCCCTTACAAAAAAAGTTCATTCACTTTTTGGTTCCATTTCTCAACCCCAATAAATCAGAATCACTTCCTCAGGCCTCCTTTAAACTCAGCATCCATTTTTGCATTGGTACTTATTTCTTGTGTTTCTATGCCTCCTGCTATATGCTGAGTTCTCTGAGTCCAACCACTTTCTCTTACTTATCTTTGTATCCCAGTAACTATCACAATGGCTGACCCATAGTAGACACAGAATAGATGTGTGTTGAGAAAAAAATGCACTCAATTTTATGTTATATATATATAATTAAAGTAAGCTAGAGTAAAGAACATGTTAAGAAAAATCTGCAGGTTCAACTGACGAGTGGATCAAGAAGATGTGGTTTATCTATGCAATGGAATACTACATGGCAATGAGAAAGAATGAAATCTGGCCATGTGTAGCAACATGGATGGAACCTGAGGGTATTATGCTGAGTGAAATGAGTTAGGCAGAGAAGGAAGATACCATATACTTTCACTCATATGTGGAACAGGAGAAACTTAACAGAGGACATAGGGGAGGAGAAGGGAGAAAAATAGTTAAGGAGAGGGAGGGAGGCAAACCACAAGAGACTCTTAAATACTGAGAACAAACTGAGGGTTGATGGCAGGTGAGGGAGAGGGGAAAATGGGTGATGTGCATGGAGGAGGGTACTTGTTAGGATGAGCACTGGGTGTTATATGGAAGCCAACTTGACAATAAAATATATTTTTAAAAATCTACAGGAAGAGAAAATACATTTACACCACTGTATATATACTTTTTGGGAAAAATCCCATGCAGCTCAAACCTATGTTGTTCAAAGGTCAACTGTGCTTTACTATAAATTTTTGTAGGCCTCCTTTGTGAGATGATATGTATTGTGTATATTTTCTCCCAGTCTGTACTTTGCCTTTGCCTTTTCTTCCTTGTGTCCTTCAATGAGTAGAAGTCCAGTTTTACTACTTTTTTATTCTATGGTTAAGTGATTTTTATGTCCTAAGAAATCTTGCCTATCCCATTGTCATGAAGGTACATTCTGAAGTTTTCTTCTCAAAGCTTAGTAATTTTAACTCAGTGGAGATCTATGATCCATCTTGAATTAACTTTTGTGTTTGGTATGAGGTATGGGTAGATGTTCATTTTTATCTGTATGTTTATTCAGCTGTTCCAGCACTATGTATTAAAAGACTTTCCTTTTCTGGGGCGCCTGGGTGGCTTAGTCGGTTAAGCGTCCGGCTTTCGCTTAGGTCATGATCTCGCGGTTCGTGGGTTCGAGCCCCGCGTCGGGCTCTGTGCTGACTGTCAGCTCAGAGCCTGAAGCCTATTTCAGAGTCTGTATTTCCCTCTCTCTCTGACCCTCCCCTGCTCACGCTGTCTCTCTCCTAGAAATAAAAAATAAAAAAAATAAAAAAATAAAAATGAAAAAAAAAAGACTTTCCTTTTCTTATTGAATTGCCTTGACATCTTTGCCTAAAATGTCTATATATGGGTAGATCTATTTCTGCCTCTTCCATTTTATTGTTTTCTTCTGTTTCTGCATCCTTAGTCTTCTGTTGAAAATTAGTTGATCTTGGGGCACCTGGGTGGCTCAGTACGTTGTGTCCAACTTTGGCTCAAGTCATGATCTCACGGTCTGTGAGTTCAAGCCCCATGTCGGCTCAGAGCCTGGAGCCTGTGTGAGATTCTGTGTCTCCCTCACTCTCTGCCCCTCCCCTGCTCGTACTCTCTCTCCTTCTCTCTTTCAAAAATAAATAAACATTTTAAAAAATCTTAAAAAAAAAAAGAAAATTAATTGCCCTTGTATAAGTGACTCTATTTCTGGGCTTTCTATTCTGTTCCACTGATATACATACCTATTTTTATAAAAATATCATGCTGTTTTGATTTTTGTAAGTTATTTTTAAGTCTTGAAATCAAATCACATAAGTGCTAAAACTTTCTTCTTTTTCAAGATTGTTTTGACTAGACTAGGCCCTTGCATTTCCATATACCATTTAAAATCAATTTTTTAATGTAAAAAGTCAGTTGAGATTTTAATTGACAGTGTGCTGAATTGATAGGTTATTTTAGGTTATTTTAGGGAGAAATTGCATGCATCCTAACAATATGAGGTTTTCTAATTATTAATGTAGTGAATTTCAACTACTTAATTTTTCTCAGCAACATTTTATAGTTTTCAGTGTAAATGTCTTGCCTATCTTATTAAATTTATTCTTAACTCTTTTACATTTTAACTGCTATCATAAATGGAATTTTTTAAAATTTCAATTTCCAACTGTTTCCTGTCATTATATAGTAATACAACTGATTTTTATATATTGACCTTGCTAAATTTACTTATTAGCTCTAGTAGCCTTTCTTTGCAGATTCCTTATTTTTTGTAGATTCAGATGAAACAATGCAATTTGTGAACAAAGACAATTTTATTCCTTCTTTCTAATATTTATGCTTTTTATGTCTTTTTTTTTTCCGTATTGTATGGTTTAAAATCTCCAGGGCAATGCTGAATAGAAATGGTGAGAGCAAACATTCTTGGTCCGTTTCTAATCTCAGGGAGAAAGCATTTATTATTTCAGCACTAAGCTGAACGTGTTTACTAGATGGCTTTATCAGATTGAGAAAGTTCCCTTCTTTTCTTTGTTTGCTAAGAACTGTTATCATGAATGAATGCTGGATTTTGTCAAATGCCTTTTCTTCATCTACTGGGATGATCATATGATTTTTCTTCCTTGTGCTGGCAATGTGCTGAATCACACCCAACCTTGTATTCCTATGATAAAGTGGTAAATATGCCAACCTTGAATTCCCAGGATTAATTCCATTTGCTGGATTCAATTTATAAGGATTTATGTGTCTATGTTCATAAAGGATATTGGTCTTTACTTTTCATTTCTTGTTTCCTTTCCTTCCTTTCCTTGTAATGTCTTTATCAGATTTTAGTTTCAGGGTTACACTGTTCTCATAAAAAACAATTTGAGAAATGTTTCCTCCTCTATTTTTGAAAGATTTATATTTTTTTCCACAAAATATCTGATAGAATTTATACAATAGATACATGGCTATTCAAATATTCTTTCATCTTTTGTCATTTTTATAGGTTGAGTTTTTCAAGGAATCTGTCCATTTAAGTTGTCAAATATATTAGTCTAAATTTGTCTTTTTAATTAAAAATATTTTTTAATTAAAGAGAGAGACAGAGCACAAGCAAGGGAGGGGCAGAGAGAGATGGAGAGAGAGACTCCAAAGGAGGCTCCAGGCTCTTAGCTGTCAGCATAGAGCCTGATGCAGAGCCCATGAACTGTGAATCATGACCTGAGTGGAAGCTGGATGCCTAACCAACTGAACCACCCAGGTGCCCCTAATTAAAAATATTTTAAAATTGAAGTATAACTGACATCTAACATATTAATTTCACATATACAACATAATGATTTGGTATCTTCAATTTGTCCTTGATAGTGACTTATTAATATTTTAGAAGCTGTAGTGATACTGCTTTTTAAAAAAAGTTTTTTAATGTTTATTTATTTTTGAGAGAGAGAGAGAACGAGCATGGGAGGGGCAGAGAAAGAGGGAAACACAGATTCCGAAGCAGGCTCCAGGCTCTGAGCTGTCAGCACAGAGCCCAACATGGGGCTTGAACCCACAAACTGTTAAGATCATGACCTGAGCCCAAGTTGGATGCTTAAGCGACTGAGCCACCCAGGCGCCCCAATATTGCTTCTTTCATTGCTGGTACTAGCAATTAACAGTTTCTCCATTCTTTCTTGGTCAGTCTTGCTAATGGTTTATAACTTTTATTAATCCTTTCAGATAATCAATTTTGGTTTTGTTAATTTTTTCTAATTGTCTATTTTCTATTTCATTGATTTCTATTCTTTATAATTTATTTTCTTCTACTTTCTTTGGGTATAATTTGCTCTTCTTTATCTAGCTTCCTAAGGTGGAAATACATTTGCTGGTTCTTAAAAATTCTTCTTTATAATATAAAATATTTAGGCTATAAATTTCCCTGGAAACATCACTTTACCTACATCCACAAATGTAAATATATTGTGTTTTCATCATCATTCAGTTACAAATATTTTCTAATATCCCTTGTGATTTCTTCTTTGACCCATGGGTTATTTAGAAGTGGCATGTTTAATATCTAAGTTTCAGGGATATTTTTCCAGATGTCATTTTAACATTTACTTGTAATTTAATTACATAGTGGTCAGAGAATGAATTCTTTTTTCTCCAGCTTTAATGCAGTATATTCAACATAACAACATTATACAAGTTTAAGGTATACAACATGACCATTTGATACATGTATATGTTGTGAAATCATGACCACAATAAAGTTAGTTAACATAATCATCATCTCACATTTACCATATTTTTGAGAATATATTCCTTACAATCTCAACCTTTTGACATTTATTGAGACTTCATGGTCCAGTACATTTTAGTGAATGTTTAACATATATCTGTTTCATGTGCCATAGCTGATTATAGTGTTGTATAAACGTCAGTTCATTCAATGTGACTGACAGTATTGTGCAGAGCATTCTATCTTCACTATGTCTTTACTATCTGTATCTTTAGATTTTTCATCTGGCTGCTTTACCATTACTAAAAGGTGTTAAAATCTCCAAGTATGATTATGGATTTGTCTACTTCTCTCTTTCATCTGTCAGTTTCTGCTTTATAAATTTAGAAGATCTATTATTAGGTGTGTATACATTTAGGATTATTATCTCTTCCTGATGAAAAGATGCTCACACCTTATAAAATGTCCCTTTTACCTCTGGTAATTCTCCTTTTTCACATTCTACTTTGATATGAATATAGCCAGTTACTTTCTTATGTTTATTTTTTATAGAATACATCTTTTTCATCCTTTTATGTTCAACCTATTTGTGACTTTATATTCAAAGTACATTTCTTGCACACAGTACCTACATGGGTCATGTACTTTTATCCAGTCTGATAATTTTAATTTTTTTAAATGTTTATTTATTTTTGAGAGAGGGACAGAGACAGAGCACAAGGAAGGGAGGGGCAGAGAGAGAGACAAAGATGGGAGACACAGAATCCAAAGCAGAATCCAGGGTCTGAGCTGTCAGCACAGAGCCTGATGCAGGGCTTGAACCCATGAACCATGAGATCATGGCCTGAGCTGAAGTCAGACACTCAATCAAATGAGCCACCCAGGTACCCTTCCAGTTTGACAATTTCTGTCATTTAATTAAAGTGGCTAGCCCATTGGCATTTAATATAATTATTAATATGATTGGGTTTAAATCTACCATCTTGCTATTCATTTTCTATTTGTCCCTCCCATCTACTTTTTTCTTGTTCTATTTCTCCTTTCCTATCTACTTTTGGCTGACTAAAAATCCTCTAAAATTCCATTCAATTTCCTATTGGTTTTATACCTCTTTTTTTGTTGTGTGGCTATTCTCAGGGTCATAATAGCCTTATGATAGTTAATTTACATTAAATTCCACTTGTGCGTCATTATTTTCAATTATTTTACATTCACATATATAACATTTACTACTATACGTATATAATAAGTACCGCAGTACAATTTTTCCCATTGTGTGGTCAGTTGACTTCTTAAAAAATTAAAAGAAAAAGGATAGTTTTTATATCTACCCAAATATTTACCATTTCCAATGTACCGAATTTTTTCCTGTAGGTTTGAATTTCCATTTAGTATTATAACACTTCAACATGCAGAACTTCCTTTAGCATTTCCTGTGATGCAGAGCTACTTGTGATGAATAAAAACGTCTCTATTTCACCCTGGTTTTTGAAGGATATATTAGCTAGATACAGAATTCTGATCTGATAGGGTTTTTTTGTTGTTGCTTCTTTTTTCAGCATTTAAGATATTGTTCCACTGTCACCTGCATTCCACTGTTTGTGATGCAAAGTCAGCCCTCACTGGTACTATTGTTCCCTTGTAGTTAACATATTTTTTCCTGCAGTTACTTAAAAAATATTTTTCTTATTTTTCAGCAGACTGCAGTATGGTCTCTTTGTAATTACCTTGTTTGGGGTTTGCTGAGTTTCTTGGATTTGTAAGTTGGCATTTTTTAATAAGATTGGAGAAAATTCAGCCTAAAAGTAGAAACAACTTGAATATCCACCAGCTGATGAATGGATAAATAAAATGTGCTATAAACATAACAGTGGAATATTTTTTGGCAATAAAAATGAATGAAACACTGATACCTGCTGTAACATGGGTGAAATGTAAAAACATGTAAATGAGGGGTGCCTGGGTGGCTCAGTCAGTTAAGCATCTGACTTCAGCTCAGGTCATGATCTCACGGTTCGTAAGTTCAAGCCCCACACTGGGCTCTGTGCTGACAGCTCAGAGCCTGGAGCCTGCTTTGGAATCTGTGACTCCCCGTCTCTCTCTGTCCCTCCCCCACTCATTCTCTGTCTCCCAAAACATAAACATTAAAAAAATATTTTAAGGAAAAAAAATAAAACATGCAGTGAACTTCCTTTCTCCTTTTTTATGGACATATTAAATATCAGAGGGCAAAAGTAGAGTCAAAGGCAAGTAGAAATATTATCAATTTCTTTAACACTCAGTCTTGCGGAAATTGAGAGTTGGGAGAAATACCTAATGGGGGCAAATTTACAGCACTGTTTTCTCCAAATAATTCTATGGTTACTACCATTTAGACAAACCAACCCATGAGCAGAACAATTTTTAACATCTACTGTATAAAATCTAATAGGATTTATTGGAAATGCATACGCATTAAAAGTCTCTGATGTGTTCTGCTCAATTATCAGGTCCAGTAACTACTTTCATTCCATATAGTTTTCTATACTAAGGGTTTTGTCTAATCTAAATATTATGTCCTTAATCATTCATTAATATGGACTGATATTTGGAAAGAGCTCTATTTCTGAAAACAACTTAAGGGAAATCTTCTTATGTCTGTGTATCCTCACAGCAGTCATTAAGGCAGAGTGGGATAAATAACTATTACCTGAATTTTAGGAAGTAAAAGATGAAGGATTAAGAGGCACTGGCAAAAAACAGATACTAAGTTTTGGATTCAAACCTAAAGTTTGAGTTATGATAGTATAGTACAAAGAACCTCAAACTAGCAGTTAGAGGACATGAGTGTTAATTTTGATTCCACCACTTGGTTATCGGTGTAATTTTGAACAAGTCATCTTTACCTCTGATTATCCTTTTCCTCATCTTTACAATGGATTGAAAATACGTTTGTAAAATATCTTGCCTCTTATTTCCCAAGCTTATGGTGAGGGTCAAATGATATCACATCCATGAAACTATAAAGCCTTATGCAAGTATAAAGTAATAGATGCGTGTGTGTGTGTACTCAGCTACTTTCCAATATAATTTGAGTTTGATATTTGATAGTCTAATTCAACAAGCTACTCAACAACTATTTTAAGATGCTGTGGAGCCGAAGTTGAGTAAGTCATAGTCTCTAACTTGTAGGAATTCATAGTTAATAATGAGAGGACACACATTAAAAATGAATGATTATATATAAAAGAATAATATAGAGTAATAGAAGTATATACCAAATTCTTTTAGAGTCCAACAAAAAGGTAAACTATTCCTACATGAGGGCAAAGAGAAAGATATCAGAGAGGAGATAATAACTAGGCTTAAAGGAAAAGACTGAGTTGCTAGAATTTTATCCAGATACATGGGGTTCACAATAGAACACACAAAAAACCCCACAAGACTTGTTTTATAACTGGCTCTGCCTTCAATAATTAAAACTAGTACTTGACCTCTTCAGATGTCTCTTACCACAACTCTAAAAAATGAAAAGTTTAGATAAGATAAATTCCTAAGTCCTTCCAGCTCTAAAATAATATGATTCTATGAGTCAAACTCTGGTCATTGTACAGATATGAAGAAAGAGAACTCAAGAGAGTAATAAAATGGTCACAACTATTAAAAAAAGGAGTTTTCCCACTAACTACTTTTTCTTAGAATTCAAAAGCCTGAGAATTATATTTATCTCTACCTAGAATAAGCTCTAACACAGTGAAGAGAGGAAATTGGAATGATATCAAGAGGCTGATAACTGTATAATGCATGTGGATAGCAGGAAGTTAAGCATTCAGTTTGGCAAAGACATTGCTTAGACCACTAAGGAAAGAGGCAATATGAGAAATTACAATGTTTTTATTCCTATTTACTAAAAAACTTGGAATAAAATGTACTCTTCCATAATTTGAGGTAGTTGTTTGTTTGAAGTTTTGCCTTGTTAAGCCGCTTCATAAAAAACTATTTCTATAAAAGATTGGTTTAAGAATTATAAAGAAAGGCTTGGAAACCTAAATAAACACAACTGAATTGGTTTCAGGAATGGTATCAAAGGTAAATATTGTCAAGTAATATACTTCACCAAACATTTATTAAACTGTGTTTAAAAGTTCTCATTGTTGTAAAGCACAGTCCCAGCACTGATTTACTATCAAGACTTTAAAGAAAAAAAATAGTAACTCTTACCCATCAATCATATTTTCAGGAGGGTGTTTTTCATCACTTGATGTAGCTAAAATCACTTCCGCCCCCTCAGAGCTCAAACACAGGTCAATTTTTCTCATCTTAAAGTATTTAATCTGCAAATAAAACAATAATAACAAAAGTAAATTCCTGATTCTCTGAACTTGATCTTAGAGAAGGAAGAGAGAGAAAGCCTGTTGCCTAGCACACAGCTTAACAACCAAGCTATTCAACAAGTGGGAGAGACTCTAATGTTTATTTACATAAGTAAACTTCTAACTTCTCCCAGGAGTAATCTGTAAATGGATTATTTCTACTACTCTAACTCCACAAACAAGACTCTGACTACTCTAACTAACATCATTTCTTTGAATCTAAAATTAAAAGTCCTCAATAATGAAATAGAAACAATTAACAAGCTAAAGTGGCATGAATTAATGGGTAAAATTTTAAAAAATTTATTCTCTAATTAGTTAACATGCATGAAGTCTTGGCTTCAATAGATTCAGTAGAATCCAGAGATTCATATTTACATATAACACCCAGTGTTCATCCCAACAAGTGCCCTCCTTAATGCCCGTCACCCATTTTCTCCATCCCCATCAACCCTCAGTTTGTTCTCTGTACTTAAGAGTTTCTTATGGTTTGCCTCTCTCTCTGTTTTTAATTTATTTTTCGTACCCTTCCTCTATGATCATCTGTTAGGTTTCTCAAATTCCACATGAGTAAAATCATGTGATATTTGTCTTTCTCCAACTGACTTATTTCGCTCAGTTCCATCCACATTGTTGCAAGTGGCAAGATTTCATTCTTTTTCATCAAATTAATGGGTAAATTTTTAAAAATTATTTATATTGTTATACTTCTGAAATTTATTTTTTTAAGTTTATTTATTTATTTTGAGAGAGAGAGACAGAGAGAGTGAGTGGGGAAGGGGCAGAGAGAGAGGGAGAGGGAGAATCTCAAGCAGGCTTGCACCATCAGTGCAGAGCCCGATGTGGGGCTCAAACCCGTGAACCATGAGATCATGACGAGCTGAAACCAAGACACTTCACCGACTGAGCCACCCACACGCCCCATATTTCTGAAATTTAAAAAAAAAATCTGGAACATATAAGCAGATGTTTTTGTGACTGTTTACCCATACGTTTACCAGTTGAAAAGAGGAAACTATATTATTCACATCTTAAAAGGTATCTTACCATCACTATTTTTTGGAACAGAATGTAAAATAAGAGAGAAGACAAGCTTTTGCTTATTTTTAAATTCTAAGTCAGTCACTTAGGTCATAGATTCCAAGATATTTCTATTGTATGGTAATATTTTAAGTTCAATGAAAGTATCCTGGAAAGGTATCATTGAGCTCTTCTATGGACTCTGGTGGATAAGACAGAAGAAGACAAGAAAAGATTCTATCAGATCTTACTCACCTTCCTCCTTGATCTGGTGGTGACAGGGCACAAACCAATGTGTAGATGCAAAGTGACTATGAAGCTGAATCTATAAAGAATTTAAAGACAAAGAGTGTTTGGAAAAAGGAGAAGAGCTTCCAATTCCCTTCGTATCCTGGCCTCAGACTAATTTTTTTTTTAAATGAAACTATTTCAAATAAGCAATCAACAAATTACAGAGAATATCACATATGTTAAATAACTATGTATCCACTGTCCAGATTTAATAAATGTTAACATTTTTGCCCTCTTCCTTCCTTGCCCAGAGGAAACAGCTATTCTGAAGTTGATAAATATGCCTCCTTACTATATTTTTATACTTTTACCATACATGTATCCTTAAATGATATGTATTGCTCTTTCAAAACTTAGATGCTTTCTCAGTATATATATATCCTTATGCTACTTGCTTTTTTCATTCAAGGTTTTAATCATGTCAATATACATAAATCTACTTTATTCACTTCAACTGCTGTCAAGTCTTTCTCCATGTCTCTAATGATATATATTTAGGTAAGTTTCCAATTTTTTGCTATTATAAACAAATTTGAAATGCATATCTTTGTTTATGTGTCCTTAGCACATGTGGGGGAAAGTCTTTATGATAAAAGAGTCTCTTCGCAGAAGTATAATGGCAGAAACTAAGAATCAGCATATCTTCAAGTCCATAATTGATCAACTTTATCTCTCAGTTTTAACAATTTACATTACCATCAGCAGTATGTGAGACTTTCTGCTACCTCATATTCTCACCAACTTGGTATTGTTAGGTATTTTGGCTTTAGCCAATCTCATCGGTGTGAAATAGTATCTCAATAAGGTTATAATTCATATTTCTATTATTAGTGAGGTTGAACACTGTTTCATGTGATCAAGAGCCATTCAGGCCTCCTTCTGTTATTTGCTTTTCCTTATCCTTTGTTCATTTTTCTATTGTGTTGCTTTTTAAAACTTTTTGTCCTTTGCTCTTTGACTTATGGGGATTTTTAAAATAAAATATTCTGGATACAAATCCTTTGTTATATTTGCTGTAAATATCATCTACTCTGTAGCTTGATTTTACTTTTTACTTTGTTTTTGTGTGTGTGTGTGTGTGTGCAAGAGTTTCCCTACCCCCACACAAAATGTTTTTAAATTACTGAACTATAACATATATACAGAAGAGAATGCGAATCAGATGTAGAGCAATAAATTTTCATAAAGTTAACACACCCAGGTAACCACCACCCAGGTGAAGAAACAGAATATTACCAGCACTTGAGAAGCCCTCTGCATGCCCCTTCCCAATCATTACCCTCCCCACCTTCCCAAGGTAAGTATGGTCCTTATTTCTTACATTAATTTTGCCTGAAATTTATACACATAGAATCATACAGTTTGTACTCATTTGTATCTGGCTTCTTTCATCATTACATTTTTGTAGAGACTTCGCCATATTATTGTGTCACAGAGTTGAAGTGCAACTAACTAAAGCTGCAATCCAGCCCCAACACAGCACAACCCCTAATAATATCAAAGAAATCATCCCTAAGTGGAGCTTCACAGGAAACTGGATATGAACTGAAAAGCAAAGAAAGATTTCTGTGACCTTGGGTACTTAGATCCCAAAGCCCTGATGGAGGGAACTGATCTCACTCCTAAGTACCTGAAATTAGAGGTAAATTGAAACTATTTATTTTTTTAAGTTTATTTATTTTGAGACAGAGACAGTGTGAGCAAGGGAAGAGCAGAGAGAGGGAGAGAGAGAGAATCCCAAGCAGGTTCTGCAGTGTCAGCACAGAGCCTGATGAGGGGCTTAAACTCATGAAATTGCGAGATCATGACCTGAGCCAAAACTGAAAGTCAGATGCTTACCCAACTGAGCCACCCAGGCGCCCCTATAAACTGGAACTATTTAAATAAAATTACAACTCAGTCCAATCCCAAGGTAGACTGAAATGATCTGCCCCTTATCCTGGCTGCTGGGCAAAGAAAATGGTCTTCTCTCTGGGAAAAGGCATTATCTACTTCAGGGTCTATTGTTCTTTTACACACACACTAAAGAGGTGCCTGGGTGGCTCAGTTGGTTAAGCATCCAACTTTGGCTCAGGTCATGATCTCATGGTGTGTAGGTTCGAGTCCCACGTTGGGCTCTGTGCTGACAGCTAGTTTGGAGCCTGGAGCCTATTTCAGATTCTGTATCTCCCTCTCTCTCTGACCCTTCCCTGATCATGCTGCCTCTCTCACTCAGAAATAAATAAAACATTAAAAAAAATTTAAACATACACTCAATAGGGGCGCCTGGATGGCTCAGTCAGTTAAGTGGCTGACATCAGCTCTGGTCATGATCTCACAGTTCATGAGTTTGAGCCCCGTGTTAGGCTCTGTGCTAACAGCTCAAAACCTGGAGCCCGCTTCAGATTCTGTGTCTCACTCTGTCTCTGCCCCTCCCCTGCTTGTGCTTATCTCTCTCACTCTCAAAAATAAATAATAAAACATTTAAAAAATAAATAAATAAATAAACACATCACCCAATATACAAAACCATTTCAGCCAATCTATAGATGACCCACCCAAGTTCTGGAATTACCAAAGATAGCTATTATAAATTTGTTAAATAATTTAGTGAAAAGATGGATAAAATGGGTACATAGAAAGGAACTTTAGCAGAGAAATGGAAACTCTAAAGAACAAAATGAAAATTCCAGAACTGAAAAGTACAGTGTCTCATATAAAGAATTCATTAGATGGACTTAGCAACAGATTGGATCCCCAACATAAGAATGGGTCAGTGAACTTAAAGATAGGTCAACAGAAATGATCCAAAATGAAATACAGAGAAAAAATGAAAGTAACAGAACAGAGCATCAGATAACTGTGAGACACTATCCAACTATTCTGAAATACATGTAACTGGAGTCCCAGGAGAGGAAAAATAAAATAGTATAGAAGAAAAATCTAAGAAGATATAGCTGAAAATTTTCCAAAACCTATAAAAGTCATAAATCCCAGAACCAAGAAGTTCTTGAATCCTAAGTTGGGTAAACACAACAAAGAAAACCCCACCTAGCTGCATCTTAGTTAATGGCTGAAAGTGAAAGAAAAGATAAAAAAGTAACAGTACCCAAAGCAAAAAAAACAAAAAACAAAAAACAACAACAACAAAAACCACATTTGGGAGAACAAGAATAAAAGTTGACTTTTCATCAGAAACAACAGAAACCAAAAGACAGGGGCGCCTGGGTGGCTTAGTCGGTTAAGCGTCCGACTTTCACTTAGGTCATGATCTCGCGGTTCGTGGGTTCAAGCCCTGCGTCTGGCTCTGTGCTGACTGCCAGCTCAGAGCCTGGAGCCTATTTTGGAGTCTGTGTCTCCCTCTCTCTCTGACCCTCCCCTGCTCACGCTGTCTCTCTCTCTCTCTCCTAGAAATAAATAAAAATATTAAAAAAAAAAAAAGAAACCAAAAGACAATGAAATGACATCTTTAAAGTCCTAACAGACAAAATATAAAATTCTATATCCAGCAAAAATATCCTTCAAAAGTGAAGGCAAAATAAAGACACTTTCAGGCAAACAAAAGCTGAAAGAATTTATCAGTAGACCTACGCTATAAAAAAACATTAAAGGAAGTGCTGCAGGCCGAAGGGAAAAGATTCCAGGTTGAATCCTGGATATGTGGGAAGGAAGAGCATGGAAAATAGTATATATATATTGCTAACTTAGAAGACTATTTAAAAACTTTCTTTAGAAGACTTGACAATTTTAAAAATAGCAATGAATGACAGGGATTTAATAGATATAGAAATAATAAATACAATAATAATATAAAAGGCAAAAGGAGAATAAATGAGACTATTCTTTGTAGAGTCCTTGTCAAGTTCTTATGTTGAACATTAAGTGATATACTATTAATTCGAAGTAGATTAGGACGTTAAGGATACATGTTGTAATCCCAGGATTAGAATAAATTCATCACTAAAAGCCACAAAACAAAAAGTTACAGGAAGAAGGCCAATAGAAAAGAAAAAAATGGGATTTTACAAAAATATCTGTTTAATCTGAAAGAAAGCCAAAAAGAAGAATCAGTAAATAGAAAATAAATGGCAAGAAGATAGTTTTAAACACAAATACATTGATGATTCCATTTTATTTATTTTATTTTATTTTTTTAATGGTTTATTTCTTTTTGAGACACAGAGAGACAGAAGACGAGCGGGGGAGGGACAGAAAGAGAGGGGGAGACACAGAATCTGAAACAGGCTCCAGGCACTGAGCTGCCAGCACAGAACCTGATGCGGGGCTTGAACCCATGAACTGTGAGATCATGACCTGAGCCAAAGTCGGACGCTTAACCAACTGAGCCACCCAGGTGCCCCTGATTATTCCATTTTAAATGTTAATAAACTAAACACTACATTATTGGACTGAATTTTTAAAAACCCAATAGATGGGGCACCTGGGTGGCTCAGTTGGTTGAGTGTCTGACTTTGGCTCAGGTCATGATCTTGGTTCATGAGTTTGAGCCCTGCACTGGGGCTGCACTGGGGCTGCTCTCAGTCAGCCCGCTTTGGATACTCTGTTCCCACCCCCTCTCAAAAACAAACAAGCAAACAAAAACAGTTAGATACTCTTTTCAGTAAATCCTTTAAATATAATAGGTACCCTTTTCAGAATACCTTCTAAATATAAGGTTAGACAGAAAGTAGGATAGAATAATAAGTCTTAATATCTTAAGTCTTCTACTTAACTTTCAAAACTGGCTTGGTTCTGTGCTTTGTACCTTTATTATCAGAAAGATTTTTAAACTACAGAAAAAATCTTTTGAGATGTTGACTGTAATTCCATTCCATTTATAGATTAATTTAGAGAGAATATCATGTTGGGGTTTTTAAAAAAATTTTTTTAATGTTTTATTTATTTCTAGGAGAGAGAGAAAGAGAGACAGCGTGAGCAGGGGAGGGTCAGAGAGAGAGAGAGTCACAGACCCTGAAACAGGCTCCAGGCTCTGAGCTGGCAGTCAGCACAGAGTCCAACGCAGGGCTCGAACCCACGAACTGCGAGATCATGACCTAAGCGAAAGTCGGACGCTTAACCGACTAAGCCACCCAGGCGCCCTGAGAGAATATCATGTTTATGAGTCTTCAAATCCATGGATCCAGCATATCTCTTCATTTAAGACTTCTTAGGTCCTGAAATTGTTCTCTACTTTTCCCTACACGTACCTTCACCTATTTTGTCAGGTTTATTTTCAGATGTGTTATTGTTTCTATTGCTATTGTAAACGGGATTTTTATAAAAGCAACATTGTTTTAAAAAAATCTTATTCTTTACCATACAAAGAATATTTCTAAGATTTCATCATTAAATGTGATGCTCACTGACAGTTTTTTGTTGGACGCTGTTCTTTGGGTTATAGAAATTTCCTTCGCTTTTTAGTTTGTTAGTTTCCATAAATAAACATTGAATGTTATCAAATGCTCTTCTAACATTTACTAAGATGATCATGCAGACTTTTCTGCAAATTGATAATGTGATAAATTAAATCAAGGCTTTCTAATGTTACACTATCCCCAGTTCCTAGCATAAACTCTACCTACATGCCAAGCTAGATTACCATTTTTATCCATAGTTGGATTCAGTTTGCTAATATTTTATGTAGCATTTTTACAGATCTATTTCTAGGTGAGACTGGCTTACAGTTTTCCTTTGTTATTCAGTTCCTATCTGGTTTTAAAATCAACACTGTACTCCCAACATAAACAAGTTGGAGAGCTTCCCTTTTGTCTAGTTATTGGAGCAATCTGTGTAAAACAGAGCTTATTTGATCCTGTAAGCCTGCTAAAATCTTTCTAGGCACATTTTTTGTTTTTACTATTTCAAATTCAATTGTTCTCTTCAGGCTTTCCACACTATCTTGAGTCAATTCTGAAATTTCTATTTTGTAGAAATATTATCTATTTCTTCTTGTTTTTATATTTATTGGCATAAAGTTCATTTTTATTGTAATTTAAAAATCTAGTATCATAGGGGCTCCTGGGTGGCTCAGTTGGTTAGGCGTCTGACTTCAGCTCAGGTCATGATTTCACAACTATGGGTTCGAGCCCCATGTCGGGGTCTGTGCTAACAGCTCAGAGCCTGGAGGCTGCTTCGGATTCTGTCTCTCTCTCTCTCTCTCTCTCTCTACCTCTCCCCTGCTCATGCTCTGTCTCAAAAATAAATAAACATTAAAAAATTTAAAAATCTAGTATTATAGAGTTGAAAGCCATGGTGAGATTGGTCAAGAAAAAAGGAATGTGTTCTAACATTTTCTATCTGTGCCTCTTTTCTTGGCTTTTTTCTTGCATTTAATACTATCGATACCAGAGAACTAGTGTCAGATGAACACTATTAAGCACTTAGTTTGAAGAAAGATGATAAATTCCTAGAAATACAGATCAATGAATTTGGGTGTTAATTTTCAACAAAATTCTAAAATTATTAAATTTCAGTATTGAAATGAGAGCCTTGAAAATATAAACAAGAGAGTAGTACAATAGGAAAGAGAGAAAGCAGTAGTTCACAAAGATTATACCAAACCTAAACATTTCTTGTTTGTTTCAGAGTTACTACCAATTATGGACATGTTCTGAACATTTCAACAAAACTTCAGACAAAGCCTCTCAAGATACCATATGGATCAGAAATGTGGGTAGATACCTTTAGGTAGATATTTATAACTCTTTGAATGGCTATGCTCAAAGAATGATGATTAATAGAACAGAATGAACTATGAAAGAACTCTGTCTTTATGCCATTTAACATTTTTATTAATTAAAGATGGAAAAAGTATGCTTATCAATTTTGCAGATGACACAAAGCTCGAATGTCAGCTAATATGCTGGATGACAGAATTAGCACACAAAAAAATGTGAGCAAGGTAGAAAGATGGGATATGATGAATAATACATTTAATAAGGATAACAATAAAGGCCCATACTCAGACTTAAAAAATCAATCACAGAAGGACTGGTCTAGATTGGGGTTGGCAAACTACTGCCTATGAACCAAATCTAGCTTGCCCTCTGCTTTTGTATGGCCTATCAGCTGAGAATGCTTTTTATTTTTAATTACTTTTTTAAATTAAAATATTTTGTGATACATGAAAATTATATGAAACTCATACTTCAGTATCCATGAATAGTTTCATCGGAATATGGTCATGGTACACTGTCTATGGCTACTTTTGTGTTATAGTGACATAGTAGCAATCATAGAGAATATAAGGCTCATAAAGTTGAAAATAATTATTATCTAGCCCTTTCCAGAAAAAGTTTGTCGACCATTGATCTAGATGTGTAAAACGTATAGGTTTGGTTCATTATGAAGTCAGACTCTAAGGCAAGAGTGTGCATATCAGCCCCCAAAAAGATAAAGGATACTATCTTAGATTCTATTAGTAGAGGTAAGGAAGAACTATATCCATCAAAATTTTTGAATACCAACTAAGGACAAGGAATTGTGCTTGCAAAGATGACTACAACCTAAGACAAAGACGGTGACTAAGACTTGGTTCTTGTCTTCAAGCTCAGAGTCAAGGAAGAGGGACAAGCAGGCAAAAAATACTATAATATGTTATGCGTAATAGTGTGATCTACATCCAGAAAAGTGTTCAGTTCGTAGGACACTGTCAGCCTTGATATTGTCAGAGGAAAACAAAAAGTTCATAATGATCTATGAATTATCACATGGAGAAAATTGGAAGAATTAGTAAACGTTTCAAAAGAGAGACTGGAGAGAAATGTGATTAATATCACAAGTGTTCAAAGATGAAAAAAAGGATTCGAATTTTTCTTTTTCAGCTCCAAGAGGGAGAACTGCTTTGCGACATAGTCTAAACTCCAGCCCGGGACACCTTACTCTAAATACACAGGTGTTCCCTCAGGGGCTCAGTTTACTAAAGGGGATGCATTCTGTGGTGCCATCCTCTGCATTTTTTAAGGTCACTGACCCTGGACTTCCCTGATGCCTTATTCTGTACTCTAAATCCAAGGCCACTTAGCCACCCTTTCATCTCTAGTTCATGTGCCATTTCTCGTCCTTCTCTGTGAAAACCTAGAAGGGTCAAGTTCGCGGTGTCCCTGACTTGGTACTCTCAGAGGCCTAGGCCTTGGGCTTGGTATCCCTAGAAAGGCAAATCAGCTCTGACACTACCTCCTCGCCTCCATCCCAAACCCTTCTCGGTCCAAGGCCATTTCAGGACCTCCGAGGGTCCTACTAAACACTCAGGCCTGATCGCTCCACTCCAAATTATATAAAATATATTAACTGAACCCACATCCTACATCAACTATAATTCATAATCTATGGCTTATGTACCAGTTGAGAGATTACTTATTGTGGTAGACTTATTAATTTCGATTTGCAGTTGTTTTTCCCTTTTGAGAGTGAAAACATTATTTCGGGGTTCAAAAAAGTTCGTGGACTGCCACTGGTGACTGCGTCAGACTTCCCCCATCCCGGTCCCCTCACGAGCCGCCTCAGCGCCCTCCCTCCTCGCTACGCGTCTCCTCGCAACCCTCCCCACTCTCGCCCGCCCGCCTCTCCACCAGCTCCCCGTTCGGTGTGCCTCCATCCAGCCAGACTCCCGCCCACCCCGGTGCCAGCCCAACCAGCCCCGCCGCCCCGCCGCCCCGCCGCGCCGCCGCGCCGCTCGCCTAAGCCTCCCGTTGGCTCCGAGCGCGCAGACATTCCAGGCTGGGGAATCTCCTTTCCGTCCCGCCCCGCCCCGCCGCAGCGCGCCCCGGCCCCTAGCCCCGCCCCCTACTCCAGGCCTCCAAGGAGTTCCCGGGAGCGCGCAGTTCTCTTCTCGGGATCTTAGCTCCACCCACCGCAGGCCCCGCCCCGCGAAGCCCGTCCCGGCCCTCTGCCCAGCCCCGCGGGGCGCGCGCAGATCCGGACTCCCGGCTCTTCCCTCCTACCAGCCCACGAGCCCCGCCCCACGTAGTCCGACCCGGCCCTAAGCTCCGCTCTCCGTGCGCGCTCCCGTCTCGACTCTCGGTTCTTTGCCCCACCTCTCCAGTAGGCCCCGCCTCCGGGCTCTCCCTTACTTTGAGGCTAAACTACGTAGCCCCACCCTAGGGCCTTTCCCCAAGCTGGTGCCCGAGCCCGCGCCGCCTACCCTCCCTCAAACCATATCAATCCCAGGGGCTTGTAGGACCCAGGGGACCGCCCTTACGTGGGGACGCACGCGCAGTCCCCCACCTCTCCCGGATCCGGGCCCTCCACCCTCAGGTCTCCAGCCCCGGGCCCGGCCCCGCCTCCAGCCCGGCCCCGCCTCTCATGCCGGGTCCCGCGCACGCGCGTCTCTCCAGCCCAGCCTTCTCCCCCGCCCCCGCCAGCCCCGCGGTCCCACGGCGCCGGGTCGCCCCCAGCCCCCTCCCTCTTCCCAACCTCTCTCGGTCCCACCGTCCCTAGCTTTGTGCCCGGGGCGCCGAGCCGCTTCCCCCAACAGCCGCGCCTCTGGAGGAGGGAGCCGCCACCGAGAAGCTGCCGCTCGCAGCCCCAGCCAGGGGCACAGGTAGGCGGCGGCCGCGGGCTGGGCCGCTCACGCAGCCCGGGGCTGCGAGTGGGGGCGGGGGCGGGGTGTGAGGGAGGGGCGGACTGGGGGAGGGGTGGGCCGGGAGGGACGGGGTTGGGGTGTGGTTTGGGTGAGAGGTGAGAGGATGAGGATATAGGGGTGTGGGAGACGGGCTTAAGGGTGGGGGCGGGGTGCCGCGGTAGGGTAATTGGGGGCTAGGTGGGAGAAGGGACCTGGGTCAGTTTGGGCGGGCTCGGGGAGGGGCATGCGTGGGAATTGAGGGAGGAGTGGAGAACTGCGGTACTGGGGAAGGGGAAAACGAAGTGGTATTTGAGGATTATAAGAAGGAAAGGATCCAGGATTAGAATAGAAGGGGTGGGGTCTTGGGGGTAGGGGAGAAAAGTTGGGGCTCTGGATTGTGAAGTTGGGCGTTGTGAGGCGTGAGGGAAGGGGATTTTGAAGGTTATCGACAGACCAGAAAAGGGATGGAGAGATCGGCGTCCTAGGAGAGGGAATCCCAGAGAGTGGGAGGAAGGGAGGAAGGGAAGAATACTTGGTGAAGGACAGGGGAATCGATGGGGTGAACAGTGTGGGGAAAGAAGGAGAGGCAGGTGGAGGTGGAATTGGGTGTTTGGGACCGAGAACTTCATTTCCGAAGGGCCATGGAAGGATTGGAAGGGCCTGAGGTGTGAGGGCAGGGGTGCTGGGAGTGGATGAAAGGAGTGAGGTGAGGATTTGGGTCGTAGAGATTGGGTTGTGTGTGAATAGCTGTCGAGTGGGCAGGTAGAACTGCTGTAAGAGTGTCAGGATGTAGCTTGCTCCTGGAGGGACGTAGGGAGCGAGCTGGGTGTGGGGTGACCCTCTGGAGCTTGCGGGAGGAAAGTGTACAAGTGAGAAGGAGGAGAGGAAAGTGCCCTCTTTGGGGAGGGAAAATGAGAGGAGGTGAAAATTGAATAATGGTGGTGACACAGAACAATGCAGGTAAGCCTGTTAGTTGCTTATTGGTGGTTTGGAACTAGTTTCTGTTGAAATTTTTGTGTGGAAATTTTCTCAAGAATACTGCATTTTCAAATAGACCAAGGATGTCTGCAGCCTTGGGATGAAGGCCATGGGTTGACAGATGTTTTCCTGGTGTGTGGATGTGGGTAATTTCTGCCCTGGCAGAGGGAGGAAGGGAGGCCTCAGTGTAGCTCTGCCCTGGCTCTGTTCCCACCAGTCCTTTCCTCAGATGTCCACTTTTTTTTTAAATCTCCTCACTGCCCACCCCACCCCCCAAGCTTAAGCCATTGAATACCAGAAGGATCAAACAGGTGGGTGAGCTTAATTTTTAACATCTTCTTTTAATCCTTAAGGCTGATGTCATATTTTTATTCTTGAGAGACAGCGTCATGCAGTGGAAAGAGCTTGAGCTTTGGAGTAATACAGACTTGAGATTGAATTCTGGCTCTGCTATTTACTAGCTCTGTTCCCTAAGTAAGTTACTTTATTTCTCTGAGCCTCTTTACGGGTTAAATGGCAATTCTGATCTCAAAGGATTGTTGAGGGTTACATGAGACCACTTAATAGAGTACCTAGCACATTCTTGGCCAGCTGGTAGGTGCTTCATAAATGGTCGCTATCACACCCATCATCATCATCATCATCATCATCATCATCATCATCAGGGGTTGTTACTTGACCTACTAAAATTAAGGAAAGTTTTTCCTTCAAATTAGAGAGCCATAGACTCAGCTCACATTTTTTATCCTGTGGCCTCTCTGATTCCTTCCCTCCAGTCCAGTTGACTGGGATGGTCCTGCTTTTTTGCTTGGTAAACTGGCTTCAAGTTCTAAAAAGCTGTCATGTTTAGTTATCAGTTATTTTTGGGGTTTGCCTCTTATTTAAAGAGGCTGTAAAGAACTGAGTTCTCAATGTAGCAAAGTTACATTTTTTTCATTTGATGACATATGCTTTGTGATAACTTTGGCTCATTTGTGGTGCCCAAATAGTAGAACGCTGTCGTAATATTTAAATTTCTCTAAAGTTTGTTTAGTTTGAAAGAGAGTGACTGAGTAATGGAGGGCCAGAGAGAAAGAGGGAGAGAGACAGAACCCAAGCAGGCTCTGAGCTGTCAGCACAGAGCCCAACATGGGCCTCGAACTCGTGAACTGTGAGATCATGACTTGAGCCATAATCAAGAGTCGGATGCTTAATTGACTAAGTCATCCAGGTGCCCCATAATATTTTTCTATGAGGTTGTATGGTTTACAAAACTGCCTCTCTGGAGACCAGCTGGGAGACCATCAAAGTGCTCTGTGACTCTGTTAATCTAATATTAGACATAGTCAATACAGATCTCAACTAGGCATTCTTACGGATACTAATTATTTTAATTTTTCAGTTCATGTGGGATTTCTGCTATGGTGTACAATAGGCCTTGTTGCTTGAGGGCCCATTTATAATAGACCACCGTGTATAATAGCCAGGCATAAGCAAAGCCAAGTACAAAAGCTGTGTAGAATTCTCTTGTCTTTATGGTTCTTAACCTTAAAAGGTTTAAACATTAATTCTTAGCTCATTCCATAGTACCTCAGAGTCTCCGGATGCTTCTTATTGGGAGAGTACAAGATGCACAGAGTTAGTAGTAGAAATCAAAGGTTACCTGGACTTCCTGAACCAAGGTTAGTTACTCAAGTACTGTCATTGAAGCGCAGAGGAGCCTTGGGGCTTCTGGACAGGTAATGTAGGTTTACTTTTCAGGAAGTACTGGATTTTTTTTCATCATTTAGAAAGATAACTAGCATTTGATAAGTAATAGAGGCAAAATATAGCCAGAACTGTGTCCTTTTTGAAAGTGACCCATGCAAAGAGAAGCTGCCAGGATCTGGGGCAGCCTCGGTTAGCATCCTTACCCTGATCCCAAGCTGCTTGTGCCCTCTGCTGGATGGAATCAGACTTTTCTCATTTTCACTCGAAGTGGGCATTCATCCATTTGTCCATTTGACTCCAAAGTTTTTGGAACACACTACTGAGGTGAGAGGGTAATACAGATGGGCACAGCCTGTTTCATTGTCAGGGCGCTTACTGATTAATTATAATATGTTATCTTCCATAGGATTTGCCTTTCTGTTATTACAAAATCAAGTCATTCCTTTTTAGGGCCATACCTGGTGACTAATTTCTGATCCATAGGTAGAGTAGGACTCTGAATGTCCAAATCCAGGGATAAAGACCGATGGGCTCTGCTTTATCTCCTCATCTTCAAGATTAAAGTTTGTGAGGTTGAAGGGGCTGAATGCTTACCTCTACAGGATGAAAAGCTTAGAATACGTGAGGCATCTCCTTAGCAGCAGGCACTGAATACTGGCAAGAGTATGGATTATAAGACCTGGCACACTGACAGGAATTTTTTTTTCTGGGTTTTAGATTTTTTTCCCCTGGTAGTACCAGTAGCAGTATACTCCCATCGACTGCTTTGCTTCTGCCACCTGCAGAAGGGTCTGGCAAGTGGGGGAGGAGCCTGCAGCTGTTGCCTAGAAGAGGAGCTGGCTCCTAGCAACAGTATCAGCAGGCCCTGCAGCTCAGTGCACTGAGCCCATCCCTTTGAGATCTCACCCTTCCTTTCATCAGTTCAGCAAGTATCTGTTGAGGGCTTACTCAGTACTAGGCGCTGTGTTGGGCCTAGGAAAAAGATGAATCCACTAAGTGCCTTGCCTTCAAAGAGCTCCTAGCTCTGAGAACATTAGCAAGTAAGCAGATGTAGTACACAGTGCTAAGTGCTGTGCATAGAGGAGACAGTGGTGCTCTGGCAGAATCAGACAGGCACGCACTGGAGCAGGGCTTAGTGAAGGTTTCCCAGGAGAGCAGTGGTGGCTGAGCTCAGTAGTGAAGAGTAAGGATTAACAAGGTCAGAAAAGCAAAGAAGGATGTTCCAACCAAAGGGAGTAGAATGGGCACAGACCAGTGGGACAAGAGAGCACAGCCAACTTACCTGGGTCCTATGGCCTGGCTGAAGAGTAGGGCATAAGAAGATGGGCAGGAAAGGGTGAGGCTTTCAGGCTACGCAGGGCGCTTCTTTCTGATGTGCTTTTATACACATAATTACCCTCTGGAGAAACATGGATCGCACTGATGCCCACAGGCAGGATCGCTGTTGGATCTCCAGAGACTCAGCATTTTTGATCACTGACTTGATTGTTTGGTGACACTTTTACGTGGCATCAGAGCTCCATCCCAGGCCTGCATGGATGCAGAAGATGCTGGGTTAGCTCACTTTAAAAGTCAGAGTCTTTTATTTGTTTTAGAGAGAGAGAGAGTCTTAAGCAGGCTCCATGCACAGTGTGAAGCCGGATGCAGGGCTTGATCCCATGACCCTGGGATCATGACATGAGGTGAAATCAAAAGTCTGCCGCTTAGCTTAACCAGCTGAGCTACCCATGCACCGAGAGAGTCTTTTAAATATAATAACAGCTATTTGACATACATGAAATTTTTTCTCCCTCTTTAAGTTGTTGTGGAAATAATCAAATATTTTCATTTAACATAGCAATTTCTCGTGTATTTTTTGAATCTTACAGTTTCTCAGGAAAACAAATATTCCGATTGGTGCTCAAGCACAAAATGTCACCCAGAAGATTGCATGAATGCCCACTGTTTTGGTATTTTGCCTTAGCTCAAAAGTATCCTAAGAGAGCCTTAAGAGCTAATGATGTTTCCAAGGAGTAGAATAGCTTTTTTTTTTTTTTTAGTTCTTGTGATGGAGGTCTTTCTTTGTAGATCCAAAAACACTATTGCTCATGGTCTATGTAAGGCTGAGCAAATAAGTAACCTTTAGTTCCACAAATATCTGCCCAGAGACTGTTATATGCCAGGGCACTGTGTTAGAGAGTCTAGATGAATTAAACATGGCCCCTCTCCTCAAGGAGCTCGAACCAGTGGAACACAGGCCCAGAAATAAATCAGTACCAGAACACTGAGTAAACAAAGATGTGGAAGGTGCCAGGGTAGCAAGGGAATTGTTAGTTTCTGGTCTTTGTTTTGTGTATAAATATATTTTTAAAAACAGAAATAGTAAAATCCTTATGAACTGTTTGTAACTTGCAAATCAGTAACAAATTTAGGATTTTAATGACTGCATACATTCCATGGTAGGAATGTATCATAACTTACTTAATAACACCCCTGTTGTTGGACATTTAGGTTGTTTCCAGTTGTTTTGCTATTATCAACTGAGCTGCCATGACTTTCCTTAGTGACTGCGTGCTTCAGTAACTTCCTCAGGGTGGATTTTAGAAATAAGATTTGAGCTGGCTTTTGAAAGACAAGTAGGAGTGCACCAGGTACAAAGAAAAAGGGGGAAAGTAGGAAACAGCATTCCAGATAGTGGCAGTAGAGGCAACCTTCACTGCCAGAGTTCATAGGCAACTGGTAAGCTTTGTTTCCTCAAACTAACCACAGGGCCTTCCTGGTAGGCTCATAAAGCTCCGGGCACAGCCATATGAAGTTACATGTTACAAATGGCATTTTAATTGGATTTGCTTCCTTTGTGCCTTGCTTTTACAGTTGCAACCAAGGCAATGTCTTACTACCTCAACTCAGAAAATCACCTGGACCCAGGACCCATCTATGTACGAGAAAATGGTCAGCTACACATGGTCAATCTGGCCTTGGATGGTGTCAGGAGTAGCCTGCAGAAACCAAGACCTTTCAGACTGTTTCCCAAAGGCTTCTCTGTGGAGCTTTGCATGAACAGGGAAGATGATACTGCACAGAAAGAGAAGACTGATCATTTCATCTTCACATACACCCGGGAGGGGAATCTTCGGTACTCTGCCAAATCTCTCTTCAGCCTCGTCCTGGGCTTTATCTCCGACAATGTTGATCATATTGATTCCCTTATTGGCTTTCCTGAGCAGATTGCTGAAAAGCTGTTCTCTGCTGCAGAAGCCAGACAGAAATTCACAGAACCAGGTGCGGGGCTGAGGGCTTTACAGAAATTCACTGAGGCCTATGGAAGTCTGGTGCTTTGTTCCCTATGTTTGAGAAACAGGTGGGTGTTCTGATTGGAATATTGAGTATTTTATTGGGCGTGTTAATTCTGTCTAGTTCTCAGGCTTCCTCCATCAAATAGCAGTTCAGTTTAAAACTTCCAAACACCAGGTGGCAGACCATTTTGAGAAAAATCACTGTCTTTCTAGCTCCCCACCCCCACCAGAAAACACTTATCTTTATTTTGAAACCACTTTGCTACTACTTGACTGCCACCACTCTTCCATTCATTAAAAAAATAACTCATCTACCAACTTTTTCCCCCCAGCTTTTCTAATATGAGAAAATAGAAAAGACAAAGAATGTGATCTGCCAAATATCTCTTGGTATGCTCTTGGGGATGTGAAGATTAGTAACCAAAGTTCTGGGCTCTGTTCCAGTTCTCAGATCTTTAGCTATTGAACATTAGATAAAAAGCAACTTTCAAATAGTGAGTAAAATTTCAAGTATCCTAAAGTTTGGAAATTTTCTAATAAGGTCTGTTCACCTTAAAAATAGAAACTACCAATTATTTTACCAGCAGAAGATGGGCTTATTTAGGAATAAAAGAGAATTGCAATCTGGGACAAATAAGCTATGGCAAAACCATAGGCAAGTCCAGGAGAACAAAGGAGAGGCATACTTTTTTTTTTTTTTTTTAGTTTATTTATTTTGAGAGACAGCAGAGAGAATTCCAAGCAGGCTCCACCCTGTCAGTGCAGAGTGTGACACAGGGCTCAAACTCACGAACCATGAGATCATGACCTGAGCTGAAATCAAGAATCAGAAGTTCAACTGAGTGAGCCACCCAGGTGTCCAAAGGGATACTCTTTTAAGGAGAAAAGAAGGAAGGTGGGAAGGTTATGAACTAAAAGTCCATTGGAGTAAGCTAGGAGTTCAAAGTGTGGTGGCTTTTCATTGGTGAAGCTATTGTGAGGGGTGCGGATGATGAAGAAAATAGTTTCTTCATTGGCTGGGAGTAGTAGAATAGGGTTTATGTGAAAGGTCAAGTCCATTTAAGGTCAAACCTGGCTCTTCCTGTTGGGTCTGCTGTTGACTACTAGTGGTAGGACTTAAGAGCTCCCCCTGCTGAAAACTCCCTACTTCATTTTAGTGAGGCTTCCTGTGACTCATTTTCACAGGTCCCAACAGCAACCCTTGTGACTTGCCTTTGCTCGGATGCTTTTATGGATTCATTTAATGGTTTTATTTCATCGTCACATAAAATGAGCATTTATTAATTAAAAAAAACTTTTAAAATGCGCATGGAAAATTCAGACACCAACACAAAAAGATATAAAGTGAAACATAGCCTCCCTCCCATTTTTACCTCCTATCTTTCCAGAAGCAGCTACAGTTCACAATTTTTTACGTCATTCCAGAGATATCTCACACACGTACGTGCTCTCCCCTTTGTCATACAAGTGGCAGCATAGCTTTCACTGTTACACACTTTGCTTTCTTTATGGATTTTGAAAATATCTGCCATCAACACCTGTAGATTTAAAAAATAACTGTAGTGTGCCACAGTGTGAACTTTTCTTGTGATTGGTAAATGTGAAAGGTAGCTTACTATTAAGATGCACCATCAGTATAACCGTTAAAACAAGGCTAAGAAAAGAGCATGTAGGAGGAGAAAGTCATACCAGAAAGCATAAGCTAAACTCATATGCTTACAAAAACAAAAAAGAAGCAGTCTTTATTTAATTGGCTCACAGAATTAATGGTTTCACCCCAGTCCAAACATTGTACTATAAAAAGACAAGGCCTAAACACATGCAGATGAGAGTGGAGCTGTGGACTTAGGAACTGAGCAGGCACATTGTAAAAGCTCTGTCTCTGTGCTGTGGTCAGTCAAAGCCGAGCCTGGGACTGGTGCCAGCAGAAAAAAGAATTACCTTGCCCAAATGAAAAAGGCAAGCAGTACTTCACTGTAGCTCATGTATTGAAAATACATTTTATTCCTTCATGTTTTGTTCCAAGTTATTTATGCTCGTTGTGGAAAAATTAGAACAGTGAAAAATAAATTTACGATAGATACCTTGTCTTCAAATTATTTTATAAAGGTGGTGCATATTTGGGAAATACATAAAGCTATAATTTTAAGAAATTCATAATGCCACTATATGTGGTGATCATTTTCAAATATACATTTGGAAATATACTCTAACTTGTATTCTGTTTTTTCCTCCGCCTACCATTATAGCTAACATATTATGATACCAAAAATACTTTTTATCCGTTTGTGATGTCTGTATACCCTTCTGGTGGTCAGACTGGATGAAAGTAGCACTTTAATTCATATTTGATGAGCACAAAAATTAGTAGCATTTCTGGAAAGTAACTTGGCAACATGTGTCAAGAGTCTTAACAATTTCCTCACCATTTGTGTGGCTCATTCCATTTATTGGGAATCCTAATTTTTAATGTAATAATCAGATACAGGAACAAATATTTTTATATAAAGGTGTTCATTATAACACTGTAATAGTGAAAACCTGAAAGTTGAGTATCCAGCAATAGAAAATTAGTTAAGGTAATTACAGTACATTCATACACTAAAGTATTATATAACTATTAAGATTATATTCAGAGGTCATTTAAAATGGTGTGAAATGTTCATATATACTACATCTAAAAGGTTTAAAATTACATATATCATGTGATCCAATTTTAAAGAAAAACAGGAATTTTTATATGTATTGCATATAGAGAAAGAAAAACTTTCTAAAATATACACTAGTGAGATTGCAATTGGTGTTAATTTTCTTTATAATTTTTCAAATTATCTTAATTTTTTCTACAAAGAACATGTATTATCTTTATAATCAGAAAAATAGAAACATTTTTAATGTGATTTTTTTGACTCATGATTTAGTGCAACAATTCTAAACTTTGCTGTCTTACTCAGATACAAGAGTAAGATTATCAATTATGATCCCAAACTTCCCCTGTCCTTTAGAATCCCCAAAGGAAAAATAGGAAATGGACAAGAGATTTGGGTTTGCATTTACAATCCAGGGCTGATGCTGCAGCAGCAGAGGTTTTACCTGCACAAAGGAGTTCAAAGAGAAGGAGACTGAGAAAATTATTGAAAATAAGATAATTGGGGAGATTCAATCACTTGCTGTTTTGATATAGTTCACAAAACTGCTTGTCAGAAGGAAAAGTCCGTGTCTTTGTGACTGGGTCCCAACCCTATAAGACTATTTCCTCCTTGTGTTGAAAGCCCAGTGATTTTTTTTTTAAGTTTATTTATTTTGAGAGGGAGAGAGCGTGTGTGTCTGCATGCAAGCATGAGTAGGGGAGGGGCAGAGAGAAGGAGAGAATCCCAAGCTAGCTCCATGCCATCAGACCAGAGCCCAGTGCAGGGCCTGATTCCACAAACTGATATCACGACCAGAGCCAAAATCAAGACTTAGATGCTTAACCAACTAGAGCCAACCAGGTGCCCCAAAAGCCTAATGATTTTTAAACCCACTGATGGTCACAGGTAGGCAAGTATGTTTTCCTCAAAATTAAAATGTCACCCTGGGGCTCGTAGGTAGCTCAGTGGGTTAAGTGGTGGGTTAAGAGGCTGACTCTTGATTTCGACTCAGGTCATGATCTCACAGTTTGTGAGGTCAAGTCTCGCATTGGGCTCTGTGGTTGACGGTGCAGAGCCTGCTTGGGATATTCTCCCTCTCTCTATCTCTCTCTCTCTCTCTCTCTGCTCCTTTCTCTGCTCACATATGCATGCGTGCTCTCTGTCTCCAGTAAATAAATAACTACCATTCAGTGAAGTTCTATGAGATGACATGTGTTTGTGGAATATTGTTTCTAATTTTCTTAGTAATCCTTAAAAGTAATTATTTGCCCCATTTTCTGGCTGGAGAAATTGAGGATCAGAGAGGGAGGTTAAGTAACTTTCTGTAGTCACACAAGTAGATAGGATTGTTACAATCCAAATTCAGATGTATCTGACACTAAAATAAGTCTGTGTTCTTTATGTTGCTTCTCCGTTACACTATTCTGAACTCTTTAAAGGCAAATTGGAAGACCAGTGTTGAGCAAGACCCTAGAGCTTTAATCATGTCTTACATAAACATCTAGTGGTGTCTGTGCCTTTGTATGTTGGTTTCTCAGCCTTGATTTTAGTAATGTTTGTTAATCAAAGTATACATTGTTAGGTCCTTTGCAGATAACCCTTGTTTCAGAATTACTGAAAATCTTTTGGTTAATTGATCAAAGGATGTGTGTTTTCCTTTCTCTGATTGCCAGTAATCCCCCAAATCCCCATTAACCCACTTCAACTCTGTGATTGGAAGATGGAAAACAGCAGCTTTATTTACAGTGCAATTAAAATATGTCTAAGTAAATAAGGCTCAATTGTGTACCCAGCTGAGCTCTGTCACCAGGCAGCTTAGAGAGGGTATCAATGCCCCAGGCCATCTGTACTTAGCAGTCAGGACAGTGATCAGCTTCAGCAATCTTATTTTGATTGGAAATAGGAAGAAAAGAGATATAATTCCCCTCTTGCCCTCAGAGTATTCCATCTTGTTTTTTGGGAATTTATGATCCTATTGACAGAAGAGAGAAGTGAGCACTATTAAGTGTAATTTCACTGATCCTGGCATACACTTTGCTGTCGAAACTTTATATACTCATGAGGAGAATGGATAAGAAAGGCATGCTCTTGCCACAAGTCAGTTTCCCTGTTCTTTTAGGATCCTCCCCTCTGTTTCCTGTCACACCTAATCCCTTTTCGATTTTTCCCCCTGACATCATCTGAAATAGATGAACAACTACAAAGCAGGGTGGAGTCCCCAGCCTGGGCTGTGAAATGCCCTTTTGATCTCCTTTTCCTCTCCAGAGGCCTCCCTGATGCTTCCTGATAATAGTTTGGCAAGGTGCTCCAGTGTAATTAAATTGTTTGTGCTCACAGGTTTGTCTTAGCCATCTCGATTAGCCATCTCTGAGCCTTTGGAGTCTGTCATGCTGTACATGCTTCTGGAGTAAAGTTAATAGGCACAGTGGAGTGAGCAGCTACTGAAGCATGTGTTTGAATAGGAATGATAAAATGTGATCTGCCAAATATTTTTTGGTATATTCTTTGGGATGTGCAGAGATTGGAACCCAGAGCTCCAGGTTGTATTCCTGTCTTCAAACTAGTAGATCCTGAGCATAAAGTAAAAGGCAACTTCAAAAGAATGAATATGAGTATCCTAAAGTTTGGAAATGCTCCCATAAGGGCCCAACACCAACACCAAGGTCTGTCTTCTGAGAGACCTTGTCTCCTGTGTCTTGCCTTTGCTCGTACACATTTATTTAAAGATTTTATTCCACTTCATGTAGAAAGACTCTCAAGATATTTACTAATTTATAAACTCAACCTGTGCCCGCATAGGAGTTGGTGAAGTCTGCTTATTATATATGACCTTGTCCTGATGGAGTGTTGGCTGTTGACAAAGACACAAATGGTAATGTTTTAAAAGCAGGAAAAGAAAAATTATTGATTGCTCTCCATGCCCCCACAGATACCTGGTGATTTCAGAAAAACTTGAGGAGATTAAGTCTTTCCGGGAGCTGACCTGCCTGGATCTTTCCTGTTGCAAGCTTGGAGATGAGCATGAACTTCTAGAACATCTCACCAATGAGGCCCTGTCTAGGTACTTACCTGCCCCTACTTGTAGATGAATTGTTTTATTTTTTTAAAGGATGTTCAATGGGATCATCTTGAAGAATGCCAGTTATATCCTAATCCTGTGTTTATTTGTTAATTTTTATTTTCTAAAACATTTTCAGTTTACTGAGCATAAGCAATACAGATCGGACGGGTCTTAGGAAAGTAAGTCACCTGGTTCATTTTGTAAATAACTTTTATTTAAACATGTAATACACGAAACTGCCAGAGGTGAAGTAATTTTGCTCTCAGTTTATCCAGTCTCGGTTTATTCTAGCATGAGATACTTCTACAGGTATTTACAATCATTCTCTTTTATTTTAACTATCATTGAACTATAAATTACTTAAAATGTAAACTATTAAAGACTGCCTAATCCTTTTCAAGAACCATAATTTTAAAAAATTGCCCAGTTTATACCATTCACAAATAGACCAACTGATCCCCAGTTAGTCTGGCCAGCAGAGAGGAGGCGAGATGGATTTCTTTGCGGTTTAATAAACATCCAGAAGGGTAACAGCATTACAAAGTTGAGTCGAGCCAGCTTCCTGGGGCCTGCCTCAGACAGCAACACCACACACAGCCCCATACAAAGGTATTTTTGTGTGAGGTTAGTAAAGGTTCAGACTTCTTGTGTGGGGGACAGTGGAGCAAATTAATACACAATTTCAGGATAGCTGGATGAATTGGTTATGGGTATACCTAAAAACCCAATCTGAAATCTAGGTTTATAAAGCTAGTTAAAATTAGAGGATTATTTGCTTTGCAGAATGAATTCTCATAGGAATTCTTTAATAGACTTTCCTGACAGAGAGTGTTTTTGGTTTTCACATAGGATTTGTCATGAAGGCAGCTTTTGTGTTAAACGAGGTATGTGTATCTCCTTCATGAAGTCCCTGTTTACCTCATTTGACCATATACTATTAGTGCCCTCTGCCATCTGAGGTTAGTGCTACATGACACGATGATCCCTGAGTTAACCCTCAGTGAATAGTAACAAAAGCTTTGTAGCTGCTAAATGTATTGGGTGTGAAATAACAGGAGGTAGAGAATAATTTGTATTTTTAGATGAAATTTATGAAAGCATGTTCTTGTACATGGATTTTTCTCAAACTCTGTTTAAGTGATTTACTTATGGACTTTGTTTCCTAGTGTAACTCAGCTCCACCTGAAGGATAATTGTTTATCTGATGCCGGCGTGCGGAAAATGACAGCACCGGTTCGAGTGATGAAAAGAGGCCTTGAAAATCTAACGTTATTAGACTTATCTTGTAAGTTTTTTTAGAAAATATAGTACGTAATGTTGGAAAAATGGCCTTAGAAATCATCTGGTTCTTGCCCATCATTTTAGAGATGACAAGGTGAAGGGGAGGTGACCTTTCCTGATGCCACAGCAAGTTAGTGGCAGAGCAGAACTGAAGCCAGAGGCTCTTGACTCCTGACCATATACCTTTTCTATATGCTGCCACCTCTTTAGGATAGGAAAAGCCTTTTGCAGAGCCAGAACAGACTATCCTGAAATTCATGTGGAACTACAGAAGACCCCAAGTAGCCAAAGCAATCCTGAAAAAGGAATAGGAAAAGCCTTTCCACATTCATCTGGGCCACTTGCTGTGTGCCGACAGAACAGCCTTTCATCATCTTCATGTCCTATGTAAAGGACATTTGGCTCATCTTTCTTTGAGCTGCTGATCCATGGTGTCTGTCACCTAGGTCTCTTTTAAACCAGTATTTGCTTGATGAAAATCTGGATGAATTCACAGCTGTGGTAACTTTCTCGGGATTAGCCAGCTATTGACTTCAGTGGTAGAAAATTGCTAGAGACCATTTACAATGTAACAGAGCATCCGTTGAATATATAGCAGGATGGTGTGGTGTCAAAAGAATAAAAGGAACAGGGTTAAGGTCAGAGGACAGTCCTTGCTCTGCTACATTTTTAGCAGCCATGTACCCTTGAGCAAGTTATTTAATCTCTCTGAGCCTTGGCTTCTGTAAAACGAAGACAATAGTGAATGTCCAGTCTCCCTCCCAGGAAAGCGTATTTACTCAGTAAATGGTTTTTGAACATCTAGAATGTGCCAGGCATTGTGTTCATGGCCTTGAGGACTCAAGTACTAGTCTCTGATTTGAGAAGGTAATATGTGAGAAAGTCTAAAAACAGTGCAAGTTAGTGAGTAGTGGTTGTCCCTGTGTCTAAATACCTTTGAAAAACTTTTTAAAGGGGCATCTGGGTGGCTCAGTCAGTTAGGTGTCCGACTTAGGCTCAGGTCATGATCTTGCTGTTCATTAGATTGAGCCCCACATTGGGCTTCTCTGTCCCCGTTTCTCTCTGCCGCTCCCCTGCTCATGCTTGCGTGCATTGGCACGCTCTCTCTCTCTCCCTCTAAAACAAAAAATAAAAACATTAAAAAAGAAAGAAATGTTTATAGCTTAAAAATACATTTATTTTTAAAATAAATCTTTTTATTTTGGAGGTGAAATAGCCATGCACAAAATCTGATAAACCATTTTAATACATATTGATGAATGCTGTTTTTATAAGACTCCAAATTAAACCCTTTGGGATAACTTCGTGGTTCATTTATTTTTCTGCTAATCCCCAACTCCTAGAAAGTCAGGGCTATAAAGGATCTTAAGGGTCATCTAGTGTGGCTTTTCCATATTACAGACAGGATAAAGATAAGATCCTTATATTGGTTTTCTCTGAAAAGTTTGCTCACTCAGTATTTTATATTTTATCATTATTTGGCCTTTTTCCTGAGCTTGTTGTTAGATGTTAGCAGTAGTTCTACTGTAGATTGTAATACAACCTATGCTTCTGACATCTAGGTAATCCTGAGATCACAGATGCGGGAATTGGATACCTCTTCTCTTTTAGAAAACTAAACTGCTTAGATATTTCTGGGACAGGGCTCAAGGTAAGACATTTGCTCCCTTCTCTTATTTCTCCAGACTCACAATTAGATATTTTGTTGCTCCTGCTAATTGGTGTTTAGAAAGACCTGGTAATTATGAGAATGCTTATTCCCTGGTGAAAGCAAGCAGGAATTGATTAGATGTGTGTGCATTCTTGTTCTTTCCTTCATAGGACATCAAAGCCATAAAACACAAGCTCCAGACCCACATCGGCCTTGTCCACTCCAAAGTGCCTTTGAAGGAATTTGATCACAGTAACTGCAAGACCGAGGGCTGGGCTGACCAGGTACTGCAGATTGCCCCCCCCCCCACCCCCTAAACACACACAGCGAACATGGCTTTTTAAGTCCAAGTGCCTAAATCAATACTTTGAACAAACATTAATCCTCTTGACAGTCCGACCGAATGGTCTTCTTCAGGTCTAATCGGAGACACTAACGGCCTATAACTGACCCAGCTACTTACGGCAAGGTGCTGATCCTTACATCTCTTGCTCTGGTCACTGGCTTGGGTCTCATCCTTATTCGCCCCTGGGAGAAAATGCCGTCTTATAAAGGCTCAGAAAAGAAACGAATTCTGGCTTGCTATGCAAAAAAACTAATAAGACCTAACTTCAGGACAGATTTTCTTAACATGTAGATGGATGCTGGAAAGAGAATAACTTACACTGTTAAGGATTCAGATCTGACCCTTCTCCTTAGTTTGGGCAAATTCTTAACTCTTAGAGTCTTAGTGAGGAAGCATCTTTTTTGTCCTCTCACTTAGCAGACCCTCCCATTTTCAACTTGGCTTTGATTCTCTCATGTCCTCTCTGTGGTCTTCCTCACTTGGTAAAGTACAGACCTAGATAGGAAGTTAGAAGGTAACTGAGTAGCTTGCTTGTGGCTTGTGCCTTTCTTCTTCACACCCTTTACACTAGTGTTTCTTGGTGGAGGCCTAGAGGACCCACCAGACTGTTTTGTTCTAGATTCCTCCTTGGCTCCACTATACTGCATGATGGTGGACCTGTCCAGCTGCCTAATTATAACATCACCTCCCTGTAAGGAATTGAGAAGGGGGGTCGAATCAGTATATTAGGAGTGCTTTGACATTTGTCCAGAAAATGTGATGCTGAAATGATTACAACAGTGCATTGCCAGACGGTTTGTAGCACGAATGAATCCTCTATATATCCAGTGGATGTGGGGCAGGTGTGATGGTCAGACAAAGGTTTGATGAAGTTTGGTAGCATATGACATGGTAGAGTGAGCATAGGCTATGTCAAAGAGACAAAAGTTTGGGATCCTGACTGAACAGCCCAATAGCTACATGATTTAAGGCAACTTGGAGTCGCTGCTGCTTCATCTGTAAAATGCAGAAACCTCTTAAAGAGCTTAGTAAGGATGAATTAAAATAGCTAGCATCCTGGTCTGAAGTACGGGTGGACCACAGAGATATTGTGGGTTTGGTTCAGACCACCTCAGTGAAGCGAATATTGTAAGAAAGCAAATATTTCAACAAAACAAGTCAAATAAATTTTTTGGTTTCCCAGTGCATAGAAGATTTCTGTTTATACTATAGTCTGTTAAGTGTGTCATAGCGTCGTGTCTAAAAAAATAAGGTATGTACATTAATTAAAAATATTTTATTGCTAAAAAATGCTAGCCGTCATGCCCTGAGCTTTCAGTGAGTCATTATCACTAATGACCGTAACAAATATAATGAAAAAACTTGACATGTTATGACCATTACCAAAATGTGACACAGCGATGTGCAGTGAACAGATGCTGTTGGAAAAATGATGTCAAGACTCACTTTACACAGGATTGCCACAATCCTTTAGTTCATAAAAAACACAGTATCTGCTTAGTGTAATAAAGCAAAGCTCAGCAGAGAGGGGCATGCCAGTGAGTTGGTGGGGGCTCCTTCATGCACACAGCTTCAGACCACATACTCTGAGTAGGCCCCTAGCGCGGCTGCAGCGTTTTACCCATCTCTTGCTAATCCCCATTGAAATGTTTCAGGCTGACTCCAGTCTCCTCCTGCCTCATTCTCTCCCCAGGTGACCAAGAAAAATGAGGCCAGGTAACAGGAGTCCCCTTCCTGCCCTATCAGTGTCTCAAAATATTTTCAACCATATTCCACTTCCCTCCTATCCAAGGGGTCGGGTCTGCCATTTTATTCCAGTGAAAAATGCCAGTGTTTGTTTTTCAGTTACAGTCCCACAGATCCCCAGCTTTCTCTGGGATATGTCCCTAATAATTATTACCTCTGCTGCCCCACCTTTCAGCCTTCAGTCTCATGCTTTGTTGGCTGTCTTCTTGCTGTGTATCAACGTGAGTTGCCATCTTTCTAACATGTTCTTCATCCACCCCTAATGCAGCTGTGAATTGGTTTCTATGATCTTGCCCACCTCCTCACTGCCCACTCAGCTCTTCATCCTTTGTAATGTGGGTCTGGTCTCCACGGCTCTGTGGTGGGTGTTTTCTTGAGGGTGGTGTGTGATCTCACTCTGCACCTTCCTCACTTTTCCGCAGGACTGGTATGAATGTGCATTCCTTTCCTGGCCTTTATCCTGACTCCCACTCACTTCTCCCTGCAGCTCTTGCTGATTCCTCACTTCCTCCACCACTCCTCTGCCTTCTGTCACTCTCCTGGTGAGGTTAGCCATTCTTAAAGCCTTAACTGTCCATGCAGGGAAGATTTTATCTTCTCTGACACTGCAGACATCAGACCCATTCCTAAATATTGTCCATAAATTTCTACCATGCACCCCAGATTCAGTGTGTCTGGAACCAAGCTCATTTTCATCTTCCTTATCTGCAGTAGCTCTTGCTCTTGACCTTCTTACTAGTGTTAGTGGAAGCACTATTTTCCTGATAGTCCACTGAGTCATCAGGCATTTATCCTGGTTTATCCTGGCATTCTCTTGGGTCTGACCCATTTTCCGTAATCAGGAAGTTACCATGGAAGGGATGATACTTAGTATTTACTGGGTGCTTCCTGGGTGCCAGACACTGCTAAACCCCTCATGTAATCTTCCCAGGAGCCTGGGGTGGTACATACTGTTACTATTTTACAGGTGAAGACATTGAGACTAAAGAATTAAATCACTTGCTAAGGGTACCCTGGCCAGTAAGTGGAGGCAGTAACTCTGTGCTTTCGTGCCTCTGCGTCCTGCAGTGTTTCCTTGACGTTTTTTGGATCGTTTTCTTACATACTACAATGATAAATATTAAATTAAAAGTTCTTATTTCTTGTGGTATATGTGAATATAGTTTACACTCTGCCAAATTTCCAAAAGAATTTTTAGTAGCTTATAATAAAATACTTTTGTGACAGATTTAAAAAATGGAAAGTGATCATGAAATGTGAGAATATGGAAACATGGGCATTTTACACACATACAAGAGTTTGAATTGTATTTGGTATATTTTAAGGCATGAAAGTGAGTCTAGGAACGTGAAAAATATTATGACTAAGGTTTTACATTTTATTACTTAATTTAAGAATATGCACTTTTTCTAGCTTGCAGTAGAGATGAAAATATGGAATCAGCTTCATATATTTTTCCTGAGTGTTGGAAATACATATATCCAACATGTTTGTATTCTGATCAACTTCTGTGTTAAAACAGAAAATCTAGGCCTGACTTGGTTATCCTTACCACCTGTCATCTGAAGTAAGATTACCACAGGGATTTATGGTTCTGGAAAGGGAGCTAAGGGAAACAAGGAAAGCTTGAGATTTTGTTTGGATTCAAATCTTTCCAAATACGTTTTAGATTGTTCTGCAATGGGAGCGTGTGACTTCAGAAGCTGTGAAGCCACGAGAAACCACGGAGCCTCGAACAGCAGCTCAGCACTTCTGTAAGAAATTCCCTTTTCTTTGGAGTCCCTTAGGTTATTTGTACCCTTACCACAGTTAGCCTGTCTTAACCCAGTGGGAAACATAATTATGATAGTATTGACTTAAAGAGATCATCAAAACTTGTATTCTCTCAACGTGCCACGGCGTAAGTTCACGCTTAGCAGTAAGCACCTACACCAGGAAAATAGTTTATTAAATGTATGTGTGTGTGTATGTGTGTAGATCCCATCTTGTTTCAAAAAGATCTTCAGTGGCACAAAAGTAGATGGAGTATACAGAACATTTAAAAAGGAATTAAGTGTAGCCAAAAGATAGAAACAACCCAGGTATCCATTAAAAGATGAATGGGTAGTGGTGCCTGGCTGGCTCAGTCGGTGAAGCACGCAACTCTTGATCCCTGAGTTGTGAGTTTGAGCCCCACGTTGGGTATGGAGATTACTCAAAAATAAATGTTAAAAAAAATACCCCCCAAAATACCCCAAAAATGAATGTTAAAAAAATACCCCAAAAATAAAATCTTTAAAAAAAGAAAGCTGAGGGGTGCCTGGTTGGCTCAGTCAGTTAAACACCCAACTTCGGCTCAGGTCATGATCTCACGGTTCGGGAGTTCGAGCCCCGCATCGGGCTCTGTGCTGACAGCTAACTCAGAGCCTGGAGCCTGTTTCAGATTCTACTCCTCCCTCTGTCTCTGACCCTCCCCTGTCACACTGTCTCTCCCTGTCTCTCTCAGAAATAAATAAAACATTAAAAATTTTTGGCCAACAGACACATTAAACGATGCTCAGCATCCCTCCTCATCAGGGAAACACACATCAAAACCACACTGAGATACCACCTCACGCCAGTCAGAGTGGCTAAAATGAGCAAATCAGTTTACTCTAGATGCTGGTGAGGATGTGGAGAAATGGGCACCCTCCTACACTGTTGGTGGGAATGTAAACTGGTGCAGCCCGTCTGGAAAACAGTGTGGAGGTTCCTCAGGAAACTAACAATAGAACTCCCCTATGACCCAGCAATAGCACTGCTAGGAATTTACCCAAGGGATACAGGAGTGCTGATGCATAGGAGCACATGTACCCCAGTGTTCATAGCAGCACTCTCAACAATAGCCAAAACATGGAAAGAGCCTAAGTGTCCATCAACTGACGAATGGATCAAGAAGTTGTGGTTTATCTATACGNATGGAATACTACATGGCATTGAGAAATAATGAAATCTGGCCTTGTGTAGCAACTTGGATGGACCTTGAGGGTGTTATGCTGAGCGAAATAAGTCAGGCAGAGAAAGACAAATACCATATGTTTGCACGTATAGGAGGAACTTAACGGAGGACCATGGGGGAGAAGAAAGGGGGAAATGGTGGGGGAGAGGGAGAGAGGCAAACCATGAGAGACTCTTGAATGATGAGAACAAACTGAGGACTGATGGGTGTGGGTGGGGGAGGGGGGTGATGGGAATGGAGGAGGGCACTTATGGGGATGAGCACTGGGTGTTATTTGGAAACCAACTTGACAATAAACTATTTAAAAAAAAATTTTTAATTTTTTAAAAAAATAAAAAAAGAAAGCTGTGATGGGCATGGAGGAGGACACTTGTGGAGATGAGCACTGAGTGTTATGTGGAAACTAATTTGACAATAAACTATTTGTAAAAAAAATAAAAATAAAAAAATAAAACATTAAAAAAATAATAAAAAAATAAAAAAATAAATCACCTCCACCTAAAAAAAAAAAAAAAAAAGAAAAAGAAAGCTGAATTGGATAAACAACATGTAATATTTCCATACAATGAATTCAGCATTTAGAAGGAAGGAAATTTTGACGTATGTTATCACATGGATAGAATTTGAAGAAATCATGCTAAGTGAAAAAGCCAGTCAGAAAGAAACATGTTATATGATTCTTCTTATAAGAGGTTCCTAAAACAGTCAAGTTTATAGAAACAGAAAATAGAGGGGCACCTGGGTGGCTTAATCGGTTAAGCATCCAACTTTGGCTCAGGTCATGATCTCACAGCTCGTGGGTTCGAGCCCCGCATTGGGCTCTGTGCTGACAGCTCAGAGTCTGGAGCCTGCTTCAGATTCTGTGTCTCCTTCTCTCTCTGACCCTCCCTGCTCACGCTGTCTCTCTCTCTCTCTGTCTCTCTCTGTCTCTCTCTCTCTCTCTCTCAGAAATAAATAAGACATTTAAAAAATTTTAAAAAAAGAAACAAAATAGAGTAATGGTTGTCAGGGACTGGGGGAGGAAAATAGGGAGTTATTGTTTAATAGGTATATCATTTCATTTTGCAAGATGATAAAGTTCTGAAGAAAGATGGTGGTGTTTGCACAACAGTGAATGTATGCAATGCCACAGAGCTATACACTTAAAAATTATAAAAGTGGTAAATTGATGTTACGTATATTTAACCATAAGTTTTTTAAAAAGTTAAGCAATGAAATCAAAATGAAGAAAAAATAAAGGTAGCAAAGTAAGAATTCAGGGCATACCAAAAACTATAGAATAAGGTGGTATCGTTAGCTAGAGTGTGCCACAAATTTAGCTCTTTTTAAAAGACAAAGTCCAGATTTTGAAGAATAAATGGTAACATTTTTTGAGCTTTTACCCAGTGCCAAACATTAAGCTGGGCACTTTATATGTTATCTCATCTGTCTTCACGTCACCCTCCTGAAATAGGATTTATATCCTTATAAAGCTGAGAAAACGGAATCCCTGAGACGCTACTTGCCCAAGGCCACTTATCCAGGAAGTGGCAGAGCTGGGATATGAACCCAAATCTGTCGTGCTCCCGCGTGAGTATGCGCCTCCACCCTGTGCCAGTGCACACGCCACGGTTCCTCTTTAGGGCATTCAAAAGAGAATAAAATTAACCCCGACCTCTGCCCCTTAGGGCCTCTGTTGCTTTCTTTGGATCATCTCTCTGGACTTGGGCATTAGCACGCCAGCGTAGTCGACTCACTGCCCCTCCCTCTGTCGCCCTCACAGACGGCAAGCGGGCTCGAACAGAAGCCCCTGTGAAGTGTGCCCTGGCAGACACCCACATGAACTCTTCTGAGAAACTCCAGTTCTATAAAGAGAAAGCCCCAGACTGCCATGGGCCATTATTGAAGCGTGAAGCCGTCTCAAGCCAGGAGTCAAAGAAGAGCAAGAAGAGAGCTTTTGAAGAGCCAGAGAAGGAACAGAGCAACTCTTCACAGTCTTCAAAGCAGAAATATGTGTGTCTTGCTGTGGAAGACTGGGACTTGTTAAATTCCTACTGATCGGTAGAGAGGAGTTGCCCTCTTTCCGTCTACGCTTATGTATGAGGAAAGGGGGCTGATGGTGTTTTCCTTTTTGTTTGACTTTACCTCTGGCATTAGCATAGCAAGTGGATATTTCTACTTTTGTGGTGGGGGAGGGGAATGCTATGGAAGTATGTAATAATTTCTAATGTATATTTTCAATACATAGTAATTTTTTCAAATAAACGTTTTTGCTGTCCTTACGTTCTGCTTGCGAAATGTAGACTGGAGCCACAGGAAACACTACTTTGGTTTGGGATAGGAGGCCAAGTAAATTAACAAGGCAGCTTAGCATGATTTGTTACTACAAGGTGACCCAGCCAGGAGGGGGGTGTGTGTAGCATTACTGAATGTCTATGTACCATGCCCTGTCCTCATAGCAACAATGGAAGATAGGTACTAGCCTCACTTTAGAGTTCAGAAAAGTCAGCATCATAGCCAAACTATGGAGAGAGCCCAAATGTCCATTTACTGATGAATGGATAGAGATGTGGTATGTATATATACACATACACCCTTACACCTACAGTGGAATATTATTTAGTCATCAAAAAGAATGAAATCTTGCCACTTGCAACAATATGGATGGACCTAGAGTATATTATGCTAAGGAAAATAATTCAGAGAAAGACAAATACCATATGATTTCACTCATATGTGGAACTTAAGAAACAAAACAGATGAACATATGGGAACAGTGGGGGAGAGAAGAGAGGAAAACAAACCACAAGACACTTAACGATAGAAAACAAACTGAGGGTTGACGGAGGGAGGTGGGTGAGAGACGGGCTAGATGTGTAATGGGTACTAAGGAGGGCACTTGTGATGAAAAAAAAAAAACCCACCTCAATAAAGAAAGAAAACTCAGCCTGACTTGAGTTGATTAAGGTCACAGAGCTCATAAGTGACAACCAGAATTTATACTCCTTTTCGTCCAACTCTAGAGCCCACTCTTCGCATTACCTTCTTAAATAATAATTAATGTTTATTAAAATCCCAACTATTAAGTCGATGAAGTGAACCAAGAATTTTTTTATAAGTTCTGGTCCTAAAATTTGTTAAATGAAAGAGGCAGATGAGGTGCAGATTGCTTTTCTTTGTAGAAGTAAAGTTGGGTTTTGGACTGTCATTCGGGTGGACACTAGCACACCTTGCCAAATTCCTGGTGCACAAACACAGCCTTACTTGTCACACTTAACCTATATTGTTAAACTGGAGTCTGATTTGCTGGTCACGCCCACTACCATCACCCCCGCCCCCCCCCCCTTGTTGCCGTGGTACAGCGCCTTCAGAGAGGTGCATCTGAAATTCCTCTCCAAACAGCCACCTTGTTCTGGTCCTTCTGGAAGGCAAATCTTGGAAGCAACTTCTGACCTGTCCTCTTTCGTAAATACAGTGTACTTTTGAAGTTAAGATTTCATTTTTTTAAACCTTTTTTTCTTTCAAGGATCTTGTTTTCCTCTGCTGGTGATTCCTTTAAACAAATATTTCTCACTCGATTTGAACAATTCACTGTAGTCATTCAGATGGAGTTACAAAAGTCTAGGCTTTGTTTAAATGATCGAAACAAATAATCAAGGCCATGAATTTATGACTAGTATCAAATGGATGGGGTAATTGTGTATTTGTTCAGTTTACCTATGAAGATTAGCTGTTTTTAAGTTGAATTTCTTGATTTTCTTAGGATTCACTTGCTAACGCTTTATGAATCTTAGCCAAGTGGCTCAGTTCTAATCTTCCATTTACCACTTGAAAAATAGGCCGCCTATCTGCTAATACTCTTGAGAATGAATAAATCAGTAGCTTCAAAAGTATGGTCTGCAGACCCCAGCCCCAGAATCTCAGGGGGTATTTGTTAAAATGAAACTTCCTGTGCCACAACCATATTTGCTGAATCAGAATCTTCTAGTTTATTAGAATTACATAACAACGAGCTTAGGCCAACATTTCTTCTCATGCATTCATATTTTTAGGATGCCGAGTACTCATTTATTCACTTGAAAAGGTATCTATTGAACATTTAACATGTACCTGGTGCTGGGGTTCAGTAGTGAACAATACAAGGGCCAGCACTTGCTTTCAAGGAGCTTACACGCAAGTGAGGTGAGGAGACAAAAAGAAAGCAAATAGGCGGAAAGTCAGTAAGCTAAGTTCACATTGATAAGTACTTTAAAGAAAGTGGAACAGGATAATATGATATTGGGGCCTGGGGAGGGTTCATTTAGACTTCTAATTAATTTTGGGGGTTATAGAAGGCGTCTCTGAGGAAGTGGCAGTTGAGCTGAGAAGTACGACAAGGTATGATCATGCAAAGGTCTGGGTGAAGAGGGTCTCAGGGAAAGAAAGAACAAATGCAGAAGTCGCTGATGGTGAATGCTTGGCACATTCTAGACAGAAGAAAGAAGAAAGGGTGGTTGGCTGGTACATAATGAGTAAGTAGTAAAAGATGAGTTTAGGAGAAGCAAGTAGCAGATCACCTAGGCCTTGTGGGTCATGGAATTTGAATTTTACTGCAGTGTAACAGGAAGCCACCATATAAACCTAAATCACATGTCGTCTGACTTATATTTTGATTAAGTAACTCTTGCTGCTCAACGGGCGCCATATGTGGAGTATGGATCATGGCGGGGGCACGAGTGACGGGTCCCCATCAGGACCCTTACAGAAGTCCAGGTGATAGGATGGCAGCCACAAGACAGGCAGCAACAGTGACAATGGGAAGAGGCTGGATTCAGGGGCTGTTTTGGAGGGAGAGCTGATAGGTCATGGTGATGAACTGGTGTCAGAAAGGAAAGGAACAGAAAGAATAAATTCAAAGATGACTCCTTCCTAAGGTTTTGCCTGGGCAACTGCACAAGCGCTGAGGCCGTTTACTAAGATTGGACAGCACAGGAGAGGAACAGGTTCAGGGTGGTTGGGAATCTCAAGAGTTCTGTTGCAGATGAGTGTGTGATGCATTAAGTAGGCAGGCTCTAGGACAGGAGTCTGGTGCTTAGGAGATAAGTAAAAGTTGGGGCTCAACCGTGTAGAGCTGATAGAGCCCATGACTGCACGAGATCACCGAGGGAGGGTGTAGACAGAACTGGGAAGAGGACTGAGACAGGGCCCAGGGCCTCTCCACAGTTAAGATGAAGCACAAGAGGAGTGGGTGTGCAGGTTGGGATAAAACCAGGAGAGTGTGCACAATATAAGCCTAGAGTGGGAACGTAGACAAGAAAGGGGTAGTGGAGGGGCACCTGGGTGGCTTAGTCGGTTGAGCGTCCAACTTTCGCTTAGGTCATGATCTCGCGGTTGGTGGGTTCGAGGCCCGCGTCTGGCTCTGTGCTGACTGCCAGCTCAGAGCCTGGAGCCTGTTTCAGAGTCTGTCACTCCCTCTCTCTCTGACCCTCCCCTGCTCACGCTGTCTCTCTCTCTCTCTCTCTCCTAGAAATAAATAAAAATATTTTTTAAAAAAGGGGGTAGTGGATCGTGATAACGCCCTGAGAGCTCAGGTTGGATGAGAACAGATAATTCAGCAAGCTGGAGATTGTGGCCTTGATTGAGTTGAGGGGAGAGGCCAATGTTAAAAAACGAAATGAAATAGATTAAAGAGAATGGGAGATGAAGTGGAGAGAACTACAGAGGAATTCAAGAAGTTGTACTCTGTAAAGGAGTACAAGTTCCAAATTCAATGGTAACTGGGGCATTGAGGTCAAAGAAGTGTTTTCTTTCATCATTTCTTTTATTCAAGCATATTTAAAAGTAGAGAGAATAGAAACAAACCCTCATGTACCCATTATCCATTGCGGTGGGCTGAATGATACCCCCCCAAAAATGTCCAGGTCTTAATCCCTAGAACCTGCAAATATGTAATAGGGACTTTGCAGATGTGATTGAGCTAAGAATCTTGACATGGGGAGATTATACTGGGGCATCGAGTGGGCCCAATGTAATCACAAGGATCCTTTTAAGAGGGAAGCAGGACGCTTATGGAAGTAAGAGGCTGGAGTGATACAGGGAAGGCGCCTCGTGGCAAAGGAATACAGGTGGCCTCTGATCACTGGCACAGGCAGGGAGATGAAGTCTTCCCTGAAGCCTCAGGCAGAGGGAAAATACAGAGAATGAGAAAGTGTCAAAACAAGGGCAGGCAGTTAGCTTTCCCAGCCCTAGAAGTGCTTGGGACTTTTGGCTTTTTGACAAGACTTGCAGAGTAAGCTTACCGGTTTTCTCCTGGTCCCGCTCCCCACTGTCTTCTTATTATCCAACTTAGCTGTGATCTCCTGGAATCCTGGAAGCAAACAAAGGTAATACCAAGTCAAAATAAAAAGAACGTGTTACCAGAAGGCTTTGTTTTCTTTCTAGTCCTTCCACTGAAGGTCTTTCTGTGGTCTGGGGAAAAACACAGAGGCCTAGCTTTGGAATAGATTTGGTAAGAGAATATTCTGGCAACATTAAATGCTGTGTGCCTTCTGGCCAATAAAGAGCAGTGACCAGCTTTCCTGGCCACCTTTAGCATGCGTCTTTTGTCATCGTTACTTTTTGAAATTTATCTTTAAACCCCAAGGTAGTAGTTTTTAACACACCAGGTGTTGTGCCCTGGCTGTACCTGGACTCTCTCAGTTGGAGAAGAGAAATTCCATTCTGGAATTCCTGGATTGTCCTGACCGGTCTGATTTTGATGTCCAACCATTATGATCTTACTCTGAGTTTCTGAAACGAAATTTCTCCCTCTGCTCCTGCTTCTGCCTCTCATTCCTGGCAACTTCCTCTCTTTCAACTATGAAAATATGGTTCTTTGGGCAGTGAAGAATCAGCTCTAGACTAGAAGTCATAAAACCCAGGCTCCAGTCCATGTTCTGCACCAAGAAATCTTTTCCTCTCAGTGCGCTTGTGGGGATGAGCACTGGGTTTTATATGGAAACCAACTTGACAATAAACTATTTGTAAAAAAAAAAAAAAAAAAAAGAAGAAGAAATCTCTTCCTCTCTGGCCCTTGATTCACTCATCTGTAAAGAGAACTAACTTGCCTGATAGGATTGTTGTAGGAATTAAATTATATAATGTGAGTGAGAGTGCTTTGAACTATAAAGTCTAATCCTGATGTTGTCTAATTATAATTATTTATTTCTAGAACCCTAGAACATTATTAGAGCTCTTCATTTTACAGATGAGGAAGCTGAAGCTCAGAGGGAAGTTTATTCATTAGGGTGGTTAATTTCATATGTTAAGTTGGCTTGGCTACGATGCCTGGGAGTTTGGTCAAAAGCCCATCTAGGTGTTGCTGTGAAAGTATTTTTATAAAGGTGGGTAATATTTAAACAAGCAGGTTTTAAATAAAGAGATTGTGCTCCATAATGTGGATGGGCCTCTCTAATCAGTTGCAGGTCTAAGAGAAAAGATAGATACCTAGAATAAACCTCTTTCTCCCCCACCTTCCTGTTTCTCCCTCTGTATGTATACACACACGCACACACACACACACACACACACACACAGAGCCTATTTGTTTTTCCTCTCTGCAGACTGCTTGCTAATACATTCCTCCTCTCACTCATATGGCAAACAATATTGGGCATCTACTGTGAGCTCTGGTAGGCAGAACAAATGAGACAGGATCCCTGTCCTCAAGTAGGAAACAGACAAGTGACTTCCCAATTACAGCTTTGTGTGGTTAGTACTGTGATTTGGGTCTGCATTGGGAGCTTTGGGTCCCCAGTGAAGAAACGCTAAAATGTGAGGCCCCAGATGCTTCCCAAAAGATAATGAGACCTGAATGAGTTTTGAAGGATGCATGTGGGTTAGCAGATCAGAGAGGGGCTGGGCATTCCCAGCTCTTTGGAGCAAGGGTGGTAGCATCTGCCCACCTGCGGCTCTCAGGAGTTCTGGAGCTGGAGACAGAGGGAGCTGGAGAGAGCGGAGAGATGAAGGTGGAGCAGTCAGCAGGGACCACTCTGGAGAAGGCCTTTTTCCTGAAAATCACGGGAGCCACACAGGAATGACAGAAACTCATGGTTTAGAAAGAGACCTCTGGCTTCCGGGTGGGAGCTGTCCAGTAGGGGGAGTCAGCGAGGAGCCAAGGGAGGATACCGCAGAGGGGCGGCGGTGAGATGCTGCATTCACTCACACAGCATTGGTTGAGCATCCGTATGAGCCAGGCACTCTGTGCAGTGATGGTGACGGGGTTCCGTAAGGAAGACAGACACTGTTGCCGTGGATCTTGCTGGGGGAACTGGCAGGATGCGGTGTTGATCTACAAGAGAAGCTGTGGTCAAAGACTTCAAGGTCCCTCGACTGAGGTCAGTAACCACCCAGATGGGGAGCCCTGCAGAAGGAACAAGTTTGGGGGCCAGATAAGTTCAGTTTGGGGTTTGTTGAGTTGGAGGTAGGACAACCAGATGAAACTGTCCAGGAGATTATTGATCTGTTAGTCTGAGGGGCCGAGGAGTTGGGACAGAGACTGGGAAGAAGGGGGGGGGGGAACAGAATGAAATCTGGCAGGAAGAACAGGCCTCAGGCTAGGAACCTGGAATTGTATGCAAAATGCTCTGTGTTTGGATAAATCTGGGTTTCCCCCACCCTGTGTTTACTCCAGAGACATCATCACATTCTCAAAGAGGACAAAGGATGCCCCCCCCAGCCGCTGAGATAAAGTGGGGTGAGCAGATTGCTAAAGATAGAGACCTAGGGAGTGGCAGCATTTAAAAGGGAAGCAGAGGAAAAGTCCACTGAGAAAAAATGGTCAAAGGAGGAAGAAGCCTGAACAGTGCCCCATCACGGAAACCACAAGAGAGGAGCATTTCCCTGGTGCAGAGTGCAGAGAAGACAGATACAAGCAATTGGACTTGGAGTTGAGAAGGCAGCCCGAGGAGAACCTGGCATACAAGCAGGCTGTTTTCATATCGGGAGAACTGAGACATGATGCATATTTATATGCTACAGCAATGCCCCAGGAGAGAAGGGGAGCCATCTCTGGCCACTGGGGCCCCAAGCAGCACCAGTACCCACCCCCCTTCAGGAAAGCAGTGTTAGCACAGCAGTGGCTCATCCAGAATGAGAGGAAGCTGGTGACAGGTGAACGAAGGCAGCCCTGTGCAGCTTGGCAAGTAGGCTTGTCCAGGAGACTTAAAACCTTGATCTCAGGAGGAATAGCCGATGACTGGGGAGTTGTGCTGCTTGAGAAGCCTCAAGAGGTGATGGTTAGCTGTTTTCAGATGAAGCGCTTCCCTGGGACAGAGGGAACAGATAGGTTTTCTGCATCCAGAACTAATTTAAAGAGAGATAGATTTAATTCAGCAATGGAAGAAAATTTCTAAACTCACAGCTACCTGAAGAGGTATCAAGGTCCTCATCTTCAAAAGTGTGCAAACAGCAGCTGAGTGATTATTTGGCAAGGCTGGTGCATAGAATCCAATCATCAGGTGGGAGTTGGATAGGTGAACTTGAAAGTCCCCTCTAGGCTTGGCAATCTCTAACGTTTGTCAGCTTTCCCTGATCATCTCAAAGGTTTCTGTAAAATGGGAAAAAAAGATATTTTGATTCATTTTATTAAAGAAAAATCATGCCACCTAATAATGCTCATGAGGTTAGGAGTTGAAAGGGATGATATAACTTTTTTTTATAATAGTTGTCAAATTGGTTTCCATATAACACCCAGTGCTCATCCCCACAAGTGCCCTCCTCCACGCCCAGCACCCCCCCCTCCCCCACCATCAGTCCTCAGTTAGAACATCTAGCAAGTATTGTAGCTCCTGGGATGCAAATCACTGGCTTAGAGTTGGATCAATGATTCCTAGAAGTTCCCAAGTCCTGCACTTGAGGACTCTGTTAAAAAAAAAAAAGTGCAGATAACTTCTACCACTCCATTCTGATTCTCGATTGCTTGTTGGTCCCAGGAACCTGCATTTTGATCAAGCAACATTCGCCCTGCCCTCAGAATCTGCAGGGGCAGCTCCCAGGACTCCTTTTTGGGAAACCAATGAAGATAATGGCACGAGGACAGAGATTCCCTAAGCAAAGTATTCTGTAAATCTCCGTGTGCTGTGCAGATGGGAAATTGTGGGGAAAGTCAGGGTATGATCTCAGACTGACTCTCAGGTCCAGTCAGTATCTCCCGCAATACCGAGCTGGCTAAATGGGGAATTTTACAGGACTTAATCTCATTCATTCCCATCACTTCCATCTGTGGAGACCAGGAGGCTTGAGTCATTGCTTCAGTCGCCCAGCCTGTACAATGAAAGAGCGATGATTGGACACTGGCTTCTTGATGAATGAGGTAGAACAAATCTGCAAGTGGCTGGGGCTGGAAAATGCTAGCAAAGTGCCTCCCTCTGTCTTACTCAAAGGATTCAGAACGCAGCCAAGATGTGATAATGGGACCAGCTTTGCCTTTCTGCCTGGAACAAACAAAAAACCAGGCAGGATACATGAAGCAACAATTTTAAAACACTGGACATCAGATCATGAAGGGTAATGATTCTTGAGACTGAATGCTTTCTTCTCAAGATCAGGAACAAGGCAAGTATATCTACTGTCACTGCTTCTGTTCAACACTGTAAGTGACCACCGAAATGAGAGAGAAAAATGAAAGACATCCAGATTGGAAAGAAAGAAATAAAACTGTATTTATTCACAGGTGATATGATTATATGGAAAGTCTAATGGAATCTGCAAAAAAATATCTAGAACTAATAAAAGAATTTATCAAGGTATATGATATGGTTGATGTACAAAAGGTATATATGGTTGGTGTATAAGAATTCACTGTATTTTTATATACTAGCAGTGAAAAATTAGAGATTAAAATTTGTAAATGCCACTTAACATCAAAAACTATAAAATGCTTAGAGATAAATCTGACAAAGGACATACATACCTGTACACTGAAAACCATGCCACGTTGCTGAGAAATATTAAAGGAGAACCAGTAAATAGAGAAAGATAAATGTAATCATTTTTGAGAGCACTTGGCAATGTTAAGGTGTAAGTTCTCCCCAAAACTAGTCTGTAGTTTCAATGCTATTTCAATCAAAATTCCAGCAGAACTTTTCCATGGAAATTGGCAAACTAATTTTAAAGTTCATATGGAAATGCAAAGGACCTAGATAGAAAAGCCAAAAAATACCTTTGAAAAAGAACAAAGTAGGAGGACTGGTACGGCCTGATTTCAGGGCTTGTATAAAGCAACAGGAATCAAGACAGTATGGTATTGGGATCAGGATAGACTAATAGATCAGTGGAAGAAATAGACCACAAATATATAGATTACTGATTTTTTTTAAGTTTATTTTTTTTTAAGAGAGAAAGTGCAGGGGAGGGGTGGAGAGAGAGAGAGGGAGAGTTAGAATCCCAAGCAAGCTCCATGCTGTCAGCACCAAGCCTGATGCAGGGCTCTGTCCCATGAACTGTGAGATCATGACCTGAGCCGAAATCAAGAGTCGGATGCTCAACCGACTAAGCCACCCAGGCGTCCCTATAAATCACTGATTTTTGACAGTGATGCAAAGGTAACTCAGTAGAGAAAGGATTGTCTTTCCAACAAATAGCGCTGGAACAATACCATTGTGCAAAAACAAAACAAAAAGCATATTGATTCATTCCTTGCACCATCTACAAAAATTAACTCAAAATGGATCACAGACTTAATTGTAAAACCAAAAATATAAGCCTTCTAGGAGAACACAGAGGGTAAAATCTTTGTGACCTAGGGGCTAGGCAATTATTTCATATATACAACATCAAAAGCATTATTCATAAAAGAAAAAACCTGGGGTCGCTGGGGTGGCTCAGTCGGTTACGTGTCCAGCTTCAGCTCAGATCATGATCTCATGGTCTGTGAGATCAAACCTCGCATCGGGCTTTCTGCTGACAACTCAGAGCCTGGAGCCTGCTTCAAGTTCTGTGTCTCCCTTTCTCTCTCTGCCCCTCCCCTGCTTGTGCTCTGTTTCTCTTTCTCTCTCAAAAGAATAAATAAAGATTTTTTAAAAAATTTTTAAGAAAAAATCTGATAAATTGGACTTCATCAAAATAAAAAAAAATTCTGCTCTTGGAAAGGCACTGTTAAAAAATGAAAACACAAGCCACAGACTGGGAGAAATATTTGCAAATCACACATCTGATTAAAAAAAAACATGTGTTCAGAGTATATAAAAAACCATCAAAGCCCAGTAATGAAAAAACAAGCAATGTAATAAAATATAATGGGTAAGGAATTCAAAGGAATCCTTCACCAAGGAAGAAATATAGATGGCAAGTAAGCACACGAAAAGATGCTCAACATCATTAGTCATTAAGGAAATGCAACACAAAATCACAGTGAGATGCTGCCACACCCCCATCAGAACAGCTACGATGAAAAAAGCCTGGCCGTATTGAGTGCCCGCAGGGATACAGAGCAAGGGAACCCTCCTCCTGCAACGGCAGGAATATAAAATGATACAACCACTTTGGAAATCAGGCAGTTTCATAAAAAGGTAAACATCCAACCTTTCACTCCTAGGTGTTACCCCAGGATAAAGGAAAGTCCCGTGTCCATGCAAAGATTTTTATGTAAATAATCATAGGGGCATCACTTGTAATAGCCAAAATTGGAAATAATCCAAAATCCATTAACAAATTGAACACATCAGTGAAGAGTGCCTCTCTGCAGCCTGGAGTGCTCTAATGTAGGAGATTCATATAAGGGAATACTAGTCACCACTAGGAAGGAAGGCCGATCAGGCAGGCTACGACATGGGTGAGCCTCGTAATAGTTATTCTGAGCCAAAGAAGCCAGCCCAGCCAATTCATATAACATTGTAAAAAAAAAAAAAAAAAAAAGTACAGACTAACAGACAATCACTGGCTGCCTGAATATGAGAGTAAGGATGGGGGAGAGTGAGGGTGAAGGATTACAGAGGGGCCCAAGGACACTTGAGAGTGATGGATATGTTCACGATTTTGACTGTAATAGTTTCATGGGTACATACATATGTCAAGCTTATGAATATGTATACTTAAAATATGTGTAACTTATTGTATGTCAATTATACCTCGATAAAGCTGTTTTTGTAAGTTTTTTTAAATGTTTATTTTTGAGAGAGAAAGAGGGGGAGGGACAGAGAGAGAGACAGAGGATCCAAAGCGTGCTCTGTGCTGTCAACACAGAGCCCAACATGGGCGTGAACTCACGAACCGTGAGATCATGACCTGAGCTGAAGTCAGATGCTTAACCTACTGAGCCACCCAGGCGCCCTGTAATAAAGCTGCTTTTAAAAACTTATTAACATATACTTAAGATCTATGCATTTACTGCATGTAAATTATACCTCAATAATTTTTTTTTTTTTTTTTGAGGAGGATTCAGAGAAATCTACCTTGACCTGTAGTTGCTGGATAGCCTTCAGAATCCCAGTGACGGCCAACAGACAGTGCCATGTTGAGCTGGTCCCAGTGTCCTCTTGTCAAAAGCCCGGATGAGCTCTGAGTTTCTCTCCAGTTCTAGCACCTGTGGTCTGGGGAGTCTAGGGATAGACAGAGAGTCCCAGGCAAACAGTGACCACAGAGGACTAAAGCAGACCAGATTTCCAGGGCAAGCCCTGCTGCGAAGGCTGAGCCTCTTTAAATTCCATCCACCCATACTGTGTTTGCAGGAAGCTCAGGGCCAGGGAGATGGCCAATATTGACGCTGGCTGCCTGGGTTCTCGACAGGGGCTGTGGCTGTAAATTCCCTGCTCTGCCCATGTGAGCCCGGGGAGGGGCCTGGCTGGCTGCCCTGGGCTCTGTGTCTTTCTGGACCTGGCATATGAGTGTCATCTGGGAGGTAGCTGTGACACCTGCCTCTTTCTGAAAGGAAGTACCAATAAACAAGAAAAGAATAAATGCCATTCTGGCAGTGCCGGCCACCTGCTGTTGACAGGCCACTCTCCCCTGGACCAGGCTCGAATTTTCTTTTCCAGGGAATCCTGGCTGAGAAAGAGAGGTGGGGTGCAGCAGGCGCTGGATCTGGCCCTCTCAACATTTCATCCTGGCCATATGATCTCAGGCCAGCAACTTCATCTCTCTGTGCCTCTGTAAAGTGCAAATAGCCAAGCCAGGTTCCTGGAATGTTTGTGAACATGAGGAGAAATGAGATACAAGGGACAAGACATATATAAGTTTGTGACACTGCCTGGCAGATACTACGTGCTGACTCAATATTGCCTTTTAATAGTCGCTAAAGCCTCTGGCACAGTGCTTCGGACCCTGCCCTTTCTTCTGCCTAGAGTTTTAAGGGTTCCCAGTGGCGTTCACATTCTGGATCTCACTTTTTCTTCCCAGTGAGCCTGCAAGATAGTTTGACGATGACATCATGATTCCTGATGCACAGAAGAGAGACTTCTTTGCAGCCCCTCTTCAGAAGGAAGAATCAAATGCATCCCTCCTGCTTTCAGCGCCCGGCAGTCTCCAGAGTCAAGTTTACTCCCTGCAGCCCAGATTCGGAGGCTCTTTCTCACGCTGCAGCCGAGGGGTACCGTTTCACGTTCCCCCAGCCACCAGGTGCCCTCCCTGCACACTTCATTCCCAGGCCTCCTGAAACCCAGCGTTCAACAGCGCACTGCCACAGCTGAGTGCCCAGACCCCTGACTGCCCCTGACCAGTCGGAGGGTTGAGCTCTCACTTAGAACAGTGTGTGGTTCATAGTAAGCATTCAGCGAGTACCAGCTGTGTGCACCTGGAAGCCTGGCTTTTAGTCCTTGCCCTGCTACTGGCACGCTGAGGACTGGGACAAGTTTGTCCCAGCCTTGTTTCTCCATCCTGTGGAATGAAGCATCTTCATCTCTAGGGGCCCGTAGATGGGGTTGATGGGGGAAAGGAGGATAAAATGATGTGCAGACAGTGGTGTCAGTACCTCCGGGCACTTTCTGAAAAGAACGGCAGGCCACTGAGGAAGCCCAGGCCCGGATGACCACTGGGTGCCACCTGCCTCCCCCCTGCAGGGCCCAGCCAGGGCGCCAGCAGGAAACGTGGTCCTGGCAGGCACCGGGCACTCTCCTGCTCCCGGAACCACTGGGGCCGGCTGGGGTGAGCTCACTAGGGGCGCATTCCCGTGGCCTCCCAGGACCTTGTTGTCAGCAGCCAGGGCTCAGGGCATTGGAAACCATTACATCTGAGTGCTGGAATGCGCCTCTGGACTGTTCCTTGTTCTCTCTTCCCCCGCACACTGGTGTCCTGGTGGAGAAGGCAGGGCCCAGGGCCGGAGGACTGGTGCTCCTTCTCAGGCCTCTGGACTCCTCCGTTTCCCCTTCCCACTCCCTCCCCTGCCCCCACTTCCGTAGGGCCCTAAGGCCCCTGTGTTCCCACCAGTCAGTAGCCTTTGACTGCCCCCTCTGCCTTGGTCCAAGTGCTGGCATCTCTCTCTTGGACTATTGTAATTAAAGTTCATCGAAGGTCTAGAAAACTTCCTTGCTCCTTGGTCCCGATGATGGCCACTGCCCTTAGGATGAAGCGTGACAGGCTGTGTCCTGTGGGATCACATCCCTGTTCATCTCCTCACCTCCTCTCCTACTGTCTCCTGCCCCCAGCCAATGCTTTGGCTGCTCTCGCCTGCTGGGCATTCCTTGGCTGAGCTGTGCCCTGTCACACACGCATACTTTCATTCACACTGACCCCTTAGCGGGGAATGCCCTTCTCCTCCACCTCTACCTCCGGAGATTCTCCTACCCTCCGGAGCCAGCCCAAGTGTCCTTGCTCTGGACCAGGCGTCAGAAGAGCCTCAGCTGTGCTGTAGTTGGACGGGAGCTCAGCCAAGTGTGCCAGAGCCCTGGGCCGACCGTCCCTCAGCCAGCATCCCCGAGACACCTTGTTCCAGGAGCCGGTCCTCGGGTCCTCAGTGTTGGGGACATGATTGTATGCTCACTCCCCAATGGCCTCTCCTTGGTGGCCTGAGCCCCGCATTTCCTGCTGCCCCCACCCGTGCCTCTACATGTGAGGTGCCTCAGCCATGAGGCTGTACTCCTCATGTGCTGGGTTCCGGCTCTCTTCACTCTTGGGTGCCTGGCCCTCGCTTGGCCCACAGCAGGTGCACAGAGGCTGTTCAGTGAGTAAAAGAATGAACTGGAGCTCGGCGATCTCTCAGATGCTCATTTTCAACTCAAAACTCAAAAAAGAGTGAGTTTTATATAAAACCAATTAATTTCCAATGGGGGATAGGTCTGTCTTCTTCAACAGGAACCCTCTTGTTGGCCGGATTCTAAGTCTCTCTTTAGGAATAAGGGCGGGTCACATTCTGCCCTTCAAGCTACCTTATTTAAATACCCCATGGAGAGTCTGTTCCTGGCCAAGGTATAATAACATTGGTAGCAGGATTCAGAGGCTAGAGACCAGAGACCATGCTTGAGTTCCAGTGCCAGCACCGACTTTGTTGTATGACCTGAGCAAGTCATTCCTTCCTCCGGGCCTCAGTTTCCTCATCTGCTTAATGGGGATACCATCCTTGTCTGGCTGGCTGTTGTGAAACCAGAAAGTATTCAAAGAAAGAGCTCATTCACTCAGGCTCCAGGACCAAAATATAATGCCTACTTCTGGAAACCTGGGCTGTTTGGCTGGGCAGCTGGTCACAGGACAGAGGGTGGGGAGTGGTAGGGTGGAGAGGGGCCAGTGAGCAGCTCCTCAAGCCGCCCTTTCTCCTGACTCTCTAATCCCCAGCTTGGAGCCTCTGAGGACAGCTTCCCAGTGGCTGGATGGCCCGTACCCTGCCTCGTGTGCAATCTCTTGTGATCAATCAGTAGCGCCCACTAGGATTACTGAGTTGAGAAAATTGCCAAGGCTGCATGTGCACCCAGCAGGTCTGTCTTAGGTAGCAAAGGGGCAGAACGTGGCATACACTTCACATATATGTTCCATCCATGAGAGCTGAGCTCCTCAGCTTGGGTTTTTAAGTCCCAGACTTCTCTTTTTCCTAAGCAGTGACAAGGTCAGGATCTGCAAGCCTGTCTTAGGGCAGAAGAACATATTTCTCCTTTGTGGCCCAGAAATAGGCCCCAAATCACAGAAACAGATTCCATTCATCTCAGGAGCTGCCTGTTGTGGTAGTGAGCCCCTGGCACTCTAGGCATTCAAGAAGAGGCTGAACAGCTTGAAAGCAGGAGAGGCAATTTTTTTTTTTTTAAAGACAGAGAGCAAGCAGGGGAGGGGCAGAGAGAGAGGGAGAGAGAGATTCTCAAGCAGGCTCCACGCTCAGCTCAGAGCCTGGTGCAGGGCTCAAACTCACAATGCTGAGATCATGACCTGAGCGGAAATCAAGAGTCAGAGACTTAATCGACTGAGCCCCCCAGGGGCCCCCAGGAGAGGCAATTCTTGTGCACAGGCAATGGTGCATAGATCCCACTGGATGATCTTGCAGCCTCCTTCCTGTCCGCGTTTTCTTAGATGCGATGCTCGTGTGAAGGGGTATGAGTGCCGTGCCAGCCAGTCACCTAGCCTGGCCTGGGTAGCCCGGTCAGGGTCCAGGACAGGAGTATTCATCAGACCAGTCAGAGCAGTGCTGCGTGTGGTCCCGGCACAGGACCCTCGGGATGCAGCCACAGTACTTGAAGACAGTGGAGGAGCAGCGCCACCAGCCAGGGCCGCAGGGCGGGCATGCAGTCACTGTGGGCACAAGAGCCAGCAGAAGGGCCGCTGCTGTGTCCTGGAGTGCCCTGGGCCCCCGGCCACCCTTGGCTCTGAGATCTGCCACAGTTCCCCATAGCGCCACCCTGTCAAACACGGGTTGCCTGCATGCCTTATTTCCCTGTGGGACAGAGAATCTAGACTCCCCAAAGCATCGGCTGTGTGACCGCGAGCAAGTCTCTCACCCTGTCTGAGCCTCAGTTTCCTCATCTGCTCAGGTCATTATTAAGGAAGATAATCGAAGTGCCCGGCCCATGGTCAGTGTTCAGATACTAAGGGGAGCATAATTGTCTCCCACAGCCTACCCTCCCTCCCTGACTCTGACTCAGTGACACCGGCCAACTTATGGTGGATTTCTGAGGATGCCTCACAGATTTCCCTCCTTTGCCCTGTACCCTGGGCCTTCAGTGTGCTTCCCTGCACACTCAGCCGCTGCCTGTTAAAATCTGCTTGAACACTGCCTCTTCCGAGAAGTCTCCCTTGATTCTTACCTGTCACCCCAAACCCTCTCCAAGGTTTTTGGAACCCAGCCCTTCATCTTGGCATCAGCTTGATGTTAGTCGTGGGGGTAGGGCACATGTTTGACTCCTGACTATCCTTCAGCAGAACCTGGCACCACGCCTAGCCCCTAAGAGTGCTCAGAACATGTTTGTTGATTGAACAATGGGGAAGAGATTGAAAGGAAAGTCTGGGCAGTGAAAGAGCTTCAGACTTGGAGTCAGGAGACCTGGGTTTATACCCATGCTTTTTTCCGATCACTTATTCTATTAAGTCCCTTCTTGGGCCTCAGTTTACCTACATATAAATTTGAGGCCAGTGATCCCTGCCCTGCTTTCCTCACAGGGCTTTTTGAGGTAAGGAGGAGATGAAAGAAACTCGGGTTCACACCCCATTTCAGCCATGTACATACTCCTTGCGTGACCACCCTCTGGGCCCCAGTTTCCTCATATGTGCCTTTGAGGGTATGCTCCCCGCCACAGAAGAATAACCCTCCAGAAGGAGTCACTTGGAGTGGTAGTGAGCACCCCACCACTGGAAGCATTCGAGCAGGGGGTGGAAAACTTCTTCGTGGTATGTGAGAAGGGGAGGCAGGGGAACCTCTGAGATTCTCTGGTCCACATCTGCGCTTTGGCCACTGCCTGGTCACCTGCCCCAGCCCAGCCTGTGCCCAGCTGTGCCCAGACCCTTACCTGGGCTCAGTTCATCTGAGCAGTCCCCACAGTTGTTGATCCCATCACACTTTTGGTCCGAGTAGATCCAGGAAGATGGGTCTCCACAGCGGGCCACGAGGAAGCCGGGGAGGCTCTGGGGCACATCCCCTACAGTGGGACAGATGAAGCCGGGGGAAGTCCACATTCAGCCTCTAGACACCTATCTGAAGGTGGATTGTCCTGACCACCTTGGCAGTTGCCAAGCTCGGGCTCAGGAGGAGAAGGTTTTCCTGAGGCAGAAGTCAAGTCAAGGGCAGAGGAGTGTTCTTGCCTGTCTACCCACCAAGATGCTCAGAGAGTGGCATCTCCCTTCCTCACTGCCGCCTTAGCTCTGCTGAGTGCCTACCTCACACCAATGCCTGCACTATTCCTTCCTCGAGAAATGTCCTTTCTGACACCTCTCCAAAACCATTCCACTTTCAAGTCCAGGTTCATGTTCCTTCACCTCAGGAAGCCTTCTCCAACAGGAGCAGAGCAAGAGTAAATGTGCAGTCTTGCACTTGGCCACCAGATCTCAGAGGATGTGGGTTCACATACTTTGTGAGACGGAGTCAGAGCACCATTCTTGCAAATGGGTTCTGTGTTAGACAGCGGTGTGAAAGGGCTAACAAAAATGAACACAAACTCAGGCCCCATCACAAGAGGCCTTTGGGAGGGGAAAAGCCTTTGTTCCTTGGGCTAGCCAGGGCCAGCCAGAGATGCCCTGGGTGCCTCTGACCGGGAAGAGGGACGAGGGTAGCCAGGATGTGTCCTGTGTTGTGCTGGTCATTGGAGAAAACCAACACGAGGGAGTGGCTGTAGGGGTCCAGAGTGTGGCCCCAGGAAGGAGACACTCATGGGAGGCCAGAAAGCAATCTGCAAATCCATGCAGTGCCACCATCATGATGGTAGATGATGGTTCAAAATGTGGTTCAGATGAGAGAACAGAGTTGGAACCAATCAAGGATGCCGCAGGGCAACAGCTCCAGACTCAGTACAAGGGAGACATTCCCAAGGAAACCATGTGATGAAGGAGGGGAGCAGCGACTCAGGCTGTAGTGAGGCCCCCATCCTGGAAGTATGCAAGCAGAGGCTTGGGTTTGTGATGAGGGCATTTGAGCATCAGCTGGGGTGTGGCCTAGATGACCTTTAACATCACCTCTAGTCTAGAGATAGTGACCCTTCCCCATCCGCTCCCGCATCCCACCCACTCCTCTCCCTCCTACATGGGAAGTACCCAGTCCACATGGCTTTTCTCTCCTGAGCACATCAGGTCCCTAAGTTCTGGGACCAGGTCTTCTTATTCATTCACTCATTCCATCATTCCTTCAGGAAATCATGCCAGATATAGTCTTCTGCCAGGAACCGGGGTCCCCAGACCAAGTAGACCAGGCCTGCCCCAGAGGGGTTCATGGTCTGGTGGGGGTGGCGAATGTGCTGATGTGAGTAGGGCTAGGACGGGGGGAAGCACAGGGGCTATGAGAGTCCAGGGGAGGGAACTTAACCTACTTTGAGAGTCAGGGAAGGCTTCCTGGTGGAGTTAACACTTGAACTCTCCCTTGAAAGATGAATACAGGTTCTCAGGGACTGGAGACGCACAGAGCGAAGGCTCTCCTAGTGTGGGCGCATATGTGTGCACGTGCCTGGCACGGGGTAAGGACAGGTGCTGCTCGCTGAGGGTACCATACAAGCAACGACCGCGGGACACGCAGGTGCCTGGGAGACTGGAGACGCCAGAGCTTCAGTATGGCTGCAGGGAGAACTGGAGTCGGGGGCAACCCCACATGGGTTCTGGAGGGCCCCACTCGGGGCAGGGCAGGACTGAGCAGGTACTCACGGCACATGGCCTCATCTTCATCCTCGCCCTGGGCACAGGCGCGGACGCCGTCACAGACCCTGCTGGCTGGGAGGCAGCTCCTCCGGTCGTGGCACAGGAAGCCTGTCCTGTTCATCAGCGTCATGCAGGTCTGGGCCCCTGAGTTGGCAGGGAGAGACCCTGGAGGCTCAAGAGTGGTGCTTATAAGGACATCACGAGTTCCTAAAGCTGAGCTTTACACTGAGCTTGCCCAAGGACCCGGGGGCAGCCAGGATGGTGCCGGGCTGGGTGGTGATGGAGATGAGGTCCAAGCCCCCACTCTACCGTTTCCCAGCTGTGTGACCTTGGGCAGATGACTTGATCTCTCTGAGCCTCAGATTCCTTGTCTGTACAGTGACACAAACCCCATAGGACTCTGGAGAGATCACGTGAAAGCTTTTGGGTGAATAACCCTACACCAGAGAACATGAGGAGTGAGTCATGGTTGCCTCCTTTACTGAGAGCTTCTGGACAGTCCCGTGGAAACTCCCAAGGACAGGGTTCCAGTCCGTGAAGTGGTTTTAAGGGTGGAGCTCCTGGTGCCGGGTCAGGTCGGCAGGAGCAATCTAGTGGGGCTTGCTGGGGACCATTTTGCCACAGTCCCTTACATCTGGGCACACCTTCATGGGCTGCAGAATCCTTTCACATTTGTACTCTACTGTTTCCCCAAATAGCCCTGTGAGGTGTCCTCATTAGCCCCACTTTACAGATGAGAAAAGTAAGGCCCAGACAGATGCAAGGCCCAGTGCTGGGGCTGGCTCCCCAGTGTCCGGCTAGGAGTCTTCTCATCCCACTGGGGGGAACACCCATCCCAGGGCTGCTCCAGAGAATTAAAGGAGAGAGACTGGCGGACACATAGGGGGTCACCCTGGCCCCACAGGCCATGAGTGTGTGTGTATACACGTGCGTGCAGGTTGGAGATGGGACTGGGGCTGTGCACGTGTGTTCGGGCACCCATGAACCACACCTCACCTCCCGGAGCTAGCCTGGCTACTAGGAGAGAGACTGGCTCGCAGAGATACCCGCGTTGTCACACATACATACACACAGTGACACACGTGCACACACACAGACACGTGCACACACAGGTGCGTGTGTATACGCATATACACATAGACACTTGCACACACGCTGATGCACACAGAGACACATGTGTGCACACATGGGCACACGAGTGTAGCTACTCACATGTTCACCTCTACCGTCAGTGCCCATGATCTTGCACAGGCACGTAGAGTACTGTGGGTTTTACCCCCCACCCCCACATCGTCCCCCACCTGGCTCCAGAGACATCTCTCAGAAATGACACCCCACCCCCAGCTTAAGCCCCTCCCCATGGTCTCTGGATGGTGACCCCTCCCCAGCATAGCCCTGAGGCCCCGGCACCTGCCCCGCCCACTGCTCTTGCCTTGGGTGTCCACTGGCCTCCTGCAGTCTCTTCCCCCCATGTTGCCTCTCACCCAGGGACTCTGCACATGGGGTTGCCTGTGCCCAGGACCTTTCTCCTGCCGCCCCGTCCAGTAACCATTTCCCACTTTTTCTTCATAGCTCAGCTCCCTTTCACCTCTCGGGGTGCCCACCTGACTCCTAGCCTGGGTCAGAGCCCCTGTTCCAGACTCGCAGAGCTCCCATTAACACTGCCTTAATGTACTTATTTGGTTAATATCCATTAATCTCCAAACCACGAGCTCCATGGGGCAGGGACTGTGTTGGGGTTCGGCCCTGAAGTCAGGGCTGCAGGGATGTACCAGACACGTCCCTGTCCTTTGTGGAGGAGGCAGACACCCAGGTGGACGGCACCTCCCAGGACAGCGAGGCCAGGGGAAGAGAAAGTATGTGGGGCTGTGGGGGCCGAGGCACATGGCCTAGCCTAGGGTCCAGGGAGGGTTCCTGAGGAAGGTGACATCAGAGCTGGGTCCTCTCAATAACTCGTATCACAGATGTGCAAATGGCAGCTCTGGCATGTGTGTGTGTGCATGTCGTGTCTGTGTGCACACAGCCTAGGAATTGTCCTAAAGCCTGATTGTGGAGAAGTCAGCGGCATTAGGATTCCTCATCTCTCTGTGCCCGGATCCCCTCCTAGTAAGTCCAGCCCACCCTTTCTTGACCACACTGACCTGGTGTGCGTCGTGGGAGTCCGAGGATGGTGACCAGGGTGATCAGGGCTGCGAGAGTCACTAGCAGGAGCAGCAAGAAGGCCGAGAGGCAGATGCCTTGGCGCGAGCAGCAGAAGGGGCCGTGGCCTACGACGTGTGGGTGGGAAGCCAGTGACCAAGCAGCTGGGGATCCCACTCCCTGGCCCCTGCAGGTGCACCTCCCCTCATGGGGGTGTGGGGGCAGGAAGGGCTTCCTGGAGGAGGGGGCTCCTGAGCCTTCCATGATGCTCTCGGTCCTGCCTGTGGGCCCACCTTCACCAAGCACCCATCCCTCACCCCGGCCAGCAGCTGGTCAGCGGCAATCAGGATAAACATCCCAGTCACTACTCCACCGCCCTCACCCAGATGGCTTCCCTCGAGGACTTCTCCTCAGGAGGCCAAGAGAGATGGACATCTGCGTGGTGAGAACTTGCCTGGGGAAAAACTAGAGCAGACCCTTCGTAGTCATTGATTTTTCAAAAACAACCTTTATTTTATAGATGAGGAAACTGAGGCTCAGAGAAGAAAAGGTCCAGGTCACCTTGTGCAGAGCTGGGACATGAGTCGACACCAAAGCCTATGCCCTTGGCACGATGCCAGCTGAGTGTCCATTCTGGAGCCAGCCAGGATGCAGGTTAGAATCCCAACTGGACCATACTGAGAAGTCACCTTACTTTTCTATGCCTATTTCCTCATGTGGAAAAAGCGGGTCATAATACCTACCTTAGGGTTGTTGAGAGGGTTAGGCTAAGCTAGTTAACAGATTAGAAAGGTGCTTGGCACATAGTAAGTGTTCTAAAGGCTTTAGCTATTATTATTCCTTATTGAGCACCTACTATGTGCCAAGTTGTATCCTAAGCACTGTGGAAATAACAGTGAGAGGAAAATTCTGCTCCTATAACTTACTTTGCTCCTTTAATTTTTGCTTCCTCGTGAAAATAATGAAAGAAAGTGTTATTAAGGACCTACAAGGTGCCCTGCTCTGTAAAGGACAAAAAACCAGTAGTCACAGCTCTGGTCCTTATACCCCAAAAGCGTGTTGTTATACTTAAAGAACAAGGCATGGATGGGGAAAAGGAAGAGTGTGGGTGCCCACTGCTGTCCTGTTCTCTGCGCCACAGTTAGCTCAGAAAAGGGGGCAGGACAGGTCTTAGGCATCTCTGTGCCTCCAGGGTCGAGCCAAGAGGCGGGGCACACAGTAGGCGCTTTGTGATTACTCTGACCTAGAGATCCCAGAGACACAGGAGGGCCCCCAGTTCAGGTGAGTTCACATCACTTCTCTCCAATCCACTCACATTTCCAGGAGTGCCTGCTCTGTGCTTGCCTGTCCGGCAGACCTGCACCTGGACACGGCAGCTCTAGTGCCAGGTGCTGAGTGTCAAGAAGGCGTGAGCAAGATGCCATGGCTACTGGAAGGAGGGGTGTGGGAAGCACAGGTGGGATTTCCACAGGCAGGTGAGGGGAGGGTGCAAGAAGGCATCCCTAGTAGAGAGTGTAAGAGTAAAGGCTTGGGGGAGGGCACGTGGGGAAGGGCAAGCGGCCTGGGGTGGCTGGAGCCCCGGCTGGGTGTGCACTGGGAGAGGAGATAAGAGCAGGGGATGCAGCAGGAACTGAAAACCCGCAACCCCCACAGTCCTGGTTGGCGGCAGACACAGAGTAAACCCAGGTAACCGGGGAGACAGCGTGGAGTCTGGTCAGCCAAGCAGCTGCTCCTCAAATATTTGTGCAGCACAGGCTGCGGGCGGGGGTGTCACCGGAGACGTTTGAGACACGTTGGCAGCACCAGAGCCCAAGCCCAGGTGAAGATGCCGCTCTTCAAAGCTACAACTGGGGCGCCTGGGTGGCTTAGTCGGTTAAGCGTCCGACTTTCGCTTAGGACATGATCTCACGATTTGTGGGTTCGAGCCCCGCGTCGGGCTTTGTGCTGACAGCCAGCTCAGAGCCTGGAGCCTGTTTCAGAGTCTGTGGCTCCCTCTCTCTCTGACCCTCCCCTGCTCACGCTGTCTCTCTCTCTCCTAGAAATAAATAAAAAACATTAAAAAAAAAAAAAAAAAAGCTACAACTGCCCTGGGGCGCCAATCCTTCCGGGACACGAGGGTGGGAAAAGGAGGCCCCGCCCTTTCCACAGCCACGCCCACCGAGAGCCGCTCTGGGAAATAAACAAACTGCCCCCGTTGAGCGACAGGGACACAGGGGCTTTGCTGCCAGAGGAACCCCAGTTCGAATTTTAACTCCACCTCCCAGCTGTGTGGGATCCCGATTTGGCCAAGCTCCCCAAATTCCCTTTGCCCAACTGCCCCATCTTGCTATTGCCCCAAACAGGACCCCTTCTCGGACTGGTCTCGGGATTAAAAGAGCCCGTTCATAGCCAGGCACATACTAGGGGGTTGATTCTTTATAGCTGTTACTATTATCATCTATCTCTCTGGTTCTGTTTCCTTACTAACAAACGTGAGCCAAGACAGGGCTCAATAGATGTGTGTTCCTTCCTCCCTTTACTGCATAAAGGCAAAGCCACCTATACTGGGTACACTGGGAGTCAGTGTCACATGGGAGGGGCTAAGTGTGTGACCCTGCCCACTTTATCTCTCAGAGGTAAAGAGCATGGCCAAGTCACCCACTGGGCTCTGGCTGCAGAGTTCTTCCCTCTATAGGTTACAGTGGGCGCTGTATGTGGTGCAGGGTCTGTGATAGGCAGCACACAGTAGGCCCTCAACAAATGCATGGAGAGAAAGAACAAACCTCTTAAGCAGGTGACCGTCAGCAAGGCTGGCCAGGCAGCTGGGAGGGGACAACATCAGCATGGGGGCAGAGGTCTGAGGGACAGTGGGAGCCCTGGGGAGCCCTCTTCATTCATCTGGAGCCTCAGCCCAGCCTCAAGGGAGCCCCGCCTGGGGGCCCTCAGTCCTTTACCTTCCCCTCCAGGGAGGGCTTTGGTTCCAGCAGCAGCATTGCCATTGCCATCGCCATCGCCCTGCCCAAGAGAAGACAGGTTTTCAGAAGGGTCTCGGAGAGTCTTCCATGGAACCTCAGGCCCCCCACCGTCAGTGTGCTGAGTGCCTCAGACCTGCTTCACGATCCACACCCACGCTAGACTGCGTTCCTTGCCTGCAGTGCCTTTCTCTCCACTGTGCACTTGGCAAACGTTCCGCCTTCAAACTGGCTTAGGCTCCTCCCTGGATGAAGGCTTTCCTTGATGCCCTCTCCCATAATGTTGACGGCCCCCTCCCCTGGCTCCTGTCCCCCGTGGCCCCTCTGTCCCCCTTCTAGCACTCACCACCCAAACTGCGCAGCTGCTTCACCTGGTGAGGCCCCTACAATCTGGGAGGGAGCCTCCAGAGAGCACGGGGGACCTGGGCCACCTCAGCACCTCACCACTTGACTGCCCACTCCTTGACTCAGGGTGGACTTCCCCAGGCCAGGAACCATTTTAAAGCAGCTCTTGGGGCACCTGGGTGACTCAGCTCAGTTGGTTGAACAGCTGACTCTTGATTTCCACTCAGGTCATGATCCCAGGATTGTAGGATCAAGCCCCATGTTGGGCTCTGCGCTGAGCATGGAGCCTGCTTGAGATTCTGCCTCTCTCTCCTGCTCATACTCTCTCTTTCTCTCTGAAATGAAATTTGAAAAAAAAAATAAATAAAGCAGCCCTTACCTGGGGGAAGATTTTGTTCATTTCTCCAGCCTCTAGCTCCCAGCTCCAGCTCCCGGCGCTGGAGGCCCCTTGCAGAGAACTTGCAGGTTTCTGCCCTGTCACCAGGGGCAGCCTGGAGGAGGGAGGGTGTGAGGGCTCACCTGGCCACACCCTCCCTGTGGGCAGTCCCCTGCCAGGCTCCTGCCTGGCCTGTCCCCACCCTGCAGTCTGATGGGACACTCTCAGGTTGGAATCCTCCTGCCCGTGTTACGGGGGCTCGGACCTGCTTTTTCCTCATCAGTGATGAGGCAGGGTGGGGGTGGGGGGGTTCCTCAGGCCACTCGGCTGCATAAAGATGCAGGCAGAAATACCCAGAATTAATTTTCTAGGGCTAGAAAACAGGAGTCATTTTCTTATTGTTCTTCTATTCAATTTAATAGGTTATCTATGTGGAAAGAATATGCATTTCCAACTAAAATTATAAAGCAAATATAATTTTAATTTATTAAAAAAATTTTTAATGTTTATTCTTGAGAGAGAGAGCACGAGTGAGGGAGGGGCAGAGAGAGAGGGAGACACAGAACCCGAAGCAGGCTCCAGGTTCCAAGCTGTCAGCATAGAGCCCAACATGGGCCTTGAACTCACAAACTGCAAGATCATGACCTGAGCCAAATTCTGACGCTTAACCCACTAAACCACCCAGGCACCCAGACAATATAATTTTAAATTATTTTATTTAAAAAAGTGCTCATATACCTTTCCTTTCCTTCCCTTTTTTTTAACTTTTCATGTTTATTTTTGAGAGAAAGCGAGCACAAGCCCAGGAGGGGCAGAGAGAGGGGGACGGAGTATCCAAGTGGGCCAGCACTGACAGCAGTCAGCCCGATGGGGGGCTCAAACTCAAGAATCTTGGGGTCATAATCTGAGCCGAAATCAAGAGTTGGACGCTTAACCAACTGAGCCACCCAGGTGCCTTGTTCTTTTCTTGTAAATGTTTATTTGAGAGAGGGAGGGAGGGAGGGGCAGAGAGAAAGAGAGAATCTCAAGCAGGCTGTGCACTGTCAGCCTGACATGGGGCTCAATCTCATGAACCATGAGCTCATGACCTGAACTGAAATCAAGAGTTGGTGCTTAACCTGCTGAGCCACCCAGGCGCCCCACCACATACGGTTTCGTCTTTCTGGAGATGGGGCCTGTGAGGGGGGAGGGGTGGGCAGGTCACTCACTTGAATAACCCCTGCTACCCCACCCCATGGGTGGCAGCCTCATCCCACTGTTGGGGAGACCAAGGCTCTGGGAGCTCAAGGGACTGGTTGGAGGACCAAGGGAAGAGAGGTGTCCACCTCAGAATGGAGCATGGGGCCCCCAGGGAAGGTCCCTCTGTGGCCTGCGTCTGATACCCAGGGGCTGTCTAGCCTGTGACTGACCTTCTCTGTTGCACTGGGATGTAAACTACTGGATGCGGTGGGCAGCCTTCCGGAGGCAGCAGCCCTGGGCAGGTTCTCTTGAGGGCTCTGCCACCAGCGCTGCTGTGCGCAAGTTGCTCCCCTTTGCTGAGCCTCAATTCCCTCGTCTGGAAGATGAAAGGCTTAGACTAGATGAAGGGGGCATCTTAGTTTGGGGACTCCTATAATCAGACCATAAGACCAGACTAAAAGGCAAATAGGCTTCATTGGGAGTGATGCCTGAAAACGGGGTTCACAAGGATTCTGAGGCCAGGACTCAGGGTTTTATGACTGACCAGAGACATCTACCATGGGTTCCCTTGGGCAACCCTGCTGACCTCCCTGAGGCTGCTGGAGCCACACCTGGGTAAACGTCTAGCAAGAATAGAAACTTTGGAGCTGATAGTCCAAATGGTCGCACACTAGCTGTGTGACCTCTGGTAGGCCGGTTACCTAACCTCTCTGAACTTCAGCGTTCTCATCTACGTCTCTAAGCGTCCTGTCCATTCATTCCTGAAGAAACGTGGGGCCCCAGAAAAGGGACCTCGCTGTCCTCCCCACTCAACACCCAATACCTCTCCCTATTTCCTCTAACCTCTCCTTTCTTCCCCTCTTTCCTCCCCTGGAAAAAAAGAGTCTCCAAAACATATCACAGAAAAGTAGGAAGAATCATGTAACAACCAGGTGCCTACCCCTAGAGTTAACTAATAGTAACATTGAGTAGTTTTTGCTTCAGACATTTTTTTCTATTAAGTTTGGCAAAATCAAAGGCATCTTTTCTCCCCAGTTGTGTTTATTCCCTTCCTTCCCTACCCGGAGTCCATCAGTTTCCAGATTATGTCGTGTATGTTTCCAGGGGCTGATTTTTTACAATGCTGCTGCTTTAGACACACACACACACACACACACACAATCACATGGTAAAGGCACCTCAGTTTCACCAGAATTTGCCCAACTACTCTTCCAGATGCCCATTTGCATGCCCATTAGCAGTTTGTGAGAGTTTCTGCCTCTCGTCTCCCCAGCCTTGAAATGGTCAGACTTTCTGACACCTGGGTCTGTCCGGTAGGTTCAAAGTGGTGTCTCTGGGTGGTTTAATTTGTTCATCTCTAGCGATTACTACTGCTACCACCAATCACTGACAATAGTGAGCATTCACTTTTGCCACACACCATACTACATGCTTTATGTATGTTGATTATTTAGTCCTCCCCACCGCAGCATGTGGGGACTATTATGTCCTTTTTACAGATGAGGACACTGAGGCACAGCGACATTAAGTTCCTTGCCCAAGGTTCGCAGCTGAAAAGAGGTGGGACCAAGATACAGAACTGGCTGGCTGAAAAGTTCACACTCTACCTGTACCCACACCCTCACTTCTCAACACAGCATCTGCATCGCCTGAGAGCTGGATAGAACTGGGGTCTCACCCCAGCCCCTCCAAACCAGACCCTGCATCTTACAGGAACCTCAGAAGATTCAAAAGCACATTGAATTTGGAAAGCCTTCCCTGACCCTGCGCTGTGCTGCTCTTCTTTGTACATCGGTCGTATGGTTTCCTCCCTGGCGTATTGCATTTTCCTATCTGTCGTTCATTTTTCTATGGGTGGTTTGTCGTTTTCTTATTGATTTGTGGATTTCTTTATGCCGGATTTGAGTAACCTGTTACATGGGCTATATGTCTCTCTCCAGACTATAGCTTGTCACTTGCTTAGAGTGACTTCTGCTGGCTCCCTCTGCCTTTCTTTTTTGTTTAAGATTTTTTTAAAAGTTTATTTACTTTGAGAGAGCACGCGTGCAAGCAAGGGAGGAGCAGAGAGAGAGAGAGAGAACCCCAAGGTTCCACACTGCCAGCACAGAGTCCGAGAGGGGGCTCAAACCCGTGAACTGTGAGATCATGACCTGAGCTGAAATCAAGTGTTGGATGTTCAACCACTCAACTGACTGAGCCACCCAGGCGGCCCATCCTTCTGCCTTTCTAAATCCACCTTTTGCGCCCAGAACCAGGTGAAAACCTCACTTCATGGAGTCTTCACTCTCCCTCCTCCTGGATTTACCTTTCCCAATATACCTTACCTGGGAGGGGCGGGGGGTGGGGGAGGCTCTGTCTTAGCCTGGCTGTGTCTAGGGGAAACCCTCTGGACATGAGATCAGTAAACCTCAGCTTGTCGGACAGACCTGGGGTTTAATCCCAACTCTGTAAAACTAATACTATCTCATTTAAGGTGGCAAGTCCCAACCTCTTGAAATCTTTCCTCATCTGAAGGATGGAGATAAGAACACTTACCTCAAAGGACTATGACTAATATGAAGTAAGGGCCCGTATGTGAGAAGAGTTCTGCTCCCTCTGAGGGTGCAGTATTGTTTCTGGAGGCCTTGGTGTGTTTAGTTTACGGTTACAGAGAGATCTGCTGGGACTGCTTCTTAGTCCAGGGTCCAACTCTGAGTTGCAGAATGCTAATGGGTCCCACCATTACGTGGACCCAGGGACCTGAGATCTTCCAGATCCACCTAGAGAATTTATCATTCCTCCCCTATAACCTGGGGGGCACTGGCTGGCCGGCTCTCCGCTCGGAGACTGTGTACTTGAGGCTAGAGTGGAAATAGTAGGCCCCAGGCTGCTTTCCAAGAGGAATGTTGCAAGCACCCATTTAAGGGGATAGTGAGACCGCTCTGAAGGGCTTTGGCAGACATCACGGACAAACGCCATCGTGATAGACCTCGGCAGACACTTTTCCAACATAGCATTATAATAGAGTTTAATGAAGATAGTCCTCATTTTATTGAAGTTTACATACTAAAGCATCATGAATCAACAGATGTGGGGCGCCAGGAATGACTGCATGATGGTCCATCTTGAGGTAACATTATTGAGCTTTTGTGGAAACCTCTCATTTCTAATCAGTCGCTGTTTTCTTTCTGCCCAAGCCTTCAATTATTGCTGTTCCAATGTTGCAGAACAATTCAAGTATAAAAAGCACACAGGAAACAGTAAAAAAAAAAAAAAAAAAAAAAAGCCCAAATAATTTAGAATTGAATAAGCGAACAAAAATATTTTGCTCCTAAAATGACAAAGTAAAACAGTAGGTGAGCTAATTGGAATTTCAATAAAATCTTTAAAAAAACGACAAAAGTTAGACATCCTTTAAACCAGGGATTCAGTGAACTTGAATGGGAAAAAAATGAAATCTTTATTTTCACTAACTTCTAACTGAAATCTCTCATTTCCTTCAGTTATGAAATACAGGCAACAATCGACACTATATGAGAAGTACCTGTGACTTTGTCACCAATGGAAATCACAGACATTTAGAGATCATATTACAGTTGCTGCAGATATTTCAAAATAATAATTCACAATTGAAATTACAGAAGTTTTAGAATCACCACTAGACCTTAATTTATGTGTTACTAAAGAAGTACCTATATACACAACCACAACATTTAAAAACTCTGTTAATAACTATATTTTAACATCATTAGTTTCCTTTGCAGTCCTTCATATTTAGTTTTAAGCATTTGAAAACATTGTTCTAAGGAGTCCATATTTCACCAGATCGCCAAAAAGGTCCATGGCCTACCAGGATTAAGAACACCTGCTCTGAACAAGTAGGTCATGAACACCTCAGGAAGAGAATGCTTAATCTCAAAATATATGGAGCTGACTTCAACAATCACAAATTTCAGGAAAGGTATATAAACTGTGCCTCCTAACAGAATGGCTGCAAGGAGTCAGAAAATGCATTCATTGTACAATCTAGCTTCTCATAGAAGTCTGCATTTCCCACTATTTCAATCTTCTCTACTACTGTACATACCTCTACCCCCACTCTAGAACAAATAGTCAAGGAAAGAAAGATGATATGTTGATGATACTCAAATGTAAACACGACGATCTTAGCAACTGGAAAGCTTGTGGGAGGGGCTCAGGAGCGCACTGGGTTGGAAAAGACTGGGTTGGCAAACTGGAATTTGAGGATGGCAGTAAGTTGACCTAGCATTGTAGTTTAAAAATTTAGCCCAACGGAAGTCTGGCAAGAAGCTTGAGCTTCATGGAACAGCCTTCTCAGTTGGCTTGGTAACAATTTAGATTGTGACCGGGACCCAGGGACCAGTCCTAGGGGTTACCATCCCAAGAGTAGTGTGGAGGGGCAGAGACGTATAGATAAGGACTCAAAAATATATGTGAAGTAAAATGAAATGGGATTATTAGGCATAAAAAACAGAACTCTGGGAAGGGAATGGAATTCCCCATTTTGGTGTGGCCGAGTAAGTACGTAATTTTACAGACCTTGGAGGTTTACTACAGAACTGACATTGGTGGCTTCTGAACTTGCCCTTCTGGTCTATCCTCAACATTGTCATCAAGTTAATCTGTTCTAAAACACCGTAACTCTCTTGCTTAAAACCTTCCTGTGGCTTTCTACCATGCCCAGGATCACGTCCAGGTTGAATAAGTTCCTTTATTATCTTGCCTGCCCAGCCCCGTCTATTGCCATGCTTCCGCATGCTCTGGCTCAGCCTGCCGACCAATGTGCAGCCCTCACGTGTCCAGGTCTCTGTGCTCACTGCTCCCGCTGCCTGGCATCCTTCTTTGTCTGGCTTTCCTTTCTCCCCCAGGTTTAAGATGGGATGCCACTTCCTCCCACAAGTTAGGGTTAGGGGTCCCCCCGTAGTACTCTATGCCTTTCTGCTCATAGCCCTTATCACATTAAAGTCGTCTCCTTCCCCAGCCTTTGAGCCACCAGTCGTTTGTTGCTCAAGTCCTATCACCTGGCATAGGGCCCGACACTCAGGCTCTCCGGCGGTTGTTGGGTGGTAAAGCTGTGCATCTGGAACAGGGTCCCTGTGCAAAATCACTGCTGTGGGGCGGTAGGGTAGGGACTCGGATGAGACTGTTTTACAGAGTGCTCCAAAAGTGGGGGGGGCTGGTTAGTTTCATCAGAAAAGGTCTAGAAGAAACCTCTAGATCAATGATTCCCAATATGTGCCCTAAGATACTCAAGAGCTCATAAGAATCCTAACAGAGCTATTTTATTATTGCACAAATCATAATGGAAACGGCACATGTGTCTGAATTAAAGCCAGACCGGTAACAAAGGATAAAGCTGTTTGCTTTTGGTTGGAATATCAGCTCAGAGTAAAATAGGTTTCACATGATGATCAAAAGCTCAGGTTGGCTGGTAATGTATCATAGGAATTTCTGAGACAGGACTGATAGGCCAGATAATCTGGTCATTTCAGACTTTCTGAAAAAAAAAAATATCCTAAACAAAAGATGTCCATAAAGTTTTATGAAAAGATTGGGATTCCTGGGGCCTACATCACTCACTATAGTGATCACTACTGTCTCTGTAACTGCCTGAATTAGTATGTCTCTTAGACCAGGGACCTGATCCAAGGATTTTTGGGGTCTGGAAGGTTTGAGTCATAGACTCAAGGGTCTGGATCATTTGCCCAGGGCCAAGACAAGATTCTCAAGAAGATGCCGTGTGGTAGGAAAGAAGGTGCTGCCTGTCTCATGGCAACAAGTGAAGATGGGCCATTCAACAAGGGCTAAACTTTATTGATTTATTTTTTAAAATTTATTTGAGACAGAGGGGGGCAGAGAGAGAGGGAGAGAGAATCCCATGCAGGCTCTACCCTGATAGCATGGAGCCCGACGTGGGGCTCAAACCCGTGAACCTATGAGAGATCATGACCTGAGCCGAAATCAAGAGTCGGAGGCTTAATCAACCGAGCCACTCCAGTGCCCCCACAAGGGCTAACTTTAAAAGAAGGAACTGGTTTTGTTGCTTCTTTTGGAATTTCAAGTCAAACCTTTTTATGCTGTGTGTATTTTGAGAACATCTTTCTGGTTTCATACTAAAATAAAAGGGCAGAACACAAATATTTGCAAGTCAGCTCAATAACAGGAATGACTGGGTATCTCCACATATATGGAAATGGCTCATAAACAAGAGGGGAAAGTTTATCTAAACTTGGATCGATGCTTTCAAGAGGAGGGTGTCTCAGGGGTACCCTGTTCGAGAAGCAAAGAGAAACAAGACCGAGAGAGGCTGGAAGAACATAGGACAATTATCCAGTTGCTCCTTCTTATCCACACATTCCTTTGTAGGGCTTTATAAGGGAGGCCCTCCCTACCAGGGGGCTCTCAGGCGACTGCAAAGTCGCAGCATTTGGTGTAGCTCCCTCTCAGCGGGCCTCACTGGAGGCGTCACAATTAGACCTGTGCCTGACGAAGGAGCAGTAAGTATGTGCCATGGGTGGGAAAATAAGACCAGCGTGTGTGTTTAAAGGGAACTCCAGTCTATTCCTCATGGTTTTCAACTGTTTTCTACCAAAAAGAAGAAACAATGTGTGACAATTGCTTAGTAATTCCTTCCTTCTTCCCCATCTGGATGTGTTCGCATACTTTCAAACCCTCTATCTTCCAAATCTGGACAAACTATTTTAAAAAATAAAACCTATCATTTTATAACCAAAGTGTCACTTGATTAGTTAGCTGCATTTTCCTCTGACTCAGAGCAAGCTGATGACTCAGCCGGAAGGTAAGCGTGGGACTCACTCTGCAGCCACACAACACTTCTGCAGGTGCCAGCAAGGCCCTGTAAGGAAAGTACTGGTTTGCGAAGTTCATTAACGTTCCAGGGTACAGTGACACGGAATCATGTTCTGACCGTGGTGGACTATGTCACCTAACGTCACTCTTATTTTTAAATCTGCATTATTGTAGGTTAAAGGAATGATAATAACAACAATCTCTGACAAGTGGAATCTATATTCAATCCTGCATCCCAAAGGCCGAATTCTTACCATCAACGTGAAAGGTTTTCTCTGAAACTTATACTTGATATGCTTTCTAACAGAGAAAAATAGTTTTTTGGAAAGACGCATCCAGCAAAAACTCTACAGCCTATGCAGAATAACATAAAATGAACTTCCGAGAGAGTCATTTCTGCTTCAGTTTGTTCTCAGATCATCCTATTATACAGCATTAGACATAGAACATTTTGTAATTCTTTTCTAGGTTGGGTTGGGGTGAAACAGAAGATCTGGAAAATCAGGAGTATATTAACTCAAATTTTGGCACATAATTATTCAAATAAAGTTTTAATGATTTCAGTCCATACAACTGAAAATGTAGTGTCATAAACGGGCATTTCCTGCTAAATTTCAAAATACGGCTTATGGGCCATTTCTGAGCAGAAGCATCAAATCCTACAGAGTATTCAGTTTATTAACTAAGATGACAGTATCATGGTAGGAGGAGGGGAAGAGCAATGATCAGCTCACACAATCTGGCTAAGAAAGAAAACAAACAAAAACAATGTAAATAATAAAATAGCTACAGATATTAGTAAAATAAAAATGCAATCCCAAATATCCATCTCTTAAATTACTAGGAAAGAAATTACAGATAAAGTTACAGCAAATACAGTCTTCACAGATTTGGGTAACTTTATTTGTACTTTATAGTGATTTTAAGCCCTATATCCAATGAAACCATTTTTAAAAGCTCTATGAGGAATGGAAATTTAGATGCCTATTACCCTTTACTTTAAAAAAGAAAAAAAAGCTTAAATTTTTGAATGAGCAAGATTCACTTTTGCAGGTAGAGGCCCTGCTTCTTCATGGTCTTCAGCTTTAGATCTAACAACCACAAGGGAGGAGGCTGGATATCTGTTTAGCTTTTGTTCGTTCACAAATTCCAAGTCTCCATAGATACTCAGCTTCTGCAAAAGAAAAGCAATGCATATTAGTAATTTGGAAAGTTAAGAACCCGAGTACACTTCAAATAATAACTTAATCTATGGGTATTTGGTAAGACAAAAACAAAGACTCAACGGACTTCCTCCAGAATGGAGAATGCTTTTACTCAGTGTTATTGATAGTGATTCAGCTCCCAATAGATGGCCAAAGAAAACGTTTCCATATGTCCCAGTTTAAAATATGTAGAGGCATAGCAACTGACTATCAAGAAAAATTGCTCAGGCTTCAATGGAATTATTGTGGTCAAACCAAGAGCACTGATTCTGGGTATTTGACATGTCAGGTGATCAATTCTTTAAGTCTTAGCTCTCTGAATGAGTGATCAAATGATGTGGGGTAAGTTTTAACTTGACACATTGGAAAAGAATATTGTAAAAAGCTGGGAGTAGAACAAAGGATATACATGAAACACTTTAACAATGATAGAAAGGTCTTCAGAAATATATAAAAAGCTCCTCAAATTACTACTATCATATTCAAGAAGATACTGCAACAAAAGAATGAAAGCATAAAACAGGATCAATGTAAATATCATAAAACTCACTGGAGTATAACGGCAATGTCTAATATCTTTTGAAAGTAGGTCTATTTAGATTATGTCTATCTCCTAAAGGCAGAAAAGCAAAGCAAAAAGTTTTTACTAAGAAATGGGTAGATTTTTTTAACTCATACAGCAACAAATCTCTGAATCTTTCAGTTAAAAATTGAAGTGCTGACACCATTGACAGGGAAATTGATGAGCTTGCTGAGCAAAACCACCTAGAAGTACTTGATGTTGGAAAGTTTCTTTTAAAAGATGCTGAATAAAGAGCACTTTCAAGAGGTTAAGTATCTATGAATACTACTACATGCTATGACACAGAGGAGCCCTGAAAACATTATGCTAGGTGAAAGAGGTCATTCATAAGAGACCACATTTTGAGTGTCTATGGCTCAGGGTGGTGGCGGTAGTAGCGGTGCTTGGGAAGCAGTAAGGAGCGACAACTAACAAGTACGAGGTTTCTTTTCGGAGTGATGAAAATGTTCTACAAGAGACTGTCACAATGGTTGTTTACTTGGACATGTTTCAGATGTAGCCTGCTGCCTACTGGTGCAACAACTATTCTACAACAAGGAGGCAACCTGGTACCTTATACTTTTCCAGTAAGAGAGTATCTTCCAGACAGACTCAGTGGTTGGTGGACTGGACATAAATCTGACATGCTGTGGCCTCCTTAAACCCCAGAACTAACAGGCGCTAATTTGCTCTGGGGCACGGCGACAGAGCTGCTTTCACGACTCTATGGAACGGCAGTTAGACCTTGAAGCAGTGACCAGGACCTGTTTCAGTGACCTCAAACATCCACATGGAAGAAGCTACCTAGAACAGGGAGAAAGTGTGAAATGTGTGGAGAGAAATGAATGGGAGCGTATGGACAATCTGTAGCGAGTATGTGTACTGATTTTCTGACTACTGCATGCACATTCTCAAATTCCAGTTAAATATATGGGTACAAGAGAGATCTTTTTAAAAGTGTTAACTTGGTACGTTTACCACCCAAGTATCCTTTATGAAAACAACTATTTAAGAAAGTACTCCAGCAAAATAAAAAGGAATTCAAGAAAGCAAAACACACAGAAATACAAGAAACAGCAGCAGTTGAGAGGACTTAGAAAATGAGAAGAAAGCTAGAACAAAACAATAAAAGGTTCCATTAAGCAGAGCTATTTGGAAGATTCTCCTGGGAAAACTTTAAGTTATTCAGGTTCACAATTGCTTTTATGTGACTCTAGTCAGCACTGGATTTGGTTCTACTTTGAACATTTATAGAATTATATTGTAAATGTTATCTATTGGATTATAATGTTTTTAAATATTTTTTAAAGTTTTTATTGATGTATTTTGAGAGACAGAGAGAGTATGATCGAGGGAGGGGCAGAGAGAGAGGGAGAAAGGAGAATCCCAAGCAGGCTCTCTGCTGTCAGCAGTCTGATGCAAACTCACAAACTGTGAGATCATGACCTGAGCTGAAATCAAGAGTTGGATGCTTAACTGACTGAGCCACCCAGGCCCTCCTATTTTTATTTTTGAGAGAGAGAGAGAGAGAGCAAGCGCACACACATGCAGGGGTGGGTGGTGGGCGGAAGGAGAGGCAGAGAGAGAGGGGGACAGAGGATTTGAAGCAGCCTCTGCACTGACAGAGAGCCTGATGTGGGGTTTACCAACCGTGAGATCATGACCTAAGCCAAAATCGAACACTTAAGTGACTGAGCCACCCAGGCACCCCTGGATTTTAATTTTTTAAACCAATTTATTAGAAAAGCATGGAAGGATGTATAAATAATTAACATTTACATTTTTTTTGGTTAAGGGTCATAATAACTAATGAAAATTGAGAGAGTATGGGAAGAAAGGAGAAGGTAAGAAAGTAATGAGGAATTCAACTAAATCACGAAAAGTATACAAAATTTATATTACAAAAACCAGAGCATGAAGAGATGAAGGTGAGGTGGGAGACAGTATAAGTGAGCCAAGTTCCTCATTCTTCAGTAGGAAGACCTTAGATAATGTCTAAAGGTGATAAAACAAAACACAGAAGATAAAATAGATCGAAGATAAGAATAAAATTAAATGGAAGATAAAATTAAAAAGCAGTAGCTACTTGAAAAATTGTTTAAACTATTAACTTGTTTATCTGAGAAGTGAAGAAAAGAAAGACAATTTAAGTCACAAGCATTATTACTTCTACAAGTTAAAAAGTAAATTAATAATATATTCGGGCTTTAGGCCTGGCTCTGTCATTAACCAGTTAATGTGATCTTGGATGAGTTACTTAAATCTCTAAAACTTAGTTTCTTAACAGAATTTGCACAAAAGCTGTGGCACTTACACTGTTTTCTGATTTTCTGACTCTTATCAGACTTAACACTTCAGAACCGCAAGGTTTTTTAAGGTCTTTTTCTTTTAAGATAAAGAAAATAATGCTTATTACAGTTTTGTGGGGTTATTTAGAGTTTATTTACTTTTAGAGAAAGCACAACCAGGGGAGGGGCACAGAGAGGAAGAATCGCAAGCAGGCTCTGCACGGATGGACTTCTGGCTCCCCTTCAGTGAGAGAGAACTCCCCTCGTCTCTGGACTGGGAGGTGTGACAGTGCAGCAGCTCAGAAAGGAGTTGCCAATTAGGCGAGTCCTGATGGATTCCAAGTTTTTAGAGATTGGCTCATACAATTTCTTATAATTCTCCTTGTCTTCTGCCAGCTTAGAGAAGAACTTAAGGCATTTATTACTGACAATGTTCTTGCAAATGACCTTCAAAATTTGGTTCTGCTGCAGCGTTTCTCAGGAGATGTTCAGGGGCAAGTACTCAGAGGCAACCACAACCATGGATGAAGCTGAGATACTTGCGTATCAGCTCATCGCAGCTGTCCGTAATGAACAGATGGCAGATGGAGAGCCTGAGGTTTTTCTTTTCACTCTTGCTTTTGGAGGTAAAAAGGAGCCCAATGGGGGATGAATAGCAATGCTCTGAATTCCAACTCATCTTCTAGAGGTTGACTACCAAGTAGTCTTCCCATTCATTGGTAAGGCTCTTGTAGAACTCTCCATATTCCTCCTGGGTGATATCATCAGGTTTCTGGTCCAAATGGACTTAGTCTTGTTCAGTTCTTCCTGACAAATAGATTTCTCCTTACTCTTCTGTTTTCTTTTTGTTGTCCTTCCTGCTATCATCCTCCTCATCTGAGCCCACATCTTCAGTCTTTGGCTTCTCCTCATTATCCTTATCTTCTTCTTTCTCACCTTTCTCTTCCTCTGCCTCATTATCAATGATTTCTTTCTCTGTTCCTTCCCCAAATAGAGGGTGATAGCATAACTTATGAACTGTGAGTGCTTCTTCACTTCTTTGACCTGCCTCTCCCAAGTACTGTGTCTGGTCTTGAAGGTGGAGGATCACTTCAGTAGCCCAGCCGATGGGCTCACCATGGTCTGCATGTAGAGGGAAGGAGTCTCCAGCAGAAGGTTCCCGAGCATATTGCTCATCATCATTGAGCTTTGTGCTCACAACCACCTTCTCTACCACCAGGGGTGGGAGGCCAAAGAAAAGCCCACACCAAACTGTCCAATCATGGCTGTCTGCACCAGCCTAAAAAGCCTCCATTGATGCGTTAGTGCCTGACTTGGCAATGGTTCCCATATTACATAGAAGGTCAGCTTTGGTTATGCCAACACCTGTGTCCACCAGAGTCAGGGTGCATCCTTGGGATTGGGGATGAAAATTTTCAGCTTTTTAACTTGGAAGGGCCAGTCAGGCTCTCACAGTGAATCTTGTTCAAAGTATCAGAAGCATTACTGATCAACTCTCGAAGGAAAATTTCCTTGTTGGAATAAAAAGTATTGATAACAAGAAATAAGAATTGGACAATTTCTGCCTGGAAGGCAAAAGTCTCCACCTTCTCCACTCCATGGTACACTTCCCCAGGCATCAGAAAGGAGAAAAGCTACAAGCACTACCGACCAGGGTGGGCAGTGACTTTTGTCTAGCTCACTCTGCAACAAGGCTGCCTGGGAGTTGCTCAAGAGAGCTAACTTGAAACCAGAGGATTACAATCTTGACAAATAAGAAAAAAGGAAGCACACAAATGATAACACTGAACAGCATCTATATCACCATCTGTTGCAATAGCAAATTTCTGCCTGATCTCTAGGAATGAATAATTCAATACTGCTACATCCTGTTCTCACATGTCAAGTTTGACCTTCCCGACAAGGATCACTATGAATGATGACTCTTCATCTTAAATGGATAGCTCAACAAGAGAAAGCGTCACCCATGAAATTTCAAAAATGACATAAAAAATGTGAAAGAATAGGGAAAAAAGTATAGAAAAGACAATTAAAATCTTTATAAAAAACATTGCTTTAAGATCAACCAAACAAATGAAATTTTTTGCCAACTCTTTCTGGTCACATAAATGATGAGTACCTACTATGTGCAAAGCATATGATAAGTGATGAGTACTTACTATGCGCAATTATTACAGAGATTTCCTAAATAAGAAAAACAAAGCTGCTCATAAGTTTCGAAGATCACACTTCTGACATTTATTACCATCATTTAAAGCTTTGTTTGTAGTGACCGAAAACGAAGCTGTTTATATTTCATGTTTGAGCTCCCAGATACCAGATCAGTACTGACGAGAGACTCTCAGCCGGCTTATAATTTCCTACACACAGGACAATATTTGTAAGTAACGTAACAAAATATAAGTAACATTGCTTACACAAGAGTTATACCTGTAGAACTTAAAATGATATCTCCTGTTACTATGGAAAAGAGATAGAAACAATTTGTGTTTCAATAATAAAGTCAATGAAAAGGCTTTATGAAAGTAAATCTTTAAAATAGGTGGCTTTTGGCCAAGAAAACCGAGTAACTTTTTTAATGCTAAGTTTTCAGCTATTTTTACAGTAAATAGAGGAAAGATTACCAGGGACAGAGTATTATACTGCAATACATTTTGAAACAAGAAACAAAATATTAATAATATGAATTAAAAGTCATGCTGAAATCTGCTAAAATGGAAACGTCACGACAGTTCTGGATGGTGAGTGATTTTTTTCTGTTTCTTTATGTGTCCTTTACAAATTTCTACACTAAATATATACAATTTTTATAATGAAAAAACAATAGTTAAAACAACATTATTACTTAGCCAAAGTGTGGTTTCACATTACAAAGTAAAACCTAAAAGCTGTGAATCTAAGTGGCTGTTTTCCATACATTTTTCTAGAAAATCTATTTCCTTAGAAAAGTACAGGTCTTTTGAGGATGCAGCCATAATTTTGATTGTGAAGGATTCGCAGTAGAGTTCTAGAGAGGGGTGAGAAAGTAACATCCATTTGGCAGGTATCTGGGGGGAATATAACAGTTGCCCACAGGGCTCTGTGCATAGTGCTGATGACTTAGGCTTTATGGCCACAAGGGTGTGGGGGTATATGTGTTTCCCACGTATACCAGGTGTTTCCCCGAAGAACTTGGAAAAGAGGAGAGAGAATTTCTCACAGAATTAAAGCTATAGAATCAAAACAAAATTTATCAGAGCAGAGACAACATCTCAACAGAAGAGAAGGTCAAGAGTCATCTGAAAGGGAGGGAAGGATCCCTTGGTCTGTAAGATATAACCAAAGCCACAATGAGAAGCAGTCATCTCCACTAAGTCAAGTAAGGCTTAGAGAGGAAAAACCGTGAAGTGTCCACCTAAGAACTGTTTGGATATTGTGTAGCAACATGGATGGACCTTGAGGGTGTTATGCTGAGCGAAATAAGTCAAGCAGAGAAGGACAAATATCATATGTTTGCACGTATAGGAGGATTAGGAGGAACTTGACGGAGGAACAAGGGGGAGAAGAAGGGCGGAAATGGTGGGGGAAAGGGAGAGTGGCAAACCATGAGAGACTCTTGAATGCTGACAAAAACTGAGGACTGATGGATGTGGGTGGGAGGGGGGATGGGCATGGAGGAGGGCACTTTGGGGATGAGCACTGAGTGTTATGTGGAAAATAATTTGACAATAAACTATTTAAAAAAAAAAAAAAAAAAAGAACTGTTTGGATAAGAGGGAATTTGAGGATCCTGGCTCAAAAACACGAACCACGCGGTCTGGGTGGGCTCTATCTTTCTGGTGTCAAAGAGGGCACATGGGAGATCAGTCCTGAGATGAATCACATAATCATCTCTACTACTTGCGATTTCAGGCTAACTAAAGAAACTTCAGGGTATTGGCTTTGGAGTCAGATTACCTGGGTTCAAATTCTGGTTCTACCACTACTGGTAGGTGACACTGGAGAAATGAAACACTCTTTTGCAATCTTCCTACCTGGACAATGGGGATGATAATAGCAGCCATCTCATAGAGTTCTGAATGGACCCCATCTGCCAATTCAGGTAAAATGCTTAGAAGGGTGTCTGCGAGAAAGTGCTCAACGTCAGTCAGGCCCGGGGACCAGGACCCAGGTGGTGCTGGACATACAAAGTAAACTCTCTCTGGCAATATCCAGACCAGTCTCTATGGAATCTTTCTTTTACAAGGGGAGTCTGGGGAGTAAGGAGGAGCCGTGCTGACATACAGAAAGCAAGGAACGAAGTGCTACAGGGTGGGTGGGGATCAACAAAGGTTTAGTAATAGAGGTTTGTAGCTTTGTTGTCATGAGGGTTTAGAGAGAGCATAGGGCAGCTCAAAAGGAAGTAACAGGCCAAGGCATTCCTATGTTAGATAAATAATTTCAGTTTTATCAGGAATAATAAAATAATTAAAATATGGACATCAGACTAAACAAGAACACAAGCAGATAATGTAGCCAGAGGGTGTTATTCAAGGTTCTTCCTAATCCTGTCTAACTGTATTCATTTTGTTTCATTTCCTAAGTTCTTTTAATCAAGTCAATTCCTTACAGTCCTTCACTGATAGCTTATTCTTGCCTGTACTTGGGAAAATTATCCAACCTCCTCTCTCTGCTAGTCTGTATCTTACCAGCCATTTTCAAAATTCAGGTCAAGAACCCCATTATCCAAAAGCCCTCCCTGACCATCTCCACATACAGACTCTGCTTTCCTTAACACTTTATCTGTTCATTATTTGTGCCACCTTATTAGCCACAGGAAAGATGTTATATATACAGGGGAAACAAAACAAGAGCTGCAAGTCAAAAGACATGAGCTGAATCCCAGCCTCAATATTTTCATAGCTGTGCAAACTCAGGAAAATTACCTAGGCTTTGTAAGCCTATTTACTAGTCTATAAAATGGGTAAGAAAACCTGCTCCAGAGTATTGCTAGACATAGAAGATACACGAAAATATTTTGTACATTTTATTTTATTTTTTAAATATTTTTTTATTTATTTCTGAGAGACAGAGACACAGCGTGAGCAGGGGAGGGTCAGAGGGAGAGGGAGACCCGGAATCTGAAACAAGCTCCAGGCTCTGAGGTGGCTGTTGGCACAGAGCCCGACGCAGGGCTCGAACCCACGAACCGTGAGATCATGACCTGAGCCGAAGTCGGACACTTAACCGACTGAGCCACCCAGGCGCCCCTATTTTGTACATTTTAAAGAACCCCACAAATGTTAGTTACCAACATTATCCTGTCCCAGTTTCTAGCTGCTTGTGTCACATATCTTAATTAAAAATATGAAATATAATATCATAATCATTACTCATGTATAGCCTTATTTTAAAATCTATCTTTATAGTCTATTCATATAAGACTATTATTGTTCAAGCACCATGCTAGGCACATGCTAACTATTTGTTAGATTCTATTTTAATTTCACTGTCTTCTTTTAAGTCTTTTTCTACTACACTTTGGAGGCACAAGAGTACAAATGGATTTGATATCAATAGACATTATTATTCTCTATACAGTTACATAAATAACTTTCTTTTCTTCAGAGCTAAGTTGAGTCATCAAAGTATAGCCTTTTCCACAAACAAAAATCCTTTACACAGTTAGGTTTCTTGGGCCAGTTAAATTTTAATTACCAAGGAAGTCTCAATATTCTTCCCTCTCTCTCAGGGTTAGATAACAGCACACATTAACTCAAAATCAAATACTCCAGCCATGTCATTTCTAAAGCAGCAACTCCTTCTTAACGGCTGGGGCAATTAATTTAAAATTTTAAGTAGTTCTACAAGTCTTCCTTCTTACATATCACCTTAGAAATCAGTATCACCAGGTTCTCTTTATGATCAAAAAACCAGGGAAAGAGAGAGACACCTTACACAAACCTGCCATTTCATGTGTGCCAACCCCCATCTGTAGGATTAAAACCACCTAATCTTCTCTCATTCCATTAATAAAACAAGAGGCCTTGTTTCTCTAGTTAACAAATAAGGCATTTAAAACAGTAAATCACATGTCTCAGACTTCAAATGGCCAATGGGTTAGAATTAAATTTACCTCAGAGGGAACATACTGCTCCACAGCGGTAGCAACAGTTGCACAACAAATCCAGAGCAGCACCATCACCGAGAGGACGAGAGTCGTGGTTAGAATCCACCCAGAGTTACTAAAAAACAAGTCAGTCACATTAAAATCTCCTAATATACATATAAAAAGGAGATTCTTAATAAAGCAATCAACCTTACATATTTAGTTTAATACTTCACGTGTACTACCTTTAGAACTATTTAAAAAAAATTTTTTTAACATTTATTTACTATTGAGAGACAGAGCATGAGTGGGGGAGGGCCAGAGAGAAAGGGAGACACAGAATCCGAAGCAGGCTCTAGGCTCTGAGCTGTCAGCACAGAGCCAGACGCCAGGCTCGAACCCATGAACCAATTTACAAGAGCGCATCTATTATGAGGCATTCTGTACCCATTATAGCATATCTTAAAGTGATAAATTCTTCTTATGTTTAAAATATCATAAAGTTGTCCAGTTACAAGAATTAGCAACTGGAGTTTTTTCTGTAATTGACCTATTGTTTGCCAAATAATAAAAAAAAAAAAAAGTCAAGCTATTTTTAAATATCTAGTAGTCCAGTTCTGAAAAACTGATACTCAAGGCAGGTAGTCTGATTTCCACATCTGTGCTCATCCAATACGGCCTAATAAAAGGTCTCTACTTACCACTATAACCCATTCACTTGATGGTCTGCCAACACTTGAACATGCTAAAGAAAAGGTATGCAGAGTCACCGTTTGTCTCCCAGAAAAAGAGGTGGACATTGGAAAATGCACTGCATCTAAAAGCAGGGAACTCCTAGATGATGTTTTAAGTATACCAATTTAGAAAGGTAACAGTAAACACTATTTTTCATGAAAAAAAATCCCACCCACTTTAGCTATTCCTAACCCGAGTACTAAGGAACTTCGTTCCACGAAATGAGAAGAATATATTTGATATCTGGATTCCAGTGACAACTAGTTAAGCCAGAAAACCGGGCCTCAGTATAGAGTCAATCTGCTGCTTCAACTTCCACAACAAAACAATCCTACAGATTCCCAAATATCTCTGTTCTCTCCTGTTCTCCTTGTCCAACCGCCTCATTCAGACCTCATATTTGCCTGCAGGAGTTCCCACAGCTCTCCAATCTGATCTATCCTTCACATAGAGGCCTCTCCCTAATACTTAGATTTGATTACCTGCCTGCTCCTATCTAGTTCTTGTCTACCTGGTTTGGTCAAATTTCTGAATCTCCTGATTCTCCACACATAGTAATATACTTAAGGTATTTAGTAGGAAGCCAGCATAACTGAGAAAAAAATTAAAACTGCTACAACTGGCAAAACTCTCTATTCATTATTTAAGACTCATTTCTATTCCTCTGTCTGTCCTCCCTTTGATGGTATACTCCTTTTATTCTGTACAGGAGGGGTGTGTGTATGACATGCAGCAATCAGCATTGTTTGTTCACTGTTTGTATGTCTATCTCTACCATATTAGACCTGACAACTCCACAGACGCAGAGAATGAAATTCTTTCTTTAGGTCCCAAGTCCCTAACACGGTTCTTGGCACATAATAGACTCCTTGAGAAGAAATGGCAAGTGAAAAAATGAGTTGACCTCAATTTCCATTCTAGAAGCTGAGGGTACCTGCAGAACAGCTACACAGCACAATAAAAAGCACTGCAGTTAAGAGCCAGATTCCACTGACTGGTCAGGGAATCTTGCGTGTCATCATGAAAAACTCGTGACCCTTTAGAAGAGACAGCTGCAGCAGGGCAGGATGAGTAAAAGATGCAGACTTAGAAAAGCGAGGTTTGAACTTTAACTTGGTGGATGTATATAACCTCAGGGGTGGGCAATTCACGTCTGATTCACCTACTTATCACAGTGTACTGTTCTAAGAGCCAAATGAGCTCACTGAGGGGAAAAAAGCATTTAAAAAAAAGTATTTTTTATTAAAATGTAGAATACTATTATAATTCATGTTTGTGGACAGAAACTTCTAGGCATTAAAATTCTAGTTATAAAGTTACTTATTTCCTAAATTAAACAATTACGTACATAAACAATTACTTCTAAAATGTTAGATTTAATAGAACAACATAAAATATAATGACAAAATGCTGAAGGGTAATAAGTCACCAATAAGCTGCCAGGTAGTATACTAGTGAGGATAAACTGTAACTCAAGGTCAGGTGATAACTAAGGTCTCATAAGACCAGCAAACTACAACACAGATCCTAAACATTAGAGAGAGGAAAAACTGTCCGTATTCTGCCAAGGTCAAAAGCAGGTTTAGAGATGAAAGGAAGGGGATATTTAAAGTTAAATCCTCATTTTCTTACCCAGTCTTTAAAGAATTTGGTAAAAGGTATTAATTTTTAGGTGCCAAACAGCCCTACTGATACCTGATAAAACCTGTCGAGAAACTATTTCTATTGTAAGAAATGACAGGGCAGTTTGGACTCGTGCACTGTTACCCTTAAGACAGAACGGCGTACTCGAGTATACATGCTGTGAGGGTGAGGGCGAGCAGTGGCTTATCACCTTCACTCAAATGCTTGGCCTGCTGTCTGACACAGTACATAATTATCAGTAAGTGCTATGGGCCTCTTTCTCTTCTTTTTTTTTTTTTTTTTTTTTGGAGAGGTAGAGGTGGGTATAGGGGAGAGCTCTTATCAGAACTCTTTGGAGGAGAAGGGACATATTTTAATAAAACCCTCCTTATCTGCAGAAGGCATAATATTCCTTCCTAGGAGGGCATAAGGTCCCCATTACTCCCACCTGCCCACTTTCCCGAGCCATCTTTAAGGATCCTTGGCACAGAGCTGACATTCCTTAGTACAGAACACGAAGTCCTCTTTAATCTGCACCCCTTATCTACTTTCACTAGCCTGTGTGGCTATGTAGATCAAAACAAAAGTTTTAAAAGGTTTAAAAAGTTTTTTACTTTTGAGCATCTTATATAATTTTATTTTTTCATATTTTGTTTATTTATTTTTAGAGAGAAGGAGAGTATATGCCCGTGCATATAAGTGGGGGAGGAGCAGAGGCAGAGGGACAGAAAATCCCAAGCAGGCTCTGTGCTGTCAGCACAGGGCCCAATGTGGGGCTCGATCTCTCGAACTATGAGATCATGACCTGAGCTGCAATCAAGAATCAGACACTTAATTGACTGAGCCCCCAGGGACCCCTAATATAATTTCAAAATAATAAAAAGGAATGCTTCTCTCTGATACAAGCCAGCTTTTATCTCCTATACATATAAATGAAGAGGAATACATACAGAGAAAGACATCTCAAAAAGCCATCACTTTCTCCATCTTCAAGATAATTCCTATGTGTTTGTGAACTTCTCATTTGCAGATCTGCTGAAATAACAAGGTACAATTGATGATATCCTATATTCCAAAAGCTGGTCTCAGATGACTATTCCTAGATATATTCACTGTACAGACACCCAGTTGCTTTTGTAAGTGTAATCTGATGCACTGATAATGAATACAAGTTCCTCTGGCACATTAAAAACCAAATGGACATTCCACCACATTATGGATTTCCTATTTTATTTTCAAATTCTTATTGACATTGCTTTCTAATTACATTCTGTTTAATTCTAATTACAAAATAATTAGAAAGTTAATTAAATCAGTATCTAAAATAAGGTCTGAACTAGTATATTTTAAAAGGTGAGCTCAGCTTTAGGTGGATGTTTTATATTCCTGTAAGTTAAAATTTATTTCTAGTATATAAGTAAATAGAACAGGAACTCACACTTTTGAGGTAGTTTCACTATTTGGTTAGCATATTAGGAAATATCAGAATATCTTACTAGTTCATAGTCAAAATATTATGTTTGCAAAGTAAGCTACATGTTTGTTTTTATAACTACTGGTTTTCAAAGTGTGATTCCCTGAGCAGCACCATCAACAAAATCTGGGAACTTGTTAGTAATGCAAATTCTCGGGTCCTATCCCAGATCTAGTAAATTGGAAACTCAGGAAGTGGGGCTCAGAAATCTGTTCTAACAAGCTCTCCAGAACCTAATGCGGGCTAGAGTTTGAGAACCACTGTTTAGGAATTATTTGTTCACTTTCTCTTAGTGTAAGAATGATCATACAACCAATTTCAGCCCACAACCAGATTTGCTAATGTTGTTGCTGAGCTACTGGAAATAAAACTTACAGGACATTTTGCTTAGTGACGATTCTTTCAGATTTGTAGGTTCCTGCTCCAACTGTGGTGCATACTGGATTTCTGGCTTAGACTAAAATGATAATGAAAGCAATTAAGCCATTTGTCCTTCTTATGCTTTTCTTAGTAACGAGTTCTATAACACATCATCTGTATAAACATTCGAATTGAGAAAAAGTAACAGAAGTATGGTATAAAAAATAAAACACATTAACTACAATATATTTTAATTGCACTTCCTAAACATCAGATCCAGTGCCTTGCAAAAGAGACAGATTTCTGGCATCGTCAAGTATTTAGTCAGTTTAACTTTCTGATAACATTAAAAAAATTAAAAAGCAGGGACAAATGATAACACACTGCATTAAATATCATACCCTGCAAAAATGAGTTCTAATTCTAGTTGAAAAAAGAATACTTTAGCAGACTGCTGAAATTTCAGGCTAAACACGTATTATCTCTATTTTTCTCATCTGAAACATTCCATTCTTCCCTCAGTATGAGTAATTCATACATTATAGCTAAATACTCCATTACATCCTCTAGCACAGACCCTCTGGAGTGGGGGTTTCTCCATTCTAGTTACACTAAAATTGATACAAAGAGAGAAACAAAGCTAATCCCACATCTAATCAGGAATGAATGAGGGCTCCACTCTCAGAGTCAACTCAAACTTTAAGCTAATTAGCTTTAGGACACAGAACTTATTCACGAATTTAAAAGAGAAAAAAGTCCTTCTGTATTTTACTTATTACCAAATTATGTACAGAGGACCCAAGACTCAGGATAGTGCTAAAAACCACATACTAGCCTTACAGTGAGCCATTCTATTAGCAATATTAAAAGGTTTACTTTAATTATTACCTGGGATAAAGTGCCACAACATAGTTTGTGGTACATTTGAGGAATTTAACTACCAGATTAAAAGCATGATAGCATGGTTGTGGGATATGTGCTTGGGAGTGAAAAGTGACCTGTCTGAAGCCTAATTCTGTTACTTCCTGGCAGGGTGATCTTAAAAATTAGACTCTTAGTTTCCTCATCAATATAGTAGGGATAATACAACCTCTTGAAGGCATGTAAAGATCTGAGATAACATGTGTAAATGCCTAGTACCTAAGAACCTTCAAGAAAAGCAGTTACAATCATCACATCACATGGTAAATAATGAGGTAGGAGAAAAGTTACTTCTCTAGGAGGCAATATGCTTCTTCAACAAGATTTTATAAGAATTATGAGAAAAAACACTACAAAAAATCAAAAATTGTGTCATATTTTTTCTTTAATATCTGTATGTGATACATATACACATGCCATTATTTATATTTAAAGAATATTTATTATTCTGATCTCTCATATCTAGTGGTTTCATTTCATCTACCACAAAAAAATTTAGAAGACTCAGAGTTCTTATTAGATAAGGATCAATGGGGCTTCCACAGGCTTCCAGTGGGCAGAGGGAAGAGTAAGTCACACTGTGTCCTGATGCCCAATGTTTTAACGTAGGTCAAATCAGTAATTATTATTCGATGATGTATATGGCTCTATGCCAAGACGTTCATTTAAGACATGTACATTTACTGTTGTCAGTATTTAGGTGAATCTATGGAGCACAGTTATTACCTGGAATATCACAATTTTTCCATCATCAGCTTGAAGATAAAAAGTCCATGAAGAGGTTATGAAGCTCTGTGCAGAGTCCATCATGTCACTCCAGAATGACCTTACCAGAGTTAGAGGGAAGAGTAGATGCATTTTTGGCATCAGGGACATGAGCTTAAAAAAAATAAAACAAAACAAAAAAACCATAAGAAATACATTATTTTTATATATGTATATTCAAGAGAACAAACTTAATCAAGATGCCTCAGATCCTGACTGAGACAGAGAATAAAGTTAGTGAGTCTACCACAATCACTAGCATTAAACATAGTTATCTATGCAAATTAACTCTGATAAAGCTTAAGATCCCAAGCTACCTTAATTTGCCACCAAACACACATATAAACTACTTGTCACTTCTATCAGGCTTTTGAATCAGGTCCAAAAAGGTAGAGAATCTTAAGATTTGAGTAAATAAGGATTAACAAGGCCTCAAGAGGTAGAAGGGGGGAGGGACAAATTATACCATCCTCATCTTTGATGTTTTCATGTAAAATAAATCATTCTAGGGACATCTGGGTGGCTCAGTCAGTTAAGCATCTGACTTCAGCTCAGGTCATGATCTCACTGTTTGTGTGGTTGAGCCCCACATCGGGCTCTCTGCTGATAGCTAAGAGCCTGGAGCCTGCTTCAGACTCTGTGTCTCCCTCTCTCTCTGCCCCTCCCTCACGCTCGCATGCACGCGCGTGCGCTCTCTCTGAAAAATAAAGG